>NW_028318139.1:641500-1283000 GCF_062004578.1 Staurois parvus
AAATGTCATAAATGTAGTCATAAAAGTTAGTCATAAATGTAGCCCAAAAATGTATTCTGCTACGTCTTTGGTAAAAAAAATACCAATAAGTGTATATTGATTGCTTTGTGTGAAAGTTATAGCGTCTACAAACTATGGTATAGATACTGCAATTTACACCATTTTTTGCTATACAGCGCTGCGCTAGTTTAACTGACAATTCTGCAGCCATGCAATGCTGTACATAAATGAAATTGATGTCCTTTCTTTCACACACATAGAGCTTTCTTTTGGTGGTATTTTGTTTGCACTATAAACAAAAAACAACTGAAAATTTTGAAAAAAAAAAAAGATGATTTTCTCATTTCTGTCATAATAAATATGTCTTTGGTAAAAAAATCTCAATAGGTGTATAGTAATTGGGTTGTGTGAACGTTATAGTGTCTACAAATGGGGGTATAGATAATGAAATTTACACAATTTTTTGCTATATGGCACTGCACTAGTTTAACTGACTATTGAACAGTCATGCAATACTGTACATAAATGAAATTTATGTCCTTTGTTTCACACAAATAGAGCTTTCTTTTGGTGGTATTTGATCACCTCTGGGTTTTTTTTCTTTTGTGCTATGAACAAAAAAAAGACCAAAACTTTTGAAACATTTTGAAAATATCCAATAAACTCAAATTTCGTCATAAATTTGGAACAAAATGTATTTTGCTACATGTCTTTGGTAAAAAAAAATCCCAGTAGCTGCATATTAATTGGTTTGTGTGAAAGTTATAGCATCTACAAACTATGGTATAGATACTTGAATTTACACAGCTTTTACTTTCTGACATTTCTTGAGGTGCTAAAATACCAGGGCAGTACAAACACCCCCAAATGACCCCTTTTCAGAAAGTAGACACCCTAAACTATCTGCTGAGAGTCCATGGAAGATTTTTTTTTCCACAAGTTTTTGGAAAATGCCAATTTTTTTTTATTTTTTATTACACAACGTTGTCACTTAAATGATATATTGCGCACACATATCATGGGTACATGTGGAATTATAAAATACATTCTGCTACTACTGAGTATGGGGATACCACATGTGTGAGACTTTTTGGAAGCCTAGCCACATACTTGAGCCAGAAATCCAATGACCACTTTGAAAGCCTGAAGGTGCGTAACTTCCTCATTTCACTTTCTCACTACCTATCACAGTTTCGGAGGCCCTGAAATGCCAGGATAACACCAAACCCCCCAAATGACCACTTTTTGGAAAGTAGACACCCCAAGGAATTTAAAAAATCTCTAACATGTGGTATACCCATACTCAGGAGAAGTAGCAGAATGTATATTCGGGAGTAATTCCACGTTTTATTTTGTCATTTTTCCAAAAACTTGTGGTAAAAAAATTCATTCTTCTATTGACTCAGCATGCCTCTCCGCAAATAGTTTGGGATGTCTACTTTCCAAAAGGGTTAATTTTTTTTTGGGGGGGGGGCATTTTATGTCCAGCATTACAAGTTTATGGCACACATCACTCACTCTTCTAACCACCACCAAGACCAAGCCTTTTCTGACTCTTTTTGTTCACATGAAAAAATCTGTATTTTTTGCTAGGAAATTACTTTGAACCTCCAAACATTATATATATATTTTTTAAAGCAGAGTACTCATGCAGCGATTTTTCAAACACAATTTAAAAAAAATACATAAACCTTTTTTACTTTTAATCCACAAAAAATAACATATTAGCAAATTGTTCAGTAAAATATAAAAGATGATGTCATGTCAAGTATATATAGAGCAAACATGACATGCATACATTTTTAATATCCATAGGCATCGCTTTAAAAGTCTTTACAGGCTACAATTTTAGATTTACACAGGAGGTCCAGTGCTAGAATTACTGCCCTAGATCTGACGTTCGCGGCAATACCTCACATGCATGGTGCAACCGCTGTGTACGTACCGGCAGGGGGTCAAAGCTTGCAGAAGCAGTTGCGTGCATGGGGGTGGGAGGGGGGGCGAGGGTGCTTTTTTTTTCTTAAGTTATTTTGATCTTTAGTTATTTTGATTTTAATTGTTTTTACACTATCCCTTTCTTTTCTTTTTTTATCACTTTAATTGCTATCACAGGGAATGTAAATATCCCCCGTGACTTGTGACTGCAATAGGCATTGACAGATATTCTTTTTTTTTTTTTTAGAAATCTGGGTTCTATTAGACTCTAGATATCTCCTCTGCCCTTACATCATCTGATCTCACAAAGATCGGTGTGATCAGATGCTTTCCCAATTTATAAATGGTGTTGTTTATATCCTGCAAAACTAAAGTGATGAAATGCTTCTGATTTCTTAGACTATAGAGATGATTGGCACCATTCCAGTCTCCAATCAGCTCTATGGTCAGCTGGCAGAAGCACTGGCTGCATTCTCAGGTTCCACTGATGGCACGGGACTGCCCAAGAAAGCCGTGGAAGGCAGTGTGGGGGGGGACATCTTCTCCCGCTGCTTGTAAAAGCAATCCTGCAGCTAATTAGCCACTAGGTTTGCTTTTACATGAAAGCCAATCGCTGGCTGAAAAAACAATACTGCAACTGCAGGCATAATCCTGGTATAACCTCTCAAAGTCCAGTGATGTACCAGTACATCACTGGTCCCTGTTGGTTATATATACTATGTTCTTTTTTTATGCAGCCTGTGGGCTGAATGAAAAAAAGAGAAGAAATCTCTGCCAGAAAAAGTGTGTGGTGTGCCCACCATTAGAATATACTGCCCTGCATCCACCCACTTCTAATGGTGGGCACATATGGAACATTCTTATTTTCTTGTTCAGCCCGTGGGCTGAACAAAAAAAAAAGAAACTAACAGATTCCTCTATTCACATCAATCGATGTGGATGAAGATATCTCTGCCAAAATTTTTTTTAAGAAATATATGCTGAAGCATAGGGGCCATCCACCTATTGGCCACCCCAGGCCCCCATGCTTGGACATATATGCTCTTTTTTAACTGTGGATGAAAAATCTCATCAACAACGCTGCACACACTTATGTATATTCTGAGAGCAAGACCCTGTTGCTGTCAGAATAAACAGAACGGTGCTGCAGCTGCATTGCATTCCTGCAAACAAAACAGCAATGGTTAACAATAAAACAGTAACTCAATAAAACAACTTTTTTATTGAAATATGTGCCAAAAAATATTTAGTTATACAGTATATGCCGAAGCATAGGGGCCATTCACCCACTGGCCACCCCAGGCCCCCATGCTTGGGCATAGACCCTGTGTAAATGTATATCCTAGACTGTGCTGTACCCTATACTAAGAGTCCACTAGTGTATGGTAGCGATTGAAGCAGTCCTTGAGGCAGAGACCAAGTTGAAGGGACAAAAAAAGCTGGTGTCATGCCTAATTCCATGTATGCTACAGACACAACATCTTTTTTGGGGTGTCCTTTGGGTTGGGATACCAGGAATGGCATTGGGAAATTGCCTCTCATGCAGCCGGCTAACTGCATCTGGGTTGGGGGTTTGGGCCACAGCACCTTCTGGATACAAAAGGGCCTTGAAGATCTCTTCCTGGAATTTTAGGAAGGATCCATTATTTGCAGTTGCTTTTTAAAGCACAAAAGCGCTATATAAAGCCAATTGAAATAAATAAACAGGCACTTTTTTGTACCAGCGTCTGGCTTTATGGGAAACTGAGTACGGCTTCATCATCTGGTCATTGAAGTCCACCCCTCCCATGTTAAGGTTATAGTCATGGACACAGAGGGGCTTCTCAACACCAGCTGCTGTGGAAATTTTGATGGTAGTGTCTGTGTAAATGGAAGACAGGACAAAAACATCCCATTTGTCCTTCCACTTCACTGCGAGCAATTTATAATTTCTCAAAAAGGCTTTTTCCCCCTTTTTAAGGTGGGTATTTACAAGCCTTTGGGGAAAGCCCTGGTGATTAGGTCACATAGTGCCACATGTGCCAATTCCAACAATTCCCAGATTGTGCAAATGTCTAAATAGTGGCACACTTGAATGAAAATTCTCTATGTATAAGTGGTACTCCATATGCAAAAAGGATGAAACCAAGTCCCAAACTCTCTTGCAACTGCTCTCTTGCAAGTTTGGGCATCCAGGGGGTTCCACGTGACTATCTTTTCCCTCATAAATCCAAAACTTACATGTATAGCCTGTTGCCCTATCATAGGTATTATACATCTTGACCCCATACCTGGCACGCTTGCTGGGGAGAAATTGTTTGAATGCTGGCGGCCAGAAAAACTAATGAGGGACTCATCAACACAGATGTTTTGCTGGGGAGTATAGACATCTGCAAATTTTTGGTTAAGGTGATTTATGAGGGGTTGAATTTTGTGGAGTCGGTCAAATTCAGGGTTACCCTGAGGACGACAGAGTGCATTATCGTTGAAATGCATAAATCGCATTATATTCTCATATCTATGCCTGGCCATGGCAGCAGAGAACAAGGGCATATAATGAATCGGGTCTCTGGACAATACAACCGCAATTCATTTTTTTAGTTATGCCCATGTTGAGCGATATGCCCAAAAAAAGTTAAATTCAGAAATCGTAATAGGTTTCCATGCAAATGGTCTGGCAAGGTTTGAATTTGGGTTGGTGGCTATTAATTGTTGTGCATATAAATTGATTTGATGCACAATAAATGGGGGGTATTTAAATTTGCTGTTTCCACCTGAATTCCGGGTTGGGCAGTGAATGGGGGAAGTGTGGGTGCTGCAGAATTTGTGGGCTGCCATTCAGGATTTGCAAGCACATTCGGAAGGACACTATGGGCTCTACGGACCTGTGTTCGAATTCTTGGTGGCTGTGGGACTCTACTTGTGCTAGCCATTGCACCAGCTTGTACTGCACGTATGGGACTAGCTAAGTCACCAAGTGATAGTGCAGTGCTGGTATGTGTAAGACCATGATGTACTAGGTCGCTGGTGCTCAGCAGTTCACCAGAAGGTAGAGCGGCACTAGTACTGGCACTCTGCTGCATATGAGAATCATCATGCAATTGCACCACCTCAGCAACCTGGGAATGGGGTCGGGTACGCCTGACCTTAGCAGGGACCTCTACTCCATCATCTGAGCTATCTGTTAGGGTGCCGCTGCTGTCTACAGGTTCATATTCTGAGCCTGATTCTGTCAGTGAGGCTTCCCCTTCACTCTCATCTGACATGGTCAGAATTCTCCAGGCCTCTTCACTAGAGTACCTTTCGTTTGACATTTTGGCCACTAAATTTATAGGTACCTAGTGCGACTCACGGGAAAAAGAGCACCTGGCTGTCAGGGACTGCTTGAACTGCTACAAAAAAAAATTACCTGGAAGTTCTAGCAGAGATCAGGCCTGATTCTTCAAACACTGAGGTTTTGTGTGCAGGAATTACAGTTCTTAAGAGTAGCCATCCCCCCTTTTTCAAGGGACCAAAAGTATATGGACAGTTGAATCAAAAGCTGTTTCATGGCCAGGTTTGGGCTACTTCTTCATATTTCTTCATCAATCAAGCAGGAAAAAGGTTTGGAGTTGATTCTAAGTGTGGTATTTGCATTTGGGATCTATTGTTGTGAACCTACATCATATGTTCAAAGGAGCTGTCCATGCAAGTGAAACAGGCAATTGTTAGGCTTCAAAAACTAAACAAATCCATCAGAGAGATAGCAGCAACATTAGGAGTGGCCAAATCAACAGTTTGGTCCATTCTGAGGAAAGAAGAACACACTGGTGAGCTCAGCAACATAAAAAGGCATGAATGTCCGTGGAAGACAACAGTCGTGGTTGATTGCAGGATCCTCTCTATGGTAAAGACAAACCCATTCACAACATCCAGACAAGTGAAGGACACTCTCCAAGAGGTGGGAATATCATTGTCAAAGTCTACAATCAAAAGAAGACTTCACAAGAGCAAATACAGAGGGTTCACCACAAGGTGCAAACCATTCATAAGCCTGAAGAATAGAAAAGCCAGATTAGACTTTGCAAAAAAAATCTAAAAAAGCCAGACCAGTTCTGGAAAAGCATTCTTTGGATGGATGAAACTAAGATTAATCTGTACCAGAATGAAGGGAAGAAAAAAGCTTGGAGAAGGTTTGGAACAGCTCATGATCCAAAGCACACAACATCATCTGCAAAACATGGTGGAGGCAGTGTGATGGCATGGGCATGCATTGCTTCCAGTGGCACTGGGTCATTGGTGTTTATTGATGATTTGACAGAAGACAGAAGCAGCCAGATGAATTCTGCAGTGTTTAGAGATATACTGTGAGCACAGATTCAGCCAAATGCAGCTGAGTTGATTGGACGGCGATTCACAGTACAGATGGACAACGATCCAAAACACACTGCAAAAGCAACCCAGGAGCTTTTGAAGGAAAAGAAGTGGAATATTCTTCAATGGCTGAGTCAATCACCTAATCTCAACCCAATTGAGCATGCATTTCACTTGCTGAAGGCAAAACTAAAGGCAGAAAGACCCACAAACAAAGAACTTCTGAAGACAGCTGCAGTTAGAGCCTGGCAAAGCATTGGAAAGGAGGAAACCCAGTCGTTGGTAATGTCCTTGGGTTCCAGACTTCAGGCAGTCATTGCCAGTAAAGGATTCTCAATACAATATTAAATTTTATATATGATTATATTCAGTTGTTCAATTACTTTTAGTTCCTTGAAAAAGGGGGGATGGCTCTTAAGAGCTGTAATTCCTAAACCCTTCCTCTAATTTGGATAAACATACCCTCAAATTAAACCTGAGAGTGTGCACTTTCAGCCCATATCCATTATATAACTATAGCTTGAATATGTTTTGGTAAATACCTGAAAAAAAACAAAAATTGTGCTTGTTTCCAAATATATAATGACCTAACTGTATATACACGTGATTTTGCGCAGAGAGTCCGCCCTGTAGCAATATAACCACTATTGGGGAGAACTTTAAGTGGTTACGCAATCTACTGAGCTGGCCAGAACCAGCTCTTGAGGGAGTCTATTCTACATTTTCACAGCTCTTACTGTGAAAATGCCTTTCCGTATTTGAAGATTAAATCTCTTTTCCTCCAGATGTAAAAAGTACCCCCTTGTCCTCTGTGGTGATCTTAAAGTAAATGACTCTACACAATGTTCTTTATAAGGCCCACATATATTTATATATGTTGGTGATTCCCCCCTTAATCTCTTCTCATCAAGAGAGAATAAATTCAGTTCCTCTAATCTTTCCTCATAGCTGAGCTCCTCCCTGCCTTTTATCAGTTTGGTTGCCCTTCCCTGCACTTCTCCAGTTTCCTAATATTCGTTTTGTGAACTGGTGCCCCAAACTGAGCTGCATATTCCAGATGAGATCTTACTAATGATTTGTATAGGGGTAAAATGAAACAGTATCTTTTTCCCTTTGGAGTTTATACCTCTCTTACTATGAGAAAGAATTTTACTCGCTTTGGAAACCACAACTTGGCATTGCATTACATTATTAAGCTTATGATTAGAGATGAGCGAATCGAACCAGGCGAACCGGAATTCGAGTCGAATTTCAGGAAATATTCGATTCGCGTCGAATCTGAAATTTTGCCTACTTCGGGTGCGCGAATCGAACATTTCCCGATCAGCCGGCAAAAGTGTCCCTGCAGTGAGCTCCGCTATTTCTGACAGTTCTCTGACAGAAGGAACACATGTTTAGCGGTTGAAACATTGTATCTATTAGTTTCCATTTAGGATACAGATGTTTCAACCGCTGTACATGTGAAGAAGCTGTCAGAGAACTGTCAGAAATAGAGGAACTCTGCACATACACTTTTTGCCGGCTTGGAATTATTCTTCTTTTCATCCTACTTCTTCTTCTTCTTCTTCTTCATCCTCATCCTCATCCTCTTCTTCTGAGGATGAGGATGAAGAAGAAGAAGAAGAAGTAGGATGAAAAGAAGAATAATTCCAAGCCGGCAAAAAGTGTATGTGCAGAGTTCCTCTATTCTGCAGATACACTTAGAGGAGCTCTGCAGATACACTTAGAGGAGCTCTGCACATACACTTTTTGCCGGCTTGGAATTAATCTTATTTTCATCCTACTTCTTCTTCTTCTTCTTCATCCTCATCCTCATCCTCAGAAGAAGAAGAAGAGGATGAGGATGAAGAAGAAGAAGAAGAAGTAGGATGAAAATAAGAATAATTCCAAGCCGGCAAAAAGTGTATGTGCAGAGTTCCTCTATTCTGCAGATACACTTAGAGGAGCTCTGCACATACACTTAGAGGAGCTCTGCACATACACTTTTTGCCGGCTTGGAATTAATCTTATTTTCATCCTACTTCTTCTTCTTCTTCTTCATCCTCATCCTCAGAAGAAGAAGAAGAGGATGAGGATGAAGAAGAAGAAGAAGTAGGATGAAAATAAGAATAATTCCAAGCCGGCAAAAAGTGTATGTGCAGAGTTCCTCTATTCTGCAGATACACTTAGAGGAGCTCTGCACATACACTTAGAGGAGCTCTGCACATACACTTTTTGCCGGCTTGGAATTAATCTTATTTTCATCCTACTTCTTCTTCTTCTTCTTCATCCTCATCCTCAGAAGAAGAAGAGGATGAGGATGAAGAAGAAGAAGAAGAAGTAGGATGAAAATAAGAATAATTCCAAGCCGGCAAAAAGTGTATGTGCAGAGCTCCTCTAAGTGTATCTGCAGAGCTCTTCTAAGTGTATCTGCAGAATAGAGGAACTCTGCACATACACTTTTTGCCGGAAACCGCTGTATGGAGGGAATGTCCCATAACTGTCAGAAATAGACTATTTCTGACAGTTCTGGGACATTCACTCCATACAGCGGTTGAAACATTGTATCTATTTTTTTCCATAAATGACATTCTGCAAATACACTTAGAGGAGCGCTGCAGATACACTTTTTGCCGGCTTGGAATTAATCTTATTTTCATCCTACTTCTTCTTCATCCTCATCCTCATAAGAAGAAGAAGAAGAAGTAGGATGAAAATAAGAATAATTCCAAGCCGGCAAAAAGTGTATCTGCAGCGCTCCTCTAAGTGTATCTGCAGAATGTCATTTATGGAAAAGAATAGATACAATGTTTCAACCGCTGTATGGAGTGAATGTCCCAGAACTGTCAGAAATAGACTATTTATGACAGTTCTGGGACATTCACTCCATACAGCGGTTTCAACCGCTGTATGGAGGGAATGTCATAGAACTGTCAGAAATAGACTATTAATGACAGTTCTGGGACTGTCCTTCCATACAGCGGTTGAAACATTGTATCTATTTGTTTCCATAAATGACATTCTGCAGATACACTTAGAGGAGCGCTGCAGATACACTTTTTGCCTACTTCTTCTTCTTCTTCATCCTCATCCTCTTCTTCTTCTTATAAGGATGAGGATGAAGAAGAAGAAGAAGAAGAAGAAGTAGGATGAAAATAAGATTAATTCCAAGCCGGCAAAATGTGTATCTACAGCGCTCCTCTAAGTGTATTTGCAGAATGTCATTTATGGAAAAAAATAGATACAATGTTTCAACCGCTGTATGGAAGGAATGTCATAGAACTGTTAGAAATAGACTATTTCTAACAGTTCTGGGACATTCCTTCCATACAGCGGTTGAAACATTGTATCTATTTGTTTCCATAAATGGATCCATTTATGGAAACAAATAGATACAATGTTTCAACCGCTGTATGGAAGGAATGTCCCAGAACTTTCATAAATAGTCTATTTCTGACAGTTCTATGACATTCCCTCCATACAGCGGTTTCAACCGCTGTATGGAGTGAATGTCCCAGAACTGTCAGAAATAGTGTATTTCTGACAGTTATGGGACATTCACTCCATACAGCGGTTGAAACATTGTATCTATTTTTTTTCCATAAATGACATTCTGCAGATACACTTAGAGGAGCGCTGCAGATACACTTTTTGCCTACTTCTTCTTCTTCTTCTTCATCCTCATCCTCTTCTTCTTCTTATAAGGATGAGGATGAAGAAGAAGAAGAAGTAGGATGAAAATAAGATTAATTCCAAGCCGGCAAAATGTGTATCTGCAGCGCTCCTCTAAGTGTATTTGCAGAATGTCATTTATGGAAAAAAATAGATACAATGTTTCAACCGCTGTATGGAAGGAATGTCATAGAACTGTCAGAAATAGACTATTTCTAACAGTTCTGGGACATTCCTTCCATACAGCGGTTGAAACATTGTATCTATTTGTTTCCATAAATGGATCCATTTATGGAAACAAATAGATACAATGTTTCAACCGCTGTATGGAAGGAATGTCCCATAACTGTCAGAAATAGACTATTTCTGACAGTTCTGGGACATTCACTCCATACAGCGGTTTCAACCGCTGTATGGAGGGAATGTCATAGAACTGTCAGAAATAGACTATTTATGACAGTTCTGGGACATTCACTACAGCGGTTGAAACATTGTATCTATTTTTTTCCATAAATGACATTCTGCAAATACACTTAGAGGAGCGCTGCAGATACACTTTTTGCCGGCTTGGAATTAATCTTATTTTCATCCTACTTCTTCTTCTTCATCCTCATCCTCATAAGAAGAAGAGGAAGAAGTAGGATGAAAATAAGAATAATTCCAAGCCGGCAAAAAGTGTATCTGCAGCGCTCCTCTAAGTGTATATGCAGAATGTCATTTATGGAAAAAAATAGATACAATGTTTCAACCGCTGTATGGAGTGAATGTCCCAGAACTGTCAGAAATAGACTATTTATGACAGTTCTGGGACATTCACTCCATACAGCGGTTTCAACCGCTGTATGGAGGGAATGTCATAGAACTGTCAGAAATAGACTATTAATGACAGTTCTGGGACTGTCCTTCCATACAGCGGTTGAAACATTGTATCTATTTGTTTCCATAAATGGATCCATTTATGGAAACAAATAGATACAATGTTTCAACCGCTGTATGGAAGGAATGTCCCAGAACTTTCATAAATAGTCTATTTCTGACAGTTCTATGACATTCCCTCCATACAGCGGTTGAAACCGCTGTATGGAGTGAATGTCCCAGAACTGTCAGAAATAGTGTATTTCTGACAGTTATGGGACATTCACTCCATACAGCGGTTGAAACATTGTATCTATTTTTTTCCATAAATGACATTCTGCAGATACACTTAGAGGAGCGCTGCAGATACACTTTTTGCCTACTTCTTCTTCTTCTTCTTCATCCTCATCCTCTTCTTCTTCTTATAAGGATGAGGATGAAGAAGAAGAAGAAGAAGAAGTAGGATGAAAATAAGATTAATTCCAAGCCGGCAAAATGTGTATCTGCAGCGCTCCTCTAAGTGTATTTGCAGAATGTCATTTATGGAAAAAAATAGATACAATGTTTCAACCGCTGTATGGAGTGAATGTTCCATAACTGTCAGAAATAGACTATTTCTGACAGTTCTGGGACATTCACTCCATACAGCGGTTGAAACCGCTGTATGGAGGGAATGTCATAGAACTGTCAGAAATAGACTATTTCTAACAGTTCTGTGACATTCCTTCCATACAGCGGTTGAAACATTGTATCTATTTGTTTCCATAAATGGATCCATTTATGGAAACAAATAGATACAATGTTTCAACCGCTGTATGGAAGGAATGTCCCAGAACTGTCATAAATAGTCTATTTCTGACAGTTCTGGGACATTCACTCCATACAGCGGTTTCAACAGCGGTTTCAACCGCTGTATGGAGGGAATGTCCCAGAACTGTCAGAAATAGACTATTTATGACAGTTATGGGACATTCACTCCATACAGCGGTTGAAACATTGTATCTATTTTTTTCCATAAATGACATTCTGCAGATACACTTAGAGGAGCGCTGCAGATACACTTTTTGCCTACTTCTTCTTCTTCTTCTTCATCCTCATCCTCTTCTTCTTCTTATAAGGATGAGGATGAAGAAGAAGAAGAAGAAGAAGTAGGATGAAAATAAGATTAATTCCAAGCCGGCAAAATGTGTATCTGCAGCGCTCCTCTAAGTGTATTTGCAGAATGTCATTTATGGAAAAAAATAGATACAATGTTTCAACCGCTGTATGGAGTGAATGTTCCATAACTGTCAGAAATAGACTATTTCTGACAGTTCTGGGACATTCACTCCATACAGCGGTTGAAACCGCTGTATGGAGGGAATGTCATAGAACTGTCAGAAATAGACTATTTCTAACAGTTCTGTGACATTCCTTCCATACAGCGGTTGAAACATTGTATCTATTTGTTTCCATAAATGGATCCATTTATGGAAACAAATAGATACAATGTTTCAACCGCTGTATGGAAGGAATGTCCCAGAACTGTCATAAATAGTCTATTTCTGACAGTTCTGGGACATTCACTCCATACAGCGGTTTCAACAGCGGTTTCAACCGCTGTATGGAGGGAATGTCCCAGAACTGTCAGAAATAGACTATTTATGACAGTTCTGGGACATTCCTTCCATACAGCGGTTGAAACATTGTATCTATTTGTTTCCATAAATGGATCCATTTATGGAAACAAATAGATACAATGTTTCAACCGCTGTATGGAAGGAATGTCCCAGAACTGTTAGAAATAGTCTATTTCTGACAGTTCTATGACATTCCCTCCATACAGCGGTTGAAACCGCTGTATGGAGTGAATGTCCCAGAACTGTCATAAATAGTCTATTTCTGACAGTTATGGGACATTCACTCCATACAGCGGTTGAAACCGCTGTATGGAGGGAATGTCATAGAACTGTCAGAAATAGACTATTTATGACAGTTCTGGGACATTCCTTCCATACAGCGGTTGAAACATTGTATCTATTTGTTTCCATAAATGAATCCATTTATGGAAACAAATAGATACAATGTTTCAACCGCTGTATGGAAGGAATGTCCCAGAACTGTTAGAAATAGTCTATTTCTGACAGTTCTGGGACATTCACTCCATACAGCGGTTTCAACCGCTGTATGGAGGGAATGTCATAGAACTGTCAGAAATAGACAGAAACTGTCACAGAACTGTCCTTCTTCTCATCCTTCTCCTTCTTCTCATCCTTCTCCTTCTTCTCATCCTTCTTCTCATCCTTCTTCTCATCCTTCTCCTTCTTCTCATCCTTCTCCTTCTCCTTCTTCTCATCCTTCTCCTTCTCCTTCTTCTCATCCTTCTCCTTCTCCTTCTTCTCATCCTTCTCCTTCTCCATCTTCTCATCCTTCTCCTTTTCCTTCTTCTCATCCTTCTCCTTCTGCTTCTCCTTCTCCTTCTTCTCATCCTTCTCCTTCTTCTCATCCTTCTCCTTCTTCTCATCCTTCTCCTTCTTCTCATCCTTCTCCTTCTCTTTCTTCTCATCCTTCTCCTTCTTCTCATCCTTCTCCTTCTTCTCATCCTTCTCCTTCTCCTTCTTCTCATCCTTCTCCTTCTTCTCATCCTTCTCCTTCTCCTCATCCTTCTCCTTCTTCTCATCCTTCTCCTTCTTCTCATCCTTCTCCTTCTTCTCATCCTTCTCCTTCTCCATCTTCTCATCCTTCTCCTTCTTCTCATCCTTCTCCTTCTGCTTCTCCTTCTCCTTCTTCTCATCCTTCTCCTTCTTCTCATCCTTCTCCTTCTTCTCATCCTTCTCCTTCTTCTCATCCTTCTCCTTCTCCTTCTTCTCATCCTTCTCCTTCTTCTCATCCTTCTCCTTCTCCTCATCCTTCTCCTTCTCCTTCTTCTCATCCTTCTCCTTCTTCTCATCCTTCTCCTTCTCCATCTTCTCATCCTTCTCCTTCTTCTCATCCTTCTCCTTTTTCTCATCCTTCTCCTTCTCCTCATCCTTCTCCTTCTCCTTCTTCTCATCCTTCTCCTTCTCCTTCTTCTCATCCTTCTCCTTCTTCTCATCCATGTTGTTCAATTAAACAGTGCATTACAGTCAGCTTGTAAGTTGGCGACATCCTGGAAGGATGTTATTCCTTGTGCATAGCTTGGTGTGATCTGCAAAGACTGAAATGGTATTTTTAATCTCAGACCCTATAACATTTATAAATATATTAAAAAGTATGGGTCCCAACACTGAAACTTGGAGTACACCACTAACAATCGTTCAGAGTATGAATCATTAACCACTACTCTCTGAATTTGGTCTTTTAGCCATATTAAATCCATTTACAAACTGATTTTTCCAAGCCTGTAAACTTTACCTTATACATTAGCCATGTGTGAGGAACTATGCCAAATGCTTTTGCAAAATCCAAAAATACTACTTTCACAGCCACTCCTTTGTCTAAGGTTTTGCTTACCTCCTCATAAAAAGAAATCAGATTTGTTTGACAGCCTCTGTCTTTCATGAATCCATTCTGTCACTTCCTTAAAATATTTTTTCCAGCAAGACCTTATCTATGTGGTCTTTAATTAAACTCTCCAGTATCTTCCCAACTACAGAAGTTAAACTAACTGGTCTATAGTTATTTGGTAAAGACTTTGACCCCTTTTTAAATATAGTCACCACAACAGTCTTACGCCAATTCAGTGGCCAATCCAGTCCCTAAGAATTAGAAACAATGCCTTTGAAATGACAGAGCTCAATTCTTTTAGGATCCATGGGTGTATGCCACCTGGTCCTGGTGCTTTATTCACCTTTATTTTGTCTAAATATATCTGGACCATATCAATTTAGGCCATTGTGGATCATCTGGAGCTGTGTCAATATTATCCCCATTATGGACATGTGCTGCCCCATACTTCTTTGTATACACAGAGCTGAAGAAGGTATTTAATGAATGTGCCTTCAATTTGTCCCCAGTCACCCAGTCTAGATTACTATCTGATGCTAATCTATGAAGAACTGCTGAGGTTTTCAATTAAAGTTTTTTACTACTTGTAAGATGTCATTTCAATTGAGTCCCTGTCTCCTAATTCTACTGGGAATGTAAGTTACATACATCATACTTGAAGTGACTTGGAGAGGCAGAACATGGATTCTACAAACTATAGCATATATATTTTAAATGTATCAACCCTGATGTTCAGGCTGCATATCGTGTTTACTGAGGCCCTAAAATGCCAGGACACTTACCACCAAAATGGCCCAGTTTTGAAAAGTGGATACCCCACTTTAAAAGTCATGGTGAGACTTTTGAAGTTCTAATTTTTTTGCCACAGATTTTTGGAATATGAACAAAGTAAATTAACTTTTTTCATAAAGTTGTTATCTTAAGTTATTTCTCACATAGGATAAGCATACGTACAATTACACGCTTGTTGTGAATTTTCTTTAAAATAACAGGTACAGCTACCTGCCCCTAGGTAGTCAGTGAGGCCTAATTAAAAGACACATATTCATACTGCAGAGGGAGAACACACACACACACACACACACACACCAAATGAATACTGGAACTGTCTCAATTTATTGCAGATTATATATGAGTATTTCTGGCAGAAGAGATGCAAGTCATTCAGTTTTGGTCATTTGATCAGATAGTTATGATAATTGACCAGACACTGGTGATAAAAAATCAGGTGTTGGTGATGGTTGGTGATAATTTTATGTGACTTCTGGATTTTCCACTGGACTTCCCCACTATCTGGATATATTTTATTCATACACTTGATTTATTGATTATTTATTGATGATTTATTGCCTCAAGACCTGGTGCTGATTCTTTGTGGTCGGGAGTTGCAAAACACAGATGCAAATGAACATTAAACATAAAGAGAAGTAAGACATAGTTAGTTTCAGAAATCAGTATATAAAATCACTGATAAATATTTTAAAGGCAAACAAAAATATATCAAGGCATAACTTGACACTACAAGGTGCACACTCCCACCACGCCCCAAAAACACATTTTGCTACTTCTCTCAAGTATGGGGTTACCTTGTGTGTGAGGGTTTTTTTTTTTTTTTTTTTGCAGAGATGCATACAGGGGCCCTAAATCCAAGGAGCACCTTTAGGCTTTCAAGGGACATGAATTACATGTGTGATTTTCTAAAACCTATCACAACTTTGGAGGCACTGAAGTGCCAGGATGGTATAAACACCTGCAAAATAACCACATTTGAATAGCAAACAGCCAAGTTATTTGTTAAGAAGCTAAGAGAGTCTTGTGAATATTTCAATTCATGCCACAAGTTTTTGGAAAATTGAGAAAGAATATTAGATTTTTGTTACACAAAGTTGTCACTTGATGCAAAATTTCTCACATGCAGCATACTAATAATTACACCCCAAAACACATGCTACTGCTCCTCCCATGTATGGGATTATGATATGTGTGATACATTTTCATAGTCTAACTGAATAGGGGGCCCAAAATCTAAGGTGCACTTTGAGGATTTTAAGTGGCATCAATTATGCAATTAAGAGTTCTAAAAGCTGGGAGGCAGAAGTGAGCCTTCGGGTCCTGTGACCGCTGTGATTAGCTGTCACAGGGGTCACATGATCAGAATGCTCCCGATCGCAAGTATGCATCCCCACCAGATACCACTCTGGGAGCATGCAGGGAGAGTGCTCTCAGCAAGGTAAGTTGTTTATACAGGGCCACATAAATGCGGCTGCTTAGGATTAAGGCCCACCCAGTGAGAGGCCCCATATACAGTATATGTGTTTGGCCTGCAGGAAGGTGTTAATTTCCAGACTATTACATACACAAAGATATAATTAGTAAGATATTTCTAACACACATGGAAATTACACCTCAAAACACATTCTGCTACTCCTCTCAAATATGGGGATGCCACATGTGTGAGACTTTTTCACAGACTAGCCACATAGAGGGGCCAAAAAATCCAAGGAGCACCTTCAGGCTTTCTAGGCGCATAAATTATGCATCTAATTCATCAACTACTTATCACCGTTTTTGAGGCTCAGAAAGTTCACAACACCCCAATGTACTTGATAAGAGTCATAGTGAGTCTTTTTTATTTATTTAAGATTTTATTTGTTTTTTATGTTTTTAGAAACTTGTCAAATTAATAAGACACTATTTTTCCCACACACTGCATGATTATACTTAGAATTACATCCCAAAACATTCTAACAAGCTACTGTACTTCTATCCCTGAGTATATTGCTGTCTCCCACCTTTGCAATTTGGTCACATTGTATCAAAAGCTAGTGTTTGCTTGAGAACAATGGGGGGTATAAATTTCAGAATTTTTTTGGAAAAGAAATTGATAACTGGTCTAATTTTGTAGAGCTTCCCATATATGGGTTCAGTTCTGGAAAGGCATAGAAAAATGTTGCTGAAATGCAAAAATCATGTTATTTTATATGTTGTCCTAGGCACTCTTTACGTCTGGAGGAAAATAAATGTAATCTCCAAATACAGAGAGGTTTTTTTCACAGTAAGAGCTGTGAAAATGTGAAATAGACTCTCAAGAGCTGGTTCTGGACAGTTTAGTAGATTAATTAAAAAAGGTGTGGATTCTTTCCTAAATGCACTTAACAAAACTGGATACTAGCTTTTATAGGTAAAGTTGATCTAGGGAATATCCAGTTGCCTCTGGGGGTTAGGAAGGAATATTTTCTCCTGCAGGAGCAAATTGGATCATGCTTTTCTGGGGTTGTTCTGCCTTCCTCTGGATCAACTGTAGGTACAGGATTGTGTATATAGGATTGTATTTTTTTTTTCCTTTTTATTGGTTGAACTACATGGGCATGTGGTGGATTAAGTGTGTAGACCAATAAGGCCAGTACAATAATAGGCTTCCACTCAAATGGTCTGGCAAGATGAATTTCTGGAATCCTGGCACTATAGGCATAAAGGTTACGGGGGGAATGACAGGCACTACTGAAATAGAACGTAGCCACAGAGGATTTGAAAGTGACTCTGAGACATTAGTATGGGCTGTCAGTGGTTATTTGAAGAAAAGAGCAAGCACTTAACTCATCAACCTCATTGAATATATAAAAACATGCAGAGATATTACACTAATGTTTTGGGGCCATGATGGACCACTCTCTCAAGCTGACAAACAGCACAGGCTGATTTAGACCATAAAAATATATACATTTCCTTTTTGTGTAAAATTCACTCCATCCGTATGTGCATAATCGCAAGAGTCACATAATCAAATAATAGTAACCAACATGGATACATATTCTTTCCATAGCCAAGCAAAGACTAATAAAAACAAATACTACTCCAGCAGAGCCCTTTATGCTGAATGCTGATCAGTATGATACTGTATAGATGGTGTCCATTCCAAAAACCAGAAACAGAAGTAAACAATTTGAGTGATTTTCTTCATTACGAATTGAAATTCGAACAATATTTTTTGTAATTTGGAAATTCGGTGTAATGGTAATGAATTTCAATGAATACAAAATAAATTATAATGAAATTAAATAACTAATTATCCAACTTGCAATTAGAAAATGAATTAAAAAGGAAACATATTGCAATAAATACAGTAAGGTGTAAAAGTGAAATAATATCATGATTCTTACTTAGGCTGCTTTCACACTGCTCCTTTGTAAAAACATATGCACATGCATTTTTGCTGCGTTTTTTGTTTTTTTGTGGTGGCAGCTGTTCCACCTTATTGCATAGATTATGATTACTCCTAAAATATAAGAATGTCTTCTAACAATGTTTTTGTCCTTGTCTGAGAGTAAATGGTTAACCTGTGAAAGTAATTAAATTGCACCCAGGGTCAAAAGGCACATGTACAACTGTTTTATTATTGCAATAATTAAGGCCCTCTCTATTACCTCCCCAGGACATACCAGTTCTAAAAATCTCTTTCATTTTTCATTCTGAGCATCATGATCCTCACCTTCACTGCAGATATGAAAGCCCCCACATAAACTGTGAAAATGGAAGATTATAAGTGATATGCCTAGGGTTGCAAGACAATGTTTTTATCAGGTGGTACAGTGACCAAGAAATGTTATATGTGACTGATAAATCTCTAAATTAAATACAATGGATGGAAAAATGGAATTCATATACTGAAAAAAAATTCTTCAAATTCTTGTGCCCACCTCTTCCAGACGACAAAAATGTCATCTATATAATGAAGCCATGTAGGTACATGGTTCCAAAAAATACTGAGGGGGAAATATACTTCTATTGAAATCCTACAAAGGGATTTGCAAACGCCAGGCCGATTATTGGTGGCACAGCACACCGGATTTTATTAGCAGGACTTTTTCAAACTCTGAATCAGGGGTGGCCATTAATGAACTGCTGCTTTCAACAGGTTCATACTTCACATTTGAATTTGTGAGGTCTCTCAAAAGCCATACTGAGAATTTGAAATACCTCCTCACTTGCAAGTATAACTTTTTGTAGACATTTTTAGCAGTGAAGTACTTTTCCAGTACTTACAGCACTGGTTCTTGCTGACATTAGATGATACTGGTACAGGTGCTGGCTGGTGATCAGAACACTGGTTGTGGCTGACACTGATACTGGTAGTGGCTGGTTATCAGGACATTGATTGTGGCTGGCACTGGTACCTTATGACACTATACTGATACTGCTAGCAATTAGGGCACTGGTTGAGGTGGTAACTGGTACTTCGTGACTCTTTACTGGTACAGCTGGCAATCAGGAAACTGGATGTGTCTGTGATTTGTACCTTATGAAGCTTTATTGGTACTACTGGCAATTAGGACACTGGTTGTGTCTGTAACTTGTACTTTATGACACTGTATTGGTACTTCTAGCAATCAGGACACCGACTGTGACTAAAACTGATACCTACTGACACTGTACTGGTACTGCTGGCAATGAGGACACTGACTTTGGCTGCAATGGTACCTGATGACAATGTGCTGGTACTGCTGACAATCAGGACACTGGTTGTGACTTTAACTGGTACCTGGTAACACTGTACTGGTATTGTTGGCAATCAAGATATTGGTTGTGGCAGTAATTGGTACCTGATGATGCATACTGTTACTGCTTGCAATTAGGACACTGGTACCTGCTGACACAGTGCTGGTAATGCTGGTAACCAGAGCAGGGATTGTGGCTTTCACAGTACCAGATGACACTGTACTGGTACCAATGACAACCAGGGCCATTGGTACCAGTACATGTGACTGTGACAGTAACTGTTTGCACTGTATCAGTACCGGATGACACTATACTGGTACTGCTGGAAATCAGGATACTGGTTGTGGTTGTAATTGGTACCTGCTGACACTGTACTGTTACTGCTTGCAATCATGACATTGATTAAGGCTTACACGCTCTTGCAAGCAGGACACTGGTTTTGTCTTTAACTGGTACTGTGTGATACTGACACAGTTGCTGCTGTATACATCACTATACATATTTACATAGTTCAACCATTAAAAAAAAAGTTATAATCCTACACCCACAGTTAATCCAGAGGAAGACAAAAAAAGCCAGCAAAGCATGATCAAATATCCTCCTGCAGGGGAAAAAATTCCTTCCTGATCCCCCGAGATGCAATCGGATATTCCCTGGATCAACTTTACCTATAAATGTTAGTATCCAGTTATATTCTGTGTATCCAAGAAAGAGTCCAGGCCTTTTTTAAAGCAATTCACTGAGCTGGTCAGAACTAACTCTTGTGGAAGTCTATTCCACATTTTCACAGCTCTTACTGTGAAGAAATCTTTCCTTATTTGGAGATTAAATTTATTTTCCTCCAGATGTAAAGAGTGCCTCTCTTGCCTCAAGGTGAATAACTCTACACCGAATTCACTATATGAACCACTGATGTGTTTATACATGTTGATCATATCCCCCCTCAATCACCTCTTCCTAAGAGAGAATATATTCAGTTCCTCTAATCTTTCCTCATAGCTGAGCTCCTCCATGCCTCTTATCAGGTTGCCCTTCTCTGTACTTTCTCCAGTTCCCCTTTTTGTGAATTGCTACCCAAAATTGAACTGCATATTCCACATGAGGTATTACTAATGATTTGTACAGGGGCAAAATGATATCTCTCTCTCTGGAGTGTATACCTCTTTTTATACAAGAGATGATTTTGCTCGCTTTTGAAACCGCACTTGGCATTGCATGCCATTATTAAGCTTGTGATCTACGAGAACTCCCAGATCCTTCTCCACCAGTGATTCCCCCAGTTGTACTCCCCCTAGTATGTATGATGCATGTATATTCTTAGCCCCCAAATGAATAACCTTACATTTATCAACATTAAACCTCATTTGCAACTACGTTGCCCAATTAACCGCTTCCATACAGGGCACTTTTACCCCCTTCCTGCCCAGGCCATTTTTCAGGTTTCAGCGCTCTCACACTTTGAATGACAATTGTGCAGTCATACACCATTGTACCCAAACTAAAATGTTATCATTTTCTTCACACAACTAGAGCTTTCTTTTGGTGGTATTTAATCAACACTGGGATTTTTTTTTTTGCTAAATTAACAAAAAAAGACCGAAAATTTTGAAAGAAAAACAAGTTTTTCTTTGTTTCTGTTATAAAAGTTTGCAAATAAATAATTGTTCTTCATAAATTTAGGCCAAGATGTATTCTGCTACATGTCTTTGGTGAAAATAACCCAAATTAGGATGTATTTTTTAGTTTGTAGGAAATTTATAGAGTTCACAAACTATGGGATATACTGTATCTGAATATTGATCAATCCTGAAGTACTGACAGCCAATCTAATTTCTTCAGGGCCAAGAATGTCAGAACAGTACAGATATCCCACAAATAACCCCTTTTTGCAAATTTGACAGTCTGACGTACTTCATAAGAGGCATGGCAAGTTTTTTGATGTTGTATTTTTTTGTCATAATTTTTCGAAAAATGAAAAAAATTATTTTCACTATTTTTTTTTACATACTGTCACCAGTGCAGTACAGCGTCATCATATAACTGGCATGGCGGTGATCAGGGACACTGACTGGTGACAGTATAAAAAAAAAGTATAATTTTTTTAATTTTGTTTTAATTTTTTTGTTATTTTTTATTACTTTTTTCTTTTTTTAAGATTTTTTTTTTTCATATTTCACAATGACCAAAGTAGTACAATGTTACCATAGTAACATTATACTACTTTGGGGAAGTGATCAGTATATATATATATTTTTTTTTACACAATTTTCTTATAGCAAAGAATTACTTTGCTATAAGCAAGCATTTACCTGAATGACATCGATTCATTCAGGGTTTTTTTCATTTTTTTGTGCGGAATACCAATGCGCACCAGCATGCGGGCGCTAGGACATAGGCGACCGCGGCAACAATCACGTCCGTGCATGCGCACTCGTGCACGCGGACGTGCGTCTAGCACCAATGACAGCGCAGGGCGCACTATTTAAATTGACCCCTTGCAATGTTCAAATTGCCGTAAGGTCTTGACCCTGATTGCTGTTGACCGTCTCCTGCCCTGACCCCTAGCTCGTCTTGACTTCTCTTCTGCCTGTTCCTGATTATCTGACCTCCTGCTGCTGAACCTGGCCCGTGACCCGATTACTCTCTGCCTACTGCTCTGTACCGTTTCGCCTCCGCTGTTAGTGACCTGGCCTGCCTGACTTTGCTATCTCTCCACGGTGTCATCCGTCCATCCATCCTGCACGGATCCATCCGCTACTGCCCAGATCTGCTTCGCCCCTTCACAGCAGGCTCTTATCCGCTACGTGCCACTGGCATTTACCTCTACCACAGCTGGGTGTACTCGGGGGCCGCGATCGGGTTTCAGCCTGCTCCAAGTCCATCCCCACCATCAGGGGCTTTGGTGAATAAGAAGACTGAGGCTTAGACTCCACGCCCTGGGGAATCCCGGCCTGTGGATCTCTAGAGTCACCTCCAGTCGGTACCTGACACCGAGGTACACAGCCGGTGACAGATTGCGCCGCTGCGCGGCTCTGCGGGCATTCAAACTGCGCATGCCCGAAAGGACGCCATGTGGCATCCACTCGGAGGGACGAGGGCTTTTGCAGGCCTCCATCTGACTATAGGCCGGGCGGAAACCTGTTATACAGTGCATTGAGGTCAGCTTGTAAGTTGGAGACATCCTGTAAGGACGTTATTCCACTGCACAGCTTGGTGTCATCTGCAAAGACTGAAACTGTATTTTCAATCTCAGACCCTATATCTTTTATAAATATATTAAAAAGTAAGGATCCCAACACTGAACCTTGGGGTACACCAATAACAACCCTAGACCATTGAGAGTATGAATTATTAACCATTACTGTCTGAATATGATCTTTTAGCCAGTTTTCTATCCATTTACATACTGATTTTTCCAAGCCTGTAAACTTTACCTTACACATTAACCGTGTGTGGGGAACTGTGTCAAACGCTTCTGCAAAATCCACATATACCACGTCCACCGCCATCCCTCTTTCCAAGGTTTTGCTCACCTCCTCATAAAAAGAATTCAGATTTGTTTGACAACTTCTGTCTTTCATGAATCCATGCTGTCTGTTTTTTCCAGCAAGAACTCATCTATGGGGTCTTTAATTAAACTCTCTAGTATCTTCCCAGCTATAGATGTTAAACTAACAGGTCTATAATTACCTGGTAAAGATTTTGACCCCTTTTTAAATATCGGCACCACATTGGCCTTATGCCAAGTCAGTCATTAAAGAGTCCCTAAAATTGAGAAACAATGGCTTTGAAATGACAGAGCTCAATTCCTTAAGGACCTGTGGGTGGGTGTATGCTATCCGGTCCAGGTGCTTTATTCACCTTTATTCTCTCTAAATATTTCTGGATCACATCAATTGTGAGCCAATGTGGATCGTCTGTAACTGCCCATTATGGACAAGAGCTCCCCCCCAGGGGCGGACTGACAACTCATGGGGCCCCCGGGCAATAGGGGATCATGGGGCCCCTGTGTCCTTGCCCAAACTAAAAAAAGCCTATGAAAAAGGTACCAGGGGCGGAATCCGCTCCGTGAGGACGTCCATGACGAAAAGCTTAGGGCGGTGCCTTTGGATGTAAGGTTAAGAATACTCCTGGTTTGTCTGCATGTAGCATGTGCATGTATGGCTGGGTCTGAGTTGCCTGTATTCATTACACATGCTGTCTATACTGGTGTCAGTCTGGACACCTTGCTTGTAAGTGCATTTCTTCATTAAAGTTTGATGCTTTTTAAAACATACTGCACCATGATTGTTCGTTTTTTTCTTTTGAGTGATGGTCTGATCATCTCTCAGTTTGGATACTAAATCACCTTTGGAGTGGATTTTCAACTTTGCAGCACATCATCTGTTGGAGTTCATCCCTCATTTATTCAGTTGTTGTTCTCACCATATTATTCATGTCTCCCAGAATAACAAGTACTATATGCTGGTTTTTCAACAATCAGCATATTACTCTGGTGAGTTCTATTTAACCATTTTTGGTGGTGGATTTACTTGGTGATGAATTATTTTGGACATTATTGATTATTTGAACTTTTGGACTTTTTTGTTTTTTGAAGTTTTGTATATCCTATAAGTTTATAGGCTATGTTTTGCAGCTTACTGTTTTATATAATTTCCGTGGCGCTGATTCTTTATTTATATATATATATTCCAGGCAGAAAGAACAGTAAAAATGCAGGCAGGAAACAGGACAAAGCACTAGGGACAAAATGTATGTGAAATGCTTTGATACAGTAATGTTTTACTATGTGAATTTAGTGAATGTCACTTTTACAACTTTCAAATTTCCCACCAGTTCCATCCCCCGTACGTCCCGATGTCGCAGGGAACGGAACCCAGAAGACAGATGCCTGCATCCACTGGAGGACATTGCAGGGGACACTGCAGGAGGGACATCGTGGGAGCGCAGGACAAGGTAAGTGCAGAAGGGATCCTGGAGCAGCACTGCAGGGTATTCCCGAGTGTAGCTCGGGGGTTACCGCTTGTGGTGCTGAAACTGTACCCTGAGCTACACTCGGGAATACCTCCAGGGAGGTTAACTGTTCCTGCAGTACCATTACTCCAGTCAATTTCCGAGTGGTTAAAATCCCCCATTATTATCACAGTCCCAGCGCTTGCAGCTCTTTCAATGTGTGCAAGGAGCTGAGTCTCCACTTCCTCATTAACACTGGGAAGCCTATAACAAACTCTAATGATTACCTTTGTAGTATGCACCCCCATGTGCAGTTCCACCCATAATGCTTCAGCCTCATCACACTCTCCATCAACTAGGTCCTATTTCACACTCTCTGTGAGATCACTTCTCACATAGAGACAGACACCACTACCTTTCCTTTTTTCCCTGTCTCTCCAAAAGAGAACATAGCCAAGAACATTAATGGCCCAAGCATATGAAGAATGAAGCCAAGAAAATCACTCTCTTTTCTCTCACATCTGAACAGTATTTGAGAGGAAAGGGAAAGAAAGTTCAAACTGCAGCCATTGTTTACATTTTATGAGCTGTGATTAGTCGCAGAGATCACATGGTAGAGAGGAAATGTATTTGTTAAATGGAAATGTAATAGAACGCTAACAACACTTATAAGTAGACATGTAGACTTAAAACACAGCTATGGAACCTACTAATTACCTTTTATGGCCCTGGATTGAGTGCATGAGGATCCAGTGGGGGAGGGAAGAAGGATTTCAACAAAATTATTTTACAGCATGATACCAGGTGAATCCAATCCTTTAGGGCCTACTCATGCCCATATATATAAATGTATATATTTACTGAATGTCTAGCTTATGATAAGTTATATACGGTACATATTCTGTGGTAGTGTCATGCTAGAGCTACCTTACATTACTGTTGGTGTTCCTGTTTGGGAGAACATATGTGTACAGGTTATATTACAGAGCATCATAGGTAGTGGTAGGCACCCTGCCTGCCTGTTCTATTTATGCTCTATGTTCCATCCCATGCACCTCCTTTGGTCTGAAAAGTCCATTTGTGGTTTGCTCTACAGGTTATTGTGGGGGTTGCCTGGGAAGCAGAGCATGGGACTAGATTGGTCCAATGTGGTTCACAATGTCACACTGATTGAAGCACCTGTGTGACGCCTGTGACAGGGACATGGTGCCACTGGTGTTATTGAGAAATTAGTATATCATCAGCCCATTTGGACCAACATAATTGGTGGGTATGATCAGTGGTGTATTTTGGTTTCGTGCTGCCCTAGGCAAGACTAGGCACCCCCCCAATCTAAATTTACCCCACCCCTTCCTGTTTAAGATAAACTAAACTCCACCCCTTCCTATTCAGGCTCCGCCTTTTCCTATTAGAGAGGAATAGTGCCCCATCATTTGTATCAGTGAGAGGAATCGTGACCCATCGTTGGTGTCAGTGGGGGAAGGAATAGTGCCCCATTGTTGGTGTCAGTGGGAGGAATAGTGCCCCATCATTGGTGTCAGTGGTAGGAATAGTGCCCCATCATTGGTGTCAGTGGGAGGAATAGGGCCCCATCATTGGTGTCAGTGAGAGGAATAGTGCCCCATCATTGGTGTCAGTGGGAGGAATAGTGCCCAATCATTGGTGTCAGAGGGAGGAATAGTGCTCCGTCATTGGTGTCAGTGGGAAGAATAGTGCCCCGTCAATGTTGTCAGTGGGAGGAATAGTGCCCCGTCATTGGTGTCAGTGGGAGGAATAGTGCCCCATCAATGGTGTCAGTGGGGGGGGAAATAGTGCTCTATCATTGATGTCAGTGTGGGGGGGAAATAGTGCCCCATCATTGATGTCAGTGTGGGGGGGAAATAGTGCCCCATCATTGATGTCAGTGTGGGGGGGGGGATAGTGCCCCATAGTTGGTGTCAGTGGGGGGGGATAGTGCCCCATCGTTGGTGTCAGTGGGGGGGAATAGTGCCCCATCGTTTGTGTCAGTAGGGGGAGGAATAGTACCCCATCGTTGGTGTCAGTGGGAGGGGGAGTAGTACCCCATTGTTGGTGTCAGTGGGGGGAGGAATAGTGCCCCATCGTTGGTGTCAGTGGGGGGGGGGAATAGTGCCCCATCATTGTTGTCAGTGAGGGGAGGAATAGTGCCCCATCGTTGGTGTCAGTGGGGGGGAGGAATAGTGCCCCATCGTTGGTGTCAGTGGAGGGAGGAATAGTGCCCCATCGGTGGTGTCAGTGGGGGGGGAATAGTGCCCCATCGTTGGTGTCAGTGGGAGGAATAGTGCCCCATCATTGGTATTAGTGACACCAATGATGGGGCACTATTCCTCCCACTGACACCAATGATACTTACCTTGCTGAGCCCTGCTCCAGCCTGGGCTCGTTCCCTCTCCCATCCACAGCCAGCATACCTGTCTGCAGCAGCAGCATCTGCAAGGCAAAGACACTTACCTGTCAGCTGCCTTCCTTCTCCCTCACTCGATCTTCTTTGATCCTCATGCTGCCGCTTGGCTCCTCCTCTCCAAGCTCCATCTCCTCGCCGGTGATTGGTCGCCTGTGTGCCTTTCCTGAGCTACAGTTCTGGTGGCCAATCACCGGCGAGGAGGCGGAGCTTGCAGAGGGAGGGACAAGCTGCCATAGGCTGTTGAGTGATCCCGGGGGTGTGGACAGATGACAGACAGGGGCGCATGTGATCTCGCCCACGCATCGCGATCCAGGGAACTGAAGACGCCGGACCTACTGACCTGACAACCTCTCTACCCCTCCTCCAGCAGCGCCTCGTAGACCAGATCGACTTGGGACTGGGACTAGGAGTCGCGGCCCCAGGTAAGGTACAGCAGCCCGTCCCTGTACTAAGTGTCCCTTCCGTGGGAAAGGCGACACCGCCCCCCCCCTAAAAAGTGCCGCCCTAGGCAAACGCCTTGTTTGCCTAGCGGCAAATACGCCCCTGGGTATGATATCTTAGAATGTATGATAAAATTGATTACCCCCAAAATAAAATAAATTAAAATATTAACTGTATCACTCCAGCCCCCTATTGTGTATGTTTTAATGTTGTCTTGAAATTATGCCTGACAAGTATATAACCATTCCTTTCAACAACCATTTTGAAGATAACTCAGAACCTATTATACAAGCCTTTTCGTGTGCTAAATGATCATACAGTACATATATCATTTGATTTGAATATATTTTATTATGAAACCACAGAGATCTACGACTTGTCCCAGATGTTTAGGTCCTTCCTATTTGTGTCCCTGTGCTCACTTTGGGGATATACTTTCATGCTCCGATGGAGCCCACAGCCGTAACTCTATATATGAAATTTTATAGAAATGGATTAAGTACTGCTTAAATGCCTATAGCGTTCTAGTACAGACAAATTTTATGTTTGTCCTAGAATATTCTCCTAAAGTAGGGGTTACATACAAGAAACATGCAGAGAAAGATCTCCATAACATCACCTATTTAGAAAATACACAATTTTGTGATAACAATGTAATGTAACTATATTTATAAATATATTATACAACATAAAAAAAGGTGAACTTAGCCTATTCAACACGAATAGGTGTTGAATGGGGACAAAAATAATTAGAGGCTACATGTTGTACTATATGAATGACCATTTGTTACAAAGTTTTTAAAAATGTTTTATTGTGTTATTAATAGGATTAATTAGTTTACAATACCATATAACGTTTCAGAAACTAAAAACTCACACAAAGTAACACATTTTAATGTATATAATCTTTAAGGACTAAATACATAGTTATTACACCATATGGTATTCTAACAGTCCTTGGAGAGAGGCTGAACTGTAGCTCTAAGGAGCCTCTACCCTGGTCATGTCAAATGGCAAAATGCTGGTCATATCAAATAGCAGAATGCTTGTTGGGGTGAATCTCAAAAGTAGTTCAGATTCAGAAATATCTTTAACTTGCTAATTTGATGTACAATACTGGATGGATTTACTTCAGTAGTGTAGACTTTTAACTTAGCAAAGTGAATGGTAGTAAATAAAGTGAACCATCAAGTTTAAATTTGAGGATAGTACAGTACCAATGCCAAAACCATGTTTTTTTTCTTCCATGCCTCTGCTAAAAAGGAATATGGTAATTCACAGTTAATTGTGTAGAGACATCTCCTCCATAAATCATATATCAGTGTCCTGAACATAAACACGTCATCTACAGAACTGAAAATGTGCAAAAGTGCACAATGTAGAAAACAGATTTCGTTGGACCACATTGTACTTGTTAAATATGTATTCTACAAACCAATGTAATATCAAGCCTGACACAGAAAACCCACATGTATGATATTATGTTTGTGGCTACAAAAACAAGAATCAGGCCACCTCAAAAATGTACAATATAACTATAGAAGTATATGCACATGTATTTACAAAGACTGGAAAATGTATTAAATAGATGCACGCGTAAACCTAATGCTCATTCTGAACCATTGTATGTATAACCTGATAGACAATACACTAGGCTTAGTAACCCTATTGTTTTTTTTTACTAGAGAGATCTTTAGTCACTTTAATTTACTGTGTAGACCAAAGTCACTGGAAGCAAAAGAAATGGTGTTTTCTCCATTTTACAGTTAGAACCTTTTAGAACATTTAACCAATTTCTAATAACTAACTCTTCTTGGCTAGATTACAAATTGTTATAGGAGTGAAACTTTAGGTTTTGGATTTCACACCCCAATTTTTCTCTCCCTCATTGGAGCACCCTGACCTTTTGTCTTTTTAAATTTTTTAATCTTAAAGGATAAGTTAACCTTTTTTCTAAATTCCAGCTTCCCTATGTACCAATATACCATTAATGTATCTCTTTTGCACTGCACTTAATAGCAGTGTTTATACTTCATATAAGGTGAGCATACTGTATAGGCTTGTGTATTGGGTATGGGTTGTAGCAGGAGGATATCTTTAATAATGTTAGGTTACTATTCTATGGATCTTTGTTTGTAGGATTGTGGTGTGGTCCTGTAGAACATTAATACAATATATTTTGGATACCATTATACGGACTAGATGGAAGTGGAAGGTGTCATTTTAATTACAATAGGAGATTTTACCATTAAAGGTGGGTAGGATTATATGGTTTCTTATGGGCTGACATATGCATTGACATATCCCTCTTGTTATATTTATATATTTATATTATAGACCTCTTTGAGGGAAAAGTAGTACTCCACAGAGGAACCAGTGGTTATGGACTAGATGTAATTGTATATATGGCCTCCAGTCTTTTGGGGGGACATTCTGAATTTTGAGAGAAGGCTGAGTTCAGATAATTCATTGTGCATTATGTATAATGCAGAGATAGGATGGCATTCTATCTTTTTTTCCTCTTTGTCCTTTTGGGAAGTTATGTACACACTGTAGCTTCTACCCTCACTCCAATGGCAAGTTGATGGATGTCTTCTCAGGTAATGAGTTTATGCAGCCCATTATGAGGTGTCAATACTTTAAAAAGAAATTATTATTACCATCTAGCCAGCTGAATATGTGTTTATTTTAGTTCAGACTAATTATGTTTGTAGTCTTAATTCAGTTATACTATACTACATTGGTACTGCAGGGAGAGGGATGGTGGGGGGGGGGAGGGGAGGAGGGGGGGGGGTCCTAGTACTATGGGTTTCCCAATGGACCCTGTGTTTGTTCTGTCCTCTCTCTTTTTGTGTTTTCCGGGCGCTCCCTTTTTACCATCTATACAGTAAGATGTTGATCATGATTATTATGTTAAGTTGTATTCATTATGAATATTGTTATTTTTTTTAAATATTAGTGCATATATTGGCTCCTGAAGAAGTGGAGTTTGTCCAGAAAATACATTGGACCATTTTTCTGTATATTCCTTGGATCTGATGTACTACACCAATGAAATGTTTTTACTGCAATGTTGCTGCAACATTTTATATGTAATGATGATGTATTTTGTCAATAAACATATATATTTTTATGTGTTTTGATTAAATAAAAATTAATTTTTTTATGAATACTGATGTGCCCCAAAAGTCCCATTCTACAACCTTTTTTGCACATTGATATAGATCTAGGATCTAGATGCAGAAAATAAAGCACTTTCTATATGTCTTGCACCAACCGGTATCTTAGCCTCCAGTTTGTTGTATAAAAATCATCTCCATTACTTTCTGGACAGCCCTTAGGATGAGACCATAGGAAGGAGTTTACCAGCTGACCTCATTAACACTCACCCTGCACCTGCCTTCCTCCTCCAGGAGATCTCTCTCATCCACCCACCTCTGCAGGTTTATGCATTTCCAATGCAATCAGCAACCACCGTTCTCATTAAATACGCAACCATCGATTTTTTTTTATCTTACCTTCAACTTGCATAGATCATTTATTTGGCAGAGTGTGTATACACTATAAAATCTGATTGTACAATCTCCTTTAGATCTACCATCAACTATGTAGTGCAAGGGCCTACCTATTTGGATACAGAGTGATTGGTTAGATTGTGTGTCCTCCTATTATATAGTCTTTGTAAATAAAAAGGAGATTGTACAATCAGATTGTACAATCTCTGTATAGAGTATGTCCACCTTTTATACACCTAAAATTAGCTAGTCACACTTTCAGCCATTAATTGTTAACAGCACCCCAAACGCAGAAGCAAACACACATTTTGTCACGTGAAAAAAAAGTGTCAAACGCAGCAAAACACACAGTAAAAAAACATTTACAAGACATTAAATGGGATTGAATCCTTGAAACATTGAACATGGAGGAAAAATGGGAATGGTGTAGGAACATATTAAATATAGGTATCATCCAGTGTATTCAAATGGGCAAGAAATATAAAAGAGCTAAGGTTAAGCCTGGATGGCTAAACACTAAAGTAAAAGATTTATAAACTAAAAAACTGCCTTTAAAAAATATAAGGCTGAGGGGTCATTGTCAGCATTCCAACACTACAAGGAATGCAATAAGAGGTGTAAGGATCAGGGTGGCTAAAACAGAGACGCAGAGCAGAGGAGAGTAAAAGAAATCCTAAGAAATGTTTTAAATATATTAATAGTAAGAAAGTGAGGCTAGAGCATACTGGCCCCATAAAAGATGAGCAAATGACAAAGAAAAGGCAATTGTACTTAATGCATTCTTCTCCTCAGTGTTTACAAAGGAAAAGGATGGGTATAGTAACTGAGGCAGTTTTATTAGTAACACGTCACAGAATGTACCCTTGTGGCTAACAGAAGCCAATATCTGTAATAAACTTGAAAAACTTTACATAAATAAATCACCAGGACCAGATGGCTTACACCTGAGAGTCCTGAGAGAACTTAACCAGGTTATTACCAGACCGTTATTCCTAATTTTTTCGGACAGCTTAAGGATGGGAATGGTACCAGCTGACTGGAAAAAGGCAAATGGGATACCAATATTTAAAAAAGGGCAAATATATAGTTGTGGAAGCTACAGGCCAGTCAGTCTAACATCAATAGTAAGTAAACTATTGGAGGGGATGATAAGAGACTATATCCAAGAGTTTTCACATGATAATGGTAGCATTAGTAATATTCATATCCAAGGAAGGCCTGTGGATGTGGTGGATTTGCTATTTGATATCTGGATTTTGCTAAAGCATTTGATACAGTTCCAAATAAATGCTTAATTTACAAATTAAGGTCTGTTGGTTTAGACCATAGTTTATGCAGCTGGATAGAAAACTGGTTACAGGGCTTATACAAAGGGTAGTTATAAAAAGCAAGTACCTACAGTGGTCTGGAGTGATAAGTGCGGTACTCCAGGGCTCTGTCCTGGGACCTTTTCTGTTTAATTTATTCATAAATGATATAGAGGTCAGTATAAATACGTAGCTGAATCTCAGTGTTTGCTGATGATACAAAGCTAAGCAGGCAAATGAGGTTTAATGTTGAAAAATGTAAAGTAATGCATTTGGGGGCCAAAAATATGAATGCAAATTACTCGCTAGGGGTCTTAGTAGATCACAGGCTCAGCAATGGCATGCAATGTCAAGCTGCAGCAAGCAAAGCCAGCAGAATATTAGCATGCATAAAAAAGGGTATTTACTCCAGGGATAGAACTATAATCCTGCCACTTTACATCACTCTGGTTCAACCGCATCTGGAGAATGCCATCCAGTTCTGGTCACTAGTCCTCAGAAAGGATGTGCTGGAACTGGAGAGAGTCCAGAGAAGGGCAACAAAGTTAATAAGGGAACCTCAGTTATGAGAAAATGCTACACACATTAAACTTATTCTCCCTGGAGAAGAGATGCTTGAGAGGAGATATGATAGCGATACACAAATACCTCAATGGTGATTTTACCATAAGGAATAAACTATTCTGTCTCAGGGAGTATAAGAAGACACTGGGACACTCAATGAAATTGGAGGAGAAGCAGTTTAGTCTCAAATTACTTAGGGGGGTTTTCACTGTCAGGACTATAAGGATGTGGAACTCCCTTTCACAATTGGTAGTATCAGTGGGAAGTATTGTTAGTTTAAAAAAACTCTTAGATGGGCATCTTATTGAACACAATATATAGGGATATAGGATATGTGTTTTTGACATGAGTACACACACACCCTACTTGATGTTGAACTAGATGGACTATTGTCTTTATTCAACCTTACCAACTATGTAACTATGTCTGGAGGGGTGTTCCATTTGTGGAGGGTTGTCACCATTCCGCCTGGGCAGCTGCCTCCTACCCATATGGGGTGCACTGCTCCCTCAGCCCTTCCCTTTCTCTTAACTCCTCTGGTTGCTAGTCTACCTGCCCAATTTATATCCTAGCCTAGCATCCAGTTTTAACGGTGTTCATGTGTGTTATTTTTATTTTATATCTCATGTTTCGTGTCCTCGGTCCATGCATCTCTGCTTCTCTGATCCCAGACCTTTTTTACTACCTCATCAAGGTATTCCCCCGCGGAGCACAAAGGCACTCCACTCTCGAATTTGGTACATGTTACCTTTAGACTACTTCCTCTCAGTCACTTTTCCTTCACTTCTTTTCCTCCCACCCTTCCCTTCTATCCCCTTTCTTTTTTTTCTCCCCCTTTCCTCTCGCCCTTTCTCCTCCCCAGTCTGTCCTCTTTGTCCCTCACCCCCCCTACTTTTTCCCCTCTCCTGGCCGTTCAATCCTCCTTCTCATCCCTTGTGGTACTGGACGCTGGAGATGGTATTAAGTGCCTTTAAGTTTATGTCCTTTAATGTGTGGGGCCTCACTATACCTGAAAAACGCTCCAGACTCCTTTCCAACCTGAAAAAACACAAGAGTCTTTCCTCCAGGAAATGCTTTTCAAGCTTGACCATATCCCTAAGCTAACCAATAGAGCCTTCCTGACGGCCTATCAAAGTGCCTCGCAGATTTCAAAGTCAAAGGGTGTAAGCATATTATTGGCATATTCAGTTCCTCTGTCTCTCTCCAAAGTGCTACAGGATCCCCATGGCTGTTTCCTATTTGTAAAAGGTAAAATTGGTAATCTGATGGTTACTCTCGCCAATGTCTATTTTTCTAATGTGGACCATCTTCCTTTCCTACAGGGTCTGATGCCTGTTTTATTGGAATTCATGGAGGGGACCTTGACCTTTGGTGGTGATCTTAACTTTGCCATGAACCCAGCTCTTGATGTTTTTAGGGGTATGTCTCATCTCTCATATGCCCATCCTAAACGGCTGAAGGCAGAACCCCACATCTTGCAGCTAGTAGACCCCTAGCATCTCTCGCATCCATGACCAGGACTACTCTTTTTACTCATTAGTACATCAAACTTATTCCCACCTGGACTTGATTCCCCACAAAGAACTCTCGGGTTCAGTCAGTGCACATCTAGGATATACTCTTGTCAGATGTATAAAAAATGGCCACTGCTCCAGTCTATAACTGGACTTCACAGCAAGGAGCACATGGAAGAGTGACACTTGTCAAACAATAAAATATACACGCATACGCTGCAGAGCCTCTTCATGGCACCCCAATATTCTGCAGTTCCTAATTCTTCAAATTTGTAGAGTTAGGAACTGCAGAATATTCAGGTGCCATGAAGTGGCTCTTCAGCTTATGCATGTATTTGCAAATGTGTGCTAACTAAACCCCTGTTTTTAATGCATACTGGTAGAAAGGCTAATTTGGTTTGTTTGCAAGCTGGTTATTAAGTTGAGCTGGGAATTTTTCTTTTTTATTGTTTGACATGCATCATCCTTCCATGTGCTCCTTGCTGTGAAGTCCAGTTATAGATGAGGCAATGGCCATTTTGTGTACTGTTGACTTGTTGGTGAGGGGGCGCACTAGACCCCATGACTGCCATTGTGCTATATGCTGGGTTAATCAAATATTGGCATGGTCTCATCAAATCATGTGCATTTTCAAGCTCGGCACTCTTCTGGCTAGAGCTCTTTCGGGGCCCTCATATCCAGATTTTCATACCACACATTACATCTGCCACAGGTCAAAAATTTCCCACCTCAGATGCTTTGGCATTGGAGTTTTTCTGTTTTTTTTCTTGTGGTCTATACAGTTTAGACCCCTCACCCCTGCCTGCCTCAGTACAAGTCTTCTTTTCCACCGTCCATGCCTACATTGCATCCTTGGGGATACCATCCCTCCCTATCTCAGTTCATGAACAACTAGACTCCCCAATATTGGAGGAGGAACTTGACAAGGCACTTTCCCTGTCAAAGGCAAAAAAGGCTCCTAGGCCTGATGGCCTGATGGCTGCCTATTATAACACATTTTTTTGTGCCACACCTGGTTGCTGCACTGAACTCCCTGGTTCAGGGGAGGACCATGTCCTTGAATGCCCTCCTAGCATATATCAGATGCTAAAGAAGGTAAAGAGCTCTTTGCGAAGATTCTGGCTAATAGAACACGACACGTGTCCTCAATCTGATTCATGCCACCAGGACCTCTAAGAACCCACTGATATTGCTCTCAACAGATGCTGACAAAGCATTCGCCAGGGTCCATTGGTCCTTTATATGGTTGACTATGGAGCACATAGGGCCTTCCATGCTGTGGTGGATATCGGCGCTATACTTTTCTCCCTCTGCTGCTATGAAAGTTATTGAGACCAGATCTGACTTCTTACCGATCTCAAATGGGACATGACAGGGGTGCCCTCTCTCTCCTCTCATTTTCATCCTCACGCTGGAGTCATTTTTATGTAAGGTGCATGTTGACCGCAATATAATCTGTTACCAGAAGTCCTCTGGGATGCATAAGATAACAGCCTTTGCCACAGACCCACTCACTTCTTTACTGAACCTCTTGCAGTCCCTAAAGGAATACAGGGCATTGTCAAATTTTAAAATTAACCTGGGCAAGTCATCAGTGCTACACATCTCTACGGATCTGGAGATTGTTTGTAGCTTAAGACCCTCTTTCCCCTTTAAATGGGTGCATGATGAGATCAGATATCTAGGGACAAAAATCACCCATCCATCTAAGCTTTATTCTGATAACTTAAGAGAACCACTCCTTCTTAAGCTTTACGAAGATACAGTCATGGCCGAAATTGTTGGCACCCTTGATATTTCTCCAGGAAATCATGTATTTCTCACGAAACGTATTGCATTAACACATGTTTTGCTATACACATGTTTATTCCCTTTGTGTGTATTGGGACAAAACAAAAAAAGGGAGGAAAGAAAGCAAATTCGACATAATGTCACACAAACCTCCAAAAATGGGCTGGACAAAAGTATTGGCACCCTTTCACAACTGCGGATAAATAAGAATGTTACAAGCATGTGATGCTCCTGTAAACTCACCTGGGGCAAGTAACAGGTGTGGGCAATATAGAAATCACACCTGAAAGCAGATAAAAAGGAGAGACGTTCACTTAACCTTTGCATTGTGTGTCTGTCTGTGCCACACTAAGCATGGACAACAGAAAGAGGAGACGAGAACTGTCTGAGGACCTGAGAACCAAAATTGTGGCAAAATATCAACAATCTCAAGGTTACAAGTCCATCTCCAGAGAACTAGATTTGCCTTTGTCCACAGTGCGCAACATTATCAAGAAGTTTGCAACCCATGGCACTGTAGCTAATCTCCCTGGTCGTGGACGGATGAGGAAAATTGATGAAAGATTGCAACGCAGAATAGTCCGGATGGTGGATAAGCAGCCCCAAACATGTTCCAAAGACATTCAAGCTGTCCTGCAGGCTCAGGGAGCATCAGTGTCAGCGCGAACTATCCGTCGACATTTAAATGAAATGAAACGCTATGGCAGGAGACCCAGGAGGACCCCACTGCTGACACAGAGACATAAAAAAGCAAGACTACAGTTTGCCAAAATGTACTTGAGTAAGCCAAAAGCCTTCTGGGAAAACGTCTTGTGGACAGATGAGACCAAGATAGAGCTTTTCGGTAAAGCACATCATTCTACTGTTTACCGAAAACGGAATGAGGCCTACAAAGAACAAAACACAGTACCTACGGTAAAATATGGTGGAGGTTCAATGATGTTTTGGGGTTGTTTTGCTGCCTCTGGCACTGGGTGCCTTGACTGTGTGCAAGGCATCATGAAATCTGAGGATTACCAAAGGATTTTGGGTCGCACTGTAGGGCCCAGTGTCAGAAAGCTGGGTTTGCGTCCAAGATCCTGGGTCTTCCAGCAGGACAATGACCCCAAACATACGTCAAAAAGCACTCAGAAATGGATGGCAAAGAAGCGCTGGAGAGTTCTGAAGTGGCCAGCAATGAGCCCAGATCTAAATCCCATTGAACACCTGTGGAGAGATCTTAAAATTGCTGTTGGGAAAAGGTGTCCTTCCAATAAGAGAGACCTGGAGCTGTTTGCAAAGGAAGAGTGGTCCAAAATTCCGGGTGAGAGGTGTCAGAAGCTTATTGATGGTTATAGGAAGCGACTGATTTCAGTTATGTTTTCCAAAGGGTGTGCAACCAAATATTAAGTTAAGGGTGCCAATACTTTTGTCCAGCCCATTTTTGGGGTTTTGTGTGACATTATGTCATATTTGCTTTTCTGCCTCTGTTTTATATTTGTTCCAATACATACAAAGGGAATAAACATGTGTATAGCAAAACATGTGTTAATGCAATACCTTTTTTGTGTGAAATACTTGATTTTCAGGAAAAATATCAAGGGTGCCAACAATTTCGGCCATGACTGTATACTGCATTGGCACTCCCTGATGCTAACTTGGTTTGGCAGCTGCAATTCCATTAAAATAACAAAACTTCCTCGAATTCTTTATTTGCTTCAAGTTCTTCCCATTTGTTTGCCTCTTTCCTTTTTCTGGAAATTTTGTGCCCAGTTTCAAAGCTTTATCTGGTCTCATAAGACATCACGTTAGAAATTACAGAGCCTCTGTTTACCCAAGTCCTCTGGAGGGCTGGCCCATACAGATATTTGGACTTACTATAAGGAGCTCATCCTACCAAGATAATTGACTGGCACTATCATAGGGAGGAAAAACTATGAGTATCTATGGAGTTGGAGGACTCACGGGGCATTACCATGAGTTGGCCTTGGATTGCATCCCCGCTACCTAGAGAGTTGTGTACACAACCCACCCTTAGCAGCACCCTCCGGGTTGCATGGGTGACATTCTGCAGCTCCACCACCTCTCCGCTTCCCTTACCCATGATTCCTATTGTAGGCAATCCAGAATTCATTCCTGGCCTCCACAAGGGGAAATTCCACCGCCTCTAAGCTCAAGGCTACTCTCACCTATCAGATTTTCTAACTTCAGAGGGGCGGTTGATCACAGACTTCTGGGGTGGATTTCAGCTGCGCAATTTCCTTCAATAGTATTCTCTTGCCCCGGGGATCAACCACCGACTTACTAGATTTGAATGGTTATGTCATAGAGGGGAACCAGTTTGCCATTCTCTTTCTTTACTTTACTCTACTCTAAAGTATTCTGGTGAGGATTATATTCTTCCTTTTCTTTCAAAATGGGAAGCTGATCTTGGTATGCGTTTTACCTGAGACAGAGGAAGAACATTCTTAATTTCTCCCAGAAGTCCTCTATTGCCACGAGGGTTCAGGAATCTATTTACAAGATCATTACTAGATGATACAGGGTCCCCTCTCTGCTCCACTATACCATATCTCTCTGCAGATTCCAGACACATGCTTGCGCTGTGGCACAGAAGGCGGGACCATGCTCCACATTTTCTGGTCGTGTGGATCTGCAAGATAACCAGGTAGCTTGCCTTTCACAACTGACAGAGAGACCTATTAAAAAATACAAATCCTCCCTAAGGATTTAGCTCCTAAATGTGGCCAAGGTCTGTATTCCGATCTACTGAAGGAGAGCTGACCCTTCCTCAAAGGCTCTGTGGTTTGCTAGAATTAATGTTTTCCAGAATATGGAGGAACTTACAGCCACCCTGGGTAACATGGAAGAGTCTTGCACTGAAACATGGAGACCCTGGAACTATTTTGTCTATACTGTCTCTTACCTAAATGAGCTGCCCACTTCCCAGTGCCTTATCCTATGCCAGGAGAGGGAAAGTTTTGTATTCCCCTTCCCCCCTCTCTTCTCCCCCATCTCTCCCCCACCACTCTCCCCCCTTCCCTCCCATCATCCTCTCCCCCCCTTCCCTTTCTTTATTTTTTCACTTACCTCGCTACCCTTTCCCTTCCCCTTTTGGGAACTCCCAGCCATTTGCAGCATTGCTCTATTTTGTCGTTGTCTGTTCATACGGTTGTTGACTTTACTAACTTCAGCAACGCATGCTATCTTTGATTTATTATTCATTGCTAATTGTTCTGATGATCTGATACAGGATCAATTGTCATGTCCTTACAACTATACTATACTTCCTCCTCTTCTACTCCTCTTACTGTTGTGGTACCCCAAGGTTCTGTCCTTGGACCTCTCCTTTTCTCAATCTACTCTTCTTTCCTGTGTCAGCTGATCGCTTCCCATGGTTTCCAATAACATTTCTATGCTAATGACACACAAATATATCTCTCTACTCCTCAGCTCACCCCATCAGTTTCCTCTATCACTGATTTACTAACAGACATATCAGACTGGATGTCACTCCACTTCCTAAAACGTATAAATAAATAATTAAATATGGTATCCAAAGCTATAATTTTTACACCCGTAAGCCTATAAAAGGTCTTCCTTTCACCCTTGAAAGTAAAATAAGTATATAAACCCTTTTTCTGTGCTCAACATATATATCCCCCAAAAATTATTAGTGAAAGTCTATAAAGTCCCAATCTTTATAAAAATTACCACCAAGTGTCCATAAATAATCAAGTCACTCAAAAATTCTGGTCCAAAAAGAAAAAGTCATAAATCTTTCTGCTGAGCCCTCCGAATGTCTCCAAAGAAGACATAAACCTCGAAACAAGAAAAACTCAATAGTGCATTAACCATGATAAAAATAAATCATAAACGATGTAACATATGTGCACTAATCACTCCAAATAGAAACGTGACCACATACGTGATTGTGAACACTTGTGAAACAGTGATAGTGTAACACACTGTGAATCAATGATTCTATACAAATATACTTTCCCGTGGCATTCAGTGTGCACTTCTAAAGTGTCTTCATTGAATACCCTTACAAAATAAGTAATAAAACACACTTTACTCCAGCAGAGGGTATATGTTGTATTGTCCACATGGATGCCTTCAGAACCTCAGTGTATATACTCCATAGCATCAATGCTCTCTGTGTTGTTCTGTCTCTTCAGTGGGATCTGCAGTCTGATCTTTGGCCAAGGTGATTGAGAGAGGGAAGTTTAAGGTACACAGCTAATCATGTCCAATCAACTGAATTTCCACTTATTTGTTTATGTGAACAATACATTTTATCAAGGGTAATGCACTATTGAGTTTTTCTTGTTTCAAGGTTTACGTCTTCTTTGGAGCCATTCAGAGGGCTCTGCAGAAAGATTTATGAATTTTTCTTTTTGGACCAGAATTTTTGAGTGACTTGATTATTTATGGACACTTGGTGGTAATTTTTTTAAAGATTGGGACTTTATGGACTTTCACTAATAATTTTTGGAGGATATATATGTTGAGCACAGAAAAAGGGTTTATATACTTCCTAAAACTTAATCTATCAAAAACTGAGCTCATAATATTTCCTCCCCCACGTGCCTCTTCCCCTGATTTCTCGGGCAATAGCCCAACTATCAACCCATCCCCGCATACCCTGGATTCTGAACTATCCTTTCAGGCCCACATCCAATCCCTGTCCCAACCATGCCACCTCAACCTCCGCAACATCTCCAAAATACGACCCTTTTTAACCAATGATTCACTCCCTGGTTATCTCTCGCCTCGACTGCTGCAACTCCCTCCTCATCGGTTTACCTTTATATAGGCTGTCCTCCCTCCAGTCCATCATGAATGCTTCTGCTAGGCTCATCCACCTTACCAATAGTGTCTGCTACCCCTCTCTGCCAATCCCTCCACTTAACCTGAAAAAATAAAATTCAAAATATTAACAACAACTTACAAAGCTATCGACAGCTCTGCCCCCAGCTACATCACCAGTCTGGTCTCAAATTACCAACCAAAACGCTCTCTTTGATCCTCCCAAGACCTTCTACGCTCTAGTTCCCGTGTCACCTCATTCCATGCTCACCTCCAGAACTTCTCCTGAGCTTCTCTAATTCTATGGAACTCCGTACCCCAATTTGTGTGGATATCTCTTAATCTATCCACCTTTAGATGATCCCTAAAAACCCTTCTCTTTAAAGAAGCCTATCCTGCTTCTAACTAGTAAACTGCTTTTTGTTTCCTCCATCAGCTCATCCCCCACAGCTTACCTTTTGTATCATTCAACCCTTCCTCTTAGATTGTAAGCTCTAATGAGCAGGGCCCTCTGTTTCCTCTTGTACCAAATTGTATTGTAACTGTAATGTCTACCTTCATTTTGTAAAGTGCTATGCAAACTGTTGGAGCTATATATTATTATTATACAGGATTTATATAGCGCCAACAGTTTGCTCAGCGCTTTACAATATAAAGGGAGACAATACAGCAACAATACAGTTCAATACAAGAGGGATTTGAGGGCCCTGCTCCTTGGAGCTTACAATCTAGGAGGGAGGGGCTAGTGGTACAAAAGGTAGTAACTGTGGGGGATGGACTGGTTTGAAGAGTAGAAGATTCCAGTATTAGCTGAGGGCAGGATAGGCTTCCCTGAAGAGATAGGTTTTCAGAGATCGCCTAAAAGTGAGCAGAGTAGGCGATAGGTAGAGAGTTCCAGAGGATGAGAGAAGCTCTGGAGAAAACCTGGAGATGAGCATGGGAGAAGGAGACAAGGGAGCTAGAGAGTAGGAGTTCTTGCAAGGAGCAGAGAGTACGGTTTGGGTGATATTTAGAGACAAGATCGGTGATATAATTTGGGGCAGAGTTATAAATGGCTTTATACGTTATTGTTAGTGTTTTGAATTTTATCCGTTGGGCAACGGGAAGCCAGTGGAGGGATTGGCAGAGAGGGGTGGCAGATATAGAACGGTCAGTAAGGTGGATGATTCTGGCAGCAGCATTCCTGATATACTGAAAAGGGGATAGCCTGCGATGAGGAAGGCCAATGAGGAGGATATAAATCCTGTATTATAATAATAATGTCCTATGGACACCTAATAATCTTGCTGGTGTTGTCTTGTCACTTATCTGACTAGTCTGATCTGTTATAGTCATGATGTTTTGACTTATTCATATGTAATTGTAATTTTAACACCTGAGTACCCATCTGTGAATGGCCATTGCTTGTATTTCATTTGACCTATGAAAATAAAGGAATAACTAAAAAAAAGGTTATGACACACTGTATTTGGGAGATTCACATTCAGCACTGCCCCTATGCTCTCCAAAGCAGGTATGAAGATAACTGATGGTCCTGCCTACATACTGAAGCCCACAGGAACATATTAAACAAACAAAAGAGAATGAACAAGTGAAGAACTTGTTAATAGAATAAGACTGACTAGGGAGATCACTAAAAGAATGTCGGCCATGTTGGGTGTAAGCACAGGCTAAACAGTTACATTTCCAACATTGAAAGATACCTTTGATAGCCAAGAATGAAGGAATAGTATTCCCATGTTGTGAATGTGTTGTCAGCTTACTGGGAGCAATCATATTCTTAATACATCTGGATGTTTTAAATAACATTCTGAGTCAGTCCTGTAATACAGAAGAAAGTTTGGGGTCACATTTTAAGATTCCCCAATGTTTATTTGTTTGTTTGTGACTTGCATGATGACCAGTAGCTAGCGTTAAACAGTTTTATAAAAAGTAGTTCCTTCCTGCTCACTTGTTCCATTTCTGGCTTCCCTTGAAGGTTGATCCTGGGCCTCCTCATATCTGGTTAGGTTATTTCTGATTGCACTTTAACCTTTTTGTAGAAAGTTTTCTTTTAGAGCCATAATCCTTTTTTTAAAGTGCAATTTCTGTGGAGCCTGCAAACCAACTGGTCGGAATATTATGCTTTCAAGATGAGTTCCCTCCAGTAGGCTTAAAATGAATTCATGAGCCTAGCAAGTCAGTATCATTCTGGTATAAATCCATGTCCAGGAAGGTTAAAGAATATGTAAACCAAACATTTCATATTCCTTATATGTGTCTGCTGTACCATGTACTTGTATGAAAAAGTATCCTGATCGCTTTGTATTGTATCCTTTGTGTGAAATCCCTGGTGTTCTTATCAGTTCCTTTGCTGTCTTATGAAAAACTGACCATGCCAAATGAGAGAACACACCATGGTCAATTCTCTAGATGAGCTAGGAACTCACTGTGTTCTCCTGAAATGATCAGATTTGTCCTGAACCCCCCCCCCCCCCCGCCCCATGCAGCCTTTCACGGGGAAGATCAATGTGCTGCTGTTCCTCCTCCCCTAGCTCTTATGCAGCTTAATACAGAGGGAATGTGATCATTTATAAAAAAAAAGGGAAACTTTTTTCTTTACACATGTTTTGCCTTTCATTTCTATTTTAAACCTAATGTGTTTTTTTTTTTACAAGGTGAGGGTATACAAATACTTTAAAACCTTGTTTACAACTAATGTAAAATTAATCCCAAAGGGATTGTAATTGTAAAACTTGATAAACTACTGAATAGAGACGCCAGGGCCTCGCTATATAATATCTATGTCATCTATGTAGAACAACAATGTTTCTATGTAGAAGACAATGTGCTCAAAAAAATTGTTTGACCATATGAATTGAAAAATACACCAATATCCTATAAAGAGGTTGCATACCTACTGTAGGTATAAAGGTAGCCCCCATCCCTGTGCCTAAATTTTAAAGGTAGAAGTGACCCAAAAAAAAAGTAAAACAGTGATCCCTGACTGTTTACATCCAGTGCCCCTTTCCAGGGTGAGGGAATAGCCATCAAAGAGTGTTACTCAGACCTGCCTCAACAAGGGAGCAACTGTGCACATATTTACTCACCGTCTGATCAGTCCCCAATCTCCTTGTGAGTGTATTTTTCTCTTTAATAAATTTTCAACTTTGTTCTTAATACGACACTATAGAGTAGGTGGTTCTTGCTTTGTGTTTTTCCTTACCCTTTTTTTCTTTGAAAATAAATTTTAATATCTGAGCACAGTGTTGCAACTTTGACAGATGAACTATACCTTGTTTTTTCAAAATAGATTGGGATTTTATTTGATAATAAATTGTGATGGAAATCTTTAGATTTTTTTTTAATCAAAGGAAAACAGGCACGAAATAGTAAAAAAAAAACCAACAGTGTTAAATGTAGCTGTATATTTCTTACCACTAAAGAACAACCCAAATAAATTATTCCACTTCTCTCAATTTCAGCAATACCATATATGTGTATGTTGTTTGTACTTGTAGTAGGGCCCAGAAACAATAGTGCACATTTTCCTTTTTTTATCCTACCTAAAACCCAATAAACACACCAACAAACATTGATACTAAATTAAAACTTTTTTTTAATCCTACCTAAAATACACGGACCCTGAACTTTAACCCTGACTTTTGAACCTGACCATGACCTTTGACCCTAACCTTTGACGCTGACCTAAATCAAACCCTAATTTAGCTATTTTATCTTGATGATGGTGAGGATGATGATGACGATGACTATTAATTTTTTTTACACACACTTTGTTATACTTTTCTCCTCTACTATCTACCTACCTATCTTTTTCTCCATTCAAGAGAAGAAAACACACGCAGAGCTAGATATAGAGTGAGTGATCACAGCCGGGCACTATCACAGCAATCAGGTAAACAGGAACCAGACCTCCCCATTCTCAAATATTAGTATGAGACCCAGGCTCTGGGTGAGACTACGCTGTGCAGCATGCTCCCAGAACAAACACAGTAAGCATATATATGGCCTCATGGATAAAGGCCCACTTCCGTGAGGCTATATATATGTGTACAGTCAGTGGGAAGGCGATACTATAACCAATTAAACAATTTTTGTAGTTAGTCCTTAAAGGTATAACTTTGACAATATTTTTGTCTTTTTTCATCTATATATTCATTCTTCCATACCATAGTACAATACTTCTTGTGTCTCATAAGCACATTGTGGATCTAATAATAAACATTTTGACAAAAGATTCATACAATTTTCATCCATGATTTATACATATTCCAATTAAATTAAATTAGAAAAATTGTGTGAATCTTGGGTGAAAGTTGTGTGAATATTGTAAAAAAACATTTATAGAGCCCAATGTCTTTTTTCTCTCCAAGATTTTTCAGTTCCATCTGTATATTAAGGCAATTCCATATTATAGCAAAGATAATGTAGTATATTTAAAAGTTATACTGTATAATAACTATATATTTACAGTATAAATATAAAATGTATTTTCAAACTAATTGGCAAGAAACTTTCAAAATTCTACAATAAATTGTTTGTTTAATTAAAAATGTTTCAAATATAAAATATATACCCCTCTTATGCACTTGTAATCATGGCTGACAGAATGACATGATGATATTTCAAGCAGAACAAATGTTTCTCATATTTTAGCTTTATGATTTACTTATATATTATTCATTATACAATATATAAAAAAAACTTGTACTTTCCCCCTTCAAACTGCATAAAACTATTTTGAAGGGTTTTAATAAAGGTTTCTGCAACTTAAAATGATAACATTTTAAACAGATTTTACTATTATTGTAAATATTCACTTTTTATGCCTTGCCCAGAGGAAAACTATAAATCTTGTCTCCACTGAATGAACACCATTTATCATATTCATTTTCTTGTCAATACAATTATGAAAAGCCTTTGGCTCTTTCCCAAGGAACCTGATTTGCTGCAGAAACCCAATTAGAATAAGCACGCTTGCTACTAAACACTGCTGCAGACTCTCACTTGGAAATCTAACACGGCTTTCAGCATAAATGACACCTCACCTCTGAACTCTGAGCCTAATAACATTTTCTCTCTCAAAAGAAATTCAGAGATCAGTAGCAACTGTCTGTGTCCCTAATGTATGTATATCCCACCAACTGGACATTGCAGATATTTTAGAATTCAACTGTAATATTTCAGCTTGAATGGAAAGCCAACAACCAATTTCAAATATTTAACCATCAAGAAATGCTTAATGGTAACTAGACATTAAATTATGTAACCTATGGATTTTGTTCAGTTATTTTTAAAATGCTCATGCATTTACGAACAAAAATCTATATATGATACAATAAACATGTTTTATTTGGATAGAATAATGTTTAAACACTCAAAAGTTTATATAAGAAATGTTTTGTATTTGATTTGGGGTTTTTTGGTTGTTTTTTTTTCACAAAAATCTGTATTGTGACACATTTAAAAAAAATATATATTTAGACTACTTTGTAATTAGGTTTACAAGAAATATTACACTGTCAACAGTTAAGATTAGATTATGGTTATATGACACTATAATTCCACACTAGAAGGCAGTGCTGATTCAGCTGCTTGTAAAGCTGTCTTTTTTTTTTAATGAAATAATCTGGGACTAGAGCTTTAAAAAATAAAAGGTTTATGTGGGCATGTTACCTAAAGAAAACAGCACATAATACTTGTGTTTGAACAGATACTGCACAAATGAAATATGTATTACATCCATTGTATGTTATACAATGGATGCCTTTTTTCTATATTAATGTACCTTTTTTCTACATTAAATGGTTCTCATAGCTTTGTATATTCACGCGTATTAATTAGCATTTAAACACACAAGTGTCTACTTGTTAAAACTGTGCTAAAAAAAGAGGAGCTATTGCTTGCCAATTCAATGTTTTCTTAAATGGGAAGAAAGATATGATCTCACTTGTTGCTGGGCTCCATTTTTCCTGTGATCAGTTCTTCATGAATTAGTCCTGCAGTGCTTCTGTGACTGTTGCTTTGCCAGAATTTTTTCCACATACGCAACAGTCTGATAGTTTCCTCTCAGTTGCCACATTCAGTTTAGTGAACTATCTATTGTCAGAGAATTTGATACACAGGGAAATAAAGACAGAATTGGGCATTTGATATCTGACAGTAAGTGGAACGATAAACTACAGATCCTCTCACTCGGTAGTAAATCCTAGACTTTAGGATTAATGTTAGATTTCTTATGAAATCTCACTGTGAAGGAGGTTTAATGTTTACTTCTCAACAGGGTTTATTATAAGACAATGTTCATAATATGAGATTTATCAATTTACCCTTGCATTTGTAATATGTACAGTATGTATATTGCCACACAAACTGAGTGCAGACTGTACAATGAAGACATATGGTACCCAAGCTGCTCTTCCATATTATAGGGGGTAGGGTTTTAAAATGGGCAGATATACACTGGCCGCTTCATTAGGTACACCTTGCTTGTACCGGGTCGGACCCCATTTTGCCTTCAGAACTGGCTTAATCCTTTGTGGCATAGATTCAACAAGGTGTTGGAAACATTCCTCAAAGATTTTGGTCCATATTGACAAGTGTTGGCTGCACATCTATGAAATGTTGATAAAAGGCAGGATGGATCCTTTTCATGCTGTTTATATCAAATTCTGACCCTACCATCTGAATGTCGTAGCTGATATTGAGACTCATCAGACCAGGCAACGTTTTTCCAATCTTCTATTGTCCACTTTTGGTGAGCCTGTGCAATTGTAGCCTCCATTTCCTGCTCTTAGATGATAGGAGTGGCACCCAGTGCAGTCCTCTGCTGCTGTAGCCAATCTGCTTCAAGGTTGGATGTGTTGTGCATTCAGAGATGGTATACTTCAAACCTTGGTTATAACAAGAGGTTATTTAAGTTACTGTTGCCTTTCTATCATCTTGAACCAATCTGCCCATTCTCCTCTTACCTCTGACATCAACAAAGCATTTTCATCCACACGACTGCCGCTCACTGAATTTTTTATCTTTTTCAGATCATTCTCTGTAAACCCTAGAGATGGTTGTGTGTGAAAATCCTAGTAGATGAGCAGTTTTTGAAATACTCAGACCAGCCTGTCTGTCACCAACAATCATGTCACGTTCAAAGTCACTTAAATCCCCTTTCTTCCCCATTCTGATACTCAGTTTGAAATCCAGCAAGGCATTTTCACCACATATAGATGCCTAAATGCATTGCGTTGCTGCCATGTGATTCGCTGATTAGCAGTTTGTGTTACAAAGCAATTGAACAGGTGTACCTAATAAAGTGGCCTGTGAGTGTATAAGCAGATACACAGAATAGTATTTAATATATACTCCATTCTGTTCCCTCCATATTGAACAGATAACATTAGCAGTAAGAGATGTCTTTAAATAATGTATGCAATCTTGGCTGAATCAGTCAAAAATGCTTACTCAACTATAGTGTCCTCCTAATGTATGGGTACGATTAAACCAGAAGCACTGTTAACATTGTTTGAAATGTCTGAGAATGTTTCCAAACACAGCTTGTTTATATGCAAAATACTTTGCAGTTTGTAAACCAGCCCACTGTCAAGGAATGTGTGGGGATTTGCTTAGCTCCTCTGTGGCACTTTGATGCTCTTTTTGCATGAAAGTCCAGCATATGTTCACTTGCAAGGGCAGGTGTCCCCAGCCACATTATTCTAGGTCTTGGAGGATGCCTATGTGGTTGATCAATTAGGGATGAATTATGCTGTGCTTTGTTTAGCTTCTAGATTTTCCAGAACAAGATATTGAACAAGAAATGCTTTTAAACACAAATAAAAAAATTAAAGTGGTGAACATACTGTATCTATACTAAATAATTCCTTCTCTCACTTTCAATAATAAATAATTGTAGAAATCTCCAAAATAAAATGAATATTAACCACTTGCCCTCCAGAGGATTTACCCCCATTCCTGACCAGACTATTTTTTGCGGTATGGCAAAAAGTTACTTTAACTGACAATGGCGCAGTCATGCAACCCTGCACCCAAATTAAATTTACTTCTTTTTTTTCCAACAAATAGAGCTTTCTTTCAGTGGTATTTGATCGTCTCTGTGTTTTTTAATTTTTATGCTATAACCAAAAAAAGACTGACACTTTTTAGAAAAAAAAATTATTTTTGACTTTTTGATATTAACCTCCCTGGCAGTTTTCCCGAGTGTAGCTCGGGGTAAAGTTTCAGTGCCAAACCCGAGCTACACTCGGGCTTACCATGTCGCGTTGCTCAGGGATTCCCTGCAGTGCTTACCTTGTCCTTCGATCCCGCAATGTGCCCCCTGCAGCATCCCCGGTCATCTCCTCCGGCCCATGCCGGCATCCGGCTTCCGTGTTCCGGTCCCTGCTAGCGTCAAGACGTACAGGGGCCGGAAACGGCGGCAAATTTAAAAATTTAAAAAAATGTAATTTTCTAATAAACTAAAATAACATAGTAAAACATTACTGTTTCAAACCATAGTGCTTTGTCCTGTGCCCTGCCTGCATTTTGACTGTTCTTTCTGCCTGGAAACTTAGAAAAGTCCATGGCATCCAAAAAGCGTCCCTTTAGGTCAAAAGCGGTTTTAGACCAGCTAGAGAACAGCGATAGTAAATTAGAACCACTTGCAGAATTAAGTGATAATGATTTGTGGGGAAATTCGTCATCAGACACTGAAAACGATTTTGCGACTTTGCTCAGTGATGTGCGAACTTGGCGCTATATTTCAAATTTCAGTGTTTTTGGTTTGATTATATTATTGAATTAAATTTATTATTATTATATTATTATTTTTTATGATTATTTATTAAATTATAATTTATGATTTTGTGTTTCAAGTTTTATCCTACCTGGAATGTTTACTAGACACTTGTTCGGACAGATTTCAGTGAGTTATTCCTAAAAATTACAAGCCTACAATAAAAAAATGACATATTTCCATGCAAAAAAAAAATGTACCGCTTTCAGCACAGAAATATGGACATAATCATACTGCTAGGGAGGTTAAACATGTCCAATAAAAAAAATTAAAAAAATAAAATTTCGTAATAAATTTACACCAAAATGTATTCTGCTACATGTCTTCATTAAAAAAAATCCCAATACATGTAAATGAATTGGTTTATGTGAAAGTTATAGCATTTACAAATGGCAGCACATATACTGTAGTTTGGTTTTTTTTACTAGTACTGGGGGCAATCAGCAGGACTGCGGAGGTCATTCTGACACTGGGGGGAACTGACTTGGTGTCACTGACATCCCCAGTGACACCAATACATTGATCAGTGCTAATATGAAACATTGACACTGTACTAATGGCACTTGGCAGGAAGGGGTTAACATGTGGGGCGATCAACGGGTTAACTGTGTGCTGTGTGAGTGCTTTCCACTGCAAGCTCACTGCTTTGTATGGCTCTGCTACGCAGAGCCATACAAAGCAGTGTGCAGGAGCTGACAGGGGAGAGATCTGTATTGTTTACATACAGGTCTCTCCCCCGTTGGTAATAGTCGGCGATCACTGGGTGCCGATGAGAAATCACAGGCTGGGACCCGATGATTGACAGCCGAGACCACGAATAGTGGAGTGGGTAGGGCACACGTGCACCCCCTACCCGAAACAGCAAAATCATGCATATATATTTGATTTTGCACACCTGTGGTGTCCTGTAGCAGTATTTCTGCTATAGGGTGGCACGGGACTGGTTAAGGCAAACTTCTGCACAAAAATCTGAAAACATAGTCAATATTAATTTATGTTTACAGAGCTTCCCCCATCCTCTGGAACTCTCTACCCCAATTTATCAGACTATCGCCTACTCTGCTCACTTTTAGGCACTCTGAAAACCTGTCTCTTCAGGGAAGCCTATCCTGCCCTCAGCTAACAATGGAATCTTCTATTCCTCCTACCAGTCTATCCCCCACAGTTATTACCTTTTGTACCACTAGCTCTTCCCTCTAAGATTGTAAGCTTCAAGGAGCAGGGCCCTCCTATCCCTCTTGTATTGAACTGTATTCTTGCTGTATTCTCTTCCATTATATTGTAAAGCGCTGAGCAAACTGTTGGTGCTATATAAATCCTCTATAATAATAATAATAATAATAATAATAATGTTTACAGTCACGCATGGCAATGTATTTGTAATTCTGTACAGGCAATCTTATAACTTGCACAGGCAGGTTTTGATTAAGAAATGTATCCTCCTGGTTCAGTAATTCAGAATCCTATGTAACCTTCTCCATCTTTAGCCTGCTTATTGGTCAGTTACTCAACATTATCACCTCCGCTTAGTGAACAGGGAGCTGACCAAGAAAATAGTACAGAAGAAACATTGGGTAGTAATGCTAACCCAGCAAGTAGCAGAGGGACGTTTCTGAATAAAAGAGGTGCACATAAGGGAAAGATGTACAATAAAACTCTTACCATTAGAGCCCAGTCTGACTATGCAATATTATGTGTTAAAAAACACTGGGGTTGGTTTACTAAAACTGGAGAGTGCAAAATCTGGCACAGCTGTGCATTGGAGCCAATCAGCTTCTAACTTCAGCTTGTTCAATTAACTTTTGACAAGAAAACCTGAAAGCTGATTTCTATGCAGAGCTGCACCAGATTTGTAGGTTTTTTATCATGCAGTAAAATGTATGTATTACCCCACAATATAGCAATGGGATATAGTTCATGGGCCCTTAAAGTTTGTTCGTTTCACTTATAAAAAAATTAAATAAAATCCATATTTTACAGGTGACAGATTAGCAAATATGCATTTGTGGGCTTACAATTATTCTAAAGGTTCAATTTTTTTTGTGTAAAATAACAAACATATCTATACTTACCTGCTGTGTGCAGTGGTTTTGCACAGAGCAGCCTGGATCCTCCTCTTTTTGGGTCCCCCACAGACTCTCCTAGCTCCTCCTGTCTGTCGGATGCCCCCACAGCAAGCAGCTTACTATGGGGGCACCCGCTGTTTCATGTGTCCATTCACACACGGAGCCATGGCTTGATCCTACCCCCTCTCTCTCCTCATTGGCTAACTGATTGTGATTAACAGAAGAGGGAGCCCATGGTTCCCTCCAATGAGGAGGCAGAGACCTGAGACAGCTGAGGCTGTCATTCACATTGCTGGATCGCGATGTGGCTCAGGTAAGTATTTAGGGGCTGGAGGAGCTACTGCACACAGATTTTTTACCTTCATGCAAAAACCTTCATCCTTTACAACCACTTTATTAATGTGGGAATATTCGCATCTGGATGCTTATTCTTACTCTGAAGATTTTTTCATAGTAACACCAATGAAGGACAAGTTTGAAGAATTGCAATCAATGGCCTGCTGAGTGACCATCCCACTCATTGTATGAAAATTATCTGGAGAATAGATCTATCAAAGATCAAAATCAATATTTTTGCATATGTCCCTGGAAATTGATTATGACTGCTTTGCCATGGGCTGTCTCTTCATTTATAATACCTCAAGAAATGTGAAAACAATCAAGCTAAACCAATTTAGTTGAACAATTCTGCCAATTTATAAAGACTTACTCTGTAAAAATTTCACCAATACTTTTTGGCAGCTGAAATCTTTTATTTTCAATGATAGGAAGCTGAAAACATAATGTACCTCAAAGTGGCCTACTTTTACTTAGCTACACTTTGCTGTTCTTTTGTTGTTTCTATGCTAATTGTCTTTTTATCATTTGTTTTGACACTGCCAGTTTGTTTTTCAAAGCACTGTTTAGGCATAGAATAAACAGATGCAATTTTCAAAGAGAAACATGGCAGATCATGTCAAAAAGAATATCAATTATTTCTCTGATCTTTATAGATAGGCCCCTTAACATTCATAACTCGTTCATATAAATCAAGCAAAATGCCCTATAACGCTAAATATATGCATTATACATGAAAGCAATGACCCAATTCTAGGGTCACAGTTGTTTACAGCTACAGTGATTCAACAGAAAGTGACCTCCCAGCAGGTAATAACAAATGGTATTTTTAAGGTTAACTGCACTGCTGGCATTATGGAAGTACACATTAGCTCATTTAGCCCTTGCTTCTCTTATCCTGCTGTGTCATGCAATTAAACTAAGGCTAGTGGCCTGCTTCTTTTTAGACCATGACTTGCTGCTGTCACTGAGTAATAAGGATACATGCAGCCAAACAGCATGGTATAGTTGGTGTTTTTGTTTAGGGCAAATGGAATCCCATGAAGTGGTCTTGCCAGCCTGATGAACATACGCTGTCCAAGGGAAAGAGAGAACTTAATTGATTTTTGTGCTACTATCAACCAGATGGGTGTATGGTTAGCCAATAATGACCAGAATGCAGATCCAGTTTTAATTTCTACAAAATTATATTATTAAAGTTCTAATAGCAGTTCAGCATTAATAGTTTATAATCACATTTCTTTAAAAATAAAATTATTTGTGCAATTTATTTGATTACATAGTGCAAGCTTTTTAATTAGCTTTAATACTAAGAGATCACAAAGTTTAGATTAAAAAAAGCTTCATTTTTTATTGTACTGAAAAAAAAGTAATATTCTATTGCGTTTTAAAAGTACACTTATCTGAGATTATGAATGTCACTGTTTCTTTTGGTCAGTTTCACGGAGATATTATCCTCATATTTCTAGGATATAATAACAGCAGATGGAAAAAGGTGAAGGGTCATTGTGCTTTGTCTTTAAAATTAAGATGGCTGTCTTCATTCTTATAGCACACTCTTAATTCTGGAGACACATCTTAATAACTTCTAAATAGTTCCAACAAAAGAGCCATGTCAGAAGAATGAGCAGGCCCCAAGGTGTTTCAACTGGAGTGTTTTCATCTGCCTTTATTGCTCTATCCCTCTCCAGAATTAAGGCAATAACCTGTGATAAATTATTCAGGAATTGCTACAGGGATCAAAGTAAAATCATTCTGTTAAAGTGCTGTTTGCAACATTTGGCATTGGCACTTAGTGAAAAAAAAACTTTTAATGTGTGGATGCTGAAAATCCTGAATTTTAAATAATTCAGCATGATGGAGTTTTTATGAACTGACTAAAGGTAGCAAGTGGTGACTTAACCATTAAGTACTTGAAATCTCCTTATTATGAGCTATATTGGGATTCATATAACAGGAGGTGATGATGAACACTTATGCAGTGTATTATTAGTAAAATATAGGTTAAACGCAGTGTTTGGTTTGCTCAAAGTGTTATGCAATGAATGCCTTATAATATTATTTTATTTCCCTTGAGCTAGAATGAACTGCATGACATTATTTACCAGTAATTCTGATGTACCTTATGTATAATGTATTTAAAGTGAAAACAATGTAGTGTTGGGTACATTTCAGAGAATTAATCCGCTTGGTCTAAATGTAGCTTAATCTGAAAATATCGAGCTCATCAGTCAGTCTGCACTGTATAAATGTATGCAATTTTCTTGTAACTGCCATCATTTGAATGAGTTTGGCAGTGTCAAGTTATCATGTGTCTGATATTCTGACACCTCCACATCCCTGTGGAATGGAATACTAAACAGTTTGTTTAAGAATATCACAAATTGCTTTTTGTCTCTGTCACTTATGAAAACTCACAGACCTGGATATTAATTATCCATTGAACACAAGCAGTTAAGTCGTTTTACCTAAAACATATGCTTAAAATAATTTAGATGAAAAGTTTCTATTGATGATGCAGCAAATGGTTTTGTTGTTTAGTGTGTAGCTTAAAGCACCATGCTAGCTTTATACAAAAGACAGATGGTGCTTACAGTAGAATTTACTAAAGGTCTGTCACAACAAATGCAGCCAAGATGCATATTTAATCACTGCAGAACCTTGTCTACCTGCAGCTGCCAACTGCTAATCCAATTTCCCTGATAAATGTGGCAAGAGACACAATCAGCAATAAAGAGCATCTAACTCCATTTTCCTGCAGGGCGTCTTTTGATGAACATTTAGAATGGAAGAACGGACTGCACTGTGTGGCCCAGGCTTGTGGCAGCTGTGTGCATATTGAAGGCACAGTTCTCAGGTTACTCACTTAATTCTGCCACTATCATTATGTTGGTATTGATCTCAGTTGTTGCCTACACAGCATTACTCTAGCTGAAGCTGAATCAGACAGTTATCATGCATCAAACTTGCTCAAAAGCTTCTAGGTTTTCCTTTAATTACTTGTGATTTTATTTGTAAATAACATTAAAGTGTAATCAAGCAGTCACTTTTCAGGATCATTACAGGCGTGCAGGTAAGAAATACATCACTTAGCTATATAAAACAACTGTCTCTTCTATGCTCAAAACAAAAGTGGTTTCATTATAATACAACATTTAGCAATAGCAATTGTTGTATGGTGAAGATTTCTAAGAGCTGGCAATAATGAAAGGCAATTTACTATAGTTAAGCAAAAAAGATAAACAATAATGCTATGGCAATCAACCCCGTGCATTTCCACAATCTTGTTCTTGCCTTTCCAACACTCTTTAATTTGACCATGGCTATACAAAGTGGTCAGTGAAAAATTATAGAATACAAATGTGTTTTGCTAAAATGATTATTACATTTTCTTCTCTGGAGTGTTTTAAGAACACTGAGCAGAAATGCATATCTTATTAGTAATATCTTATTTTATTGTTGTTGCTGCAGCATTAGATAGGTACCAGCAACAGCGAGTGGGCAAGCGGATAAAGAAATAATTATAAGCAAGGACCTGATTGAGGCATTGCACATGAAAGACGAATGGAAAAGGTGGCTGATTCCAAATTAGACAGACACACACACACTATACAGTATATGCGTATCATGAGCTTTTGTCAGTTAAGTATGTTTCAGGGCTTTTTTCCCCACATTTATTTAACAAAAAGTTCAGAAATTACACCAAAGGTTACCCCCACAGGGATTTTCAGTATTCCATTGCCATAACACAATTTAATTTCCTTTTTATTGGTTGAACTAGATGGACTTGTGTCTTTTTTCAACCAGAGTAACTATGTAAATTCTACTAATGTATGGCCAGCTTAAAATGCAAAATAGAGAATTAAAAGCTGTTGTGTATTGACCTATGTCCAGAGTTAACCTATGTTTTAAGCCTCCTGGCTATAAAACAGACTAGCTTGAATTACATTGACTGTCAGCCTATTAGAGTGTAGAACACAATACTGTTCACAAACTACTCCTGCGGCAACTGTATCACCAGTTATTGGCATGGTCAGTGCATACAAACACACATCCCTAGTGTGTCCATGCACCTGCTGCTCCCTTCCCATCACAATGGTCTACTCAGGAGTTATGAGCTATATTAAGCACCCATACTAAAAGGGATGTGCGCCCCTGAACAATCAGTATACTGTCTTTTGGCAAACCATGGAACCAGTCAGGGGAGTTTTATGAAATCAGTGGGCCTGTGTGCAAGATAACAAGTTGGACCTTGCTGCAGGCTCTGCGGCAAACAGTGGATGTGGCCAAGTTGTGTTTAACATTGGGAGGAGCTTAAAGGAGAGTGGTTAAATAAATCAAAAGCTTTCTTGAATGCATACAAAATTCTTAGCTTTCTGTGTCACAAGAGTCTCACAGACATGTATATACCTCAACACAATAATAAAAAAACTTGGCAAATTACATGGGGGGGGGGGGGGTAGAGCAGGGCACATTACATGGGGGAGGAGCAAGGCACATTGCATGAGGGAGCAGGGTAGATTACATGGGGTCATGGAACATTATTTGGGGGAGCAAGGCACATTACATGGGGGGGGGGGGGGCAGGGCAGATTGCTTAGGGGAGCAGGTCACATTACAGGATTGTTTTTTGTTTCATGCAGAGAAACACAGGGAAGTGACTGTGATAGTCCTGGTTGTGGTGCACTGTTCCCTGCCATCCCCTCCTCTCTTGTCCATCCCCAGATACATTTATGGACATCACTTGGAATGGATGGACAGGAGGGGAGGAGGAGCCAATGGGGATTAGCAAAGACACTTGTCACTTCCCTGCACTACTCTGCATGTAGGGGAAGTGATAGGTTCAGCAGTGGAAATGCAGTTTACCCATCAGCAGGTAGATCATGGAAGAACCCCTGGGGACTTTTTGCAAAACTCCTGTTCTCTGGGTACCATCAATGAGTAATGATAGTCATGACAGACTCCCCCCACCAATTAGTGGACAGCAGTCCTTTCTTTCCCCATCTATTCTTATTAGCAGGCAGCACTGCCGCTCAATCCTGTTACGACTTCTATTGGTCATCAGAAGAGGAGAGGACTGTGCCTGTAATGTGGCACAGTGAGGACACTGTGGCCCAGTGCAGTTGTTTTCTTGTTGTGTGCCTGAATTCGGGATAATGCTGAGCCTCCTCAGGAGCGAGGCAGTGATGGGGGATGAAGCAGTGCTTCAGACTTATGTGCGGTGAGGGTCAGAGCACAGTGCTCCCCCCGCTTTCCTTTAGGCCCATGGGCCCCTCACACATAAATTATATACCATTGAACCCAGTGCTGAAGGATTTATCAAGCCAAAACTCTACACAGCCTCTAGAACCCATACAAAAATTCTCTAATTCTGGAGAAAACTACAAAGCCATTGTTCTCCATCCAAAACAAACTTCCCAGAGGCTCTCAACTTGCATGGATGAGATCCATGGGTGACATCTATCTCTTCTAACACCATGACATCTTTTTCATCACATATCCTTTTCTATGTTTCAACCAAGGAGGCAGAACACATTAGTGCATACCCTTCTCTGTAGCATCTCTGTGCCTACTGTAACTTACATGGGCAGACTCTGACTTCACTTTTCTTTCTTGCTATAGGGGACCTCTGTTTTCTACCTCAACAGGTGAGATTTTCTGTATCTTCCTTCTACACTCTCCAGAGTTCTACAAACATTATGTCATTTTTTTTCCAGGTACACTTCCACAATCACCTCTTACAAAATCCTATCAGGGAATCACCAATTACCTTACCAATACTTCTACCTTTCTATTGCTTTGTGTTCTTGGGCACACTCTCACTTCCCTGATGTGCCGGGAATTTTGGGAAACCTCTTCTAAAACTATACTCTTGAACTACCTGTAGCAGGTCTAGTCTCACTGTATTGGCTGTCTCTGTATTTACTTCGACTGCAGAAATCTTTCCTCAAAATACCCTTCTGAACCTGTAGGGTGCCTACTTCCACTGCACTGCTGTTTAAACAGTCACACACTTTTTAACATGTTTCAGCCTCAGCCATCAAATCAAACTAAACCTTCAGGTTTACCATCACCTTTGCTGTCACCCATGGCAACCAAATGATCAGAGAACAAAAATGCATTACTCAGTTTACCATTGACCGTAATGGTAAGCAACACATTACACATCTCCACGTTGTTAATAATGTTATCAATACTGTTAGAACTCCCTTTTTCAGTGTTTGACAGAAGAACCATAATACAAAACAGACTGGCTATCTTCCATGACAACCTCATATAATACCAACTCCACTGGCATCTGACACTTTGGTAGCAACTGCTCTGACAGCTGATGTTCATTATATGCATGCAGGTTTTCAACAACCACATTGTTTGGTAGATGTTCATTGTTTTTAATTCTTTTGTGGGTCACAGGACACAATTTTTTTGCTCACTTCTCTTTCTCACTTAACCCTTCCAATATCTGAGGGAAATCAGCTGTCTTGGCAAGTGCAAGTTCTACAACTTGGCTAGCAGCCCCTTGGTCTGAAACTCAAGAAAAGGACTCTGTCCTGCTATTACAGGCAGAGGTAACTTGCATTAGGCCCCTTTCACAGAGTCAGACCTTCTGTCCATTTTTCATCCATCCATTGACATGAAAAATGGACAGCATTGTATTTCTATGGACAAACAGATATGAACAGATGGTCATCTGTTTACATCCATGTCCGTTCCAGTCCGTTTTTTAAATGGACAAGGGTATGTTCAAATCCCCTGAAACAGAATGGAATGGATGTAAATAGATGCTATCTGTTTACATTGGTTCTGTTTATGTCCCTTTTTAGGCAAGAGAAATTTTTGTTTATACTTTTGTCACCTCTGATTGGTCTCTGCAACAACCTATGCAAAAATGGAGGTAGACTGATGTAAACTATTGTAAACTGAACTGAAATAAATGAAAGTGTAAACTGACATAAACTGGACTGAAAACTGATGTAAACTGAATCAGTTTTTTCTTTGAAAAAACATGACTGAATGGATGATGCCCGTGTGAATCATCATCAACAACATACATTGTATCAAAAAGTCCCAATCTCATCTACCTTTGTTCAGTATAGGCTGCAACACATTGCTCCAATTATTGGCTCTCGTCTATACTATAAAATGTATGTCAAAGCTATATGGGATTTACAATTCTGAACATTTGGTAATAAATGTGGAAAATTTCTGGCTGACCTGGTAAGTAGGAGGAGACAACCTGCCCACAAAGCCTCATAAGTGAAACAACAAGAAGCGCACCAACCTTGTGCATTACCTCAGTAACCAAAATTTATTTAATAAAGGAATGGTACTCACAAACAGCGGATAAAAACAGGCATGTAAGTCCACCGAGGGACTTCAAATGCAAGAGACCAGCGTGAATCCCATCATGGGTGTAGGTACTCAGTCCACTGACGCGTTTCGAAGGTCAAGCCTTCTTCCTCAGAGCTGATGGGATTTGCGCTGGTCTCTTGCGTTTGAAGTCCCTTGGTGGACTTACATGCCTGTTTTTATCCGCTGTTTGTGAGTACCATTCCTTTATTAAATAAATTTTGGTTACTGAGGTAATGCACAAGGTTGGTGCGCTTCTTGTTGTTTCACTTCACAGTTTGTTCGGGCTTCCCCAGCCTTGGTTTGGAGCTGCACGACTTTGGATACTCCGGTGGTTGCCTCTCTGGAGTGTTTTCCATCTACTCACCACCGGCCTGGGTCCCGGAGCGCAGGAGAAATCGTTTTTGGCACAAAGCCTCATACACAGACTGAAAAATAAAATAACAAATCCATATCACCTTAACACCTTACTGGGGGAATATTATCAAAATTTATTAAGCTTGATATTCAAATAATTCATAGAGATTGATATTCAAAAGTATATCCATTTTTTTCAACATGTCTGTCGTAAAGGAGAATTCTGAATCCATACTTATAATCTTCCTGGGGACCCACATGTAACCAAGCATGTTGAGGAACTCATTTGCTAAAATCCTAGAGGTCACATACTCTTTGACATCTTCTGCAGGTACAGTAAGAACTTGCTTACTGTTGCCAGGGGCAACAGCAGACATTTTTACAAAAGAAACTGGGCTTGCAGGTAAAGCCTCCTTTGCCTAGATGCATTATCTCCTTTGGTATTCCAAATAACAGAGCAAGCCGCCACACGTCAAGCAAGGAACAAGTCAACTTTTCCTGAAGAAGCTTCCCCCCCAGAAATCCCTAGCAGGCAGAAGCACAACATCTTCCTGAGATCAATGATCCACACCTGACAAACACCCACCTGTTGCTATGGGAGACCGCTTCTTCTCACCCAAAGCTTTATGTATCTGCCAGTTATGCCAAAGCATCTATTCTCAAAGAATTTCTGTATTTAATTTACCATAATAATCATGGACTTGGCCTATCAAGCAGTAAGTTACATCAAACTTCACCAGTAGAAGGGGCTGCAATAACTCTGACCATTGTTCCTTGGACCATGCTTAATACTTAGCAACTTGCGCAAGAAAAGACAAAAAGTTCTCAACATCCTTTGAAGTGGGCATAGGTTGTATAATGTCTGCTGCTCTAATTTCAAAATATGCAACTCCTGTAGCAACTATATTTCCAGGTCTTGGCCTGGTCAATGCAGACAGACATACTCCTTTAGTGTGTACTTGTTGATCCCTGGCAGCATAATGTTCTCCTTGGGAAGGTGGAGCCATGAGTTATGAACAGCACCGATACATGACATAGCACTGTCTTGTCCTGGTGCTAAAAAGAGGTTTCCTGATTATGCAGCTAATTGTGATTTGCTATATTGAGTTACTGATATACTCTGTGCAGTTATAGATTCTTTAATGGTTGCCAAACCATATAGCCGTTATTTAGCTAAGAATGGCACACTGGTAGGACACCTAGGGGCCAAGAAAACAGAAGAAAATATAACTGCTCAATTTTACTGGTTGAAGGCTTAATTTAAGAGATACTGCTCTTCCTGCCCCAGTTATCACTTGCTTGCTTGCACCAGTGTCACACTTATGAAACACCTTTGTACCTCCATCATAATCAAAGTACCATTTGAGTGTAATGCAAAGAATTTGGTGGATTTCTCAGAGTAAATTGGATTGATCGACTGGGAAATATAATGAATTTGTATTGGAGTTACTGCACAATATCGTGTCCAGGAATGTGTTTATGTTTGACTGCTCCCACTACCTCCAGCTGCAAGCGGTGGGGATGAGCCCACAGTGTGCTCCATTGACATATCTTGGTCACGTTTTAGTGATACATCGATGATATCTTTTGGTTTGAACTAGATCACGTAGTGATCTTGATGACTTTATGACATTTATTGGTCAAAATACATACAATCTTAAGTTTACAATGACATTTGGCCAAGCAAGGGTCACCTTTTTTGGATATTCAGATCCAGGTAAGCCCTGATGGCCACCTGGTTTCAGACTTATACCATAACCCTCTGTAGCAAACACAATTCTTCACGCTACGAGTGCTCACCCTAGGCCATTAAAAGAAAGTATGCCATATGGCCAATACTTGAGACTCAAACAGAATTGCAGTCATGAGGAAGATTTTTTAGTTCAGGCTAAACAGCTTCAAATGCATTTGGTGCAAAGAGGTTACAGTAGGAAATGTCTTAAAAGAGCTTTCAATAACCCCAGAAACCACTAAACAGCTCATCCACTCCCTCATCATATCACGACTCGATTACTGCAACTACCTCCTTACTGGCCTGCCTCGCCACTGGCTATCCCCGCTTCAGTCAATCCTGAATATGGCTGCCAGACTCATTCGCCTTCCAACCGCTCCATTTCTGCCATCCCCTCTGCCAATCCCTCCACTGGCTTCCGATTGCGCAACGGATCAAATTCAAAATCCTAACACTGACGTACAAAGCCGTCCACCATACTGCCCCGAACTACATCACTGACCTAATATTCAAGTACCACCCAGCATGCACACTCCGCTCCTCACAAGACCTCCTTCTCTCTAGTTCCCTGGTCTCCTCCTCCCATGCCCGCCTCCAGGACTTCTCCAGGGTGTCACCCATCCTCTGGAACTCCCTGCCCTAACCAATCAGATTATCACCTACTCTCCTCTCCTTTAGGCGCACCCTGAAAACCCACCTCTTCAGGGAAGCCTACCCCACCCCCTGCTAACTTGCCAACCTCCTCCACTCTTCCTACCACCTAATCCCCCACAGCTATCTCTTCCTGTGCCACCATCCCCTCCCTCCTAGATTGTAAGTTCGAAAGAGCAGGGCCCTCGATCCCCTCATGTTTTGCATTGTTGTTGTTCTGTCACATGATCTGTCCTCCTTTGTAATGTACAGCGCTGAGCGAACTATTGGAGCTTTAAAAATACTGTATAATAATAATAATAATAAGCCCAAATGTAGATCTCGTGATTCTCTTATTTACACATAAAAAAAACCTTAGACGAATGGTAGTACTCGTCTCATTACGCAGTTTTCCCAACAGCATTCCCAGGAAGTACAGGTATTACAACATTGGCATTAACTGAGGGAGAATTTAATAGTTGCCAAGTATGTGGGATCTAGACCATAAATGACTTACCGTCACGCAAAATTGTTGCGGGATCACCTCACACCATGTCATCTAAGCAAGGGTATTTCCTCTTCTCCCTTTATACAGTGACAAAGAGGTACATCTAGATGGTGCAGGTGCAATTTTTGCAGTTGGATCTCAACAGGGAATACTATTTCCTTATGCAATGGACTTGCCTGTACCCCACACTGTGCGATTAACTGCCAAACTGTAGGTGTTCCAATAAATAAATAATTTGCGCTAGTAAATGTGTATAAAAAGAAATCATCAAATCATAAGTCCAGAAAAAAATATATATATGCCAATACCACAAAAAAAATAAAAAAACTTTTAAGTGCAAAAAACTTTTGTGCAAAAAAAGTGTCTAAATATGAAAAATTTCACCAAAAAACCTTGATAATATAATGGCAGATCATCCATAAATATATCTTCAGAAACGGAAACTCTGCAACACACCGATCCTCATCGATCGAAATAACAGGATGAAAAACTTTGTAGTTAATGGAAAATCCACTTCTCCAATAGATAAAGGACCACTTTCAAACGTATCCATGGGGGGAAATGCCAAGCACTCGAGAGAAACAGAAAGACTTCATGGTGCAATATTATAAAAACCAATTCCTTTATTAGGTACTCATTGCACTTACTCAAGAGGTGTCCCAGCCGACACCAGCATCAACAGCATAACAGCAATCACATAAACGAGCCTGGCTACTCAGCACATGCGCAGTAGCTGGCAGCCAAAAACGTAATGACGTCACATCAATCAAGCTCCGCCCTTGGGCGGAGCTTGATTGATGTGACGTCATTACGTTTTTGGCTGCCAGCTACTGCGCATGTGCTGAGTAGCCAGGCTCGTTTATGTGATTGCTGTTATGCTGTTGATGCTGGTGTCGGCTGGGACACCTCTTGAGTAAGTGCAATGAGTACCTAATAAAGGAATTGGTTTTTATAATATTGCACCATGAAGTCTTTCTGTTTCTCTCGAGTGCTTGGCATTTCCCCCCATGGATACGTTTGAAGGTGGTCCTTTATCTATTGGAGAAGTGGATTTTCCATTAACTACAAAGTTTTTCATCCTGTTATTTCGATCGATGAGGATCGGTGTGTTGCAGAGTTTCCGTTTCTGAAGATATATTTATGGATGATCTGCCATTATATTATCAAGGTTTTTTGGTGAAATTTTTCATATTTAGACACTTTTTTTGCACAAAAGTTTTTTGCACTTAAAAGTTTTTTTATTTTTTTTGTGGTATTGGCATATATATATTTTTTTCTGGACTTATGATTTGATGATTTCTTTTTATACACATTTACTAGCGCAAATTATTTATTTATTGGTACACTTTATATATGGTGATTTTTTGCAGCTGGTACACTATTAGTAAGTTATATAATTTTGACCATAGGCGCTATTATAAATTTTTCTTAAACTGTAGGTGTTGTTTACTTTATGGAGTACATATGTAAATCATTTTATGTGGGCAAAACCAAAAGAGCCTTTTGGAAACAAATCAAACACCATGTATATTTGATACAAAATGGTAAAAAATGCGTCCTCAGTGAGCCGCCACGTTGATTTATTTCATAGTTTTAAAGCGTGTTCTATTAGGTTTTTAGCTCTTGAACATGTTGCGTGGTCAACCAGAGGTGGTGGCAATAAGCGTCTCCTTCAGCTGGAGACCAAATGGATTTTCCAGCTCGAGGTGGAGGTTTTTGGTTTGGTTTATGATTGTGCTATATGGGTAGACAGATCCATAAAATAGAGGACCGCTTGCTCCATAAGCATGACATATACTGTATATGAGGTTATTTTTGAGGTGGGTGGGTTTTTTGTCCATTGTTCTGTGCCCGGCGGATGTGACGTGGTCAATTGGATGAGGAAGTCAATCTAAATTATACTACTTAGGCTATAAGTGTAATTTAGGTTTTGTTTTGGCAAATTTTTTGTCTATTTGTTTAATGCTTTTTCATTAATTAGTACCTCTTGGCTTTATATTGCAGGTATTTATGATTTGTCTCCTTACAAGTTTATGTATTAGGGATTTATGCATTTTGAATTTTGGCCATAAGAGGTGCTAGTCTTTATTGTTTGTTGACTTCTGGTGGGGCATGGCGGTATGTGTTCTGCCTCTGCTCTTCCTGCTTTAAGGTGGGGCGGCTTTCTATCCCTTATATATACATGCTACAGGCTATGAAGGCGAATGATCTCTTTACTTTTTTACTGGGCTTATTGAAGTTATCCTTGCCACATTGTTTTTCTTTGAGATGAGATTTTATTACATGCTTTGTTGACTTTATGGGCATGGATTTACATTATAGTTCAGGACTAGCCATGGTAATTGCTACTGTTTATCTTTGGCTGTAGGTTTGGCACGGTTGGTTTTAGCCTGTGATCTTGACAAGGCTGTTAAGCATACTCCTCTAGGCATTTTGTAATACCTATGGACAGTCCTACATAACAGGGTAGTTGTTAACGATATACAGTATATGTATCATTTTAATTTCTCTCACAATCATTGTGGCAGTTCTTTAAGATACCTTATTGCCCCCTTTATATAGTTTGTTATGCTTATTTTATCTAGAATTGTCTGAGGGGCTATTAGTGGAGAGTCTCCTTGTCCCACTCTCTATGTTTGGCCTATGTTTTCTTCTAGTCTGTACATCTGGGCATTGTACTCACATCATATGTTTCATCTTACCTCACCAGTCATGTACTGGGGCATTCATCAACCTAGGTTAAGCACCCCTTAAAGTTTTTTTCTGTAAGTGGATATTGTGGTTTTTTTTACACATAACTATACTTTTGCATATATTGAATTGATTTATTTGGTTTAATATTATCTGTATATTATTGTATTGTTGTTTTTTGTTTTTTGCAGCTACAGATACTTGCACCTCTTGAACCCCTGAAGAAGCTATATGCGAAACGTGTTGGGTCAACACCTACTACATCATTCTGCTCTTCTTCCATCCTCCTCTATGATCTTCTTGATTTTGAAAACCCATGTACATTGATATATCATATGATCAATTTTGTATGTAGGGGAAGATGATGTTGGCAGGGGTGGCTGAGCTTCTTTTCCTTCATACATGCTTTTAGGGTTATTTGCCCCAAGATATGTTAATGTATTATAATAAACAATTTTGTTTTATGATATAATTTTTTTCTGAGGGGAGGTGTTCAGCTCCGTTAAAATCCAGTTTTTTTTCTTTTGGCTTATAATTTGTTCGGTCCTAGTGAAGTCGAGTCAGGAGGCACAATATAGACTGGTAGTACTTGATTATGTGACTGAATATTCCTGTGGCTGGAATGGACAGGTGTTTGAAGAGGTGCCCATAAAATGTGTTTAGCCACAATTTTTGCGGGTAATTGCTGGATGAGCAAACAGTCATAAATAGCTGAACCTGTTGATAACCTGTTATTGTATTGTATGGGCACTGTGGCCACAGCTATTTGCATACACATATCCATTTCAGACTGCAAAATCATGCCTCGGACAATTACAGTGTGTGTACAACCAAACATGAAATTGCTTATATTGCTTCTTCCACCATTTTGTCTGTATTCGAAGATTCCAAATGATCTATTTAGAGCTCAGGCAGTTGTATGTCTATGTCACCTCTGTTAGATTACCTCCTTTGCGGGCATATAAAATGTGATAATATTTCCCTAGAAAGGTATTAAGGCGATTTGGATTCTTTATTTTATTTTTCAGCTTGTCTATGAGGCTTTGTGTCTCCTAGATTGTAAGCTCGAAAGAGCAGGGCCCTCAATCCCCTCATTTTTTGCATTGTATTGGTATTGTTCTGTCACATGTTCTGTCCCCCTTTGTAATGTACAGCGCTGAGCGAACTATTGGCGCTTTATAAATACTGTATAATAATAATAATGTTGTCTCCTCCTACTTACCAGGTTGGCCAGCAATCTTCCACATTTGTTACTGACATTTCATATCTGTATATCCCATATAGCTTTGACATACATTTTATAGAATAGATGGGTTTTAAAATTCCATTTCATTGTAACTCTTTTATTAACTTTTTTTTTTTTGTGATGATTTTTAGTGATGGGGATGGGGGTGGGATTTCAAGGTGGTGTAAGTGACTTGTAAGCCTGCACTAGCTTGTACATAGGTTGCTGTCACTGACTTTTTTGTGCATGGACACAGACCATTATTTTCCCCCGAGGAAAGGTCTTCCCAGCCTCCGAAAGGAGAGTGGAGAACATAGAGGGTTCCTGGTACATAGTCTAGCCACCCTGCCAGAACAACATCTCTGAAGGAAGAGTCCTTTAGCAGATGAGTGGTGAAACACCAAAGCTTAGTCTTTTTGGCCTTTTTTAAAATCTGCACTGATAACAAAGCATGCTTCAGTATTAAAATATCATGAATTAGTGACTTGTTTTCAAATAATGAGAGGGGGTAAAAACAAAAAGTGTAATCTATGTTAGACAGCGAGGCATGAACTTGTGAACAATGAGTGTACTCTCTTCCTTCTGGATTATGCAGTCTCTTTATATCATTAAGGGAGAGGCTAATGAGCACTGAATGAGATGGAGGTTGTGTTCATAAATCCAGAGAATGGAAAATCTGGGGATTAAAGTGTCTGCCAAACTCACAGGGCTCCTGCCAGCTGGCATTGGTCTTTGACTACCATGAGTAATAATTCCAGATAGGATATGGCCTCTCACTGGGGATTGATTGATTTTCTTCATGACCTCTTTTCTAGATCATCCAGTTTCTCCATGAGTATCTTCTGTGCTGATTCACACAGGGAGGTCTGGGTTTTATCTGGCTTATAATCCCATAGGGAGACCCTGTCTGCAATTAATGTAATTTGTTGAGCTTTGCCAAGGGGATAATGTCTCAGGGACTGTATTACTTGAAACACTGCCTCCTATATTGTCAGTCTGAGCAGCTTGGCTACTACAATCATTATTTTTGTAGGTTTATTGACTTGTTCCTCTGTAGCCACTAAGATGCCACTATTGTGTCTTTGCCTGATTTTCCCATTTTTGGTTGTAGTGAGTGATGACTGGTGGAATGTGAATGGTCTTTTGATTGGCCCAAAAAACTGGTCCACCTCACTGTGGGCATTCCTAGATTTTGGTGGGGACTTGTTCACCAGCATGGGAGGAGCTTCTGTTTAATATACACATCTCTGTCCCATGGAGCCAGAGCCCATCAACAGGGCAGCGACAGCACTTGTTGGAACCAGAAGTCCTATTTTTTGTAGTTTTAAGTGAAAACCATGGCAATGCAACAGATCTTGACTAGAAATTAATGTATTATATTTTGCCCAAATAATATGAAAGCAAACTCTTTTAATAGGTACATATAATCTTGTCCGCATCCCCTCAGATTTAATTAACCCTTAGGGAGTATCTCACCAGAAATATAATTTCTATTGCAGGGGATGCCTAAAATCTGACTTGTATCTTAGTGCATATTTCTTGGAAAATCAGTGAGCCAATCACAGTAAACAACATTTATGGGGAGGTTCTGTACACCAACTGAATTTTACAGAAAATTACAATGATTACAGATTGAAAAGAAAAGGTTGTTTATTTTTATTTTAACGGAACAGTTTTTAGATTATGGTCTATTGTTAGGTTTTAGACTGTGGTTATTTTTTGCTTGCTTTTGGTGCAATATATGTGAGTGGGGAAATAGCTTGGAAGTTTTTTAAATTCAAACAGCTTTTATTGTGAAAAAAGAAAATGGGATCAATGCATACAGAATATTAGAAAAAAATATACAATCACCATATTATACAGTGATAACCCATGGATGCGCAGATCCAACGACATTTGAAAACAACAGTCAATAAACATATATAGTATTGGAATATAGGGAGCCATAACAACAGTAACAAAACATAGCATTAAAAACCATAAACAGGTCACCTGGGACACAATGGTAAGGATCAGTGTGTCTGCACAATGACTAACAAAGGGATATATAACAGTGTCTACGTAGAGGTAGGGTATCACACTTGTAGAAGCCTATCCATTACCAACTGAGATGGGGCAAGCCCAGGTATATCTAACCAGCCTTGCCAGATAGTCTGAAATTTTCGATGGGCATTACAATGTTGGTATGTGAGTTTTTCTCTAAGGAGTACTGAATTAACATAGTCTGCCCAATGCTTTCTGGTTGTTGGGATAGAAGACAGCCATTGTCTAGAAATTAGTTTCCTGGCCAGATATAGTAGTCTAGAAACCATAGTATACTCTCCGGGTTGTATTGCTTCTTGATCTAAAGCGCCTAGTAAGCAAGTTAGAGGGTCCTGAGGAATAGTGTATTGCGATGCTAGGGAAATTGTCCGTAGGCAATTAAGACCTCTGTCCAGTACCTGGGCAAAGCTGGATCGTATGGATAAAGTCACCCAGATGTACTTTGCATCTTGGGCATTTAGGAGAGTTTCTCCTGCCCCACTGGTGCAGTTTCACAGGAGTCCTATAGGCATGGTGGAGAATAAATAATTGTGATAATTTGTAGGAGGCAGAGAGTGAGATCACTGGTACACATTTCAGGGCAGCATCCCAGATGTCAGCAGCAATCTCCCCAATATCTTGGGTCCATTGTGTTCTACTATGCAAATTGGTAGGATCTTGTACAGTATCCAATAATTGTGAATAAATACGAGAAATCATGCCCTTTTCATGTGTCACCTGTGTAACGTCTTTAAGCAGAGTGGATTACGTCAGTGTGAGGTTAGAGAAGAGAGATTGGGCTTGAAAAGCATGATGTATTTGAAGAATTTCAATCCCTTCTGCCTCCAATTTTGGAAACCCACTAGTTTAGCTAATTCTGCATAATTAGTGTTGCACCATAGCGGTGTACTGGGGAGACACCCGGTTACATGAAAAGACGTTTTCACAGTTCGCCACAGTCTCTTTAGGAGATCCACGGTGGGGGCTTGAGCAGGAAGGACTGATAGAGCCATTTCAAGGTGGGAGAGAGCAGAGAGAGTGAGATCTGGAAGAGAGATTAGGCCCATGATAGGATCCCCAGTATTGAGTAAATCCCACACAACTAGGTGCTAAAGTTGAGCTGCCAGGAAATATATCCTGGGGTCAGGACTGCTAAGCCTCCTGAATCCTTGCCACACTGTAAAGTGGATAGCTTAATTCTAGCCATCTGTTTTTTCCAGATGAGGGTTCTGAACTGAGTTTCTATGCAGTAAAGCATTTCTTAAGAATCCATACAGGAGAATTGTGAAATACATAGAGGAGTTGTGGGGCCCATACCATTTTAATTAAATTTACCCTCCTCACAACCAAGAAGGGGAGCTTACACCAGCTGTTACACTTCAATTTATTTTTTTGGAGCAGGGGTAAAAGATTGAAATTTAAGTATTGTCTCAAATCAGGTGTGACCACCTACCCAGATACTTAAATGAAGTAACTATTTGTATCTGTTGCGCACAAACTGGAAGGGGGGTATCTACAGTGTCTAAGGCAGCAATGGGCAAACTACGGCCCGCGGGCCGTATACGGCCCGGCGGACCTTTTAATCCGGCCCGCAGAGCGTGATACTGTCAGGATGTGTGTAGGCGGGGCAGCGTGACGAACGAGAGGGGAGCTAGGCTCCTCTCACAGTCCACCCTGAAGACCGGTGTAGCATGAAAATCTGTCTCCTATGAGGATCTGTCCCCCTCGACGTATCTGCGCATGTGCCGGAGATCGCCGATCGGCTGCTAATGCCTGAAACTGGCACATGCGCAGATACGTCGAGGGGGACAGATCCTCATAGGAGACAGATTTTCATGCTACACCGGAACGGCGCGGGAACACGGCGAGAGGAACGCGCGGAGCAAAGGTAAGTGAATTGACACAGGAGGGACTTGGGGACTTAATATGGGGAATGAATTACTATAGGGGGGATGAATTACTATATGGGGGATGAATTACTATGGGGGATGAATTACTATATGGGGGATTAATTACTATATGGGGGATGATTTACTATGGGGGATGAATTACTATATGGGGGATGAATTACTATGGGGGATGAATTACTATGGGGGATGAATTACTATATAAGGGATGAATTACTATATGGGGGATGAATTACTATGGGGGATGAATTACTATGGGGGATGAATTACTATATGGGGGATGAATTACTATAGGGGGGATGAATTACTATAGGGGGGATGAATTACTATGGGGGATGAATTACTATGGGGGATGAATTACTATATGGGGGATGAATTACTATAGGGGGGATGAATTACTATATGGGGGATGAATTACTATGGGGGATTAATTACTATGCTTACTATGGGGGAATATTACTATACTTACTATGGATGACACATACACATCATTCATCTACTCTTGGTCCGGCCCCCGGGTCCAATATATGAACCCATTGCGGCCCTCAAGTCAAAAAGTTTGCCCACCCCTGGTCTAAGGGCATTAGGACCAATTAAGGCCAGTTGATTTTAAATCCTGAGAAAACCCCAAAACAATCTATTAGAGACATAACAGTATCTAGGGATTTGGAGGTGTCACCCAAATACAGAAGGGTGTCATCTGCATAATATATATAGGGATAGGGATATATAGGGATATATTTTCAGTAAGAGTTCCTCTATTGAATCTCACAATGTCCGGGGATTTCTATATCAGTATTGCCAAAGGTTCCACCATCAAGGCGAACAGCAGGGGTGAAAGAGGACACCCCTGCCTCGTCCCCCTCTGGAGCTGGAAAAAGTCCAAAAGATCCCATTAATGTGCAAACGGGAACTAGGGGCAGCATATAGGATGTGTACCCATTTGATAAATTGAGGTCTGATTTTGAATCTGGACAGCACCTCCCAGAGATTTGTCCATTCCATACTGTGAAAAGCTTTTGCAGAGTCTAATGACAAGATGGCCCTGACTCCAGGGTTAACCACTGGAATTTGTAAGTTCCAAAAGAGTCTGCAAATATTATAAGCCGTTGCTCTTGAAGAAATAAACCCAGATTGATCTTTGTGTATAATTTTACCAATGACCTTTGCCAGTCTGGAGGCCAGGACACGGGCCAGCAACTTAGCGTCCGTATTCAGGAGGGAAATGGGGCGGTAGGAGTCTGGGTGTAACTTATCCTTTCCTGGTTTCAATAATACTATGACTATGGATTCATTCATTGAGGAAGGTAATCTACCCAGTTCCGCAGCGGCATGTAACGTGTTAAGCAAGGCAGGGAGGAGTGTTTCTCCATACCTATTATATATTTCAAAAGGCAGGCCATCAGATCCTGAGGATTTATTAGTGGGGGGCCATCGTCAAAGCTTCTGAGATTTCCTCTAAGGTAATGGAGGATTCCAGCTCCCTCCAGTCGACCTAAGAGAGAGTAGGGAAAAGACAGGAGTCTAAAAACTGAGTCAGCTCGGAGTATGTGGCAGTGGTTTTAGAAGCGTAAACGTCCTCATAAAAATTATGAAAAGCCTGCACTATAGCTACATGGACCGTATGGACCTGACCATTGACATCCACTACACCATCTATAGTGGACACCTCCTGCTATGATTTTGCTACAAGAGCTATGAGATGCCCAGTGCTTTTACCTTCCTCAAAATATTTCTGTTGTAGAAAGCACCTTTCTTTTCACCCATTTCACTTGGGCTTCCAACCAAGAATTGCGATTGGGGGGTCTAGGGTCTAGGATTATATTAACTTCTTTCTGCTGGAAATCTGATTGCATTGGCAAGTCTTCCCATTCTTTGGATCTATGCTTAACAGCTGAGATTTCTCGTTTAATTAGGCCTCTTAAAAAGGCTTTTAATGTATCCCAAACCACTCCAGGTGAGGCCAAACCTTCATTGTAGAAAATCTGACAATGCCCTCGGAATCAGGTATTTCACAGGGAACAATGTCAACCAAAATAGGTTAACCTTCCACAGTTAGTGAGATTGGACATATTGCTTTTGCTGTGTAAACCAAAACAGGGCATGGTCAGACAGGGTTCTGGGTTCGTAAGCTGTATCTAACACATATGGCATCATAGCCAAGTTACCAAGTCCCATATCTATTCAGGAAAGCCCATCATGAGTAGCAGAGAAACCAGAATAGCATTTTGTAGTCGGATATTTCTCCCTCCACACATCCCAGAGGCCCAATTCTAACAACAAATTAGCAAATGGAGTAGGTTGGGAAGTGTCTATCCCTATTGCCGAGAGGCAATTTATCCAGAGCAGGGAGTAAACAGTTACTATAGTTCCCCAGCGCCAGAAGGGGAGTGTCCCTGGAGGATTCGCAGGGTGACGTTCCCTTCTGTCCAACCAGTTCATGGCTGCATTAGGACTGTCAAAAAAGTGAGATGTGTCTTCAGCAATCACCTTGAGTTTATCCGGATACAGCATGGCATATTGGAGGCCCAAAGCTCGGACCCGTTTCTTAATAGTTGTACATTGTCAACCGACATGCTTCTGGCTTTGGAAAGAATGGTGTCCCTGTAGTTAAGTAGGTGAAATAGGAAGGGACGAGGAGGAGTGCCAGCTGGTGCTGAACGTGCCAGGACTCTATGGGCGTGCTCCACAGCAAACATGGGGGAAAAGAGTCACTCCCAAAGGTGGAGGTTAGCTAGGTTTCAGTGAAAGCTATTGGGCTTTTGCCTTCCACGCGTTCCGGTATACCGACCGCTCTCACATTATTTCAGTGCAGTTGGTTTTCTAAGTACAGTCTAGTGGCATTGGTAGAAGAAACTGATTGCACATAGCGCACATCTCTGTGTAATGGTTGCCAGTCATCCTCCGGTGTACTCACTCTCCCCTCCAAGGCGGTAGTGCGGTCCCACAGCTTTTTCATATCTTGGCGTACCAGGGATAATTCCACTTTCATCCCCTTTACTTCCCCAGTGAGATCTGCTATAGAGGAGGTGCAGGTAGTGACCGCAGAGAGAATCTCTCTGAGGGTAGGATCAGGGTCAGTGTCAACAGGTGAAGCAGCCTGTGCCATATTAGACATGGAGGATAGATTACTCGCTCTGGAGCTGCAGGATGGGCTATCCTGGTCTTCTAGGTAAGAAGAGATCCGGTCAGAGTCTGTAGGATCCAAACCCACAGCAGTGATGGGGTCCAGGAGCTGTTTCTGTAAGTTCTCTCTGGTGAGCAGCCTGGCAAAAAACTTCTGTGCAGCCTCCTTCTGCTTCTCCTTTGCTGTACTGAGCAGGGTACCGCCATCTTGCCCAGCTGACTCAGTCACTGTCCAAGCTTCTTTTCTGCGCTTTGTCATAACAGACCAGAGCAAGAAAGGGATCATTTGAGAGCTGTAAAGTCAGGGGTTCACCCCAGGGACCAAAAAAGCGAATCCGAGCGGAGGACGCGGTGCTTATCAGGAGGAAAGTCAGGATTACCGGCGGAGCTAACTAGGCACACATCCTACTGCATGCCATGCTAGCCACACACCCCAGCTTGGAAGTTTAGTTTGATTTGAATTTAGGACATTTCAGCATTGTTTTTACTTCTACTGATTTACTGGGAGTCAAGCATGTTATAAGTCGGTGACATTGGCACCCAGCTTGGAGAACTTATTTAATTTTTCAAAAATTGTTACAGAATCACTATGTTCCATTCGGTTTGGTGACATGCACTATAAGACTTAACCAACTACTGGAGGACTTCTCAATGATCTCAAGGTCCAACATAGTTTAGTCCACTATCCAAATTACAATTCAGCTCCACATGGAATGTTAAAACATTGGTCTGGCGAGAATGGTCTTTCATAAATCTATGTTAGTTACTTCTAATGATACTGTTTTCATCAGATCATTCTTGGATATGGGCCCTTATTTTTCCTTCCAATAGTTTATATTATTTTGATGTTAGGCTGATTGATCTGCAGTTTCCAGGTATATATCTCAGCCCCTTTTTAAATATCTGTACCATGTTTGCTTTTTGGCAATAAGCGGGTACCATTCCATTCAGCTGTTCTTAAAAATTATAAATAATGGCCTGGCTATGAAATGATTAAGTTATTTGAGAACTCTGAGATGGAAGCCATCTGGTCCTGATGATTTATTCAAATTATTTTTTTCCAATCTGCCTTGAACACAGTTTTCTGTCAGCCATAAGGGTTCTATATAATGTTATTAGCGACACTGTCTTGTTTATTATACCCCTCCTTTTCATTCATTTAAACTGAGGAGAAGAAAGTAATTTTCTGCAAGAAACTCCAGGATTCCTATTTTGAGAGGGGCAAGGGTCTCTTGTGTATCAGGATCTTTCTTAGTTTTCTGGTCTACTATCAAAGCCTCTCTTTCTTTCCTGGTTTGGCCAGATTAACATAATATATTTGTTATAGCTTTCTTTTTGTGGACTGGTTGACCTTATTGTTAACTTTTTCTACCTTTTCTTAAACATCTTGCTTTGCTCTGGGGCTGGGGTGTACCTCCTTGCTTCAGAGTAACTTTCATGGTAATAAAGACCCTCATAAGAAGCCCTTCACACAGTTGTATTGTTCCACCACAGCATTTTTCTCATCCTGAAACTGAGGTTCAGCCTGGGCCACCCAGTGGTACAGTTTCTTGGGAAGACCACACACAAAATGATCCAGGGCAACAAGCTCCACAATGTTAGTGAGGGTCAGCACCTTAGATTGCAGCAAGTCTTGGAGCAAGTGCACCAAGGTATACAGCTGCACACAGGTTGCCTAGCCCTGTCAAAAAGCCAGGCATAGACACAGCTCACTTCCCAATAGTCATGCCACAGCCTAGCCAATGTCTCGGCCTTCAACACTCTGTACTGTAACTGTATACTGATTCCAGGGTGACATCAAAGTATGCTTGCTGTGGATCAGAAAAAGAGAGGCAAGCACATCCACCCAATGGGTCTCAGCTAGCCCTGCTCTTGATGCAATCTGCTCAAACGGGGCCATATAGATTTGAACATTGCCTGTTGGCTATAGAACTGTGGCTATGAGTCAGCTGGTATACTGGACCTTCTTGGAAGTTTGCAATTGGCTGGGTCACTGCATTTTGTAAAAGCATTTTGTAGCACCACTAAGCATTGTAAATACTGTCTTGTCAGAAACTTGGCTCAGGATTCATGCAATTTTGCTGTTGCTAAAACATGTTTTGGCTTGGCTTTATATCACTATTAGGCCTGCAGTAGATTGCAAGACTATTATTTATTTTTGAAAGCCTTATAAAGAACATCATTAGTTTTGACTAGGACAGCATGTCATTGCTCCTTGGACAGTATTTTTCCATCTACAGTATATTGCCACCGTTTGTGAAAAGTAATTAGTTTCATCATGTTTTCTTCACAATAAACTACACACTAATTATTTTAGTTGCATTTTCTGTTTTTGCTTCTCAACTCTTCGTGGTGGTATTTCATGTTTTTTCTTATATACTCTCAATATTTTCCATGTGCAACTGGGAAACAAAACAGAGATCTTTACTGGATAATGTATTATTTATTTCAAAGATGAAATTACAAGCTATTACAACAACATAGTACATTGTTTATAAATGTTATATTACAATTCAGGAATTACTAATACTCATAATGCTTACACTAATACAGCAATATTACCTACAAAGAGTTTCAGATTTTTTTACTCCTTCTTTCTTGGTTTGCATCTATTCTTACTCTTTCTTACTGGAATTTAATAAACTGTCTTTTTTAGTTCTATTTTGAACGCAGTTTTTGAATTTCTGATTTTATTTTTTACTCATTCAACATTTGCTTTGTTACTGCATCTTCTGTAAACACTTAAAACTTTCTTTAATGACTTTAAAGTATTATAAAACATAACATAAAGCTAATAAGCCTTTGGTGGTTCTGACCCTGAGAAAATAGGTGGGGCCTCATCCATAAAATGTATTGGTATATGCACTCACCAGCCACTTTATTAGGTACACATTGCTAGTGCCAAAAATATATCCCCAACACCATTACACCACCAACACCACCAGCCTGATCCGTTGATACAAGGCAGGATGGATCCATGCTTTCATGTTGTTTACACCAAATTCTGATTCTACTATTTGAATGTCACAGCAATCAATCTGCCAATTCTCCTCTGACATCAACAAGGCATTTTTGTCCACACAACTGCTGCTCACTGGATATTTTTTCTTTTTCTGTCCATTCTCTGTAAACCCTAGAGATGGTTGTGCGTGAATCTCCCAGTAGATCAACAGTTTTTGAAATACCCAGACCAGCCTGTCTGGCATCAACAACCGTGTTGCTCTGTATGAACTTCAGCAAGTCGTCTTCACCATGCCTGAATGCTTTGAGTTGCTGCCATGTGATTGGCTGATTAGTAATTTTTGTTACCAAGCAATTGAACAAGTGTACCTAATAAAGTGTCCGGTGAGGGTATATGAAAGGAAAAACTCTATACCTGGACATTTGAGGTGGCCCAAAGAATAAAACACAAGACACTAGTTATAAAAATATAACGAGGAGAATATCTCCACGCCATTCTTTATTTATACAAAAGTTATCACTCTGAACAGATTCAACTCAAAAGTAGATAGCAATTCTTCAACCTGTTTCATTGGGAATTATAGCACATATGAAAAACATACATCAATATTCATGGTACAGATATACAATATACAATGTAAACACAAAAATATGTATGAAGGTTACAATCTGTAATAGAACCTGATGCATACAGACAATCTGTATGAAGTTGGTAATAACTCCAGTATTCTCATACTGTATGTGGTAATATCAAATTAGATCGGGTGAAAGAGCTCAGGAAGTCATCCAGAGATGCAGAGAATGGGTATCCCACACATGCAGGTGAGGGAGGCATATATCGGACCCACACTTAAACCCCAATATGGAAAGATTAGCCTACAAAGCAATGCACATCAGACCGATGTTTCACCTGACCACCAGAGGGAATGAAGGTAAAAATACAATGCTCACTCAAATAATAAATCCTTATTTAAATGGAGGATAGGTAGATAACAGCAGTTCCCAAGATCTAAAATAAAAAGTACATATAGGCATATTAAGGATACAAAAATGAGGGGAAAAAAGGAATATAGCAACCACCACAGATGTTGGAGAAACATTAATATTAACTGTCTTGCTGCAGAGAGAAAAGTAGTTGCCTTGGGCCATGTGCAGACAAAGCCGCTCTTATGTGTCCCAGAAAGACGCCTCCCCCGGTTAGTTCCAATGCATGATGTTATCTCACATTAGTGTGTGTGCACCCAACCAAATGGCCACTGAAGTGTGCTGCATAACATATGAGCGTGGACCAACAAAATGGTCACTGCACACACGTCATGTGGTCCAAGATGTCTGGGACACAGAGAAGTCCAACTGTCAGGAATGGACTTGCCAATAATGGTGGGACTCACCTGCCTTGTGGGCTGCAGTACCAGGGCTGGCCAGCGGGTGCTCTCAGCAATCAGAGACTCAACCCTGCAGTCAGCCAAGACACCTGAGGCTGATTGCAGGTGTATTTAAGGGATGGCCAGACCTGCAGTCTGTGCCTTGGTGTGTGTTTTTCCATGGGCCCCTGTATCTTGTTACCTGCATTCCTGTTCCTGTCTGATTTGTTGCCGACCCTGCCTGATCCGGACCTCTGCTGACTTCTCCTGTTTGATCCCTGGCTTGTGACTCCGACCATTCTCTGCCTGACCCCCTGTACCTACCTGCCCATTAGTTGCTGTACCCGGCTCGTGACCTGACTACTCTCTGCCTGCTCCTCCTGTTCCTACCTGCCCGATTGTTATTGACCTGGCCTGCCTGACTACGTTCGCACTGTATGTATTGTTATCTGTGGGTGGTTTGGTTTGGTTCGTTTGCACTGTGTTATGTTTTAGTATTGCACTGCGTTTATGTATTGTTAGTATTAATAAATTATATTGTTTATAACATATCTGAAGCCTGCATTTCCCTGCATCAGTTCACATACCTCTGGTCATACCCAGAGCCCTGACATTACACCAAGGCCAATCCTGACCAGAAGTGGCTGCACAGGGAAGCCATCTTGGCTTGTTGCTGGGAAGGATGGATCTCGATGAGGTTGTGTATTTGTCGCTGCTGGTTTTTGATGACAGAGAATATGCTTATCAGACTCTGAGGGAGTATACCCGGGATCAACTGCTAGAATGTATACGGATCGCTCATGTTCTAGTAGATCAGGGCACAGAGTTCTCTGAGGTGCAACCTTTGATTCAGGTTTGTGTAGAGTTGGCTTCATCTGGTACCCCTGAAAGCAGGAATGACTTTTTGCCTCCATTTAGTGCAGACCAGGTAGAGTCCCTGGTATGGTTATTAGAGGATGATGTGGATTGCTTCTTGGAGCATTGTGCTGCATGTTCACCACAGGTATTAAGGGATTGTATAAACGCAGTGCAGTCTTTGACCAGACAGGCTTTGTGTAAGCTCAGCTTTGTTCAACCCATACTGCAGACATGGTCAGACTTGTTGCACCCAGCCTCAGTCAGCTTGCAACGTCATTCCTCTGCTCAAGGCACTCTTCCTGCATCCCCGACAGCACCCCCAGTGACGGCCCAGTATACTCTGCTAACTACCACATACCAGTCCCCTGCTCCCACTCGCTGCACCTATCCTTTCTTTGGCCCTGTGGAGAGGTCCTCTGTGGCGGCTGCTCCCTCCTCTGTTCCATCTTCCAGCTCTTCTCTGTCCTCAGCTGCTCCATTCGTTTGCAGACCTGCGTTTACTTGCAGTGCTCCAGTAGTTAAAACCAGAAAAAAGCGAAAATTCTTTCCAACCAGTACCATCCTGCCAGTATCCAAACCGGTGAGCCTGCCGTCTGAGAACCTGCCTTCCGTGGTTCAGCCTGGTGCCTCGGCACCCGCACTTCAGCCTGATGTCTCTACCCAGCCTGATGTCTGTACCCAGCCTGATGAACTGATCCAGCCTGATGATCCTATCACGCCTGATGACCCAGTGCCCGCTGTCATACCTGGTGACCCGATGCCCGCTGTCGAGCCAGACGATCCAATGCCTGATGACCCGGTGCCCGCTGTCGATCCAGACGATCCGGTACCTGATGACCCAGTGCCTGCTGTCATGCCTGGTGACCCGATGCCCGCTGTCGAGCCAGACGATCCAACAACAGATGACCCGGTGCCCACTGTCGATCCAGACGATCCGGTACCTGATGACCCGGTGCCCGCTGTCATGCCTGGTGACCCGATGCCCGCTGTCGAGCCAGACGATCCAGCGCCAGATGACCCGATGCCTGCTGTCGAGCCAGACGATCCAGTACCTGATGACCCGGTGCCCGCTGTCGTGCCAATTGACTCAGAGCCCACTGTCATGCCTGGTGACTCGGTGCCCACTGCCTTGCAAGATGACGCGGTGCCCACTGTCGAGCCAAATGACCTGATGCCTGGTGATCCGATGCCCGCTGTCGAGCCAGACGATCCAATGTCTGACCCAGTGCCCGCGGTCATGCCAGTTGACTCGGAACCCACTGTCGTGCCTGGTGACTCGGTGCCCACTGCCTTGCCAGATGACGCGGTGCCCACTGGCGAGCCAAATGACCTGATGCCTGGTGACCCGATGCCCGATGTCGTGCCTGATGAACCGGTGCCCGCCGCTCCGCCTGGGGGCCCGGTGCCCGCCGCCCCTCCTGGGGGTCCGGTGCCCGCCGCTCCGCTTGGGGGCCCGGTGCCCATTGCTCCGCCTGGGGGCCTGGTGCCTGCCGCCCCTCCTGGGGGCCTGGTGCCTGCCGCTCCGCCTGGGGGCCCTGTGCCTGTCGCTCTGCCTGAGGGCCCGCCGCTCCGCCTGGGGGCCCGGCGCCCGCCGCTCTGCCTGGGGGCCCGGCGCTCGCTGCCCCGCCTAGGGGCCCGGCGTCCACCGCTCTGCCTGGGGGCCCTGTGCCTGCCGCTCCTCCTGGGGGCCCTGTGCCTGCCACTCCTCCTGGGGGCCCTGTGCCTGTCGCTCCGCCTGGGGGCCCTGTGCCTGTCGCTCCGCCTGGGGGCCCTGTGCCTGCCGCTCCTCCTGGGGGCCCTGTGCCTCTGCCCGGAGTCCAGCCCGATGTGCCTCTGCCCGGAGTCCAGCCCGATGTGCCTCTGCCCAGTGTCCAGCCCGATGTGCCTCTGCCCGGAGTCCAGCCCGATGTGCCGCTGCCCGGAGTCCAGCCCGATGTGTCGCTGCCCTGTGCCTGACGCTCCGCCTGAGGGCCCGCCGCTCCGCCTGGGGGCCCGGCGCCCGCCGCCCCGCCTGGGGGCCCGGTGCCCGCCGCTCCACCTGGGGGCCCGGCGCCTGCCACTCCTCCTGGGGGCCCTGTGTCTGCTGCTCCTCCTGGGGGCCCTGTGCCTGCCACTCCTCCTGGGGGCCCGGTGCCTGTCGCTCCTCCTGGGGGCCCTGTGCCTGTCGCTCCCCCTGGGGGCCTGATGCCTGTCGCTCCGCCTGGGGGTGCGATGCCTGTCGCTCCGCCTGGGGGCCCGGTGCCTGCCACCCCGCCTGGGGGCCCTGTGCCTGCCACTCCTCCTGGGGGCCCGGTGCCTCTGCTCAGAGTCCAGCCCGATGTGCCTCTGCCCGGAGTCCAGCCTGATGTGCCTCTGCCCGGAGTCCAGCCCGATGTGCCGCTGCCCGGAGTCCAGCCCGATGTGCCGCTGCCCGGAGTCCAGCCCGATGTGCCGCTGCCCGGAGTCCAGCCCGATGTGCCTCTGCCCGGAGTCCAGCCAGATGTGCCTCTGCCCGGAGTCCAGCCCGATGTGCCGCTGCCCGGAGTCCAGCCCGATGTGCCGCTGCCCGGAGTCCAGCCCGATGTGCGGCTGCCCGGAGTCCAGCCCGATGTGCCTCTGCCCGGAGTCCAGCCCGATGTGCCAGTCTTTGATATCCCGCCAGTTACCAGACCCGGGCGGTGGAACATTTTGCCCAGCTAGGACTGTTTGGAGCGTCCTGAGGCCGCTCCTTGAGGGGGGGGTACTGTCAGGAATGGACTTGCCAATAATGGTGGGACTCACCTGCCTTGTGGGCTGCAGTACCAGGGCTGGCCAGCGGGTGCTCTCAGCAATCAGAGACTCAACCCTGCAGTCAGCCAAGACACCTGAGGCTGATTGCAGGTGTATTTAAGGGATGGCTAGACCTGCAGTCTGTGCCTTGGTGTGTGTTTTTCCATGGGCCCCTGTATCTTGTTACCTGCATTCCTGTTCCTGTTCCTGTTCCTGTCTGATTTGTTGCCGACCCTGCCTGATCCGGACCTCTGCTGACTTCTCCTGTTTGATCCCTGGCTTGTGACCCCGACCATTCTCTGCCTAACCCCCTGTACCTACCTGCCCGTTAGTTGCTGTACCCGGCTCGTGACCTGACTACTCTCTGCCTGCTCCTCCTGTTCCTACCTGCCTGATTGTTATTGACCCGGCCTGCCTGACTACGCTCGCACTGTATGTATTGTTATCTGTCGGTGGTTTGGTTCGTTTGCACTGTGTTATGTTTTAGTATTGCACTGCGTTTATGTATTGTTAGTATTAATAAATTATATTGTTTATAACATATCTGAAGCCTGCATTTCCCTGCATCAGTTCACATACCTCTGGTCATACCCGGAGCCCTGACACCAACCAGACTGACCTGCATGCGCACCAGCCCCGCAACACTCCAAATATAGGCAGAGGCCGGGCAAACCACCCAGACAACACCAGATAGAAACCATCCTCCAATTTTAAGAACCAGGACACAAGACAGGGGCCCACAGATGGAACAAAGAAGGCGACAACAAAAAGGAGCCATCCTAAGAGGCCTAGATGGAAAACACAGTGACACCCCATAGGGGAACCCAACCACTTCCGAAAAACCAAGCAATCATCAATCGGAAAAATTCACCCTCCAAGTTGATGGAAAAAAAAAAAGGGGAAGGAAGAATTATATAAATGTTCTCATCTATGTGGTCCACAATATACACAAGGAAAACAAATCAGCAGCACAAACCATTAAATAAAAGGTGTGCATGAGAGCATCTCACTAACCGCTTTAGGACCGCCCACAGTACATTTATTGCTACGGGGGGCCCACTGTGCGCAGGATCGCATATATATATATATATGTGATTCTTCATTTCCGGGTAGGGGGAGCGCGCCCTACGCACGCCGCAGATGGTGGCCCCGGGTGTCAGTCACCATGTCCCGGCAAGTGATTACTCACTTGCGCAAAATGTGATTACCGGTGATCACCGAGAGGGAGGAGGGCTGCATTGTTTACGAACAGCCCTCCACCCTTTCAGTTTGGGTACACTGCTCAGGATGGCTGAGCAAAGCCATCCTGATCAGTGTGTTTACAGTGAAGCACGCACCCCCCGGCCCCTAGTAAAACACTCCCTACACACAGTTAACCCTTCAATTGCTCCTTATGTTAACCCATTCTGCCCAGTGCCATTAGTACAGTGTCAGTGCTTTTTTTTTCTCTGCTAGCACTTGCGATTGGTCTACAGACCTGATTCATCATATGACCGTGTTCTCTACTGCCATGGCCAGGCATAGATATGAGAGTATAATGTGTTTTATGCATTTCAACGACAATACACTCTGTCGTCCTCACAGTGACCCTGAATTTGACTGGCTCCACAAAATTCGTCCCCTTATAAATCACCCTAACCAAAAAACTGCAGATGTCTATACTCCCCAGCAAAAAATCTGCGTTGATGAGTCCCTCATTAATTTTTCTGGCAGCCTTGCATTCAATTTCTCCCCAGCAAGCGTGCCAGATATGGGGTCAAGATGAAGAAGACCTGTGGGAGGGCAACAGGCTATACATATAAGTTTCAGATTTACGAGGGAAAAGAGGAGCCCTACTAGGAATGATGCTCTGCTGGACCTGGTAATCTCAAACCATGCAGAGCCTATTACGAATGTCCATATAAAAGAACATCTGGGTAGCAGTGACCATAACATGATTTCATTTAATGTTAGCTGTAAACAGCGAGCACATACGGGAAAAATAAAAATGCTCAATTTTAAAAGAGCTAATTTTCCAAGGCTTAGAGCTGCTCTCCAAGACTTAGACTGGGAGCAAATATTGGTATCAATGAACACAACATAGAAATGGGAGTTCTTCAAAAAAGACTGTATGTGAACACACTGCAAAATATATTCCCATGGGCAACAAGTTTACAAGGCTGAAAATCAAACCTATGTGGCTTACTGCCAAAGTTAAAAAAGCTATAGATAATAAGAAAAGAACTTTTATTAAATATAAAAACGAAGTAACGCTGTCATAGTTTAAACATTACAAAGAATATAACAAAATATGCAAAAAAGGAAATAAAGGCTGCAAAAATTGAAAATGAACGACATATTGCAAAAGATAGCAGGTCTGGCCCGAACATGTAGGCCCTTTACAAAATAATCTAGAGTGGGTGACTGGAGACAAAGAGAAGGCAAATTTATCAAATACCTTCTTCAGCTCTGTGTATACAAAGGAGCATGGGGGAGTTCTTGTCCATAATGTGCATGGTATTGACACAGCTTCAGATGATCCACATTGGCTCACAATTGATATGATCCAAAAATATTTAGACAGAATAAAGGTGAATAAACCACCTGGACAGAATGGCATACACCCACGGGTCCTTAAAGAATTGAGCTCTGTCATTTCAAGACCATTGTTTCTCATTTTTAGAGAGTCTTTGATGACTGGCATAGTACCACTGGATTGGCGTAATACCAATGTGGTGCCAATATTTAAAAAGCGGTCAAAATCTTTACCAAGTAATTATAGACCTGTTAGTTTAACTTCTATAGTTGGGAAGATACTGGAGATTTTAATAAAAGACCACATAGATGAGTTCTTGCTGAAAAAAGATATTTTAAGCAACAGACAGCATGGATTCATGAAAGACAGAAGTTGTCAAACAAATCTGATTTCTTTTTATGAGGGGGTGAGCAAAACCTTGGACAGAGGGGTGGCGGTGGGTGTGGTATACTTGGATTTTGCAAAAGTGTTTGACACAGTTCCCCACACACGGCTAATGTGTAAGGTAAAGTCTACAGCCTTGGAAAATTCAGTATGTAAATGGATAGAAAACTGGCTAAAAGATCATATTCAAAGAGTAGTGGTTAATGTTTCATACTCTGCATGGTCTAGGGTTGTCAGTGGTGTACCCCAAGGTTCAGTGTTGGGACCCTTACTTTTTAATACATTTATAAACGATATAGGGTCTGGGATTAAAAATACCATTTCAGTCTTTGCAGATGACACCAAGCTGTGCAGTGGAGTAACGTTCTTATAGGATGTCTTCAACTTACAAGCCGATCTCAATGTACTGTTTAATTGGGCAACTATGTGGCAAATGAGGTTTAATGTTGATAAATGTTAGGTTATGCACTTGGGGGCTAAGAATATGAATGCATCATACATACTAGGGTGAGTACAACTGGGGAAAGCAATGGTGGAGAAGGATCTGAGAGTTCTGGTAGATCAAAAGCGTAACAATGGCATGCAATGCCAAGCTGCAGTTTCTAAAGTGAGCAAAATCCTCTCTTGTATTAAAAGAGGTATAGATTCCAGAGAGAGAGAGATATCATATTAGTGTCAGGGCAGGAGCGGTGGAATGGACAGGCAGGCCTATTGGTAGGGTCACGCACCGACTGACGACAACCACCACCCACAGACTGGAGTCCCTCAGGGCGCGGAGTCTAAGCCCAAGGCTGCCTTTCACCAGGGCCCCTGATGGTGGGGATGGACTTGACGCAGCCAGGGACCAGGTCACGGCCCCCGAGTATTCCCAGCTGCAGTGATGGCCGCTGCCAATGGCGTATAGCTGGTGGGAACCTGATGGGAAACGATAGCGTAGTCGGACAGGCCGGGTCGATAACAGCGGGACAGACAGTACAGGACGGTAGGCAAGAATACACAGGTCACGAGCCGGGTTCAGCAACGGGAGGTCAGATAAAGGGATAAGGCTGAGAATAGTCTTAGTCAAAGCCGAGTCGGTTTCCAGGAGAGCCACAAGAGTAGAACCAGAGCTTGCTGCAACACAATCATACAGGACACGAATGCAAAGAGCAAGTGCAGACAACAGGCTTAAATGTGATCAACCACACCCCTCTGGGGGATGGACCGCAGAGGCCTGAAAGCATAAAAGGCTCCCATCATGCTTTGCAGAAGCCTAAGATGGATGCCAGCACATGGAGCAGCATAACCTCTGGGGAAAGGTAGGACCTTGACAATTACCCCTGTACAAATCATTAATAAAACCTCACTGGAATATGTACTTCAGTTTTGGGCACCAATTCATGAAAAGAACATTGGGGAACTGGAGAAAGTACAGAGAAGGGCAACCAAACTTATAAGAGGCATGGAGGAGCTCAGCTATGAGGAAAGATTAGAGGAACTAAATTTATTCTCTCTTGAGAAGAGGAGATTAAGGGGGATATGATCAACATGTATAAATACATCTGTGGTTCATATAGTGAACTCGGTGTAGAGCTATTCACTCTGAGGTCATCACGGGGACAAGGGAGCACTCTTTACGTCTGGAGGAAAAGAAATTTAATCTCCAAACCAGGGGCGGACTGACAACTCATGGGGCCCCCGGGCAATAAGGGATCATGGGGCCCCTGTGTCCTTGCCCAAACTCAAAAAAGCCTATGAAAAAGGTACTAGGGGCATCTCATGGGGCCCTCTACTGACTCCGAGCCCTCGGGCAGTGCCCGAGTTTCCAAATGGTCAGTCCGCCCCTGCTCCAAACATAGAAAGGTTTCTTCACAGTGAGAGCTGTGAAAATGTGGAATAGACTCCCTCAAGAGTTGGTTCTTGTCAGGTCAGTGGATTAATTTAAAAAAGGCCTGGATTCTTCCTTATATACACAGAATATAACTAGATACTAACATTCATAGGTAAAGTTGATCCAGGGAATATCCGATTGCCTCTCGGGGGATCAGGAAGGAATTTTTTTCCCTGCAGGAGCAAATTGGATGATGCTTTGCTGGGTTTTTTTACTGTCCTCTGGATCAACTGTGGGTATAAGATTATGACTTTTTTTTTTATCCACTTCCTGTCTGGCCCATGTATATAAATGGCCGGACGAGAGCAGTGCAGGGGTGGGTGGCCGTTTATAAATGGCCTCCCCCTTCCCTGGGAGCATGCAGCACCGCAATCTGGTGCCCGCTTTGTCCTCTGGGCACAGTAGAACACCGATCGTTGTACAAGACCTCTGTGTGAGGTCCCGATCATGTGATCACTGATTGTCCAATCAGTGATCACACGCAGCGTAGTAAGCATGTCATGTCTGACATCATTGCTTACTATGTGTGAAATCTGTGAATGATCAGCCTTGTACCATGTGACAAGCTGTGACCAATCACAGCTCACACAGTATTTCTCAATGGCTGCAAAAATGCAGCCAGAGAGGAGAAATGATTGCTTTTACAGCCTTTATGGGTGTAAAAGCAATCAGTGTAAAAAAAAAAAAATTCTTTATAAACCCCCAAAAGTAGTACAGTGTCACTATGGTGACACTGTACTGCTAGGGTGACAGTATGTTAAAAAAAACCCATAAATAATAATAGAAAAAAATAAAAATAAAAATGTAAAAACAAAATTTAGAAAAATTATAATTTTTGGTTATAAACTAATTTGGGTTATTTGTTTTTTGCTAAAAAGATAACTTAATAAATTTTGGCCAAGATTTATGAAGAAAGATCATTTATTTGCAAAATTTTATAAGAAAAACACTTTTTTTTCAAAATTTTTTGACTTTTTCATTTATATAGAAAAAAAAATAAAAATCCCAGTGGTGAATAAATACCACCAAAATATCATTTTATCTTTCTCTAAAAAATTGATATGGGTACAGTGTTGCATGACCGCGCAATTGCCATTCAAAGTGTAATAGCTCTGAAAGCTGAAAATTGTCCTGGACAGGAAGGGGGTAAAAGTGTTCGGACTTGAGTGGTTAATGGTTGAACTGGATGGACTTTTGTCTTTTTTCAGCCAGACTAACTATGTAACTATGGAGCCCCTCGGATGCCCAGACTACATGGGGAGTAGTGGCAAGTTTGGGACTTGGTGTCATCCTTTTCCCATATGGGGTACCACTTAGACATTTGTACAATCTTGGAATTGGTGCATGTGGCAACTTGCGACCTAATGTGTGCCCACCATTAGAAGTGGGTGGATGCAGGGCAGTATATTTTAATGGTGGGCATACTACACACTTTTTCTGGCAAAGATTTCTTCTCTTTTTTTTCGTTCGGCCCACAGGTGGCATACAAAAAAAAAAAAAAAAAAAGAACATAGCATATATACCCAACAAGGACTAGTGACGTACTGGTACATCACTGGACTTTGAATGGTTATACCAGGATGATGCCTACAGCTGCAGGCATCATCCTGGTATAATTTTTTTCAGCCAGCGCACAGCTTTCATGTAAAGGCAACCCTAGTGGCTAATTAGCTGCAGGATTGCTATTACAAGCAACGGGAGAAGATGCCCCCCCTGCTGCTTTCCACGGCCTTCTAGGGCAGTCCCATGCCATCGGGGGAACCTGAGAATTCAGCCAGTTTTTCTGCCAGCTGACCATAGAGCTGATTGGAGACCGGAATGGTGCCAATCGTCTCTATAGTCTAAGAAATCGGAAGCTATGAGGATTTCATCACTTCAGTTTCGCAGGATATAAACAGCGCCATTTGTAAATTGGGAAAGCATCTGATCACACTGATCTTGGTGAGATTAGATAATGTAAGGTCAGAGTCTGATAGAACCCAGATTTCTAAAAAAAGAATATATGACAATGTCCATTGAAGTTATAGGGAATATTTGCATTCTCTGTGACAGCATTAAAAGTGATATAAAAAAATGAAATGGACAGTGTAAAATAATTTAAAAAAACAACAAAAAAAGCACTCTCGCGCACACCTGTGTGTGAGAGCGTTGACCCTGTGTTGGTATGTAAACAGCGCTTGCACCATGCATGTGAGGTATCGCCATGAACTTCAGATCAAGGGCAGTAATTCTAGCACTAGACCTCCTCTGTAAATCTAAAAACCTTTACAAGCTACGATTTTAAAGAGTTGCCTATGTATATTAAAAATGTATGCAGTTTGTCACCGTTGCACGGGGCATGCACAGTTCTAAGCATGTCATGTTTGGTATCAATTTACTCGGCATACCATCATCTTTAATATTTTACCAAATAATTGTTCACTATATTGTTTTTTTGTGCATAAAAAAAGTGTATTTTTTTTTTTAAATTTGTGTTTGAAAAATCGCTGCGTAAGTACTATGTGACATAAAAAATTGCAGTACCCACCATTTTATTCACTAGGGTGTCTGCTTTAAAAAATATATATAATGTCTGGGGGCTCAAAGTAATTTCCTAGCAAAAAATACAGATTTTTCTCATGTGAACAAAAAGTGTCAGAAAAGGCTTGGTCTTCAGGTGGTTAGAAGAGTGAATAACGCTAATTCTAATGCTGGGCATAAAATACCCCCACCCCCCAAACCGACCCATTTTTGGAAAGTAGACACACCAAACTATTTGCTGAGAGGTGTCTATATTTAAAAAGGGATCAAAGTAACTACAGACCAGTTAGTTTAACTTCTATAGTTGAGAAAGTACTTGAGAGTTAAAAAAAAAGACCATATAGAACAGTTTTTGCTAAAAATAACCCAATATTTTAAGCAACAGACATGAAAGACTGAAGCAAATCTGATTACTTTTTTCAGGAAGTAATCAAAAACTTAGATAAGGGAGTGGCTGTGGATATAGTGTACCTGGGTTGTGCTAATGCATTTGACACATTTTCCCCCACACAGCTAATGTGCAAGTTAAAGTCTCTGACTTAGAAAATACATTTTGTAAATAGATATAAAACTGGCTAAAAGATTGTATTCAGAGACCAGTGATTAACCAGTTCTGGACCGTGCTATAGCCAAAGGAGTGCTACAGCATGGTCAGTTAGTTCTGGGAAGGCATCCATGGACATCCTTCCAGAGCCACACACCCCTGTGCACGATCTGTGATCGCTGTGTCCTTCAGACACAGCTGATCATGCGTCCAAGTAAAGGGCCAATCATTGCCACCTTTTACCATGTGACCAGCTGTGTCCGATCACAGCTGATCACCGTGTAAATAGGAAATGCCAGTTCTTGGCAGTCCTCTACTCACGCTGATAGTGCGGCATTTCTTAGGGGGACATATACACTGATCATCAGTGCCCTGATAGACTCCCTCAAGGGTTGGTTCCGGCCAGCTCAGTGGATTGCTTTAAAAAAGGTCTGGATTCTTTCTTGGATACACAGAATATAACTGGCTACTATTTATAGGTAAAGTTGATCCAGGGAATATCCGATTGCCTCTCGGGGGATCAAGAAGGAATTTTTTCCCCTGCAGAGCAAATTAGATAATGCTTTGCTGGGTTTTTGCCTTCCTCTGGATCAACTGTGGGTGTAGGATTTTAGCTTTTTTTTTAACCACTTGCCTACCAAGCACTTATACACCCTTCCTGCCCAGGCTAATTTTCAGCTTTCAGCGCTGTTGCACTTTGAATGACAGTTGCGTGGTCATGCAACACTGCACCCATATGACATTTTTATCATTTTTTTTTACACAAATAGAGATTTCTTTGTGGTATTTAATTGCCGCTGGGTGTTTTATTTTTTGTGCTATAAACAAAAAAAAGAGCAAAAAAATTGTTTTTTTAAAGTTTTTCTTTGTTTCTATTTTAAAATGTTGGAAACAGGTAATTTTTCTCCTTCACCAATGTGCATTGATGAGTCTGCACTGATAGGTGGCACTGCTGTGCACTGACTGGCAGCACTGCTGGGTGGCACTGATGGGCACAGATGGGTGGCACTGCTGGGCACTGATCATCAGAGCACTGATATCAGTGCCCTAATGAACAGTGCCAATCTGTTCGCTGACAATTGCCCCTTCTCAGCAGTACTTTCCTCACGCTGTAACAGCGTGAGGAAAGTGAAGCCGATAACCTGCAACTATATTTACAGTGGGGCAAAAAAATATTTAGTCAGCCACCAACTGTGCAAGTTCTCCCACTTGAAAAGATGAGAGAGGCCTGTAATTGGCATCATAGGTAGACCTCAACTATGAGAGACAAAATGAGAAAAAAATCCAGACAATCACATTGGCTGATTTGGAAAGAATTTATTTGCAAATTATGGTGGAAAATAAGTATTTGGTCACCTACAAACAAGCAAGATTTCTGGCTCTCACAGACCTGTACCTTCTTCTTTAAGAGGCTCCTCTGTCCTGCACTCATTACCTGTATCAATGGCACCTGTTTGAACTTGTTATCAGTATAAAAGACACCTGTCCACAATCTCAAACAGTCACACTCCAAACTCCAATATGGTGAAGACCAAAGAGCTGTCGAAGGACACCAGAAACAAAATTGTAGACCTGCACCAGGCTGGGAAGACTGAATCTGCAATAGGCAAGCAGCTTGGTGTGAACAAATCAACTGTGGGAGCAATAATTAGAAAATGGAAGACATACAAGACCACTGATAATCTTCCTCGATCTGGGGCTCCAAGCAAGATCTCTGGGGTCAAAATGATCACAAGAACGGTGAGCAAAAATACCAGGACCTAGTGAATGACCTGCAGAGAGCTGGGACCAACTTAACAAAGGCTTTCATCAGTAACACACTATGCCGCCAGGGACTCAGATCCTGCAGTGCCAGACGTGTCCCCCTGCTTAAGCCAGTACATGTCCGGGCCCATCTGAAGTTTGCTAGAGAGCATTTGGATGATCCAGAAGAGGATTGGGAGAATGTCATATGGTCAGATGAAACCAAAATAGAACTGTTTGGTAGAAACATAACTCGTCGTGTTTGGAGGAGAGAGAATGCTGAGTTGCATCCAAAAAACACCATACCTACTGTGAAGCATGGGGGTGGCAACATCATGTTTTGGGGCTGTTTCTCCACAAAGGGACCAGGATGACTGATCCATGTACAGGACAGAATGAATGGGGCCATGTATCGTGAGATTTTGAGTGCAAACCTCCTTCCATCAGCAAGGGCATTGAAGATGAAACGTGGCTGAGTCTTCCAACATGACAATTATCCCAAACATACCACCCGGGCAACGAAGGAGTGGCTTCGTAAGAAGCATTTCAAGGTCCTGGAGTGGCCTAGCCAGTATCCAGATCTCAACCCCATAGAAAACCTTTTGGAGGGAGTTGAAAGTTTCCCAGCAACAGCCACAAAACATCACTGCTCTAGAGGAGATCTGCATGGAGGAATGGGCCAACATACCAGCAACAGTGTGTGCCAACCTTGTGAAGACTTGCAGGAAACGTTTGACCTCTGTCATTGCCAACAAAGGATATATAACAAAGTATTGAGGTGAACTTTTGATATTGACCAAATACTTATTTTCCACCATAATTTGCAAATAAATTCTTTCCAAATCAGCCAATGTGATTGTCTGGATTTTTTTCTCATTTTGTCTCTCATAGTTGAGGTCTACCTATGATGCCAATTACAGGCCTCTCTCATCTTTTTAAGTGGGAGAACTTGCACAATTGGTGGCTGACTAAATACTTTTTTGCCCCACTGTACTTGGTGATCTGCTGTGTCTTGGACCCAGCTGTTCACGTGGTAAAAGACCACTGTGATTGGCCTTTTATCACAATACGTGATCAGCTGTGTCTGTAGGATACAGCGATCATGGAGATTTCTGGGGGCACGTGGGAGGGAGCGTTTTGGGAGGATGTCATATGACACCCTCCCAGAACTGGACGAACTTTTGTCTTTTTTCAGCCAGACTAACTATCAGTGTAGCCCCATCAATGCAGCCAATAGTGCCCATCAGTGCTGGCTTTCAGTGCCCATCAATGCACATTAGTGAAGGAGAAAAATCACTTATTTACAAAACTTTATAACAGAGACTAAGAAAACAATTTTTTTAACAAGATTTTTGGTCTTTTTTTGTTTTTTTAGCAAAAAATAAAAAAACCCAGTGATTATTACATACCACCAAAAGACAGCTCTATTTGTCTCAAAAAAATGATAAAAACTTAGTTTGGGTACCGCACAATTGTCATTCAAAGTGCGACAACACTAAAAGCTGAAAATTGGCCTGGGCAGAAAGGGAGTAAAAGTGCCAGGTAGCCAAGTGGTTAATGATTCATATTCTGAATTGTCTAATGTTTAGTGGCAAATGAGGTTTACTTTTGATAAATGTAAAGTTGTGCACTTGGGGACTAAAAACACGTATGCATCATACATCCTAGGAGGAGCACAACTGGAGAAGTCCATGGTCGAAAAGCATCTGGATGTTCTGGTAGCTATTAGGGTGGATTCACACTTGCGAATGCACCATTTTTGTGATTACCTGTGAGAACCCCAGAACCCATGATTATCTGTGAGTAAGCATTGGAGGCTGCTGGTTCTTGCAGCTAATCACACCCTCTCATATGTAATCATCCATGCTGTGATCACATGCAAGTAATCAGCCCTTGACACAAGTGTGAATTCAGATTTAAAGAATATGTAAACCCAACATTTCATATTCCTGATATGTATTGCTTCCTCTGTGTGAAATCTCTACTCATATGTTTTGCTTTAATTTCCATTTTAAACTAAATGGGCTGTTTTACCAGGTGAAGGTATACAAATCACTTTAAACACTTGCCTACGGGGCACTTTTACCCCCTTCCTGCCCAGGCCAATTTTCAGCTTTCAGCTCTGTCGCACTTTGAATGACAATTGCGCGGTCATGCAACACTGTACCCAAACTACATTTTTATAATTGAGACAGAGCTTTCTTTTGGTGGCATTTAATCACAACTGGGTTTTTTTATTTTTTTGCTAAACAAACTAAAAAAGTCTGAACATTTTGGGAAAAAAAAGTTTTCTTCTTAGTTTCCGTTATAAAATTTTGTAAAAAAGCCATTTTTCTCCTTCACTGATGTGCGCTAATGAGGTTGCAGTGATGGGCACTGATAGGTGGCACTGAGGAGGAGGCACTGATGGGGATTGACAGGCATCACTGGTGGCATTGCCAGGTATCACTGATGGGCACTGAAAGACAGCACTCATGGCACTGATGGGCACTGACTGACACTGCTAGGCGGCACTGACTGGCACTGATAGGTGGTACTGATTATCGGCACTGATAGGCAAAACAGACTGGCACTGATAGGCAGCACTGACTGGCTCTGATAGGCAGCACTGAAAGGCAGCTCTGATGGGCACTGATATGTGGCATTGATGTGCACTGATGGGCACTGGTATGTGGCATTGATGCACACTAACAGGTGTCAATTATGGGCACTGACAGGTGGCACTGATGGGGCTACACTGATCATCAGGGTACTGATGATTAGTGTACATGTCCCCTCTGAGGAATGCTGATTACCGGAGGAATGCTCTCCTCTCCTCACAAGCTGTCAGCATGAGGAGAGGACTGCTGATAACCGGCATTTCCTATTTACATGCGATCAGCTGTGTTTGGACATTGGCTCTTAGTAAAGAGTGCCAGGGCCACAGAGCACTACTGAATGTCATATATGACATCCTCCCAGAATGAGAGAACAGTTGCCCGTCCATCATTTCCTTATATGGAGGGTGGGAGGCGATTAAAAAGGCATGCAATTCCAAGCTGCAGCTTCTAAAGCAAGCAACATACTTTCTTTTTCAAAAGAGGTATAAACTCCAGAAAGGGAGAGCAAAGCATTAAAGATCTCAGCTGGAATATACAGGCATGGAGGTTCTCAGCTATGAGGAAAGATTAGTTGAACTTAATTTATTCTCTCTTGAGAAGGGGAGATTAAAGGTGGATATGATAAAACATGAATAAATATAAATATAATAGGCTTCTCTGGAGAGGAGGGTTTTCAGGGATCGTCTAAAAGCAGAGTAGGAGATACACTATGTTGCTAAAAGTATTGGGACACCCCTCTAAATCATTGGATTCAGGTGTTCCAATCACCTCCATGGCCACAGGTGTATAATATCAAGCACCTAGGCATGCAGACTGCTTCTACAAAGATTTGTGAAAGAATGGGTCACTCTCAGGAGCGTCAGTGAATTCAAGCGTGGTACTGTGATAGGTTGCCACCTGTGCAATAAGTCCATCCATGAAATTTCCTTGCTACTAAATATTCCATGGTCAACTGCTATTATAACAAAGTGGAAGCAACTGGGAACAACAGCAACTCAGCCACGAAGTGGTAGGTCACATATAATGACAGAGCGGGGTCAGCGAATGCTAAAGTGCACAGTGTGCAGAAGTCACCAACTGTCTGCAGATTCAATAGCTAAAGACCTCCAAACTTCATGTGGCCTTCAGATTAGCACAACAACCGTGTATAGAGAGCTTCATGGAATGGGTTTCCATGAACGAGCAGCTTCATCCAAGCCTTACATCACCAAGTGCAATGCAAATGCAGTGGTGTAAAGCATGCTGCCACTGGACTCTAGAGCAGTGGAGACGTGTTCCCTGGAGTAACAGATCATGCTTCTCTGTCTGGCAATCTATGTCTGGGTTTGGCAGTTGCTAGGAGAACGGTACTTGCCTGACTGCATTGTGCCAAGTGTAAAGTTTGGTGGAGGGGGGATTATGGTGTGGAGTTGTTTTTCAGGGGTTGGGCTTTGCCCCTTAGTTCCAGAGAAGGGAACTCTTAAAGCATCAGCATACCAAGACATTTTGGACAATTTCATGCTCCTAATTTTGTGGGAACAGTTTGGGGATGAAAATAACATGTACAGTAGGTGTATGTGATCGCACACAAGAGAACGTCAGCAGCTGTGCACCAAGGCAACCAAACAAAACCTCAAAACAGACAGTATAAAAAGGGGGTGCAGCGCTAAAATGATTAAAATACGATAAAAAATAGATGACATAAAGAGATATAAATAATTAAAAGTTCATATAGTTTAAAACAGAAAAGCACCTATAGTGTAGTTATTTATTTGAAGGTAATAAGGTGCATCAGGTAAATAAAAGCAATCAGTATTGCAAGCAAACAGCCTGGACTAACCGTCCACGATTAAAGATGGCCACCGGAGCACCGTGGAGCGTGACGTCCTTAAGGAGGAGCCAATAACGCCACGACGTCACGCCACCGAAGCAACGTGGAGCTTCGGCGGCCATATGTAATCGTGGACGGTTAGTCCAGGCTGTTTGTTTGCAATACTGATTGCTTTTATTTACCTGATGCACCTTATTACCTTCAAATAAATAATTTGAATTACTACACTATGGGTGCTTTTCTGTTTTAAACTCCCTTGGGGAGTATTGGTTTCCAGATGCCCATTATCCGGTTTCCAGATAGGGAGCCTCCTTTATACTCTGTGAGCTGCACCCATCCATCCCTTAAGGGGAACTCTGGTTATCCCTGGATCATCATTTAAAGTCCCAGGATCAGTCTACCCTGAGAGGGAGTTATGCCTACCAGCAATCACAAATGCTCCTGCGCTTGGGGATGGACTCGATGCAGGCTACAACCACATTAAGAATGTCCTGGAACATGCACACCTTGCTGCCCACAATAGACTGGGGAATCCAAATATATAAGAAATAAAGTAGGTGTTGTACTCACAAACGACAATAAAGTCAAGGCACATCATAAAAGAACAGCTGGGTCAACACCGCGCGGGTCAACACTGCGCTGAGTAACAGTCTGCAATAGGGAGTGTAGACATCCAATAGGCTGACGCGTTTTGAGGACTTGCCTCTTCCTCAGAGCACCCACCCCTCTATACAGCTTTCACTGCTTGTCACTGACTGGGCTGTCTATAGCAGAGAAGGGGTTTTATGCCAGAGGAGACTGCCCATAGGAGGTGCTCAGATCTTCTTCTGCCTAGTGTTTTTCTCCTGTAGGTGGGATCATAAAAACCCTGTTTGGTCATGGATTATGAAGAAAAGCTATGTCATTCTATTAACTCAGAGAAAAGGATTTTATGGAAACAAAAAAAAATTCCTTTTTGTATGCAAAAAAATGAATTTATTATTTTTTGGAAAAGGTGAACTTATTCTTTAAAATATAGAAATCAAATTTGTAGTGTCTTTCATCACAGAAAACCACCTCAAAAAAGTTTAGTACCCACTGTATGCTTGCAGTATTACATTTTTGGTACTAGGCCCCAATTTGAAAAGGACACCCAACACCATTTTTAAAAAAGAAATCAACATTATAGTTTCAACTCATCTATTCAAGTACAAACATGCAAGATGTGAGAAAGTTGTCTGTTTGGAAGCCCACATTGTAGATCGAAAGGATGAGCTGGCAACAATGCTTAACATCAACAGCTAGAAATGAGTCTGGGCCTTACCTATCAGGTGCTGACTGGGGCCAGTATAGAGGTGGTGGCACCAAAAGTGGGTGGCTGGGTTAAAGTTTGAAGACAGGGTAGAGGGAAAGTGTTTAAAAGGCCAGTTAGGAGTTGATACAACTGTTCTGGACATACTGAAATTTTATAGATTGGCAACTCCTATCCTCATATTCATTAGTGGTTCCTATTTAATAATAACTACTGCAGTAGGGAACAGACATAAAGATACACTCGGTATCTTTCCAAATAAATGTTTTGTTTATTCTGCGCATTTGAAGTATTTTTTAATACACATGATTACTTAGGTATCACAGTAATCTTACAATTGCACTTTTATGATAACAAGGGGTGTTACATAGGCAGGCTAATTTCTAATCAGGATTTGAAAAGTACAAACATGTAATGAAAACATTATTAGTGGCATGTGCACAATGAGTTCAGTGTGCAATACATAGGCAAAGCATACAAACTAAAATACATTTTTATATATAATTCACAAATATCCTTTACAATCCCCCCTCTTTTGATCAATATTTTACATTTTGATCACAGACCAAACCTACTATGACCTTTAACCTGGAACTGCCTTACATTTAGGCAGAGCTGTCCTGGCCTAGGAGGCAAACTCCACTGGGAAGAATCTAATAACTGTAGATATGCAATTGCGAGTAGCAATGCTGAAACAGAATTCCTAGACTATCTGCCAGGGGAATGAGTTCCCCAATAAACATGGGGACAATTGTACAAGCAAGAATACATAGATACTGGTGGTAGGGAAACCTATAAAATACATTTTCATGCAACATAAACCATGAAAATTTGTAAAGGTATGAAACATAAAAAATATATTTAAAAAATGGGTGAATAATAAATTCATGAAAAGTCCATTCTTAGTGATAAAATTAATTAATTAAAGTGTCCCAGAGCATTTTGTGCAATTGAAAAATGCCCAATCCTTGCCGTGCAAAATTAAGCCACCCTGTGATCACCCAGAGCACACCAGGTACTCACCCCTGCTCACTGAAAGCTCAATAAATAAATCATAAAAGTATAACAAAGTAGATGTCTCCAGTAAACTTTAAACCAATTGCACATTCCCCCAGTTCTTAATGCATCCTGATGACAGTTCTCCTCTCCTGCCGTTAACTCTCCTCCGTCAACAAAATTCTCATCCACCATTCACTCATCAACCACATGGGGAGAGAAAAACACTAATAGTGTAAATCTCTCAAGCTTATTGCGCTATCATATCATAAATCACACTTACAATATTAGAGTACCAACCTGACACTAAGGAACAATTGCTTAATCTAAATTAATCCTGACAGCTCAAGCCATGAGTGGACTGGTGCTATGGTATGGCATCACTCCAGAACTTACGTGTTTCAGCATCAAGCCATCATCTGAGCAAAAGTGAATGTACAGGTCACTTAAAGTTTTGCTTGTACTTTATTTGTGTAAGTTTGCACAAAATCAAAATGGCATTTGTTGGATTTGCACTTCAAAAATAAGATTTTTGATCATACTGTATTAAGTAGGATATAGCTATGTTTACACTTTATTTAAAGGTACTAGGTTCATACAAGTGATCTTTACACATACCGTATGTGTGGTATAATTGTATGTTTTTTGCACAGATTTGTGGCTTTATTTAAAAGTACTTATAGGAAGGTTAGAAGTTGAGATTATGTAGCACTGTGTATTACACATACTATATAATCTGTCACAGAGACATAAAATCATAGAAACATAATATGGTGATGGCAGAAAAAAGACCAAGTGGTCCGGTAAATCGCCAAACAACAAATATATTGTTTCACACATTGCAAATCAGATGGACTGCTTGTCAAGTGGTGTCGGGGAGAACCCAATTGTCATGGAACACAAATACCAAAAATTGTTGAAGATGAAGAGTCCTTAAAAAATGTTAAGTACTTAGGTGCAGAGGTAAAGAAAATGACCTCTAAGGTGAAATTTTCAGAAATATTTCTTGTGCCATGAGCAACACTAGAGAGGCAGTGGGAGCTCTGAGAGCTGAGAAACTGGTGGAAGAAGGAAAGCTGTGAGGCAATGGAGAACTGGGTGACTTTTTGTTGACTTCCAGTAGGAATGGGCTACACCTAAATGTGGGAGGTTGAGCTCTGTTTTGGGGGAGAAAATAGTTAAAAGGTTGAAACCTTTGCTATTGAATACGGAGGTATGGATCAGTGAATGATATACCATGCAGTGGGTAGGACCAAAGTGGGCAAGTGGGCAATGAATGTTGGTAAAATTGTGTGTTTGTTTGTGTGTGTGTGTGGGGGGGATTCAAATCAGGCAGTATTCATTTTTGATTAGTTTAACTGTATTCTAAAAGAGAGAAGATATGAAATTCTATACACTAGTACAAAATAATAGGTATGTACACATATGGTAGAAGTCTGACTAACAAAATGGAGGTGCTAGAAAACCTGTTACAAGGAGGAGGAATTTGACTTTGTGAGAGTATTGGAAACGTGCTTAGGAATCTGACATGACTGAGTTTTAAATATTCAAGGACACACTCTGCTTCAGAGCATGGAAGGAAAGAAAATTTCATAATCTAGGGGCTGTTTTGGTGGAGTGGTGGAGTGTTGGGACTCATTATTTCTTCATCGTATGGCAGGACAATTTGAAGTAGTTGAAGCCCTAAATAAAAATAATCCTCTGATGGCTCTTTTAATTTCAAATAACACATCCATAATTTCCACATTGGAGATGTGGAAATTAGGGTAAATAATTATTATGTTTGCTGTAAATGACATAAAAAAGAGACATGTGGGCATAACAAGAACGATACATTTCAAATGATCCAACTTTACAATGCTACTTTTTTAATTTTTAAAAACACCTTGCTGATAGGGATGGTACTAATGATTGGTGTCGAACAAATGTGGAACCAATTTGCAAAATAGGATTGAAATGTATGCCAGGAAACTACAGACCAGTCAGCCTAACATCAAGAAATCAGAAATGTTTCTGTGACAAAGATCTCCTAAGTGAACACCAGCATGGATTTATGAAAAACCATTCTTGTCAGACCAACCTGCTATTGTTCTATGAGGAAGCACTGTGTGATAAATTGGTTGGTGGAAGTCCATATAAACCAAACCTTTTCTCTAAGTGGGCTTCAAAAACCCCTATCTCAAGTATATTACCCACTACGTAGTGACAAATTCAAATAAACCAAGTGTCTTCAAAGAAAAAAGTCCAAATATCAAATAATTAACTATTAAATGTGTCCAAAATAACAAAGATCTTCCAGAAAATATTATAAAGTATCCAACTTATTCACCAATCCAGATCCCGTAGTACCTCAAAAAAATGAAACTGACATAGTGTATTACCTTCAGATAATATATAAAATTACTATGTGAAAAATTGTGAAACATTGAATCAATACAGCGTGAGTGACACGTGAATTATGCAAAAACAATATCCACTCCGTGTACACTCCTGTAACCGTGAAAATCAAACCACACAAAAAAAAAATATTTAAATATATAAAATATAAGATATAGATATTATGAAACATCAAAACCACTCTGTGAAAGTCCAATTAATACGTGAAGTAAACAATCCTTGACCACCTCACACTAGTGGGATTAAAGGCAATTACCCTCTTGCAGTATAAACAAGCATCTCAAGATAGGTAATCATTTAACAGCTTCCATCCACCATCAGGTAGTAGATTTTTTAGCTTCTCCAATTTCCTCAGAAGGTAAAGAAGTGACCCATCAAGTATTTGGATAAGGTATAAACAAGAAATGTAATATCTGCTTACATTAGGGATTACTTCAGACAAGTCCCACCAGTTTGCATTGCAATACACCACGTTCTCCAATACTAAAAAATGGCCGTGCCACTACTTCCGGTTTGGCGTCAGACGTCACGATCTGACGCGTTTCTTCACTTCTGGACATCTTCTCGAGGGATCCCGACATCTGGGAGGCGGCTCCTCTTATCCTGCTCTGTGTTATTGGCAGGAAGCTTCAGCCGCCATCTTAAGCAGGGGCGACCACCGCAATATTATACAAACTAATCACATAAGGCTGGCACGATCAATTTTTTAAAACACTATCAATATCAATATATAAAGCTATATTATATGCATAATTTACATAAAGGACTGCACCAACCAATCTTTTCTATTACTGCCTAATATATCCTCACAAACAATGGATATATTTGCTCAGTATTATAAATAACTCCTTGAGGCTGTAATGAACCCTTGAGGCTGTAAAACTACACATTAATATGGATATATACTAATAAGGATCTAGTACTCATTCATCCTTCAATAAATATATTAAATCTCTCCACCTTTATATAATATTAAAACATTTAATTAATACACTATAGCTAATAATACTCTCTAGTTCCCTCTACTGATAAGATATAAAATTCACATCTTTATTAATAATATAACATTTTTTATTTAACCAGTATATTATATAAAATAATTATAATAGGAACCATTAAGACTTCCTAGGACCCATACATAAAACCATGCATATATAAAATTAGATATAAAATCACCTTAAATTGGAATCACAATTAAAATTCTAATTCACATTAAAATCTAAATTCAACTCCTTATACCATAATTATTCTTATATATTATTTTATTTAATAAATAAATATATAAAATAAACTAAAATAGTATTTATTAAATTGATGGATATTCCAGATATGTACCTTAAATATTTCAATATTCCCCAAAATATTATTTATTCTTTATTTTAATTTTCCTTTCATAAAACTACCCCTATTTAAAAATCAGAAATAAAACAAATCAGATCTAGTTCAATATTCAGACCTTTTGGTTTCAAAGTATTCAACTGAAAAATCCATAACGTTTCATTCCATGATAGCATCTGTACTCTATTACCACTCCTCCAATGTGCCTCCACAGTATCTATCCCACAGAACTTCAATTTACTGGGATCTGAATTATGGAATTCTTTAAAGTGCCTTGACACATTATGATCCTTTTTCCCTTTTTTGATGTTAGCTACATGTTCTTTTAAACTCTCACAAAGGGGTCTTTTGGTCCTGCCTATATATTGAAGTTTACAAGGGCATTCTATTAAATTCGTCACATATTTCATACTGCATGTAAAGAATTTTTTAAATCACATAGCTTTCTCCCATTGTGTGTGAACTGAATTCAGAAATCACTCTATTCCTGATATTAGTGGTTCTACATATTCTAAATTTTTTACAGGGGTAGAACCCTTTCATATCAAACATCTTGATCCCTCTCTTTTTGGGAGGTGAGATGACACCCTTGACTAAGCTATTTCTTAAATTATTATTTTTCCTATAGATAAAAGGCATTTTTTTGGAAGAACAGGTCCTAAAATACCATCTTTTTTCAAAATTGGCCAATACTTCTTGAAAATATTTTCTACATCTTTAAATTGACAGTTAAAACGTGAGATAAAAGCATAATCTGCTTTATTGTTTCCTTTTTCTTTTACCTCTTTATTCCTCTTAACTTTTCATCACCAAAGTAATTTTAACTTATTTTGTACCTGATTTTTTTCCAATCTTATTGGGTCATACCCTTTTTGAATAAACCTTTCTTTAATCAGGTTAGATTGTACAATATAGTCCTCCAACCTAGAACAATTCCTCATAATTCGTGTGAACTGCCCTTTTGGTATTCCTTGGATCAGGGGCAGACTGACAACTCATGAGGCCCCCGGGCAATAGGGGATCATGGGGCCCCTGTGTCCTTGCCCACACTCAAAAAAGCCTATGAAAAAGGTACCAGGGGCATCTCATGGGGCCCCCTACTGACCCCGGACCCTCGGGCAGTGCCTGAGTTTCCAAATGGTCAGTCCTCCCCTGCCTTGGAACCATTGTGGATGATGACAACTATTAGTCGGGATGTACCCATTTCTATCCGTCTCTTTAAAAAATGTTTTAAAATATAATTTATTACCATTCTTAAAAATATTAGGATCTAGAAAATTAGCCGAATCTTTACTAATATGTGTAAAACCAAGTTCATACTCATTTTTATTGATATATTCCAAAAAATAATTTTAAATTATCCGCCATACCTTCCCAAATTAGCAAGATGTCATCTGTGAATCTTTTCCAAACCTTAAATGTTTGCCAAGCTGGGCGCAAATTTTGCGCCCATCGCTACGCCCTTTTTTTGCTCGTAATAATCGCTTTTGTACCAGAAATAGTTTTTCTTCATACTGAATTCCAATAATTCTAAAATTAATTTCCTTTGTTTGATGTGTAAGTCAGTATAATTTTTTAAAGCCCATTTTATGGCTATAATTCCATCATTATGTTTGATACTGGTATAAAGCAAGTTCACATCAATTGTTACTAAATAGGTTTCTTCAGTTACCACGATCTCTTCAATCAAGTCAATAACATCTTGACTATCTCTCAAATATGACAGCATATCTTTCACTATGAGCTGTAGATAAAAATCTACATACTGTCCAATTCTCGAATGGATCGAGCCAATCCCATTTATGATAGGCCTCCCTGGAGGCTTAAGGTTTGGAAAAGATTGATAAGATTCAGAAGTAGCGGCGCGGCCATTTTTAGTATTGGAGAACGTGGTGTATTGTAATGCGAACGGCTGGGACTGTTCTGAAGTAATCCCTAATGTAAGTAGATATTACATTTCTTGTTTATACCTTATCCAAATACTTGATGGGTCTCTTCTTTACCTTCTGAGGAAATTGGAGAAGCTGATGGTGGATGGAAGCTGTTAAATGATTACCTATCTTGAGATGCTTGTTATTATTGCAAGAGGGTAATAGTCTTTAATCCCACTAGTGTGAGGTGGTCAAGGATTGTTCACTTCACGTATTAATTGGACTTTCACGAGTGGTTTTGATATTTCATAATATTTATATCTTATATTTTATATATTGAAATATATATATATATATATATTTTTTTGTGTGGTTTGATTTTCACGGTTACAGGAATGTACACGGAGTGGATATTGTTTTTGCATGATTCACGTGCCACTCACGCTGTATTGATTCAATTTTTCACAATTTTTCACATAGTACTTTTATATATTATCTGAAGGTAATACACTATGTCAGTTTCATTTTTTTGAGGTACTACGGGATTGGATTGGTGAATAAGTTGGATACTTTATAATATATTCTGGAAGATCTTCGTTATTTTGGACACATTTAATATTTAATTATTTGATATTTGGACTTTTTTCTTTGAAGACACTTTTACTTTATTTTTCTATATTTTTTTTGGTCTTGTGTTTTTTATAGTGGTTTATTTGAATTTGTCACTACGTAGTGGGTAATATACTTGAGATAGGGGTTTTTGAAGCCCACCTAGAAAAAAGGTTTGGTTTATATACAGTTGCAAGAAAAAGTATGTGAACCCTTTGGGATTACGTGGAGTTGTGCATGAATTGGGCATAAAATGTGCTCTGAACGTCATCTAAGTCACAACAATAGAAGAACACAGTCTGCTGAACATAATACTACACAAACATTAGATGTTGCCATGGTTTAATTGCACATAACATGTAAACATTCACAGTGCAGGGAGGAAAAAGTATGTGAGCCTTTGGACTTAATAACTGGTTGACCCTCCTTTGGCAGCAATAACCTCAACCAAACGTTTCCTGTAGTTGCAGATCAGACCTGCACAACGATCTGGAGTCATTTTGGACCACTCCTCTTCACAAAACTGTTTCAGTGTAGCAATATTCTTGGGATGTCTGGTGTGAATCGCTCTCTTAAGGTCATGCCACAGCATTTCAATCGGGTTGAGGTCAGGACTCTGACTGGGCCACTCCAGAAGGCGTATTCTGTGCTGTTGCAGCCATTGTTTTGTTGAATTATTTGTATGCTTTGGGTCATTGTCCTGTTGCATCACCCATCCTCTGCGGAGCTTCAGTTGGCGGACAGATGGTCGTAAGTTTCCTGCAAAATGTCTTGATAAACTCTGGAATTCATTTTCCCATCAATGACAACAATCCGTCCAGGCCCTGAGGCAGCAAAGCAGCCCCAAACCATGATGCTCCCTCCGCCATGATTCACAGTGGGGATGAGGTTTTGATGTTGGTGTGCTGTTCCTTTTTTTCTCCACACATAGTGTTGTGTGTTCTTCCCAAACAACTCAATCTTGGTTTCATCTGTCCACAGTATATTTTGCCAGTAGTGCTGTGGAACATCCAGGTGCTCTTTTGCAAACTTCAAACGTGCTGCAATATTCTTTTTGGACAGCAATGGCTTCCTCCGTGGTGTCCTCCCATGTACTCCATTCTTGTTTAATGTTTTCCTTATTGTAGATGTGTCAACAAAAATGTTAGCATGTGCCAGAGATTTCTGTAGGTCTTTAGCTGACACTCTGGGATTCTTCTTTACCTCATGCAGCATTCTGCGCTGTGCTCTTGCAGTCATTTTTACAGGACGACCACGCCTAGGGAGAGTAGCAACAGTGCTAAACTTTCTCCATTTGTAGACAGTCTGTCTTACCGTGGACACATGAACATCAAGGCTTTTGGAGATACTTTTGTAACCCTTTCCAGCTTCATGCAAGTCAACAATTCTTGATCGTAGGTCTTCTGAGAGCTCTTTTCTGCGAGGCATGGTTCACATCAGACAGTGCTTCTTGAAACCAGTAAACCCAAAACAGGTGTGTGTTTTTTAAGGGCAGGACAGCTGTCAGCAACACATCCAATATCATCACACTGATTGTAGTCAAGGTTGGCTCACTCCTGGCTCCAATTAGTTCTGGGAGAAGTCATTAAGCTAGGGCCTCACATACTTTTTCCTCCCTGCACTGTGAATGTTTACATGTTATGTGCAATTAAACCATGGCAACATCTAATGTTTGTGTAGTATTATGTTCAGCAGACTGTGTTCTTCTATTGTTGTGACTTAGATGGCGTTCAGAGCACATTTTATGCCCAATTCATGCAAAACTTCACGTAATCCCAAGGGGTTCACATACTTTTTCTTGCAACTGTATATTCGCTTTCAAGGGTGGAAGTGTGACTTTTCTTGGGTGCATTTTAGTGAGAGTTTATCCAGTTATATATAGTCCAGTGGATATATCTTATCTAGATTTCTTTTACCTTGTTTAATCTATAAAATAATGTTGGAGTTTATGAAATTGTATGTACATGAATAAGAAACTGATTACATGAATGAGTCAAGAGAGTAGCTATGCATGACTCATTGTCTAAATAGACGAAAGTTGTGAATGGTGTGCTCCAGGTCTCTGTGGTGGAGTTAGTGCTGTTCAATATGTTTATTAATGATGCTGAAGTTGAAATCTGGAGCTCTGCTTCAGTGTTTGCTGTTGATACCAAATTATGCAGGGAAATAACTTTTGCAAAGGATCATTACAGGAAGACTTGGGTGCCAAAAATACACTAGTAAATTACACATTATTCTCTGGGAGAATCAGTGATGGAAATGAATCTGTGGGTGCTTGTAGATGCCAGGTTTAGCAATAGCATGCAATACCAAGCTGCAGCTAACAAAGCTACCAAAATACTGCCATGCATTAAAAAGTGCATACATTTAAGAGTGAAATTAACAATTCTACCCCATTTCAAAACACTGGTTTAGCATCATCTTGAATATGCAGTTCAGTTTAGTCACTAATCCTCAGGGAAGACATTGTGGAATTGGAAAGATTTTAGCGAAGGACAACAAAACTAATAAGGAGAATGGAGAACCTTAGTTTTGAGGACCAATTATATAGATTACAGTTATTCACTCTGGTGAAGAGGTGCTTAAGGGGGAATATGATTACAATGTACAAAGATTACTTCATTAACTGTAAAAAGCTGTTTACTCTAAAGTGACTGAAGAGAACATGCAGCCACAATTTGAGTTTAGGAGAAATCGGGGTTAACCTTAGGCTGCAGAAAGAGTTCTTAACTGATAGAGCAGTAAAAATGTTAAACACTTTCCCCCAGGAAGTGGTACTAGCTGAGAGTGTTGCAAAAAATGTTTAGATGTTTTCCACTGGAAGGTGAATATACAGGATGTAATTTGGTGAGCCTGATGTAAAAATAAATATTCCTTTTTGCTTTCAAAAACAGGCAAACATAAAACAGCTTATCCTCAGCATGAAAAACAAAAATAGTCTATCAGTTTCTGGTATACACAAAACAAAAACTTGGCTCACTGCCCTTAACTTCTCCCTTAACAGGACTTTTGAAAGTTCTCACCTCCATCGGAGGTCCTAAAGAAGAGGTCTCCAGAGTTCAGCAACCGTGTCTCAGTCACCAGCCAATCCGCACTGCTCACTCTGTGTCCTGCTCCATTTCACCTCAAAGACACCTGCTAGCTGTTTCCTGCCCCTTATGTGGACTCCCCTGAAGATGGATTTACCCTTTTGGGACTAAAGCCCCTGTAATCAGGGCTCTTTGCTACCCAAAGCCTCACTTAGCCTTCAAATATTGGGCCCAAAATGAGGACTTACCAATCCAGAGTGTACTGTAAATCAGTCCTATCCTCCCTGAACAGAACCCCTGATTACTAATTGTAATGACTAAAATGCCATAAAGGAAGCACAACCTATATAGTGGGGAAAATATACCTCCTGTGTGTGTGTGTTCCTTATTGTATGATACTAAATTAAACCAAATTTTTGCAACAAAGGACAGTGAAGACAAGTGGTGATGTTTCAAGGGTGTATTAAACAATGGTGTTAGCCATTTCATTTTTATTGGACAACAAATATAAATGAACAACATTTAAACCTGGGTAGCTAAATTCTGGGGTAAAAAGACATATAAATGAGAAAGAAATGGCCTTTTAAAAAATATAAGATAGAAGAGTCACCATATGTATTTTAGAACTACAAATAATGAGAGAATGTGGTCATAACTGTTGAATAAGTCATGTGAAACACATTGCTGCAGAAAGTAAAAAACCCTAAAAAATTCTTCAAAAATAAAGTATCAATAGCAAAAAGTAAGAACAGACCATATTGGCGCCATTAAAGATAAATAAGGCAACTTTGTCACAAGAAACAGGGAGAAGGCAGATATGTTAAATACATCCTTCTCTTCAGTTTATATGAACAAAACAGGGGGTATAAACAAAAAAACAAATGCTAAAAACCTGCCCATGGTTTGAAAGTACATCCTATCTTTATTTAACATGCTTAATCCCCTTCAAGCTTACTTGTATAGGCCTGTAAACACCCACATCCCCCGGCTAGATGTCGTATGATGTTTTTGACTTTCAGTTGTTATATTGGGATACTGTCTGCAGCTACAGGTATCATCCTGGCATTGTTTTTTTCAGCCAGCAATTCCTTGTAATGTAAAAGCCATCCTAGTGGCTAATTAGCCACTAAATTGCTTTTACGAGCAGCAGGAGGAGTCCCTCCCCCCCCGCCTGCAGTCCTCCGGTGTCTCTCTGGATTCTCCCATCCTGACGGGGAGCCCGATACTGAAGCCAGCAGTTCTGATGGCTTACCATAAAGCTGGTCAGGGACTGGAATGTCCCTGACCGTCTCTATGGTATTAGAAATTGGAAGCGGCAAGTGTTTTGCCACTTCCAGTTTCTGTATTTTGTTTACAAGTTATGGCTAGCTTGTAAAAGCATCGGATCAGACCGATCAAAATACATTTAAACAGACAATGTAAACATTAAAATTCAAATAAAATAAAAATTATTTTCAAAAAATTATTTTGTTCCCACCCCCTGTTTTTGCACACAAAGGGGAAAGTACCACACATGTGAGGTATCGTGGAGAATGTCAGAGTGAGAACAATAATTCTAGCACCAGTCCTCCTGTGCAACTCTAAACTGTTAGTCTTTAAAGGTATTTAAAGTGTCGCCTATAGAGATTTTTAGATACTGTAGGTTGGCACCGCCCCACAGGCGTACGCAATTTTAAATTCATGACATGTTAGGTATCCATTTGATCAGGGAAACATCATCATTTATACTTTACAAAAAAATGGTTATTATATTATGTTTGTGTGCACTAAAATTCATTAAAGTGTATTTTTTTTAAAAAATCGCCGTTTTAAAAAAACGCTGTGCAAATTCTGTGTTGCATAAATAATTGCAACACTCACCATTTTATTCACTAGAGCCTCTGATTAAAAATATATATAATGTTTAGGGGTCCTAAGTAATTTTCTAGCAAACAAAAATATTATTTTACATGTAGAAGAGAAATGTCAGAATTAGCCTGGGTGGCAAGTAGATACTGTGGTGTTTCTTCATATTAATATAGGTTAATCGTATTTACTTACCTTGTCTTCTTGTTGTTTGGTTCTGTGTGCTGTTGTCCATGACAGCTCCCCCTAATCATACATAGGGCATGTCTGTGCACGATATTTGGGCAGTAACCTAGTGGTGGATATACCTGCTCTTCATCCCCTTCATAAGCTTGGTTATTTTCTTTGGGGATATTGTGGTGCTCTTTTTGTTTTTATGATCAGGAACCTTTACTATGGACATTACAACAAAGTTAACAACTTTCCTCCATAGGCATGCAATATCACTCCCCCACCATGTTCAGTAATCTGAGCTTCTTGTGCTCACTGGGACCTATTCCATAGTATATGAGCTTGTTCTAGCCTACATGTACAGTATGCCGCTATATGCCAACAGATCTAGTATCTTTTGCCATCCTACCTCTTTCTCCAAGCTCTCCCACTTCTTCCTTTCCTTCCTTCCAATACCCCTGAGTTACCCAAGTGGTCATTTACGTTTTCTCACCTCAGGGTAACCCCAATCCTGGGGTGATTCATTTTTCCCTTACACCTAATCTTAACCTGTGGGATATAGTTCCCATAACTCTACAGACCAGATCTGATGCACTTTGTGGATACTGATTTGTAATCCTATGATATTCATGTGATTTTTTCATACTCCTTTCTTCCCTCTATTCTTCCATCTCTCTTCGTTTGCTGCTCCTTTTCCTTACTCACTAACTCCCCTTCCCTTTCCCCATCCTACTCATTTTCTGAGCCTTACCTGCCCATTTTTTTTAAGCAACCAACCAACCATTACTCATGGCTCTTAATTACCTATCAGTTATTGTCGAAGGCCTAAATTTCTTTGAAAAAAGAGAAAAGGTTTTTAGGTACTTGCACATCCACATAGTGGATGTTGCTGGTTTCCAAGAGCCCCATCTCTTCCACCTATTGTCCATCTGGCAAACCCAGTAGAAAGGCATTATGTTGCCTTTTGTAGTAATTCAAACCTGGTTTTCAACACAGAACTAGGCAAATCCCCTCCAGATTCTTAAACTTCTAAATGCCCATCTCAAGTAAATTAAAATCAAACATGTCAAGTTTAAAATTGTGCATGCCCAAGAAATCGCAAAAAAACTATGGTACCCAAAACTGTCCATAGGCAACAGTTTAAAAGCCTTTACAGGTCATAAGTTTTAAATTAACAATAATTATGCTTTAAATTTGTTGCTCTTACTCCAACATTCATGTCATATGTGGCACAATTTATGCTCACATGCGCATGCTTATCCTTTGCTGTGCTTTTGACTTGGGTTGTCTTTGGGAGTGACGGGGTGCTTTCAAATTTTTGTTGATTTTGGGTTTATTACTAACAGGAGGGATTAGGGAACAGATGTTCCCTGGTCATCTTCTGCTCTCACTCTAGGTGCCATTTCAACCAGTCCTGAAATCATTCGGGTAGGTTACCCAATGTAATGGCTTAGACTCCACCCATGAGCTCATCTCCTAGTAGGAGGGTCCCATTGATCTGAGACCATTTAAGTTGCTAGTGAGCATCAGGTTGGTTGAGCTCTGAGGAAGGGGGCCAGTACCCCAAACGTGTCAACATTCCAACCGTTTTGTCCTGGGATGGGTTACACCATGTTTACGTATACGTTGAAGTATACCAGTATCATCCATTTGTCTTAGTGGATTTAATATAATTACACTGTTCAACAAATTTTTATTTTTTGCCAGTTTTGGAAACAAAAGGATCCATTTCTTAATGAATTTCACATTCTGAGTTCAAATATAACAATGAAATTTGTCAATTGGCTCTAGTTTTTCTGTAAACGGAAAATTTTCTACTATAGGCGTAATGACTACATAATGCACAATAATTAGATAGATAGATGTCTTTCCACAAATATAAAGCAAGTGATATTGACTACATAACAAAGCCTAAATGGCATAATATATTGCATAGGATTACCAAGAAAAATTATAGCCATAAGCTAAGTTGAATCATTTTAATACTTAGGATTCTCACTAGTTTTGTCTTCAGTTTGTGTCGGTTTTGCTTCTCTTGGCTTTTCTCTTGTATTCGAGGAAAGGGCTATCTCTTACAACTGTCCAGCAATAGTCAGCAAGCATTGATGGGCTCCATTTACCTTGATATCTTCTTTCCATAGCTGCAATGTCTTGATGGAAGCGCTCTCCGTGTTCATCACTCACTGCTCCACAGTTTGGTGGGAAAAAATCCAGATGCGAATGTAGAAAATGAATTTTTAGAGACATGTTGCAACCCAGATTTCTGTAAGTCTGGATGAGTTTTTCTACCACTTTCTTGTAGTCTGGTGTTTTATTGTTTCCAAGAAAATTTGATGTCACTGATACAAATGCTGTCCAGGCAGCCTTTTCCTTTCCACGCAACAGAGAAAGAAACTCATCATCATGAATAAGTTTACGAATCTGTGGCCCAACAAAGACTCCTTCATTTATTTTTGCAGCACTAAGTGCTGGAAATTTGCTAATCAGGTACTTGAAACCTGCTTTATTCTTGTCCATTGCCTTAACAAAGTTTTTCATTAATCCCAACTTGATGTGTAATGGAGGTAATAAGATATTATTGCTGTCTACAAGTGCTGGATAGTTAACATTTTTTTCTCCAGGCTGCAATGACTGGCGTAATGGCCAGTCTCTTTTGGCATAGTGCATTTCTCTCGCACGACTGTCCCACTCACAGAGGAAGCAGCAGTACTTAGTATATCCACCTTGAAGTCCAAGTAGGATAGCAATCACCTTCAGGTCACCACAAATCGACCATTGATGTTCATCATAGTTGATGCACCTTAAAAGCTCTTTCAAGTTTTCATACGTTTCTTTCATTGAAACTGCGTAAGCAACTGGAACTGACGGCAACTGATTGCCATTATGGAGCAAAACAGCTTTAAGACTCGCCTTTGAAGCATCAATGAACAGCCTCCACTCATCGGGATCATAGCATACGCCGATGGCTGAGATTAAACCATGAACATTGTTACATACAGCAATATCACCTTCCTGGACGAAGAATGGGATCAGATCTTTCTGACGATGACGGTAGAAAGACGTACGAACATCACTTGCTAGGAGATTCCACTGTTGTAGTCTTGACCCCAAAAGCTCTGCCTTGTTCTTCGGAAGATCCAGGTCTCTGATAAGATCGCTCAATTCCACTTGTGTAATGAGGTGTGGTTCAGTGGGTGTGGATGGAAGAAAGTCTGGGTCATGTGAGGTTGACGGTTGATGACTACACGCTTCAGGTTCTTCCTCACTTGACTCAACCACGAAGGATTCTGGTGCTTTAGGAATTGGTAGCCCCTCTCCATGAGGAACTGGACGTATTGCCGATGGAATATTTGGATAGTGCACAGATAACTTTTTCTTCTTATTTAGCCCTTTTGTTGGAGGCACCATACAAAAGTAACAATTACTAACATGATCTGTTGGCTCTCTCCAAATCATTGGCACATTTTCCATTCAACCATTGCTCCAGTGCCGTCCCACAAGAATTGCAGCATATATGTGGTGCCCAGCTCTTGTCCTGGTCTCCTATCTTGCAGCCAAAATACAAGTTGTAGGCTTTCTTAATCATTCCTGTTATCCTCCTTTTTTGTGAGATAAAAGTTATTTCACCGCAGATATAGCAGAAATTATCTGCTTTATTCACACAAGTTCCAGGCATTACTGAGTAGCCTATATAAGCAGAAAACGAAATGTAAAGACGAACTCCAATCAGCTACAGATACTGCAGCTTTTATGCAGTGAAGTGATGCAATTAAAGGCTAATATTGCATCATCTCAGTATACATGCAATTTTCTATTGGTCACCAGTATCAATTGCGCAATATGCAGCTGAAGTTGCATCATAATTTTGAATGGCTTACGTCATTAGATGGGTGAATATATCATGGAAACTAGAGCCAATCAACATTTTTTAGGGTCATTTTCGTTTTCAGCACCCCAAAATTATGTAAGATTAGCTAATTTTATGCCCAAAACTTTTTACCTGTTGAACAGTGTTATTTATGGTAATGCACAAGGTGTTTGTGCTATCCTGTGTGTTTTTTGCAGTATATTGAAGATTTCCCAGTCTGTGGAGGGCTGCTGCACCTGACGAGGCATTGTGGAATGACATATTGTTGAAGAAAACCCCTGGATTTAGCGCTGGAGTGTTTTTGGAGAATCCATGTCATCTGTGGTGAGGCTCTGAACACACACCTTTAAAGCCCCATAAAAGTGATTGTGCAGCTGTAGAGCAACTTGTATAACTTTTATCAGAAACCATTCACAGTCTGTTAAAATCAATATCAAGTTCATGGCAGCAGCAGCAGCTGTGAGTTTGCTTTCGCCCCTTGTATACCATGCCATTTATAAAGATACAATGATAGACAAGGGGTTAAAACAAGATGACAATATTTCTCTCAGTATGTTGAAGGCTAATATCATAATTCTTCCTGAGCCTGGTAAAGAAATTTGCTCCTGGGCTAGCTTTTGTCCAATATCATTACCAAATATGGATGTAGAAACGAAAGCTAGACACCTAGGGGTTGATTTACTAAGAATAAGGTGAAGCAACAGATGCTAACCATTCAACTTCACACAATTAAGACAATTAAGACCTTGCAGTGGTGAATGGAAAAGCGTCATCACATTGGCGAAGATCCATTAGTAAATGTCAGATCAGAATGGTCGCAGTTGCATAAGCAGTAATGCCAAACATGGTTCCTAGGTGGTGCAAAAGTGCAGGCTTTGATCACGATTGTATTTATTTGAATGCAAGAATAAAAAATTTGCAGGTGTGCTTTTTTTTTGCTGCTAGTATTGTTGCCTCTATTAACTCTCTATCCTTTAAAAAAAATATGTTCTGCAAACTGATGCATTTCCTAATGAATGTTACAGAGTAATACATACTATTTTCTAATGTAAAAAATCTTGAAAATTATATGACAAATAATTTTAATATCTAATTAGAATTTTAACTTATAATTATATATCATCATTCTTTAATCATGGTACTATAATATAATACAGCTAAAGCTCTGGTCAGTTAAGTGGCTTAGTGATTAGCACTCCTGCCTAGCCGCACGAGGGTCATGGGTTCCAATCCCAGCCATGGCACCACATGGCTGGAGCTTGCATGCTTTCTCTGTGCATGTGTGGGTTTCTGCCTACACTCCAAAGACATGCTGGTAGGTTAATTGGCCCTAGTATATGTATGAATGTTAGTTTGTGGCCTTAGATTGTAAGCTCCTTGACTGTTGTGAATTTCCAAAATATGCCCAAAAGTAAATTGCCTGTACTCTATAAGTCCCAGGAATAATCATTATTAATTTAAAAATATGGCTGCTGACTAGAAAGTGGAGAGGGAGTAGAATAGTTGACTGGTATATGCTTGTGTCAGTGGGACCTGTATAGTTAGGAATAACAATAACTTATTCTATGGATTATCTGGAACCTCTGCTATGTACCAAAATGTGTATAGTAATCTTACACGTCTTCTACTGATAATACACTAATTATTAGTAATGTATTGCCTGAAGCATGCATGAAATAACCCATTATTTCTATAACTGTAGTATTATAAAGCATCATAATTCTGATTTTATGAATGTACCCACCTATGCGGTGTCCATATCTGTGAGACCAGACAGGACAATCAGAGTCTTTACACAAACCAAATGAGTTCAGGTATCCAAAAGTGAATTTTCCTTTATATCAAACCTAAATTATGTACTGTAGGGGTCTAGCCCGTACTAAATGATTCATTGTTCAGGCAGGTCTTCCTATTACAGAGTTTAGCTACATGTTGAGGAAATTGCACAGAGCATTGAACAATCAGATTGCATAGTATCTGGACATATTGGGGTTTATTTACTAAAGCTGGAGAGTCCAAAATCAGACTCCCTTCTGCATAGAAACCAATCAGCTTCCAGGTTTCATTGCCAAAGCTTCATTGAACAAACTGAGGTTAGAAGCTGATTGGTTTCTATGCAGAAGGGAGTCTGATTTTGGACTCTCCAGCTTTAGTAAATAAACCCCATTAAGTCTAGGAAATAGAATGAATAGAATAGAATAGAAAGAGGTGACATGACACTTGTTTTTTTGGAAAAAAATTTTTCTTTATTATACAAATCACAGGGAAATACAGGGCCTGATTTCAAATCAAGATTTTGAGAGAGTCTGCAAGTCCACAATTGCTTGAAACCCAAAAAAAGGCTCCACTCTTTGCCAGAACAAAATATGGGGACTCCATTATCCATTGCAAGTTCTCTCAGAAATGAGAAGCAATAATGCACCCCCATCAGCAGCATAGAGGAGAGGGATGTAAAAGTTGCTGTACTACTTCCAAACCACCTCTGGCATTTCAGGGTGTTTATGCATTTCCTTGATGCCAGTTCTTGCCTGGTCCTACAAAATATCCACTTTCCACAAATGAAGGAGAGTGGAGGACATGAAGATGGCTTTCTCCCAGCTTGAACCGCAAGCAGGACCACTCTTGTAAAATTAGAGCAAAGAATAAGTGACATTTCAGCATGACAATCACTTCTCAGTGCAGGCTAGCTAGAGTTTATTTTTCAGTCTGTTGCAGTTCAGGAGTTAAAATATTTTTTTTTTACTTTCTATACATGAAGGTAACAAACATTCTCTATGCATTACCCCCCCCCCCCACCAATGCTTACTTGAACCCCATCATGATTCACCGATGTGTGTGAGAAGCTCTGCTATTTGGAATCAGTTGTTCATGAGTGAGCCTGCTTGGGTGTCTCCCAGAACAAGGTGCTTGCTCTGGGGGCACTTGACAGGAGAGAGGGGCCAGTAACGCTGGTGGGGGAGCCAAGAAATGAAGGATCAAGGCTGCTTTGTGCCAAACTACTGCACAGAACAGGTAAGTATAACATGTCTATTATTTTTGTATAAAAAAACATTATTTTAAAAAACACACCTGCGATGCCAGACAGCTTATTACAACAGGCTTCCCATGGTATGTGCCATATCTTTCACCCAAGATGTTAATTGACTGAAAAAAAAAATCATGTAGATACATAGCAGAGGCTATTTTTCTTCCTAAATATACAGGTGGCACAGACACAAGCAAAAACTGGCCAGCTGTTCTACTTCCTCTCTACCCTCTTGCAAAAAGTCACAGCAGTTATGCATTTAATGTGTTATTGGCTTGGCCAACTTCTTGTCATGTTGACTACACACTGGATCTGACAAGGTATGGTTGACCATCTAATGTCAACCACACCTTGTCAGATCTTTATTAACATCTGTGTCCCTCTGAGGGAGAGCCCTCAAAGTTGGCATTTAGTACACAAAATGTAATCTATACCTATGTTTGAATATGTACATGTAAAGTAATTGGCGAACATCTAAGTGTGAGTGGCAACCCCATCCTCGGTGCTCTGCCTTCTGTTGACCCACAGCTGATGGACCTTTGGCTCCCTCTCCTCAGTCAGCTCCCAGGAATCATTCCTCACAAGGCAGATATTATGTAGGATGCAATAGGTGAGGACGATACTGGAAGCCTTCTGAGGAGAGTGCAGTAGCTCACCCCCAGGCCTGACCAACCAAAGAAATCGGGACTGGGGGTACCTGATTGGAGCCATCAGCCACGTTAGCTGCAGATAACCGGCATTCCCTGGGAATAAAAGAAAAATAAATTGGTCAAGTAATTTCACTAATCTTGTTATATGTGTGTCTAAGTGTGACCCTAAACCAGGCCGTGCATTAGTAAATTTTCATCACTGACACCAGGGTTTCAAGAAAAGGAAATTGCATCATTCCTGCATCACCTAACTCAGTGGTGATGGGGGAATAACATCTTAAGTACTATTATGTTCTGCTGGTGTGGAGAGCTGAAAGCCTTTACAGCTTGCTGTACACCATGCTTGTTGCTGGCTTCAGGCAACCTCTGAAGTTTAATAAATCAAAACTCTATTATTTCCCACAGAAAAGTCAAACTTTCACCCTTGAAAGTGCAAAATTAACATAAACCTTTTCAATGACACACATAACCTCTCCCACCATCTCAAACTGTTAATATACTATCCATGATAAAGTCCCAAATTCAAAATTACAAGTTCCAAAATAAAAATTAAAAATTAAAAATAAAAATAAAAAAATATTTTTTAAAAAATTATTATAGTCCTTGCACTTCAATCTTCAAACTGTGAAATGTCCAAATCTTCCCTTCAATCCAAAGAACCTCAAAAAAATAAACTAGATATAGTGCATTATCTTAATAAAATTAAATAAAAGTGCTATCATGCAACCACACAGGTGATATAATATATACTAATAAATAAGTAACGCCTGTGAGGTGAAAATCAACACACCACTTCACAAGTGGCCCTGTGAAACAGCCACTGCAATACGTGAGATGCAACACATACACAATAAGTGATTTTTCAAAGATTGTGCCAAAAATAGGTGCCACCACTCTGCACGTGGGATAATATACAATTACCCTCTTTCTGCTTTCAAAACACTCTGAGATTTCCTTTTCCCAGATGGGATTGCTTTCACTGGGAATATGCTTTCCTTTAGTAGGAGTGCGCAGTTGAATCCCTTCCTCCTGTAGCAATGGGTGTCGGGATCCCCGTTCCTCACAGAACAAATGAGGGCAAACTCAGTGGAGTAATAAATAGGTATACATAATTTATTATAGAAACAAACATTAGAAATAATTTTTGTTTAAATTTTCTATAGGTATACATAATTTATTAGCAGCTTACATTATCAACAGGTACCGTCCATCCTCGATAAGTCCGTTATAAGCCAAAAACCACCTTAAAAATGCCGCGCTGCTCCTTCCGGCCTAGCGTCTGACGTCACGACCTGACGCGTTTCGTCACTTCCGACTTTTGTGAAAAAGTCGGAAGTGACGAAACGCGCCAGGTGGTGACGTCAGACGCTAGGCCGGAAGGAGCAGCGCGGCCATTTTTAAGGTGGTTTTTGGCTTATAACGGACTTATCGAGGATTGACGGTACCTGTTGATAATGTAAGCTGCTAATAAATTATGTATACCTATAGAAAATTTAAACAAAAATTATTTCTAATGTTTGTTTCTATCCAGACACAGCTGATTTACTTTTCGTTTATATTTTACACTGAACAACCTTTGTAGAATGTGAACTGAAAAGCACTTTAGGGCATTAAGTCAGTGTTTGAATAGATGGACCTTAGTTGTTTTTTTTCACCATTTTCTGCTGATGTGTTGCATACTGTATATGCATTCTCTTGTTTTTGTTTTCGGGCCCAGAGTCCGCATATATGTAGCCTTATGTAAACATTTTGCTGTGCTGAGAGGGTGCTCCCAGCACAATCCCCAGTGGGGCCTGGAAAGTGCTGGATGTATGCTTGCAGCTATATGATCATATGATTGCTGTGACAGCCAAGGTCAGCGGTTACCTAACCCCAGTGCCTGGGTATCTGTCAAATTTTGTAACTTGCATGCAACATTAAAGTTCATGTTGTGCCACAAACACAATACTTTACCAATAAGCCACCCGGATGACATTTGGCCACTCTCAAACTTGTTGTAGAGGCCCGACAGCTGAAGAATGAAGACAACATGGCACGACCCTGGGAAAACCGTCTGAGCACTCATGATATGCTGTCTGGCATCACACACAACTGGAATACTGAGAGAGTGGTACTGCTTGTGGTTATGATAGTCAGCTTCATCTCTCCTGGGGGCCCTGGTTGCCACGTGGGTGCAATCAATGGCCCCTAGGATTTGTGGCATTTGTCCACACAGGTAGAAAGCCACCTTCACATCATTCCATTCATCTTCTTTTTGCGACCAGTAGATAAATTGTGGCACCAGGTCAAGAATTATTATTATTATTATTATACAGGATTTATATAGCTCCAACAGTTTGCTCAGCGCTTTACAATATAACGGGAGACAATACAGCAACAGTACAGTTCAATACAAGAGGGATAGGAGGGCCCTGCTCCTCGGAGCTTACAATCTAGGAGGGAGTTGCTAGTGGTACAAAAGGGTAGTAACTGTGGGGGATGGACTGGTTGGAAGAGTAGAAGACTCCATTATTAGCTGAGGGCAGGATAGGCTTCCCTGAAGAGATAGGTTTTCAGAGATCGCCTAAAAGTGAGCAGAGTAGGCGATAGTCTGATAAATTGGGGTAGAGAGTTCCAGAGGATGGGAGAAGCTCTGGAGAAGTCCTGGAGATGAGCATGGGAGGAGGAGACAAGGGAGCTAGAGACCAGGAGGTCTTGTGAGGAGCGGAGAGTACGGTTTGGGTGATATTTAGATACAAGATCGGTGATGTAATTTGAGTCTGAGTTATAAATGGCTTTATACGTTATTGTTAATGTTTTGAATTTTATCCGTTGGGCAATGGGAAGCCAGTGGAGGGATTGGCAGAGAGGGGTGGCAGATACAGAACGGTTAGTAAGGTGGATGAGTCTGGCAGCAGCATTCATGATAGACTGAAGAGGGGATAGCCTGCGATGAGGTAGGCCAATGAGGAGGGAGTTACAATAGCCAAGGCGAGATATAACAAGGGAGTGAATAAGTTGCTTAGTGGTTTCCGAGGTTAGGAACGGGCGTATCTTGAAGATGTTGCGGAGGTGAAGTCTACGAGATTTGGACAGTCATTGGATTTGGGGCTGAAAGGACAGATGGGAGTCTAGGATTACACCTAGTACCCTGGCATGAGGGGAGGGACTGATGATTGTGTAATTGATCTTGATGGAGAAGTCAGGGGAGGGGCACGGGCTGGGGGGAATACTAAGAGCTCAGTTTTGGAAAGATTGAGTTTGAGGAAGTGGAGTGACTTCCATGCCGATATGTCACTTAGTAGGTTAGTAATGTGTGAGGAGACTGAAGGGGTGAGGTGAGGGGTAGAAAGATAGATTTGTGTGTCATCAGCATAGAGATGGTACTTAAAGCCATGGGAGTTTATCAAATGACCAAGGGAGGAGGTGTAGATGGAGAAGAGAAGGGGTCCAAGGACAGAACCTTGAGGGACCCCTACAGAGAGAGGGAGTGAAGAGGAGGAGGCAGCATTATAGGTAACGCTGAAGAAGCGCTGCGATAGGTAGTAGGAGAACCAGGAGAGAGCAGAGTCTCGGAGGCCAAGAGAGTGGAGTTTTTTGAGGAGGAGGGGATGGTCAACCGTATCAAAAGCCACAGAGAGGTTGAGTAGTAAGAGTACGGAGCAGTGGCCATTGGTTTTAGCTGTTAGTTAGAAGAATGGCATTTATGACCTGCACAAATACCCTGGACACAGTTGGTTGGCTTATACTAAGGATATTGCCAGAGGTGGTTTGGAAGATGCCCCGACCCAAGATATATAGGGTCGTCAACAACTTTACCATCCCTGGTATGACATGACTGCAGCCTGTGGTGGGAGCTATTTTGGACTCTACGAGCTCATAGAGGTGCACAATTACTGCTCATCCTAAAAGAAACCTGCAATGGACATTAGAGTCCTGCATATTTTCCAAGTATGCATGTGGTGCAAAAAGCCGTGGCTGGCGAGGACGGGCAGCAGTAGCAGCAGCAACTTGGTGATATGCCTCTTCTTCCTGCTCTGCAACTTCACAAAAAGCTTGAATAAATACAGTGAGACCCAAAAATAGTGCCTCCTCCTCATCAGCCATGTTTGCCAAAAGTATGCGGGGCACACTTGCGAATATATGCATATGTGCAATTACGTACACATGAACGCCAACTGCGAGTAAAATATAAATTGGATGCACTTGGCAATCATTCTTTCTCTGCCTCTACAGCTCATTGTCCTTCACAAGTGCTGGTGTTCCTGTTTCTTTTCACCCACTTGCTTCTTCCTCAGTATTTTCCTAAGGTAAGCTTACAATGTTGTTACTTCACAGATGTCTCTCATTGTTATATTACAAAAAATATAAGTTTTAACACATCACTCTCACCTGAACAGAAATTTACCTTTCACTTTGCTAATTTTCAACTGCCTGCAACTGTTGTAGTTGCCATTAGCCAAAGCCATTTACTTATGTTCTTATATCTTGTTGGCCTTTTTTTTGTATTTCTTCCTCTGGACCAGTTAATGTTCCACCTCCCCCCGTTTGGTGTTTCTGCATTTTTGACTTGGCCAAAGTGTCCCCCTGCTCCAGGGGCTGTGTTTTCTGTTTTGCCCATAGAACTGAGCTTTGTTCTTATGTCTCTTTTGGCTTGGCAGATCCCGTACTTAGTCCTCCCCCCCTCTTGCGTAGACGGTGGCCTGTCTTTAATTTTGGTAAGTGTGCCCCTCCTTCAGGGGCTGTGTTTTTGGTTGTGCCCATACTGATCTTTGTTCTTATGTCTCTTTTGCCTTGGCAGATCTTGCCCACCTTTTTACTTTCCTCCACTAGCCACCACCCAGACATCCTGCCTGCTGCTGCTGCTACCAGCACTCAACCAGACTACCTGCCCACCTTGTCCTCCAATGGCATCCTTGAGGCACATCCTCTTCCACCTGTGCACGCTGCCTTCCCTTCCACCCATGAAGAAGGGACATCAAGGGGAAGCAGAAGGTAGCGTACACGGTTTCCGCTCTTCTCCTGTGCAGAGACCTGGGCCCTAATGAAATGTTATTTACAAAGGTATTACCGCATCCTTCGGCCCAGGTTATCTCACAGTGGCCAGGCAAAAAAAGACCAGCTGTAGGATGAGATCAAGGTGGCCATAAATGCAGTGGGGAGCAGAGTGTGCAGGACCATCACCAACCTCAAGAAGCATATGCATGATATGAAGAGGCTTCTTAAGAGCAAGCTGGCTCTGTGGGCTAGGCAGGCGCATGTCACCAGGCAAGGGTTGGAGCCCACCTATCTGTCACTCCTGACTGAATGACAAAAGGCACACCTGTCAATCCTCAGCCTGAACACCATTTTGGGAGTTTCATCTTGTGGAGATACTGATGATTGGTATGTAACTAACATATACCGATTGTGTCTTCAAAGATTGTTTCTATATTTTTTTGAGGAGTATTGGAGTGGATCTAAGGAGGAATAGACCCCTGGAGGTGAGAAGGAGGAATATCCATCCATCCATTTATCCTCAGACCATAAGATACTACTAAGTGGAGAGATACCAGGTGGATGAGACCAGGTGATGATTAGAAAACCACAGCGTGGAACCATCCAAAGGAACTTAGGAGCTCCAGCATATATATCTATCCTTTTAGGATAAAAACAGCTATTTTGGCCCACCAAATGGAATGGAAAAGGAGGTGAGCGCATAATAGAGCATTATTTATGCCGCAACCATCTAAGTGTTTGGAATTTATCCATCTGTTGTCTTGATAAGATTTCATGAAAGGAGGACTTTTCTTTTTTATATGTTTCTGGACACATGTTGATGGGATATATGATTTATGAAATTTATTATTTTTGGATATATATATATTTTTTTATTTTTAGGAAGAAGATTTAAATATTAATTTTTCATTTATTTATATACATTTTTTTGACACAATTGCAAGTTTGTATGGATACACATAATTTTTCAGTATATTAATTAATTAGCACAGGAGCGCAGCACCAATGTTTGATCATATAGTAGATATTAACACTATTCATGAGTTGGTGTAAAGTGTTGGCGAACCAATTTGTGTATATATAAAAGGTGGATTGCTAGTTTGATTTATTTTTTTTTAATTTCACCATATTAGCTCACGAGTAATCATTTAAACTTGATTAGAATTATCATGGGACCTTGGGGCAAAGCCAACTTTCAAAAATACAGAAAAGCACAATGCTGCTAAAAGTTTATAATTTATCTAGATTTTGCCTTTTTGGGTTCCTTGTTTTTGAAAAGACTACTGCATCTAACACTCATCTCCCCCTACACTGACAATGCTGTCCAAATATGTCCCCTGTGCTACTTCATTTACACACACTCTAAAGGAAGTGTGTAAATACCCAGGACACCCAGTGCTAAATCATGCCCCAAATTCAAATCAATAAGCCTTCAAAGGAATGCTACAAACACATAAAAGGTTTGAGCATTAGAAATATGACTTTTGTTTGTTGGTCTATAATTGTGCTTGACTAACTAGAACATGACTAAGTTCAGATTAGGCAGTGTTAAATGTTCTCCTTAGATTTGTTTTGGAGCATAGGATATTTAGCTGCACGATTCTGTCCAGGGGTGCCCTATGGAATATAAGTCCCCAGTGGACACAGTGACGCTGCATTCCATTGAACCCCACCCCCACCTCCTGTTCCTATAACACTGTCATGTGAATGATCAACAAGGTGGATACAAGTGGTATATGTGGAGCAGATAGACTAATTGCCCATTAGGTCCCCTTCTTTTGGTTTGGATGTTGCATGTAACTGGTTTCCTCCCCAACTGCTAGTTCTTCCAAGAACAGCTTTCAAGTTATGTTACTTCTGTGTTCTGCCAATCCAAACTAGAGCTGATCTGATGGGGAAAATATTGACAGAGTTGGGCCACAGGATCCACCCGCACATTGTTTACTTTGTTGCACCCCTTTTTGCAGTCTGCGCAACTACACTCAACCAAGCTTGGTAGAAGTCCCTAGATACAATTAAGAGCTGCTACGAACTTGGACAATGTTACAGAAATGGAGTGTTCTGTTGAAAATGTTGCATTTCCCAAGAAATGAAACAAGGATCTGGAGTAGCTGCAGACAGCAAGCAGTCAACTTCAATCTTTATGTATTGCAGCGTACGATTGAAGTAGATTGTTTACTAGGGTTATCTTGAAAAAATGCTATTGTATCTGCTCCAGTATTAAAGCTGTACTTGCCTGAAAATAATACACACTTCGTTTTGGACATTCAAATAAATTACAGGTAAGCAAGATTGGCCACTGCAGCTGTAGCTAGCAGAGTACTGCAATGCTTTAGGGACTTGCAGATCAGCTACAAATGCAGTGCAGAAGAACCTGAAAAGCATAAAAAGGCCACAACACAGTGTACTTGAGAAGTTTAGTTTAACATTTATTTACAAAAATGTAGAAAAATAAAAAAACAATTAGAAAAACAATAACTAAAACTGGTACTTAAAATAATGTAAAAGTCAGGGCTGGTCCTCAGCAGGCTCAACCCCCAGTGCTTGTTCCATGTCCTGGATCCTACGGCACACCCATCTTAGCCATCCCCAAATTGATGGATCAGTGAACATTGTAGAAAAAAATATACTAGCTGTAATAAAAAAAAGGGACTCAATTGATTCACACACAAACAACATACAATACTTGTCTTCTTTTGTCCATTTATCCTGAAAAGTCACCCCATAATTTCACACATGACTTACATTTCTTTACCAGGATGATTTCTTGGGTTAAGTAGTCAGCTTCTAATCCTTAGCCCTAGATTAAAGTGTTTGCTCACTGACTGCAAATATATATGTGGCCATCTGTGAAAAGGGCAATATCATCCGTAAAAACAGATGATTTTGGCACACCTATCTCCTCAACAGAGTTCAATAACACACCTATCTAAGGATTTCTATCAGCAGCAGGGAGTGTGAATCACTCCACACATGATGCACAGCTAGAGCACAGAGCTGAGCATAATCTGTGAGACAATTGGAGGAAAGTGGCAGAACTCCCTCCACACAGTCTCAGATACATATAGAGCTGACGGTATGAGTAACTAGCTGTGTGCTGGAAGGGAAGCGGCCCATCTCCCAAGAAGCTGAGGTGTCAGCTGCATCTATTAGGAGGGAGTCATCAAGATGGCTGAGAGAGGAGAGATCAGAGTGGAACAAACACTTGTTATCCAGTTAGTGCTCACTATAGTGTCATGTTCTTTATTTCTTTTCATTTCTGAACTTTAAAAACACTTTAATGGATGCATATGCAGACAAACTCAGCTGTCAGGTATAACTGTTAAGAATGTTTACATGTCTGACTTATGTGGTGTTTACTGTGAATGTTTTAGTTCTGTGGGGGGACATCCTAAACACAGGATGAGGCAAACCAATCTATTCAAGTATGGGGAGGTGAACACTTCTATATGTTATATGTGCATATATGTAAACATTTGAGAACAGATCCTGGCCTCTGCATCTTGAGGAGACTGGTCCTCCTCCAGAGCAGCCCTTGTATCTTGAGGTAAAACTATGTGAAGAGTAAAAAAAAGAAGACCAGGTAAAAAAGTGAGCCATGACATTAGAGAAACAAATGGGTGTTAAACAGTCACATAGCACAGGTAAAAAGTAGTTAGTCCTAGCCATAGCAAAGATAGCAAAGTCCTCTTGTTGCTTGTGTACTTAAGCTAGATGACAAGACTCAGAAGAAGTTAATGAATGAAAAATTAGATTGGGTACTTGTTGTCACCAACACTACACCAAGCTACTCCTATCCTACAATGCTAACATACTCTCTGGGTGTCCATTGAAGATGTTTCACATCACCTTAGGACCTACCCAAATGTCACAGCTGACAGCCATGGGAAGGAACAGTCTTTCTTTGCAGTGGTGTGGTGCCAACATTACAATGGTTGAGAGACTTGCTCTTGACAAGGGGAATTGGGTCACACACATCAGCTTAGCTAAGCTTCCACTGCAGTAGGAGCATCAATACTAATTGGCAAGCCTTTTGCAGCCATTTCAGCTTTCCTTTCTGGGGCCTACAGAGTAGTGACATAACTCACCCCAATGCAGAGACCACAGGCCTGCAACACAGATATGAGGCTTCACAAGAATATTTCACAAGGTATAAGCCTCTGCCGGTCTAGCTGCAGAAGGGCTCAGTCTATACAATATTCACATTCTCCTATACAAAACCACAAATGCCTCCTTGAGTGTGAACACATGCACACTGCAAAGAAGCATTTTAAAATGTTTGCAGATTTTGTAGAAAATACACAACTATGTTTTTGTAACATCTGACCCACACCACATCCCATCCCACCCCCACACACAGATGCTGTACAACAACAAATAATGTAAGGTTGGTAAAATTCACACAAATGTGACGTACCTGGCCCTTGGGGCTCAGGGGTGTCTGGAATAAATTCCCCCTGTGATGACTCCCCTGATGTCCATCCTCCTCGGGGGACTTGTGTGGCCTGCTAGCGCCTTTCATAATGCCAGGAACCTAGAAAAAACACAGCCAAAAATGCTAAACATGTCATTCTAATTCCAGTGGTTAAGAATTTATACCAACACACACAATTTTGAACACAAGCATGAACTTATTGCATGCTGGAAGCACAAGGTTCATATAATATAATTTTGGATAGTGTATGACCCTAGGGAGCAAATTAGATAAAATAAAGTAGAACATGCGGACTTCAGGGTCCTGAACATCCAATTAGAGGAGGGTACCCTCATGAAAATGATTAAAGTCTGATTTTCATGTTGGATATTGTAAAGGGTTGGGGTGTAAACAGCCGCTATCCCCATATCTTTAAATACTAAAAGGCTGCCAGAAGCTAAAGACCTGGAACGTTGCATAGGAAAAGACACAACTTTTTTATGTATACTGCGTTGACTCAAAGGCAGAAGCTTTTTTCCTTCATACATTCTCAGCATTAATGAAAAAACAATTCTTCTTTGCATCCTCAGACCTACAAAATCCTTACCTGTGGCCAATCCCGATACCTCAATGTCCTAGAGAAGAGCATTTTGTCCTTGAAATCTATGTACAGTATATGTACAGGCCTACGCATATTGAGCTAATAACTGTCTAGCCACTACACTAGGATCCACATTGTAAGCTGTATTCAACAAACTGCTTTGTCATGTGTGATGAGAATGCAAGCGATGGTACTCAAGTCTCACATACATGCAGTAAAGGCGAAGTACAGCCAAAGCTCTTTTGGCTGTACTTCTTATGTGGATTTCAGTTTGTTCTGCACTCCTGTGACCTGTTTTCATCTGACAGCGGACTGAAGTCCACTGTTGGCTGATGTCACTCAGGGGGTCCAGGCTGGGAAAAAATCTTGACTTCAAAGTCAGGATCCACTGGCTCAGCCTCTCAGTGAAGCACTGAGTCTCCCCTTCCACAGCCCAGTGTTATAGTGTGCACTGGGGGGGGGGGGGGGGGGGCTAAGCACACACAATGGACAATAAAACAATGGATGCATACTTCTCCTACCTATGCACTCCTTGCAACCTCACCAACTTTCCTTTTCCTCTCTCTGATCACTCCCTTATTAGCTTCACTCTCTTTTGCTTCCTCCTCCTTGTCTTCTAACTACTGAACAGTTACCCATAGAAACCCTTGTTATTTTAACCCTTGTCTTCTTTTTTCTGTAACAGATTGTCTATATGACAAAATCTCAGCCATGTCCTGCCCCAACCCGACCACTTCTGTCTACAACAGTTCATTGTCATCCACCGTGAACACATTGGCCCCCCTCACTACACACAGAATTAGGCCCCGACCGCTACAGCCCTGGCAAACAGACAATACCAGATGCCTCAAAAAATGTAGCCATGCTCTTGAGCGTTTTTGGCATAAGACTAGGACCCAGCAAGACAATCGACCAATATAAATCTGCCCTTCAATAATACAGTTCCTGTCTCCACACAGCCAAACAGACCTATTTTATCACTCTCCTTAACACCATCTCATGTAATCCCCATAAACTATTTTCTACCTTTAACGGTCTCCTTCATCCTTTACCTCCACCACTAGTTCACTCACTGCCCAGTAGATCGCTAATCACTTAAAAAATAAGATTGTTATAGTTTGTGATGAGATCTCCACTGTACAGATATCTCCCTCACCCTACACTCCTTGTCCACCTGCACAATCTATACTTCCCTTGTTTAACCCAGTTACTATAGAGGAGGTTGGTAAACTTTTTTCTAAAGCCCACCTAACCACCTGTCCCCTGTTCCCTCGCAAATACTATGCTATGGTCACCCTCTAGCTCTATCCTTCATTCTTTAACTCATATCTTAAATATCTCCCTTTCTTCTGGCATCTTCCCCAACTCTCTAAAACATGTGCTAGTCACCCTCACTGGACCCCACCAATCTTAGTAACCCAAGACCCATCTCCTTACTCCCTTTTGCCTCCAAACTCCTTGAACGTCTAGTCTGCCACCTCATTGAGAATTCCCTTCCTGATCCCCTTCAGTCTGGATTTTGTCCACAACACTCCACAGAAACTGCTCTCCTAAAACTCACAAGCTACTTAATAACTGCTAAAAAACCAATGGTCACTATTCCGTACCCTTGCTCTTTGACCTCTCCGCTGCCTTTGACACAGTTGACCACCCCCTCCTCCTCAAAAAACTATTTACTTGGTCTCCATGACTGTACTCTCCGTTGGTTCGAATCTTATCCATCTCACCACACCTTCAGTGTCACTTACAACTTTACTTCCTCCTCTCCTACTCTTACCGTTGGGGTCCCACAAGGTTCTATTTTTGGACCTCTCCTCTTCTCGACTTACACTTCTTCCTTGGGTCAGCTGATAGCTTTCCATAGTTTCAATACCATTTCTATGCTGATGACACACAAATTTATCTCTACTCCTCAGCTCACCCCATCAGTTTACTCACATATCAACGATTTACTAACAGACATATCAGACTGGATGTCACACCACTTCCTAAAACTCAATCTATCCAAAACTGAGCTCATAATATTTCCTCCCCCACGTGTCTCTTCCCCTGATTCCTTGGTCAAGATCAATTGCACCACTATCAATCCATCCCCGCATGCCAGGGTACAAGGGGTAACCCTGGATTCTATCCTTTCATGCCCATATCCAATCCCTGTCCAAATTGTGCTACCTAAACATCTCCAGAATATGCCCCTTTTTAACCAATGATACCACAAAGCTCCAAATTCACTCCCTGGTTATCTCTTGCCTCAACTACTGCAACTCCCTCCTCATTGGCTTACCTTTACATAGGCTATCCCCCCTCCAGTCCATCATAAATACTGCTGCCAGGCTCACCCACCTTTACTAACCATTCAGTTTCTGCTACTCCTCTCTGCCAATCCCTCCACTGGCTTCCTCCCGCCTAATGAATAAAATTCAAAATACTAACAACTTACAAAGCCATCCACAACTCTGCCCCCAGCTACATCACCAACCTGGTCTCAAAATATCAACCAAACCAACTCTCTTCGATCCTCCCAAGACCTCCTGCTCTCTAGTTCTTTCCCATCTAGATCTCCTCCCATCCTATGGAACTCCCTACCCCAATCTGTCCAGCTATCTCCTAATCTATCCACCTTTAGATGATCCCTGAAAACCTCTCCCCTTAAAGAAGCCTATCCTGCTTTAACTAGTAAACTGCCTTTTTATATCCTCCATCAGCTCATCTCCCACAGCTATTACCTTTTTTATCATTTAACTCTTCCTCCTAGATTGTAAGCTCTAATGAGCAGGGCTCTCTGTTTCCTCTTCTACCAAAGTGTATTGTAACTGTAATGTCTACCTTCATTTTGCAAAGCGCTGTGCAAACTGTTGACTCTATATAAATCCTATATAATAATAATAATTTAAGACATCAAAGTTCCATAATGCACACAGAGAACAGTCAATTTTATTGAAGGCACTTACAGTGGTCCTGCTCTTCTTAGTCACTGTCCTCTACAGAAAGAACACCACAGAATTAATAAAAAAAAATTAAATAACTGATGGCAGAAGTTTACTCAATTATAAAAAACCTGTGTGCCAAAGCTAATACCACATTGCTGAATAACCACAGTACATTTCCTGTGGTCAGACCACACATACAGGTACAATTGCATACATGTATATCATTGTGTGTGTTCATACTTTGGATGGTGCTGTGCGGCCACTGGGGCACGCTGCATCCTTTCCCCCCCAACTTTGTCCACTGCACTACAGCAGATAGCAACTCAAGATAGCAGGCTGCTTCATTCAGCCTGGTGATCATGTATTTACTATACGATCACATGATCACAATGTCAACAGAAATATTATGACTTCTTGTCATTTCTAACAGCTTGGCTTCCTTTACCAGAGATCTGTGATTGGGCCAATATGGTACTTGGCCCAATCACAGCACCCTGTACAATGTGATTAGCTGTAGACAATCTCAGATCATGAATAAGCCCAGCTGGCAGCAACTCATGACAATGTTACACATTGCTGTTACTATGATTCTCAATGTAAGGACAATCCAAGTTTAGGAAAAAGAAAAAAAAAACAAAAAACTGATTTCCCCCCTGAGTAATACAGTGTTAATATGTTAACTCTGACATACTATGCATTGGTGGATGTTTCTACTGTTCAGTCATTTTATGTGGTCTCTAGAAATGGGATTGGCCATCAGTACATCATGGATTCTTATTTTTCCCAAGAACATCCTATAGTTTGTAGAGTCTACAACTTTCACACAGACTATATAATATACACTGATTGTAATTTATCATTTTTAACAGAGAGCAAAATACAATTATATATATACAGTGGGGATTGAAAGTTTGGGCACCCCAGCTAAATATTTGTATTAATGTGCACAAAGAAGCCAAGGAAAGATGAAAAAATCTCCAAAGGCATCAAATTACAGATTAGACATTCTTATAATATGTCAACAAAAGTTAGATTTTATTTACATCATTTACACTTTCAAAATAACAGAAAACAAAAAAAATGGCGTCTGCAAAAGTTTGGGCACCCTGCAGAATTTATAGCATGCACTGCCCCCTTTGCAAAGCTGAGACCTGCCAGTGTCATGGATTGTTCTCAATCATCGTCTGGGAAGACCAGGTGATGTCAATCTCAAATGTTTTAAATGCCCAGACTCATCTGACCTTGCCCCAACAATCAGCACCATGGGTCCTTCTAAGCAGTTGTCTAGAAAACTGAAACTGAAAATAGTTGACGCTCACAAAGCTGGAGAAGGCTATAAGAAGATAGCAAAGCGTTTTCAGATGTCAATATCCTCTGTGCGGAATGTAATTAAGAAATGGCAGTCATCAGGAACAGTGGAAGTTAAAGCAAGATCTGGAAGACCAAGAAAAATATCAGACAGAACAGCTCGCAGGATTGTGAGAAAAACAATTCAAAACCCACGTTTGACTGCACGATCCCTCCAGAAAGATCTGGCAGACACTGGAGTTGTGGTACACTATTCCACTATAAAGAGATACTTGTACAAATATGGTCTTCATGGAAGAGTCATCAGAAGAAAACCTCTTCTACGTTCTCACCACAAAAATCATCGTTTGAACTTTGCAAATGAACATATAGACAAGCCTGATGCATTTTGGAAACAAGTTCTGTGGACCGATGAGGTCAAAATTGAACTTTTTGGCCGGAATGAGCAAAGGTACGTTTGGAGAAGAAGGGGCACAGAATTTAATGAAAAGAACCTCTGTCCAACTGTCAAGCATGGGGTTGGATCAATCATGCTTTGGGGTTGTGTTGCAGCCAGTGGCACAGGGAACATCTCACGAGTAGAAGGAAAAATGGATTCAATAAAATTTGAGCAAATTTTGGATGGTAACTTGATGCCATCTGTGAAAAAGCTGAAGTTAAAGAGAGGATGGCTTCTACAAATGGATAATGATCCTAAACACACCTTGAAATCCACGGGGGATTACATCAAGAGGCGTAAACTGAAGGTTTTGCCATGGCCTTCACAATCTCCTGACCTCAACATAATTGAAAATCTATGGATAGACCTTAAAAGAGCAGTGCGTGACAGACAGGCCAGAAATCTCAAAGAACTGGAAGACTTTTGTAAGGAAGAATGGGCAAAGATACCTCAACCAAGAATTGAAAGACTCTTGGCTGGCTACAAAAAGCGTTTACAAGCTGTGATACTTGCCAAAGGGGGCAGTACAAGATATTAACTCTGCAGGGTGCCCAAACTTTTGCAGACGCCATTTTTTTGTTTTCTGTTATTTTGAAAGTGTAAATGATGGAAATAAAATCTAACTTTTGTTGACATATTATAAGAATGTCTAATCTGTAATTTGATGCCTTTTGGAGATTTTTCCATCTTTCCTTGGCTTCTTTATGCACATTAATACAAACTTTTAGCTGGGGTGCCCAAACTTTCGATCCCCACTGTATATATATATATATATATATATTATGTTGGAACTCGCTTCAAGTGGTAGAGCTTCTTCAAAGCACACGGCAACTCGCTTATTTTTTAAGGGCCTGTTTGCCCACTTTTATTTAAATGTCAGTTCAATAACATAAAGGTTTCCCACGCAGGAGTATCCACCATCACACAAATTCAAATGAACAGTATTCAGCCTCCTGGCTTGTACGCAGTTTTAAGTCTGCCTCCTGCAGACTCTTCCCAAAGTATGGCACTAGCACACAGCTAGTCTGGCTTCCACCTCTCCTAGGTGTAGCCCACCTGACTCCACGGCAGAGACCTCCTGCCTGCCGGGGTGGAATCCTCCTGACTCCCGTCTGCTGGGGTGGAGCCCAGAATCATGGCCTGGCTTCCCCTAAAAGGCCTGCACACACCTGTGCAATCAGCACGCTGGCTGCTCCCAAAATATGGGCCCAGGATTGGAGATTTCATCCCTCCCAAATCTCTTAGAAATCTCCAGGCAACAGGTCCCAAAACAGGCTTTACAAACCAAAGAGGAAACTTATAAACCCATTTCCTCTGCATTATGAGAACTGCCTGGAGCCCCTCAACCTGCATGGTTGAGAATCCTGGGTCTCCATTGTGATTTCGACCGTGGCAGGATACCGCACTGCCACAATATATACAGTAATTATATATATACACAACTATAAATGTGGTGCTCCTAACTGTGGCACTTGCGAGTTCACCTGGCATCGCAAGCGCGACATTACCGGATCTGATGGCAAGAAATATGCCATTAAACAGTTTATCAACTGTGAGACGTTATTCGTTGTGTATGGTCTTATGTGCCCATGTGGCTTGCTCTATATAGACTGCACTTCTCGCCCCCTGAGAGTTCATATCAGTGAGCATAAAAGTAACATTAAGAATTGCAAAGTTAAATATTCAGTCTCTCGTCACTGCAAAGAAATCCACCAGAGTAACTATTGTGGAATCAGAGTCTTTGGTGTAGAGACCATACCGAAAGATCTGGATAATGGCAGGAAACACCAAAGACTTTGCATGAGAGAGAGCTTTTCGATTTTTACATTAGACACCTTATCCCCTCAGGGTTTGAATGATGATCTAGAAACACACACCTTGGTACAGTCTTTATGAGAATTTTTTTTTATCATTTTAGGTACTGTATACAGGAAGGACTCCTTATGCTATTTTATCACCCAATTTTAGGATACTTAATTTTTATACTCAATTCTTTGTTATCCATCATCTTAAGTATCCTTTATATATATTTTTCATATTTTCAATGTCTGTAGTAATTCTCTGATTCAAATTTTTTTTATGTTTTTATTTTAATTATTTATTTTACTTCATTTACCTTTGTTTCTGGCAATTTTGATAGATTCAGAATGTACCGGTTCTTCAGCCACTAATCATGTATTTATTTATTTATTAATTTATTTATTTATTAATCTACAGCCAGCACTCATTATTGATCAATCACTTTATGTCCCCTCTCTTTCCTCGGTTTGCCCAGTATTAGCAATTTTTATTTTATTTAATATAGGCTAGAGTCCGTAATTCCTTTATAGTATTAATTTTCTTTCCTTCCTCCCTTATTTAGGGGATATAACAGAGACCCGTATCTCTGTGCTCCCCGATCCCATGTGAGTCGGCTTCTAATAGCCTGAGGCTGGGCGGAGCCATGGCTTCTTCTCTCTCCTCTGACTCTCATACAAGCGGTGTTACGGTGCCCAGAGGGTAGTGCGCATGCGCAGAAATGGACCGTTCCTCTTGTGACGATCGCTTTGTCAAAATGGCAGCTGGAGCACATCACAAATGTGCGTTCCACCGCCACCTGAACTAACTCTGAAGTTTAAATTCCTTTCTCCACTGCCATTTTGCAAATCTGACACATGGACTCATTTGCCAGAATCTCTTTCCAGGTACTAGCTGACCAATATAAAATAGTAGAAAATTTCAAAATGTCATTGCTGAGAGCTTTTAAAAGTCCTTTGTTCATGGTTCCAATAGTAATCAATATAAACCACTATACAAGTGATCCCATGCCTCTTTTTACAATTTGAAGGTAATATTATTATAATATTTTATTTGGGTAATCTTATCACCTTTACAATAATCAATTTGAATTTTGATGGTATCTATGGACTGAGCATAGCTTTTTGATGTTCACCTTTCATATACTCCTTTTTATTTAGTATATACATATAATTACGTACATAATTTTGTCATCTTTTTAGCATGTTTTTATTGTTAGTCATATATCTACAATTATATCTATATATTGTTATTTTAATTTTATGTCTACATACATTTCTATGTTTTACACATACAGTATATATTTATATCCTTGTTGTAACATGTTGGCCCCACCTCTCAGGATGTGTTTGTCCTTCCCATTTGGGAAGGTTCACACATAGATTCTGACTATATATAGAAGAGGATTTTCTCAGTCTGGTTAGCTCTGATGAAGAAGTGATCCCCCCCTTCGAAACCCGCCAGCGTCACTCTGAGATTCTCCCCTTCCGATGGGATTCGCACATATCTCCTTATCGTAGGATTCACTTTTGGATTATATGCCTGTTATATTAATACTTTTGTGAGTATATCTCCTAAATCAATAAATCAACCAATTGTTTACTGAGGTAATGCGCAAAGTTGGTGCGCTCTGTTTTTGTTCTCTACTGCAGTTTGTATCGAGCTTCCCCAGCTTTGTGTTGGAGCTGCACAGCCTTTGATCGGTCTTGGATGAACTTCCATATACTCTATTGTTATTGGTCCATCGGCCCTCTACTGATCTGGATCCCTGAGCGCAGGAGGTGTTGCATCTGAATCACAGATTACTATCCTGAGCTGTCAAAACTTAACTCATTCATGACCAGGGGCGGACTGACAACTTATGGGGCCCCCGGGCAATAGGGGATCATGTGGCCCCTGTGTCCTTGCCCAAACTCAAAAAAGCCTATGAAACAGGTACCAGGGGCCTCTCATGGGACCCCCTACTGACCCCGGGCCCTCGGGCAGTACCTGAGTTTCCAAATGGTCAGTCCGCCCCTGTTCATGACAGTTCATTAATGAGTTAGGTTCTGACAGCAAGCTTTGCATTGCAGGAGAAATTATCTTTATTCCTCCTGCAAAGCAAAGTTAAAAGAAAAAATCCCTGATAACCCCCCCAAACACAGTAGTACAATGTTACTATAGTAACATTATACTATTCTGATGAAAGTATTAAAAAATATATAATAACAAAACTACTTGTCAACTGCTAACATGCAATTTGTGGGTGAGCAGCAGCTCTTGGCAAAGTGACGCAGTCATGCGTTGCTTCCTATTTTGGGGTGTGAACGTACCTGTGCCCCCCACTGCCCCCCCACCCATCCGTCCAGGGAGAGAAGAGAGAACACAGCACCAAGTAAAAGCACCACTACATTTTACACGCATGCGTTAGATTAGCACATTTAACCCTTTGATCACCCCGTCAGCCAGCCAGTACCATTAATATAGTGTCAGTATACATCATTTTTCACTGATCACTGTATTCCTGCCACTAGCGACATCAGATAGCATCAGGGTCAGTAAGCGTCCCTCCCAGTCAGGTTCAGCTAGCGTTAGATTGTACTCACACTATAGGTTGCTGATCACACTCACACTATAGGTTGCTGATCACCGCCATTGCTAGTTTAATGTTTGTACGGATCAATATATTGATCATGAAGACAACTATAATAGTGCCTCCTTTGATTAGTGTCCACAAAAATGCAGAGTTAACAGGATTGGCCCCATTCACTGCCAGCACTAGCGTTTAGCCCCTCCGCTGTTTTTCACGGAAGATTTGTATCAGTTGATTGTGGGCCAAGGCAATTTATATGCACAACAATACATGGCCACCCACCCTAATTCAGCTCTTACCAGACAATTCACATGGAAAACTGTCACAGTTTCTGATTTTAAAACTCTTTTGGGCCTAACCCTCAACATGGGCATTACAAAAAAAGGATGAATTGCGGTCATATTGGTCCACAGAGCCAATTCATCATATGCATGTGTTTTCTGCTGTTACATATATGTCCAACATGGACCAGAAATGTACTGGTACGTCGCTGGTCTTTGAGTGCTTATACCAGGATGATGCCTGCAGCTACAGGCATCATCCTCATATTGTTTTTTTCAGCTGGTGATTGGCTTTCATGCAGAAACACTCCTAGTGGTAAATTAGCTGCTGAATTGTTTATCTGAGCAGCGTGAAGGGACAACCCTTCCACAGTTTTCTTTGGCTCTCCTGTCTCATAGGGGAATCCCAGAATGCAACCGGAAGTTCCGCTGGCTGACCATAGAGCTGGTCAGAGACCAGAATGGTTCCAATCACCTCTACAGTCTAAGAAATCGGAAGCTACGAGCATTTCATCACTTCAGTTTCACAGGATATAAAAAGCTGGGAAAAAAACTGATCACACCGATCTTGGTGAGATTAGATCATGTAAGGGCAGAGAAGATATTTAGAGTCTGATAGACCCCATATTATTAAAAAAAATAACATATGACAATGCTCATTGAAGATATAGGGGATATTTGCATTCCCTGTGTTAGCATTAAAAGTGATTAAAAAAAGTAAGGGACAGTGCAAAAATAATTAAAAAAATCAAAATAACTAAAAAAAGAAAAAAACACCCTTGCTCTCACTATGCCTCTTATCAAATTCCTTGGGGTGTCTACTTTCCAAAAAGGGGTAATTTAGGAAGAAGCCTCCAAAACTGTGATGGGTAGTGGGGAAGTGATATGATGAAATAAGCCCCCTTGAAATCCTGGAGGTGGTCATTGGATTTTTGGAGCTTGAATGTAGCTAGGCTGCCAAAAATCCTCTCATATGTGGTATCTCCATACTTGGGAGAAGTAGAAGAATGTGTTTTGTGGTGTTATTCCACATATACCCATGGCATGCATGAGCAATATATAATTAAAGTGACAACTTTGTTTAAAAAAAAAAAATGTCATATTCCAAAAATTTGTGGCAAAAAATATGTTCCATGGACTCAACATGCCTCTTTGCAAAATCTGTGGGGTGTCTGCTTTCCAAAAAGGGGTCATTTAGGGGGGGGGGGTTGTACTGCCCTGGCATTTTAGCGCCTCAAGAAAGTAAAAGCTACGTAAATTCCAATATATATACCATAGTTTGTAGACACTATAACTTTCACACAAACCAATTAATATACATGTATTCAGATTTTTTTTTTACCAAAGACATGTAGCAAAATACATTTTAGCCTAAATTTATGACTAACTTTGAGTTTATTGGATATATTTTATAACCAAAAGTGAAAAATATTGTTTTTTTTCTAAATTTTTGGTATTTTTTGTTTATAGCGCAAAAATAAAAACTGCGGAGGTGATCAAATACCACCAAAAGAAAGCTCTATTTGTGTAAGGACATAAATGTCGTTTGGGTAAAGCATTGCACACCTACACAATTACCAGTTGAAATAGCGCAGTTGCGAACAGCAAAAAATGGCCTGGTCAGGAAGGGGGGTAAATCCTCAGGAGGGCAAGTGGTTAATCATCTGCACTTACTCAAGATGGTGATGGCCAGAAATAATAGGAGGTGTTTTTCAAAGTAATTTCTCAGTAAAATAAAGCATAGAGACATGGATGGATGGGTGAATCTGCTTTGAATATTAAAATTATATAGCATTTTTTAATCGGTGTGTTCAGATGCAGTACAGTTCTGTTTTAAAGCCCAGTTAATTAATTATGCAGTCAGTTTGCATAACAAGTAAAGTATATGTCATTGTTTTGTTTGTTTTGTAACTGTAAAAGCTGCCCTGTGGTGACAGCACACTGTAGAGTCAGATTGCACCTTCTGATACTTCCCCTGTAATGTGCTATAATCAGCAACACTCCTGATTCCTGGACAGCATTGTTGATTGAAACACTGTACAGAGGAAGTCTTGGACTACCAGGGTCCCAGACCACTGCATTCTGTGTTAGAGAAATGGCCCAATTCTTCAGTGTGTTGCAAACTCAGGGCAGTTTTCATGCTTCTAATCACACACATAGTGAAAAAACAATAATTCCCTCTTCTTCACTTGGTGGTATGCAGCCTGAAAATATTTACAATTCCAGCCCGCAAATTATTAACAATTATGAAATACAATTTGTTTCATTATTTGCTTCATAAAGCCCATCCCTATTTCCAACAGGGTTGCCATTTTGCCATATGTCTATATATGCAGTAAAGCATGCTTGTTATACTCATTCTGGAACCTAAGGGGTTAATCCTCTGCATTTGTTTAAAAATGCTGTTTGATCCTGTCTTCTCTGGTCCTCCCCTTCTTCCAGTGTCCCCCTCTTATCTCCTGATGAGACACATCGTGTGGAGTCACTTTGCACATGCTCAGTTTGGTGTGTATTGCTAGAGGAGTTTTTTTTTTTCTTGGGAGGGTGCATGTGATCAGCAAAGGGCTAATTAGCACTGTCCATATCTGTATGTGTATATATATATATATATATATATATATATATATATATATATATACCATATACCTCAGTGTCAGGGGTTCTGCATCCTCCTAGAGCAAAATGAAAACTCCTCCTACAACCTTTAACATTTAGCAGTTTATATTTACTAAAATAATTACATTTCCATGTTCTTTGTACTGTGGGAGACCAGATATAGTGAATGCACGATCCTGGGTTTAGTAACACTTTAAATAGTGAATGTTGCATAAAACAAAAGACATAAGCAAGTTGCCGGAAGTTGCAGCTTTGTCTCTATCCTGTGCTTTGGAAAATTGTCCTGCTATCTGGTGCATATACTGTTGATTCCTATGGGAAATAATGGGAGTGCCTCAAAAGTCAAGAGCAGCATGCAAGGAACAGCTCCCACAGTGCAGGATGTAAACTAAGCCATGACTACCAGCAAACCACTCCTATCAGCCTTGGGTAGGCATATTTCACCTTTCCTTTTGGAATACATTTTGAACCGAGATGAATATTAATTAAAGTTGAGCTCTAAATACATTTTAAAAATAATCATTTACTGTAAACCAATCATTGCTTTTATAGCACAATGCTTTTAAAGCTTATACTCTGTACATGCTTAGAGTGCTGGAGTATACAGGAAATACCTCAACAGTGTTCTGCTGCTCCTTTATTCAGCATACAGGAATGGGTTATTAATCAAATTCTATTTCTTAAATCCAATGGAAAGAAGTAAGGTTGCAGACCTGGTCCCCAGGTCTAGCCAATAAATCTACTTTATGCCCCAGTTTTGGTACAAATAGATAACTTCAATTGTTTCTTGAATCAGTGACTGCTGAGGTACGAGCAATAGATTGGTAATCAATTGAACCAAATAAAAATAATCTGACATCGGGGGGAACGACTAGCCCTGAGGGAATTAGGAAAATTACCTAGATGTGTTTTTGAACCAAATGATAAAGGGGGTAATTGTCAAGGTCCTACCTTTTCCCAGAGGTTATGTTACTCCATGTGCTGGCATCCATCTTGGATTTATGCTGAGCATGGTGGGAGGCTTTTATGCCTTCAGGTCTCTGAGGTCCATCCCCCAGAGGGGTGTGGCTGAGTACATATAAGCCTGTGATCCGCACATGCTCTTTGCACTTGTGTCTTGGTCTTGCTACAGCTCTGTGTATATGCTCGTGACTCTTCTGGTATTTGACTCGGCTTGTGACTAGACCATTCTCTGTGTTTTCCTTCGATCTGACCTTCCGTTGCTGAACCCGGCCCGTGACCTGTGATTCTCTGTCTACTGTTCTGTACTGTTTTGTCCCGTTGTTGTTGACCCAGCTTGCCTGACTACGCTATTGTCATTCTCACCAGCTACACGCCATTGGCGGCGGCCATTACCGCAGCCGGGGTGTCTCGGGGGCCGCGACCTGGTTCCTGGCTGCGTCAAGTCCATCCCTACCATCAGGGGCCCTGGTGAAGGGCAGCCTGGGACTTAGACTCCGCGCCCTGAGGGACTTCGGTCTGTTGGTGGTGGTTGTCGTCAGCCAGTGCGTTACCCTGCCACTAGGCCTACCTGTCCGTTCCACAGCCCTGCCCTGACATTACACAGGTGCCATGAATCCTGACGGTGCAGGTACGCCTTCACTTCCAATGTTGGTTGCCAGACTGGATCAACAGGATCTCCCGTTGGATCAGTTCGCTCAGGCATTGCAAACTCTGTTGGCACGCACCGCGCACCTTACTCCTGGTGTTATTAGGCCGGTTGTCACTCCGGTGGTCGCTCCCGCTGCTGTTCCGCTGGTTGCGCCTACCGCCGCGGCTGCTGCGGTACCCGCGGCGCCCAGAGGTATGACTGGTTCAGCCCCTCTTCCACAGCGCTTTGGAGGTGAGCCAAGTCAGTGTCGTGGTTTCCTCAACCAGGTGGGGATTTACTTCAAATTAATACCCCACGCTTTTCCGACTGAGAGGTCAAAGGTGGGTTTCCTAATATCGCTACTCTCAGACAAGGCCTTGGCCTGGGCGAATCCCTTATGGGAGAGGAATGACCCAGTGATTCACGAGTTTTTCGGTTTTGTCGATGCCTTCCGTAGGGTATTCGACGTACCAGCTCGCTCCTCCTCGGCTGCCAAGCTGCTCATGTCTATGTATCAGGGTTCACGGACCGTTGCCGAGTACGCCATAGAGTTTCGTACCCTGGCAGCAGAGGTGGGTTGGAACAATGAGGCTCTGGTGGCTGCGTTTTCTCAGGGTCTTTCTGATGCATTGAAGGACGAGATCGCAGCCAAGGAATTGCCTGTGGAGCTGGAAGCACTAATTTCCTTCCTGATCCTGATTGATACCAGGCTCAGGGAGAGGCCTTCACTCAAGGAACGCCTGCGGAGGCCTTCCAATCGACTGGCACCTGCGTTTTCTGTCCCACCCATTCCTCCCTCTCCTCCCACGCCTCCTGGGGATAGCTTGTCTGGTGGTGAGCCCATGCAGCTGGGGTTTGCTCGCCTTTCCGAGGGAGAGCGGGCCGGTCGGCGTCGGGAGGGGCGCTGCCTGTACTGTGGTCTTGGTGGGCACTTTCGGCGGTCCTGTCCGGTCCGTCCGGGAAACGCTCGCACCTGAGATCCTGTCGGGGACAGATCTTGGGTGGAGTCTCCTCGTCCCCGGCGTTCCGCAGAGATAAGCCACTGATCACCGTTGTCCTCTCTTGGGCGGAGGGCTCGGTGACGGCCCAGGCGTTGGTAGATTCTGGGGCCGGCGGGTTGTTTATGGACAGCTCGTTTGCTGCGCAGCACTCCATTCCCCTGCAGGCTCGAGTTACCCCATTGGTTCTCGAGGCGATAGATGGCAGGCCCCTGCAACCACCGCAAGTTACCCACGAGACTATGCCAGTTGAAGTAGCTATTGGGGCTGTTCACAGGGAGTTGGCCTGTTTCCAGGTGATTTCTTCTCCGCACTATTCGGTGGTTTTGGGGTATCCCTGGCTCCAGATGCACAATCCAACCTTCAATTGGCAAACTGCCGAGGTTCTCTCGTGGTCTCCACAGTGTGGGGCCGGGTGCATCCGTGGGCCGGTTAAGGTGTTGTGTGCCTCCTCGGACTCTGCGTTGCCCACTGATTATGGGGAGTACCAGGACGTGTTTGATAAGGTACGCGCTGGTGCCTTACCTGCTCATCATCCTTACGACTGCGCCATATCCTTGCAACCCGGTACCACTCCTCCACGTGGCAGGGTGTATCCTCTCTCGGTTGCGGAGAATAAGGCCATGGAGGAGTACATTGCGGATGCGCTTTCCCGGGGGCACATTCGTAAGTCTACTTCCCCAGCTGGAGCGGGCTTTTTCTTTGTAAAGAAGAAGGGTGGTGAATTGAGGCCCTGCATTGATTATAGGGGTCTCAATCGAATCACCACTAAGAATGCATACCCGATTCCCTTGATTACTGAGTTGTTCGACCGCCTTAAGGGGGCAACAGTCTTTACCAAACTTGACCTTAGGGCGGCGTACAACCTCGTACGGATCAAACAGGGGGATGAGTGGAAGACCGCGTTTAACACCAGAACCGGCCACTACGAATACCTGGTGATGCCCTTCGGGTTGTGTAACGCGCCCGCAGTTTTTCAGGAATTCATAAATGATGTCCTTCGTGACTTGTTGCAGCAGTGCGTGGTAGTTTACTTGGATGACATCCTGGTTTACTCTGCCTCCGTGGAGTCCCATATCCAGGATGTCAAGCAGGTGCTGCAACGATTACGTGAGAATGAACTTTTTTGTAAACTTGAGAAGTGTGAATTCCATCGATCCCAAGTTGCCTTTTTAGGCTACATCATATCTGCGGAGGGATTCTCCATGGACCCTCAGAAGGTTTCGGCGGTTCTGCAGTGGCCTCGTCCCAATGGTCTTCGGCCCATTCAGCGTTTTTTGGGTTTTGCCAACTACTATCGGAAGTTCATCAGGAACTTCTCCACGCTGGCAAAACCTCTCTCAGACCTAACCAAGAAGGGCAGCAATCCTCACGAGTGGTCATCCGAGGCCATCGTAGCTTTCGAGGCTCTGAAATCGGCCTTCGCTTCGGCTCCGATACTGTCTCATCCCAATCCTGGATTGCCCTTCGTCCTTGAGGTCGATGCATCCGAGACTGGAGTAGGCGCTCTCCTGTCTCAACGTCGGTCGCCCGATGGACCCCTACTTCCCTGTGGGTTCTACTCCAGGAAGCTTTCCTCTGCAGAGTGCAACTACCAGATTGGAGATAGGGAGTTGTTGGCAATCATTCTGGCTCTCAAGGAATGGAGGCACCTGCTCGAGGGCTCCGCGGTTCCCGTCCTCATTCTTACCGATCATAAGAACCTGACTTATCTTTTGGAGGCCAAAAGATTGACACCCCGTCAGGCCAGATGGGCCTTTTTTTGTCGCGGTTCAACTATGTGGTCTCCTATTTGCCTGGTTCCAAGAATGTCAGGGCTGATGCATTATCGCGGCAATACTCTGAGTTGTCCAGGGAGGACTCTGAGCCAACCTCGGTCATACCTCCAGATCAGATCCTGGCTGCCATTCACACCAGTCTGACTTCTCCCCTTGGGGAGCAGATTTTGGTGGCTCAAACTGACGCTCCTCCCGAGAGACCGGAGGGTAGATGTTTTGTACCCGAGGGGTTGCGCACCCGTCTGCTGCGTACTTACCATAACTCCAAAACTGCCGGGCATCCGGGGAGGAACCAGTTGTCTTGGGTCGTCTCTCGGTTGTTCTGGTGGCCAACTCTCCGTGCCGACATCGCCTCTTATGTAGCGGCATGTTCGATCTGTGCCCAGAATAAATCTCCGCGGCATCTTCCAATGGGTCTTCTGCAACCCATTCCCAATGGGGAGCGTCCTTGGTCACACCTGGGCATGGACTTTATTGTAGACCTCCCTGTGTCTCGGGGTCATACGGTCATTCTCATGGTCGTCGATCGTTTTTCCAAAATGTGCCATTGTATTCCACTCAGGAAATTACCAACAGCGCAAGAACTGGCCACGGTCTTTTCCAGGGAGATTTTTCGCCTGCATGGGTTGCCCAAGGTGATTGTCTCGGACCGCGGGAGTCAGTTCGTGTCCAGATTCTGGCGCGCCTTCTGCTCCCAGTTGGGTATTAGTCTCTCCTTTTCTTCAGCCTACCACCCGCAGTCCAATGGGGCTGCGGAGCGTTCCAATCAGGCCTTAGAACAATTCCTTCGGTGTTATATCTCAGACCATCAGGACGATTGGGCCGATCTCCTGCCTTGGGCAGAGTTTGCCAGGAACTCAGCGGTCAACTCCTCCTCCGGGATGTCTCCCTTCATGGCCAACTATGGGTACCAGCCCGCGGTATTACCTGAGAGGTTCTCACCACAGGACATTCCGGCTGTGGAGAACCATCTTGCTGCCCTGCGTTCTTCATGGGGGCAGATCCAGAGGGCTTTGAGGGACTCGGCTCAGCGTCAGAAGTTCCAGGCTGATCGCAGACGGTTGCCCGCTCCTTCATACCAGGTCGGCGATCGAGTGTGGTTGTCTACTCGTAACCTCAATCTTCGGGTGCCCACACCCAAACTAGCTCCCCGTTTTGTCGGTCCTTTTCGCATTCTCCGCAAGGTGAATCCGGTGGCCTATGCCCTTGCCCTTCCACCTGGGATGCGGATCTCCAATATCTTTCATGTATCACTGTTGAAACCTCTGATCTGCAATCGCTTCACTACCTCTCTGCCTCGGCCCCATCCCATTCGGGTTGACGATCATGAGGAGTATGAGGTGAGCCGGATCCTGGACTCTTGATTGGTGCGCGGTCGATTACAGTTCCTGGTTCATTGGCGCGGTTATGGTCCCAAGGAGCGTTCCTGGGTTCCTTCCGCGGATGTCCATGCTCCTGCCCTCCTCCGCGCTTTTCATACCCGCTTTCCTCAGAAACCTTTTGTTGAGCCGCGGAGGGGGAGGGGTCCTTGAGGAGGAGGTACTGTCAAGGTCCTACCTTTTCCCAGAGGTTATGTTACTCCATGTGCTGGCATCCATCTTGGATTTATGCTGAGCATGGTGGGAGGCTTTTATGCCTTCAGGTCCATGAGGTCCATCCCCCAGAGGGGTGTGGCTGAGTACATATAAGCCTGTGATCCGCACATGCTCTTTGCACTTGTGTCTTGGTCTTGCTACAGCTCTGTGTATATGCTCGTGACTCTTCTGGTATTTGACTCGGCTTGTGACTAGACCATTCTCTGTGTTTTCCTTCGATCTGACCTTCCTTTGCTGAACCCGGCCCGTGACCTGTGATTCTCTGTCTACTGTTCTGTACTGTTTTGTCCCATTGTTGTTGACCCAGCTTGCCTGACTACGCTATTGTCATTCTCACCAGCTACACGCCATTGGCGGCGGCCATTACCGCAGCCGGGGTGTCTCGGGGGCCGCGACCTGGTTCCTGGCTGCGTCAAGTCCATCCCCACCATCAGGGGCCCTGGTGAAGGGCAGCCTGGGACTTAGACTCGGCGCCCTGAGGGACTTCGGTCTGTTGGTGGTGGTTGTCGTCAGCCAGTGCGTTACCCTGCCACTAGGCCTACCTGTCCGTTCCACAGCCCTGCCCTGACAGTAATGTAGTCCATTGGCAGGAAAAAGACTATGTGGATGAAATCTACAGACAACTACTTGACAGAGCCTGTTATGAAAAATGTAGTAGTAATCCTTTCCTGAGGCTTGTCTGTGAAATCAATTATCAGATTGACAGAGCATATGAGGTGGGATTGCTCACCAAAAAAGAGCATCAGTACCTCCATGTGGAGGAATATAATATCCCTACATTCTATGTTACCCCTAAAGTACATAAAAACATCAATAAACCGCCGGGAAGACAAATCGTTTCTAGGGTAGGTAGCCCCTTGACACGATTAGGTAAATATTTTAATCAGCGAATTTAACATCTAGTTAAGGAGCTCCCTTCCTTTGTCCTTGACTCGACTGATATTCTATGTAGACTTTCTGATTTATCTATTCCTAAGGACTGTATCCTAGCTGGGGTGGATGTTGAATCCCTCTATTCATCCATCCTCCATGCGTATGGAATACATGCAGTTGCCCAATGGCTTGATATTCGCCACCCATTAGCTGGTCCGCATAATGAGTTTCTTGTTGAATTACTTGAGGTGATTGAATTAATTGAGGTGGTTGAATTACTTGAGGAAACAGGACAGAAGTTGCAAACAAGGATGAATTTGCACAGACATACCATCAAGGAACATAAAGAAGATAACTTTTGCACACCTGTGGGAAACCATTTCGCACAACCAGACCACACTATGGAAGACCTCAATATTTTAGTTCTTAAAGGAAATTTCAAAACTATTCAGGAAAGGAAAACTTTTGAACTAAGAATGATAATTCTATTTGATACAAGAGATAATGGCCTTAGTTTGGACATGGGATTCCTCACTCAATATCCAACAGTTTTACGACCCCCTCTGTGAGTGTTGTCCCCCCACCACCCAGTCTTTGCTTCTGCTGTGTCTTATCTCTAGTCTAATCCTAGTCTTATAACCATTGCTGTGCACATTTGTTTGTGTGTGTTTCTTTCTGGTTTTTTTTTTTTCTCCCCCTTTCTACATCTCTTCTGACATTCTGCTAAAACTTTGTGACATAGTACTGCTTGGACCTTGAAGAAGGGGATATATCCCGAAAGCTTGTCCTCAAAATTGTATGTTAGTGTAAATAAAAAAAGTATGACGTCAGTACTCAATTGTTTTTGTTGAATTACTCAAATACTTACTAATAACTTCTTTATTTTCAATAAGAAGTACTTCCGTAAAATTAGAGGAGTCGCAATGGAAGCCACATGTGCACCATCGTACGCATGTCTACATTTAGGGTGGTGGGAGAGAGAGGATGTCTACTAAAGCAGCCTTTGATCTACATGTACAGTTATGGGTTTGGTACATTAATGATGTGTTGGTGGTATGGAAGGGTACTGTGGAATAGTTTGAGAACTTTATTCTTGAATTTAATAGGAATTATAAAAATATTTTCCTTACATGCAAAGTAGACCCGTACCAGATTGAGCAAATCTACATCCACTTTGACTACAAAAACTTTTAGAAAGCCCACAGAGGGCAATACCCTTCTTCATGCCACCAGTCATCACCCCTGGCACTTGATTGGAGGGATCCTCATGGGACAGTTCCTTAGGATTAGGAGGAACTGTTTGAGTCCTAGGGTATTTCATGAGGAAGCCATCCATCTCGGTAAGAGATTCAAATCCAGAGGGTATGCTAACTCTGTGATTAGGGCTGGTAAACATAAGGCATGGCATTGAAGTAGGGAAGATATCCTGAATAAGCAAGGTGCATGTTCAAAATCTATACAGAAAGATGTAGAAAAAAATTGGTATTGTTACCACATATGGAACCCATTGGAAGCAGTTGCGATCTCTATTGGAGAGACATTGGCATATATTATTGTTGGATGATAGGCTAAAGAAAAGTTTAGGTCCTATACCTAATCTAATAGCCAGGACAGACCCAACTATTGGTGATGCCTTCGTCCACAGTGAATACATCCCCCCAAAAATCTATTATTAGCTTATCTTTTACCAAGCCCATTGTGGGTATGTATCCATGTGGACATTGCAGCATTTGCAAATATGTGGTTAAAACAAAAACCTTTGAAAATTCAAATAAAACCCATAAATATCAAATATGTTAATCTGTCAACTGCTCCTCTAGTTTTGTAGTATATCAGATTATATGCCCTAGTGGCATAATTTACATTGGTAAGATGTGTAGGGAATTTAGAAAACGGATGGGTGAACGGATGGGAGCCCGCCTAGGAATGCTAGGTGCTATTGGATATTTATTTGGCTAATTTTGGCCGTCATATCCCTTTTTTATTGTTCCCTAAATGAGTTGGCTCATATAAGGTTGCCACTTACTGCAGCAACACTCATTATAGATGTATTTCTGTTTTTCGCCATAGGCTTCACCTGGTGCGGATGACGTCGGTGCGATACTCATACCCTTTGGTCTGCATGTTTTATTTATTATATGCATATGTATATCTTTCTTGATTTAGCTAATGCTATGATATGTTATTTTTTCCACTTATTGGTTTGTGTTCCCTTTTTGTTCCTATCCACTTGAGGTTAAATGGATGACAGACTGTCACTATTAGGTTAAGATCCCTTTAAGGAGAGCAAGAGCAGATACTTTTAGTGATATATAAGTACCAACTGACAGCCTGGACAACCAATAGCTCTGAAGAAGTCCCCGAAGTGGGCGGGACAAAACGAGTCAGGTAACACATGCCCCCCCCTCTCTCTGACATCCACATGCTATCTCCACACGCTGTAGTGCATACCTGGACCTTTCACAGCCATACATCCATCCTTGAGCCATTTGCAATGCTTGATTTTGAGAACTGGCCGCCATCTATGGGACTGCAGGCAGATGTTTTGCTGAACTTTGAGGTTCCACTGTTGTTTCAGCCTTTATCATCACAGGACCCAGGGGTCCCATTGGACTGTGAGTAGTAGCGATTTGTGATGCTACGTTAGTCATATCAGCTGTGCAGATCACAGGATGGACTGGTCATACACATTCATGTCGCTGATTTACTCCTTCAATATCCTCTACCACATAGGCTGGCTACCGTGAACTATAGTACTGAACTACCAGTTACCAGCTGACTATCCTCACTCCATGGCTGTCATACCTTCTCTGGCTATTAGCTGATTGATTTCAGTAGGCTGCACCGGTGTCATCCATATTCTCACAGCCTTTGCATGTATTACCTTCCATTGTCTTACCTTCATTACTGCCTCCATTCATCTGGCTCTGGTCACACAAGAGGTTATTTATACCACATATTGCATGGACTTTGAGGCTTTTTCCCTGTGCAGGGACTTTATACCTTGTTATCCTCTTTGGCCAGCGGCCATGGCCAGACTGGCCTTTGCATATTGCTATATATACTAATGCTATATGTTTATGCATTGATGTCTGTTGTTTATCTGTCTTATATATCTGTATGGTTGGCACTTCCAGGTGTGTGCAGTAGGCCTATTCTCCATCTAGTGGGTGTTTGGGGGGTTAGGGGTGTGAGTGGGCTGGTATTATCTCCCTCAGCTCTTCTCTCTCCTTTGTGAGGGGGGTGGCGGGACGTAAGGGTTCTCCATCTAGGGGAGGGACTTCTTGTGGGTCCTTGCGGGGCTATTGAGGAGGTAAATAGGGTTGGTGGGGTGGGTTTTGTCAGGGGTTAGGTTTTGGAGGGTTGGGTCAGGTTAGTCCCAGTGGACCGACTCTATCCTTGGTCCATCCTTGAGGGTTCCCTCTTGATATCTTGGGGGGGGGGGTAGAGTCCTCTATCATGCAGGATTATCATGTCTCTGATAGCCTATTACTGTTTATGGTGCATGATAAATTTCTTTTGAGGTTAGCCTTTTAGGTCTGCAGCCTTTTTTCTTTCTCTTTTTTTGTTTTTAGGATGTAAACTAAGCCATGACTACCAGCAAACCACTCCTATCAGCCTTGGGTAGGCTTGTTTATCTTTCCTTTTGGAATACATTTTGAACCAAGATCAATATTAATTGAAAGTTGAGCTCTAAATACATTTTAAAAATAACCATTTACTGTAAACCAATCATTGCTTTTATAGCACAATGCTTTTAAAGCTTATACTCTGTACATGCTTAGAGTGCTGGAGTATACAGGAAATACCTCAACAGTGTTCTGCTGCTCCTTAATTCAGCAGGCAGGAATGGGTTATTAATCAAATTCTATTTCGTAAATCCAATGGAAAGAAGTAAGGTTGCACACCTGGTTCTACTGTTTAGCAGGGATGTATGGACTAAAAGAATAACTAAACAGTAATATGGCTAGTAAAAGTTTTATGTATTATGTATTTCACAAACAAAATCTATATCTTGCTTGCGTAATATAAATTAAGCAAAACATATGTCTTCCTTTTTCTTTTTTCATTGTTTTTCTGTGCTGAAAAATATTTTTGTGATTATAGAAATTCACACATTATTCTCTTACTCTACTTTTTATCTTTGTCTGCAAATAAATGTTGAATGCTTTTCATTCCACTGAATACTTTTCTCTTTGTGCTGTGGGATAGTAAATTGTATTATGTTATTATACACTATTTACAATTACCATTTGAGGAGCTTTTAGCATTAATCATCTAGACAGCAAAGTCATCAATGAAACAAGTCACTTTACAACAATTATGTCATATACAAAAAGACAAGTTGCAAGTTTAATAACTGGAAGAACAATTTAAAAAATAAACAAAAAAAACCAAACAAATGCATAAATAGAGAATAGCACTACCAACAAAACTTTGTGTATTCGTGTTTTAACAGTGTTGAATTTTTACAAAAAAGGTGTCCTAGTACATTTACAATAGTTTTAAACTACATTTAGCACACATTCACCAATACAGTCTCTGTATTGTATAAAGCATTTCCCGACGTTTATAACCATCTGTTTTTCAAAAAGTGGTTAAAACAGAGTCTATTTTATATTTCCTGCATGCATTGTCACACATTTACCCCTTTGCTTGAGGTGATTGTAACACACACACATTTACCAGCACATTTAACAGCAACTGCTACCAGGGTGAGATGGCAAATATTTGCAATTTGTAATTAAACTTCAGTGAATGTCTATGGGCCCAGAGTGTCAACCCTGTATTGATGAACTCAGATCCATCACTTAAAAGGTTTTTTTTTTTTTAATAAATTCAAGGTAACTAGCACATGTAAAGATGAAAATCAGACCAGATTATATCTGTTATACAAACATTGCCACATATTGACAAGGACCTACCTGAGATTGCAATGTTTCAGTAGAAATATATTCAGATGTTAATAATTAAAGGAGCATAAGACTGGCTTGCCAGATGACATTTACATATGAACTTAGTAGCTCTGATAAATTCCATTCTCACTCAGAGGAGGGATTTTTTTCTAGGCCTAAATTGCATACAGTGTTTATTGACGCCAAAAGGTTCCTCTTTTCATCACTCTACTAATCAATACCATAAATAGACAGACACTACATATGTCAGCTATCTTATATGATTTTTGCCTCACATGCCCCTGTAGATTAATATACATAGGAAGTTAACAGATAAAATTAGGGATAAAGTGGCACAGCACTGATGCAGAAAGACAGAAAAATATTTTGTCAATATCAAAGCATTTTGTGCAAATGTGCAAATATGACACTAGAGCACAGATTTTTGAATGCCATTTTAGATGGCATACCTAAGCCATATAAAGGAGCCTATATTCTTATTCTTTTTATAAATAAGGTGTGGTAAATTAACAGAGTGTCTTCGGTAGTGCTCCACCCTACCCATGCCACTATTGGTGGCTAGGGATGTCAGTCACCGGGTCTCAGCCGGCACTCGGCGATCGTCAGGGAAAGCTGGCAGGGGAGAGACCTGTGTGTAAACAACACAGGTTTCTCTCCTGTCAGCAAGGACATGCTGCTTTGTATTTCTTTGCACAGCAGAGAGATACAAAGCAGCATGTCTCCCAAGTAAAACAGCACATAATGTAAAACACACACAGCACACAGTTAACTCTTTGATAGCCCCAGATGTTAACCGCTTCCTGCCCAGTGTTATTGGTACAGTGTCAGTGCTGTTTATTAGCACTGATCACTGCATTAGTGTCACTGGGGATGTCAGTGTCAGTTAATCAATTCTCACCCAGTGTCAGAATGTCCACTGCAGTCCTGCAGTCCCACTGATTGCTGCCACTAGTATTAAAAACTTTCACGTAAACTAATTAATTTACACATATTGGGTTTTATTTTACCAAAGACTAATTTTATGAAATTTGATTTTTACATTTTTTTATTGATAATGTTTTATAGCAAAAAGTCAAAAATATATATTTTTTAAAAAATTGAAGGTCTTTTTTTTGCTTATAGTGCAAAAAAAATAAAAAAACACAGAGGAGGTCAAATACCACCAACATTAGTGTGAAAAAAAGGACATAAATTTAGTTTATGTCTAACATTGCATGACTGCGCAATTGTCAGTTAAAGTAATGCAGTCTGTATCACAAAAAATGGCCTGGTCAGGAAGGGGGGTAAATCCTCTGGTGGGGAAGTGGTTAAGGATTAATTCTTCATTATGAGATAATTTTGCTTAGTTTAAGCTTTGTTTGTTGCAGTGAACAAACCACGGGTCTTCTACTGAGTATCCTGAGTGTGCTTTACAATATACTGGGGTTGATTTACTAAAACTGGAGAATGAAAAATCTGATGCAGTTCTGCATAGAAACCAATAAGCGTCCAGGTTTTATTGTCAAAGCTTAATCAAACAAGCTGAAGTTAGAAGCTGATTGTCTACCATGCACAATTGCACCAGATTTTGCACTCTGCAGTTTTAGTGAATCAACCTTGCTGTATGTGCATCATCCCAGGTATAATCCTTGAACAACCATTCTTACCCTTAGTAGTAATTGCATTTTTACTTAACCACTTGGTTTAAATGTTCCTTAGAATACATATTTCTTCTTCACTTAATAAATGATTGCTCATTGATTAACAGTAACATACAGTACTCACAGTATGCTTTTGAAACATCATTTAGTTTGTCTTTTAGAACCCTAGAAATGCCTCTCCTCTGGAAAAAGGGTTGGTATTCTTTAGCTATAAAGGTCACAATTTTCCCATTTCATTTGTATGCAGTCCACTGCAACATTGTGTCCATGTTTGGATATTTGCCTTTAGATATTGTTTTTTCACATACTATGCAAATATGCATTACATTTATGGATGCTTACCTGTGGGCTTGATAAAAGAAGGAACTTCTGAAACCGTTGCCTGTTGTACCTCAATGTACCGCATTCCATTGGAATAAAAAATAACTCTTTCAGAAGTAGAGAGGGTGTTTCATTTGTTTGTTCTGTGCCATGGAAATTTGAGGATCAGCAAGTACAGTTGATCCGTTAAATCCAATTGATGAGACTACACAAAAAAGTGTTGCATAAATTGTTGGAGTTGTTTATATACCTGTAATAAATAAATAAATAATCAGTAGATTAGCTATTGCAGCAGGAACAGAAAAACACTAAAGATGGTAGGACTTAAAAAAGGGGATAAATGAATGACAGTTGATTAAATACAAAGTAGTAACTGGATGTATGCCAGAGTGTCACCTTGCAGAACAAACTGAAAACCGAAACCAGACTAATTGTAGAAAAGTGTGAAAAGACAAATAGAGGACAAGTAAATTCAAAATGGCTGAACTTGAACTACTGTTAAATCATATATTTAACTATATATACTGTGTGTGTGTGTGTGTGTGTATATATAAATATAGGATAAACCATTACAGCCTGGACAGAGCGATATCCCACTCTGAGGCACCTGTGAGGTGCAGTAGGGTGGGTGTTATCATGTTAGTGAGCTAGGAAATTATTCGAAACGTGTACGAGAGGCATCTTCCTGTTGGTCCATTCTTCTAAACACTATGGAATCTATAGAATTCTGGCAAACATACGTTTTTACCTTTTCACTAGGAGTGAGCTCATGTACACCACAAAAACACAATCTAATTAGAACATATACAATACAAATTAAAAAAATTAAAAAAATAGAATAAAAACCCTTTGCTCCATAACCAGCTGTCGACAGGTTATTCTTCAACCTTCTAATCACTTTCCTTTAGCTTTCTAAAAGTTTCACTGCTTCAGTTATCCTTAACTCATTTAATTTCCATTTTTGTATGTGTTACTCTGAGGTCCCTCACATCCCATGTTTTATATTCCTTATATAAATTAATTAAACTGAACAAATACTCCACCCTAATCGTGTACAAAGCAGCAAACACACCAAAAGGATATCCCCTATAAATCCCATTATTATTTTTAATTTTGATTGTTTTATCATTATTATGGTTAATTACATTTTTATTCATACTATTATTATCAGGAATTAATATAATCCCGATTATAATTACAATTTTGTTAACCAATCGTATTGAGGTATGTTGACCACTAGATGGCTTTTTAGTTGCTTCTAGGATTCATTGTATATATTGTAATCAATTTGGAATATCCATCTCATATACCAAATGTATTATTTATCCGATTTGGCAACAGCACTTTTGTTTTATGTTCTTAACACATTTAGGTCCAACTATGTCCAGTTGTCTGAGTCTTTTTTTCCCTGTAATTGGGGATAGGTTTGGTAATTCAGCTTCAGAGTGAGGCTTAGTTTTGGTTTCTATCATGGATGTGAAAGAGACGCTTGGTTGCGATTGGGTTGTTTCCTACTCGCGCGGCTTCCCTTATTTCCTGTATTTGGACTTAAGATGGAGGCCATTTTTTTCCAAATTGAGGCTTGGTTGTTACTTATATAAGCGCGATGGCGGAGGGTGGTCTCCTAGCCCCAGAAGACGTCTGATTATGATGAAAAGCGTCGGGCGGAGCCTCCGTTCTGACTTTATGGTGTAAGGATCGCCATTTTAGCTTGTTTCTACTGATTGATGTTTTTAAGCTTGCAAGTGCATTTTCATTCTTCTAAATAAATTAGCCTTAACTCACTGCACTATGAGAGGCACCTCTTTATTTTCATATGAGCATATGTTGACCCCATAACATCGGGACGGCCTGAGGAGCCTTGGGTGGTACATGTGAACCGATCTGAGACACATGAGCCTGGATGGGATTATCTGTATTGGGCGTGTATTGACCCCCTATAATTAAGGGGTCAAAGGACCTGGTAAGCCTGTAATTTGATATCATGGTGGTGCAAATTCACATTTGTGGTTATATTGGAATGAAGATTTTTCATCATTCATCACAGAAAAAAGGGGACTGTTCTATACACTCTATTTTATTTATGTTTATTTAATTTATTTATTTTGTGGCAATGGTTTAATGTTGAGCACTTTCTTGTTTATCCTCTATTGGACATATATTATTTATATATTATTCATGAATTTTTTGAGGTATTTATATTTCATTTAGCGCAACACAAGTTTTTTTATTTAATTTATATTCCTTATAATGAGCCCAACCTGTCTCCTTTCTGGTTTACTTCTCCCTTCCTTTTCTTCTTGTACTTCCTTTGTTCTGGCCTAATCAGATGGGCAGCATTAGTGCTTGACCCATGTCCATCTATGGCCACAAGTAGAATATTTTGTAGGGCCAGGGCAAAAAACTTCTATTGCGCCTTGTAATGATACAATTTGACTTTCATTTCTTCATACTTCAGCTGTTTCCGATGTTTTATGATCTACTGGGTGTACAGCCATTACTACTTTGTAAATAATCATACGTTGTCCTCTATCATTCTTTTGTCCTCTGTATTTCATATGTATATATTGGCCCCTCCCTTTATAACAAATGGTTATTGTTGGCCACATATCTTTTTTTTTATATATTCTCTGATATGCTTTCATATTATGGGTATATACTAGAACCTCTTATTCAGTTTTTCAAATGTCTACATAAATTATTATTATTAATTATAAAAATATTATTATTATTATTGTTCTTAATAATGTAATAATAATAATAAGAATAATAATTTTCTATGCCATTGGTGGTATACTTATTTTATATTATTTTATGTTCCTCTTGAGTTTTATATTTATCACACATGGTACCCTGTTTTTATCCTCTGAGACTGTGTCTCCCTGCTAATAGCCCCGCTCTGCTTTTTCCACATGAGAGAAAGACTTGGATCGCAATCTGGATGTGACGTACACCGGAAGTGATGATCACGGAAACCGGAAGTTGTGGCTGGAACACGTTGCGCAACCGCACTTCCAGGATGTTACACCGGAGTGTGTTCCACAGACACAAGGCTAGTTGCTTTGTGTCTCCCAGAGCCACATTTGCCAATTTTTATAATTAAATCAATAAATATGCTTACAACACAATCAAACAGTGTCCAAAATATCCAATAAATACAAAATATCCCAATCCCAATATTTGGAATGTCCTCCAAAGTAAAAATAGTCACTCAAAAAATCATAAGTACAAAAAAACTTCCATGTTGCAAAAAAGCCTCCAAAGTGATTTCAGGAACCACAGAACCTCAAAAACAAAGGAAAAACTCACATAGTGCGTTATCTTTAACAACTTGAGTATAGACACATGTGCTTCCAACACAAAACACTCGTGATCACTAATAGTGCCAAAAGTGAACAATCGTGTACATGTAAATCATAAAACAGTGCAGCGCTCTAAGAATTAAATAATAATAAATCAATAAAATAAAATAAATATGAATAAAATAATAGTGCCAAAAAACATAAAAAATTAGTGCCAAACCATAATAGAAATAAAGACAAGGTGTCAAACCATAAAAATAAATGGTGTGTACACAATTGATAATAATAAATCACACTCCAAAAGAAACCATCCAATGTAAGAAAACTTAGCAGTGCTCACATAGTGCCACAAAAAATTGAACATGAATAAATGCATCCAAAGCAATGTCCTTATAGTGAAAAAATGACATAAATCTTAGCAGTGCTCACATAGTGCCACAAAAAAATGAACATGAATAAATGTATCCAAAGCAATATCCTTATAGTGAAAAAAATGGCATAAATCTTAGCAGTGCTCACATAGTGCATCAAAAAAATTTTTTTTTTTTTTTTTTTTTTTTATAAATAAACGTATCCAGACCAATGTCCTTTTAGTGAAAAAATGACAATAAATCATGCGACGTGCAATAGTGATATTAAATGCAACACGTGACTGTGCCAAACTCCTCCTCGTGAGCAGCTAAATTGCCTCCTCACCTCCTCCTACTGACCCCTGGGGGCCAACAGGCTTGCAGGATCACCCTGGATCCTTAATAGATCATGGTCAGCAGCTTCCTTCCTTCCCTGGATCTCCTTAGAGGGGCTCCTATTTCCCCTATTCAGCCAGGGCGGTCCTGAAGAGTAATAGCTCACAATCCAGTGAGCCACAAAAAAAGCCTCTAAGTGCAGTATTCAATTAACTCGGTTTTATTTTAAAGAGTAAAAAAGGTTTCACTCACATTACAGACAGTCTCCCTCCTCACTGATGTGTGGGTGTACTGCATGTGGCTGGGACCTCTTGGGTGTAGCAAAATGGCGTCTCCCGCCGGAAATGCGTCACCACGCACCGGAACTACGAACTCGCGTACCTACGCGTTACGTCACCGTCTACTCGTGACTTCATCTGGGCCTGTAATATAAAAAAAAATCTGGGCCCAGATGAAGTCACGAGTAGACGGTGACGTAACGCGTAGGTGCGCGAGTTCGTAGTTCCGGTGCGTGGTGACGCATTTCCGGCGGGAGACGCCATTTTGCTACACCCAAGAGGTCCCAGCCACATGCAGTACACCCACACATCAGTGAGGAGGGAGACTGTCTGTAATGTGAGTGAAACCTTTTTTACTCTTTAAAATAAAACCGAGTTAATTGAATACTGCACTTAGAGGCTTTTTTTGTGGCTCACTGGATTGTGAGCTATTACTCTTCAGGACCGCCCTGGCTGAATAGGGGAAATAGGAGCCCCTCTAAGGAGATCCAGGGAAGGAAGGAAGCTGCTGGCCATGATCTATTAAGGATCCAGGGTGATCCTGCAAGCCTGTTGGCCCCCAGGGGTCAGTAGGAGGAGGTGAGGAGGCAATTTAGCTGCTCACGAGGAGGAGTTTGGCACAGTCACGTGTTGCATTTAATATCACTATTGCACGTCGCATGATTTATTGTCATTTTTTCACTAAAAGGACATTGGTCTGGATACGTTTATTTATAAAAAAAAATAAATAAATAAATAAAAAAATTTTTGATGCACTATGTGAGCACTGCTAAGATTTATGCCATTTTTTCACTATAAGGATATTGCTTTGGATACATTTATTCATGTTCATTTTTTTGTGGCACTATGTGAGCACTGCTAAGATTTATGTCATTTTTTCACTATAAGGACATTGCTTTGGATGCATTTATTCATGTTCAATTTTTTGTGGCACTATGTGAGCACTGCTAAGTTTTCTTACATTGGATGGTTTCTTTTGGAGTGTGATTTATTATTATCAATTGTGTACACACCATTTATTTTTATGGTTTGACACCTTGTCTTTATTTCTATTATGGTTTGGCACTAATTTTTTATGTTTTTTGGCACTATTATTTTATTCATATTTATTTTATTTTATTGATTTATTATTATTTAATTCTTAGAGCGCTGCACTGTTTTATGATTTATTGACACTGTGGATTGGTATCAGTTTAGAGTGCTGGCAGCTAGTCAATAGGTTTTATACTTTCACTCTCATAGCGCAGGAGGACCTTGAATTATTAATCGTGTACATGTGTTAGTGAAACAACCTCATAAACCAAACAAAAAACAAAACAGTGAAAACTTGTGAAAAATGTGTACACTTCTAGAGTGTTCAATTAAATACCCTTGCCAAATACCAAAAACACAGGGCTTGTAATCATCTAGGCAGGGTGTAGTCATATGTGATGTTCCACCAAAGAGATCCTCACAATCACATAGATAAACTCTTTCCTGAACACCATGCTCCAAAAACGATGCCCATCATATATATGGAGTAAATAATAGTGTGAATGCACATATAATCATCAGAAAAATACTTTATTAAATGCTTACATAATCCTTCATCTTTAGAATTGCCATCAACCAGATTAATAGCATCCAGACCTCTGGAGATCCTCTGAGACACCTCTCATGTGTATTATCTAGGACTTTCCACGATCCAAAATGGCCGCTTGGCCACTTCCGGTTCCGCTGTGCGTCTGACGTCACTTCCCTTGACGCGTTTCGTTATTGGACTTAGTCATAAGAGATAGAGACGTCAAGCAGGAAGGTCATATTTATACCCATCTCTGACATGAGCGCCGAGACCAAAGCCACCAAGTCAGAGAAGGGACCGCCGCCCTTATTGCGCTGTATCTATATCACATCAGCGGCTGACAACCCCGCTGCCCTCTGCATGATAACAGAGAATGTTCCCTTAGAGGTCATATATAACAAAGGCTGCATACATGATAACATGTATAGTACAATTAAAAGATACATTTACATATATAATGTAGCACAACACTACACCATAAATTAAAATACATTAAATGAAACAACATAATTAATACACATTAATCCCCCGGCTCCCCCTAGAGGCCAAACTAATACTAAATAAATATATATCCAAGAATACCATCATTACTACATATCTTTCTTTATTAAACCATATAGCCTATAAATTTATTAATCTTCCCATGATATCAGTATAATATTATAATCTTTTGTAATATATGTTAATTAGCCCATAATTTTATTAAATGATCAACATTAATAAATATTAATAAATATTAAATAAATATTAAAATATAAATACTAATAGGTCCCTCAATCGACTCATACTATATAATATAATATAATCACACTACCCCTAAACTAAAAAACGTATTAAATATGTTTAATAAATACATCTAAATATAAATATTAAATATTACATAAAAGAAAAAAAAATACATAAATATAATGGGAGCCTCTCCTCTCCTAAATACCAATAACATATATCCTTAATATCAATTCAGGAATTAAAAATTATAAATAAAGGAATTAAGATCCAAATCTACATTTAAACCATAAGGTCTCAAAGTCTGAAGCTCAAATATCCAAAAGATTTCATTTTGGGAGATGGCCTTTAATTTATCTTCACCTCTCCAATGAGCTTCCATCCTGTCTATCCCACAAAATTTCATTACACTAGGATCACAATCATGATACTCCCTAAAGTGTCTAGAAAGGCAGTGATCCTTTTTTCCCTTTCTTAATGTTATTTAAATGTTCACCCAATCTAATATGCAACGGCCTGGGTGTCCTGTCCATGTACTGAAATATACAAGGACATTCCAGTAAATACGTTACATATTTAGTAGAGCAGGTAGTAAACTTCTTAATTTTAAAATTAGCGCCTGTGCTACAAGATGTAAAATCTGATATTGATCTCTTTTTTTATATTGGTAACCTTACAAATAGTACATTTCTTGCATGGGTAGAACCCTTTAAAATCAAACATATGTAGTTTATTACGTTTTGGAGGAGAGATAATACTTTTAACTAAAACATCTCTTAAATTAGTATTCTTCCTATAAATAAAAGAAGGCTTTTTCGGCAAAATAGGACCCAACACATTGTCCTTCCTCAATATTGGCCAGTATTTACAGAAAATGGATTCCATTAAAACCAGAAATAAAAGCATACTCCACATAGTTATGTTTGTCTTATTCCTCTTTTTTAAAACCCTTCTTGTTATATTATCTCCTATATAACTTTTACTAATTTCATATCTAATTTTCTCCAGTACCTCAGGATCATAACTAGAGATGAGCGAATCGAACTTGGCGAAGTGGAATTCGTTTCGAATATTAGGAAAAATTTGATTCGCACCGAATCCGAATTTTAGCAAACTTCGGATGCACGAATCGCTGTAAATGTGAAGGAACTGTCAGAGAACTGTCAGAAACAGCGGAGCTCTCTGCAGATACACTTTTTGCTGTACTGGAATTCTTCTTCTTTTTATTCTTCTTCTTCTTTTCATTCTTCTTCTTCTTCTTCTTTTCATTCTTCTTCTTCTTCTTTTCATTCTTCTTCTTCTTCTTTTCATTCTTCTTCTTTTCATTCTTCTTTTCATTCTTCTTCTTCTTTTCATTCTTCTTCTTTTCATTCTTCTTCTTCTTCTTTTCATTCTTCTTCTTCTTCTTTTCATTCTTCTTTTCATTCTTCTTCTTCTTCTTTTCATTCTTCTTCTTCTTTTCATTCTTCTTTTCATTCTTCTTCTTCTTCTTTTCATTCTTCTTCTTCTTCTTTTCATTCTTCTTTTCATTCTTCTTTTCATTCTTCTTCTTCTTCTTTTCATTCTTCTTCTTCTTCTTTTCATTCTTCTTTTCATTCTTCTTCTCATTCTTCTTTTCATTCTTCTCATTCTTCTTTTCATTCTTCTTCTTCTTCTTCTTTTCATTCTTCTTCTTCTTCTTTTCATTCTTCTTTTCATTCTTCTTCTTCTTCTTTTCATTCTTCTTTTCATTCTTCTTCTTCTTCTTTTCATTCTTCTTTTCATTCTTCTTTTCATTCTTCTCATTCTTCTTTTCATTCTTCTTCTTCTTCTTTTCATTCTTCTTCTTCTTCTTTTCATTCTTCTTTTCATTCTTCTTCTTTTCATTCTTATTCTTCTGCTTTTCATTCTTCTTCTTCTTCTTTTCATTCTTCTTTTCATTCTTCTTCTTCTTCTGTTCCTTCTTCTTCTTCTTCTTCTTTTCATTCTTCTTCTTCTTCTTTTCATTCTTCTTTTCATTCTTCTTCTTCTTCTTTTCATTCTTCTTTTCATTCTTCTTCTTTTCATTCTTCTTTTCATTCTTCTTCTTTTCATTCTTCTTCTTCTTCTTCTTCTTTTCATTCTTCTTTTCATTCTTCTCATTCTTCTTTTCATTCTTCTTCTCATTCTTCTTTTCATTCTTCTGCTTCTTTTCATTCTTCTTCTTCTTTTCATTCTTCTTTTCATTCTTCTTCTTCTTCTTCTTTTTATTCTTCTTCTTCTTCTTTTCATTCTTCTTTTCATTCTTCTTCTTCTTCTTTTCATTCTTCTTTTCATTCTTCTCATTCTTCTTTTCATTCTTCTTTTCATTCTTCTTCTTCTTCTTTTCATTCCTCTTCTTCTTCTTTTCATTCTTCTTTTCATTCTTCTCATTCTTCTTTTCATTCTTCTTCTTCTTCTTTTCATTCTTCTTCTTCTTCTTTTCATTCTTCTTTTCATTCTTCTTCTTCTTCTTTTCATTCTTCTTCTTTTCATTCTTCTTTTCATTCTTCTTCTTCTTTTCATTCTTCTTCTTCTTCTTTTCATTCTTCTTTTCATTCTTCTTCTCATTCTTCTTTTCATTCTTCTTCTTTTCATTCTTCTTCTTTTCATTCTTCTTTTCATTCTTCTTCTTCTTCTTTTCATTCTTCTTCTTTTCATTCTTCTTTTCATTCTTCTTCTTTTCATTCTTCTTCTTCTTCTTTTCATTCTTCTTCTTCTTCTTTTCATTCTTCTTTTCATTCTTCTTCTTCTTCTTTTCATTCTTCTTCTTCTTTTCATTCTTCTTTTCATTCTTCTTCTTCTTCTTTTCATTCTTCTTCTTCTTCTTTTCATTCTTCTTTTCATTCTTCTTTTCATTCTTCTTTTCATTCTTCTTCTTCTTCTTTTCATTCTTCTTCTTCTTCTTTTCATTCTTCTTTTCATTCTTCTTCTCATTCTTCTTTTCATTCTTCTCATTCTTCTTTTCATTCTTCTTCTTCTTCTTCTTTTCATTCTTCTTCTTCTTCTTTTCATTCTTCTTTTCATTCTTCTTCTTCTTCTTTTCATTCTTCTTCTTCTTCTTTTCATTCTTCTTTTCATTCTTCTTCTTCTTCTTTTCATTCTTCTTTTCATTCTTCTTTTCATTCTTCTCATTCTTCTTTTCATTCTTCTTCTTCTTCTTTTCATTCTTCTTCTTCTTCTTTTCATTCTTCTTTTCATTCTTCTTCTTTTCATTCTTATTCTTCTGCTTTTCATTCTTCTTCTTCTTCTTTTCATTCTTCTTTTCATTCTTCTTCTTCTTCTTTTCCTTCTTCTTCTTCTTCTTCTTTTCATTCTTCTTCTTCTTCTTTTCATTCTTCTTTTCATTCTTCTTCTTCTTCTTTTCATTCTTCTTTTCATTCTTCTTCTTTTCATTCTTCTTCTTTTCATTCTTCTTTTCATTCTTCTTCTTTTCATTCTTCTTCTTCTTCTTCTTTTCATTCTTCTTTTCATTCTTCTCATTCTTCTTTTCATTCTTCTTCTCATTCTTCTTTTCATTCTTCTTCTTCTTCTTTTCATTCTTCTTCTTCTTCTTTTATTCTTCTTTTCATTCTTCTTCTTCTTCTTCTTTTTATTCTTCTTCTTCTTCTTTTCATTCTTCTTTTCATTCTTCTTCTTCTTCTTTTCATTCTTCTTTTCATTCTTCTTCTTCTTCTTTTCATTCTTCTTCTTCTTCTTTTCATTCTTCTTTTCATTCTTCTCATTCTTCTTTTCATTCTTCTTCTTCTTCTTTTCATTCTTCTTCTTCTTCTTCTTTTCATTCTTCTTTTCATTCTTCTTCTTCTTCTTTTCATTCTTCTTCTTTTCATTCTTCTTTTCATTCTTCTTCTTCTTCTTTTCATTCTTCTTCTTCTTCTTTTCATTCTTCTTTTCATTCTTCTTCTCATTCTTCTTTTCATTCTTCTTCTTTTCATTCTTCTTCTTTTCATTCTTCTTTTCATTCTTCTTCTTCTTCTTTTCATTCTTCTTCTTTTCATTCTTCTTTTCATTCTTCTTCTTTTCATTCTTCTTCTTCTTTTCATTCTTCTTCTTTTCATTCTTCTTTTCATTCTTCTTCTTTTCATTCTTCTTCTTTTCATTCTTCTTTCCATTCTTCTTCTTCTTCTTCTTTTCATTCTTCTTCTTCTTCTTTTCATTCTTCTTCTTTTCATTCTTCTTTTCATTCTTCTCATTCTTCTTTTCATTCTTCTTCTCATTCTTCTTCTTCTTCTTTTCATTCTTCTTCTTCTTCTTTTCATTCTTCTTTTCATTCTTCTTCTTCTTCTTTTCATTCTTCTTCTTCTTTTCATTCTTCTTATTCTTCTTTTCATTCTTCTTCTACTTCTTTTCATTCTTCTTTTCGTTCTTCTTCTTCTTCTTCTTCTTCTTCGTCGTGCCCCGTGACTGCCCAAATGAGTGAAGTGTGCGGTGATTCTAAGATCGACGGCACTCATCTGCATGTCATACTGACTGACAGTATTATTTCTCTTCCCCAGCAGACTCCAATGGCATTTAAATTAAAGGTACAGTGTTCTGCACTAATATAAAGGCTCTCTGAAGCCTAGAAACCCTTTTAATAAGTTAAATTCGCAGCGAATAAATTCGCATCGAATCGAATTTCTCCCGCAAATTCGGCGAATCAGCCGAATCGAATTTTTGAATAATTCGCTCATCTCTAATTATAACCTTTTTGTATGAATCTATTTTTAATATTTTCTGTTTGCTCTATAAATTCTTTTAACCTCGAGCAATTTCTTAAGATTCTGATAAACTGACCCTTAGGTATGCCGTTAATCCAAGAAGGGTGATGACAGCTATTCGTCGGGATGTACCCATTTCTATCTGTCTCCTTAAAATACGTCTTAGCGTTTTGGGGATTTTCAGTATATTATACAGGCTACCTTATATTTTACTTATTGTTTGCTTTACACCAGGGGGTGTAAAATTCATATGGTGGGACATGGATATTTTTAATTTGCTTAATAATAGGAAAGTAAATTTAGAGGAGGTTTTCTCAATTACTTTTCCAGCTTCAGGAGAAAGTTTGGAAGCCTTAGTTAAAAAGATAGGGTTTACAATGGAAAAGAAGATCCAATTGTGGTGGGATTTAATCACCTTTGAGAAGTATCTCAAGGAAGATATTATCCCTAGAAGGTTGAGATGGGATCTAGGCCCTAACGATGGCCTGAATGATGAAGTTTCAAATAAGGAGTGAGGAATTTTTTTCACATTTGTGAAAAACAGTTACTTAATATGCTTATTGAGAGGAAAAAGAGGAAACTCCAACTAGTAGAGACAAAATTGTGTGAATTAAAAAATAAGGTAGAGGTCTTTAAAGATAATAAAGAATATGAGGACAATTTTAAAAAGCTCCATGTACAGTTGGATAAAAAGGATGCAGATGTAAAGAAGAAAAAACATAAGAAATATATTAGAGATATGGGGGATTACCAGACGGATAATGTCTATAAGTGGCAAGACATTGTCCATATGAATTGTCAATCCTCTAATACTATACCTGCTAACTTACCAACTAAAGAGAAAATAAAAACGCATAACCTACCAGAGAAAAAAATGGAGTATATGAAGAAAAATAATGGCCATCATACCCAAAAGGTCCAATATAACTCTCCTTGGAGAAATAAAGAGAGAACCAATGGCAGTCCTTATCAGAGACAATTTAATATTCCAGTATATAACAGATTCTAGCCCCTGGATGGGTGGAACAACTCCCGAGAATATGGGGGAAGCCCGATGAGAAATAGAGGTAATTTTTTTCAGCAGAATTACAGAGCAAGGCCACCAGGACCCCCAAGGGGGGTTTCTTTTTACCAACAAGGGTGGGGGCGGGGAACCTCAAGAGGGTATCAATACCCAAATCATTACAGAGGGGAGATGGAGAGACCACCACCCATGACAGGAGAAGAACAATCAGGACATTATCAGGGAAGCCCAGGAATGCAAGGGAAAGAAGTAAGGATGGACAACAAAAGAAAAAGGAAAGATGCGTAGGGGAGGGGATCTATGATCTCAGCTTCACCCCTTTGACTCAAAATGAAATTTATGTTCTTGACAAAGGACTGAAGTTTGCACCCAAGTCAAACCTAAATAGGTTTAATGCTTTTATAGATATCAACAAGTATATTAGGAAACTTAATATTAAAAAGTATTTCTCCTCCCTACCTGGCCAAAATAACCTGGCTAATAATAAGAGCCCCTCGGATTTATTCTCACATAGTGGATTGAGAAATAATTCTATTTTTAATCCAGTTAATAACAGAAACCAGTTTATTGAGGTTTTCAAACAGATGGTTATTACAGATGTTAGAGAAATTAAAAATAAGGAATTTAAAGAGGAATTAATGTTTCAGACGGGTCTGAATTCATTAAAAAAAAGAAGAAAAGAAGAATATCACCCCGGCAGATAAGGGTGGAGGAGTGGTAGTGCTAGATAGATTGGCCTATGAAAAAGTTATGAATTGAATTTTAAAAGATACTGACACTTATGTTATTTTAAAAAGTAATCCTCTTACTAAATACAAGAAAGTACTTCAGGATATTATTAAGGTGCTGAAAAGGATGGGATATTGGAGGCTAAAGAAGCCAGGTATCTTATTCCATCACATTGTAGAATGCCTGTGATTTATTACTTGCCCAAAATACACAAAAGTTTAACCAATCCCCCCCGGGAGACCTATTATCAATGGTATAGGGTGTATACATTCAAGAACGGGGGAATATATTGATTGGTATTTACAACCTATAGTTAAACAGATGCCTTCGTATCTGAAAGATGGGCAGGATTTTATTGATTTAGTAGAATATATGAAAGTTTCTGAGAATACTATATTGGTGACCATTGATGTTAACTCCCTGTATACAAACATTAAACATGAAGAAGGGATTAGAGCCATTAAATGGGCCTTAAAAAAGTACACGGATCTCCATGTGAAACAGAGGAAATTTATTATAAAACTTTTAGAATTGTGCATGGATAAAAAATTACATTTGGTATGGAGTACAGAAAGGTGAAGCAGAAGAAAGGTGTAGAGATGGGCACGAAGTTCGCACCCAGCTTAGAAAATATTTTTTTAAGTAAATGGGAGGAGAAGGTGATTTTTGACACCTTCTCCTCCTATTTAGGAGAGGAGAGGGTCCCATTATATTTATATATTTTTGCGGACAGTACAGATGACTGCTGACCTTTGGGGAGGTGGGGAGCGGGTACCTGAATTTGACAGGTACCCGCTCTTACTTCCGCAGAGTTTTTGTTTGATCTTACCTGTTCCTCGATCCAGCCGCGCGCTGTCTTCCCGGCTTATGTAATGGCGCTCGGCATGACAGCCGGGTGCCCAGTGCGCATGAGCGAGAAGCACTTGCGCTTTGTGATTGGTCCGGTGGCTTCTGGGATCTGTCATGTGTCCCAGGTACCGCCTTACCATTCACAAAAAGCACCGCTTCTTGCGCATGCGCACTTGGCACCCGGCTGTCATGCCCAGTGCCCACACTACAGAAGCCGGAAGACAGCGCGCCGCTGGATAGAGGAACAGGTAAGATCAAAGAACAAAGAAGTAAGAGCAGGTACCTGTCAAATTCACGTACCCGCTCCCCACCTCCCCAAAGGTCAGCAGTCATCTCAATAAGGTCCAGCTGCAGAGCTGAGCGGCCGGCCCGGTATTCTGACACGGCCGCGGTGGAAATACCGGACCGGCCGCTCCATATTCGCTCCATAAGACGCACTGACATCTTCCCCCCTTTTTTGTTAGCTTTATCCTTGTGGATTTTAGGTATACAATAAGTGATTGGTACTCTACATGCTGCAGGTATTAAACATTTCTCCTCTCTCCCATCTAATATGCTTTTTTTCTTCCTTTTCTAATCAGTTTTCCCAGTTCTTTTTTGTATCTCATTGTTGGATTGCATGCCAAAATATATGTATTCTCGTCCTTCATACTCTTCTCCATTTTTTCTTTGTATTTTTCCTTGGATAAAACAACTATTCTACCTTCTTTGTTGGCTGGACTTTTCTGCTTCTTTTATTTCTTCTATTTCTTTTGTACCCCTCCTGATATGATCCAGGTCATTGAACTTTTTTACTTTCAACTTATTCAAATCGTCTAACACCATCTTCTTAAATACATCTACATATTTGTTATTTCCTATTTGTGGGTTGAATGTAGATTTATTCCTAAATCCCGTGTGTAACATGTTGTTATCCTGCTCAACTCTTCTCATATATGGTACTTGGGGGTTCATCAATCTGTATTTTTTCATATTAAAATCCCTAATATATTTCTGAATACTGACAAATGTCTCAAATTTGTAAAAATTTTTCACTGGGGCAAATTTTAGACCCTTATCCATGACCTGTAGTTCCTCTCTTTTGAGTGGAATACCACTCAAATTACATATACTCTCTCCTAGTTTTCTCTTCTTATTCTGTTGTTTCTTCCCTCCTCTGCATCCTATCTTCTTTGTGGGGTGTTTCTTATTTGTATTTGCTGTTCTCTTTCTTTTCTGCCCCTATTCTGATCTGGATAATATGTTTGAGGATGATGTCCATCTTCCCTCCTCTACTCTTGATAGTGAAAATGTGGAGGCCTCCGTTTGTCTAAAAAAGGCCTATGTGGTGAATTTATATCATTGTGATTCCTCAATGGATAATATATATTTCTTGTGGCTATTGGTGAATAATATTCATTCCTGTGGTACTGCTGGTGATTTCTTCCTCTATTCTGGGGATGATCTCTTCTTTGTTGGTTCCACCTAGGGGAATGATGGCCTTCTGTATATAGTTGTTGGTAATTCCTTCCCCCTCCCCTGGGGGCACCATTTCCATGTCGATACCTATATTGATTATTATTCCTTGGACCCTTGTGTCTATATACTGCAAACTTGCTCCTCACCGGCCTACCCAAACACAGGCTATCCCCGCTTCAGTCTATCCTGAACTCAGCGGGCAGACTCACCCACCTTACCAACCGCTCCGCTTCTGCCACCCCCCTCTGTCATTCCCTCCACTGGCTTCCGATTGCCCGTGGATTTTGATATTAATTGCTTTAAAGAGAACTTTTTATTAACTGTGTATTATATTGGACTATTACTATGCATTGTATGGGGATTAATTATAGGGGAGGATATATGTCTCATATTGTACATAGTATGTACATCCCAGTGTAGTGTTTACATATACCCATTGTATAGATGGCTTTAATAACACACTGGAATATACTTAATTTAATTTAATGTATTTATTTTTTATATTATATTATCAAATTGTGTAATAATTGTATTAGCTTCTGTACTGTAGGGGGGTATAGTTATAATACTGGCATATTTTATTTATTATGTATTGGTTCGCACAAGATGAGCTGGCAAACTCTGGAATATTCATTGCACATTCTTGTGGGCTAGAGTAAAATGGCGCCCATTTAGATGCAGTATTAGACTATGTAAGAATGTTGGGCTAAGCGAAAATGACGCTCGTTTTATTATTGTCTGTAGTTACCTTGACAACAATCATGGAGTTCAGAATAAATGAGCGGCAGAACGTCCAATGGCCATCTCCCGATTAAGTCATGTGTTGTGACGTAATGCGTAGGGTAGGTCGATGATGTCAAGCCGCACAACCGAAAGTTTGCGAGCCACCATTTTGTGAGTCACCATAGAACGCTGGATTCGATATTCTGGAAGCTATTCAACTGTAGTGTCCCAGTTTGGCACTTTTTATGTGAGTGCACTCAATCTATTTAATATATGTTGATTGATATAAGTGATACACTATGATGGGCGTTCTTTCTGCATTTCAAGAGGATATGCTGGATAAGAAATAGGAAGATCATTTTAGAGTAGAGTGTGGAGGAGAGTGGAGCAATAAAGGAATTATACCTACCCGGGTTAAAAGGGAAAAGTGCTGTTTGTCCTAAACATTTATAGGTCAAAATAAGGAGGTGAGAGTACATATGTGTGTTGGAGCAGAAACACAGAAGGGTAATTTTGTACACGGCAGGAAGGTACACAAGTATTTACAAGAACTGAGCAGCCTTATTAAGAAAGATCTATATATTATATAAGGACTCTCTTTGTTATATGGGATCTTTATGTCGCAAGATGAACACATTGTTTATGTATGCACTGTGATGTTTATATGCACTTTGTAAGAGTATTAACATTTTTTGCACGGGTCTTTTTTTTTCTTTTAAAATGGACCTTCCATTTTAAATGGAAGCCCAAATGCCAAATCCTGTCTTTTGGATTGCTTGTTATGACCAGTTGAACAATAAAAACTTTGGCCTCCTAACCCACATGGAAGAAAAGTATATTTGAAATATATTTAGGTGTTCTTGCATGGCAAAACCACTTACTGTTATCTCCCATATATATTCTTATTATTATAGCCAAATTTACCACCCTAACTCCTCCCACAGTTTTTACACTACATAGACAGTAATATACCGAAACGTGCGGATTGTTCCCAATTGGTGTGCTATTACTTTGTGGAACGTTTTGCTGAATGATTCACGAAATATCTGCATTTTTGTGGTGAAATTGGTCCAATAGGAATGAATGGCGGAATGTTCAAAACTAGAGTGGGAGCTGACAAAACCTTTTCACAGTTACTCCAGCCACTCCAACCACACAACAGTTACTCAAGCCACTCCTCCCAGTTACTCCGCCCACTCCAGTTGTAGACTACTGGTGGAGGCAAGAACACTTCACACAATTTCCCCAGAAATTGTAGCTTTTCTAGTTTAACCAATTCAATAGTGGGCAATTTTACACCTTCCTGCCCAGGCCAGTTTTCAGGTTTCAGCGCTCTCACACTTTGAATGACAATTGCACGGTCATACAACATTGTACCCAAACTAAAATTTTATCATTTTCTTCACACAACTAGAGCTTTCTTTTGGTGGTATTTAATCACTGCTGGGGTTTTTATTTTTTGCTAAATTAACAAAAAAAAGACCAAAAATTTTGAAAAACACACATTTTTCTTTGTTTCTGTTATAAAAGTTTGCAAATAAATAATTGTTCTTCATAAATTTAGGCCAAGATGTATTCTGCTACATGTCTTTGGTAAAAATAACCCAAATTAGGATGAGTTTTATAGTTTGTAGGAAAGTTATAGAGTTCACAAACTATGGTATAGATCTGAATATTGATCAATCCTGAAGTACTGACAGCCAATCTAATTTCTTGAGGTCCAAGAATGTCAGAACAGTACAGATATCCCCCAAATGACCCCTTTTTGCAAAGTAGACAGTCCGATGTACTTCATAAGAGGCATGGCGAGTTTTTTGAAGTTGTATTTTTTTTGTCATAATTTTTCAGAAAATGAAAAAATTTAAAAAATTAGTTTCACTATTTTTTTTTTTACATATTGTCACCAGTGCAGTACAGCATCATCATATAACTGGCATGGCGGTGATCAGGGACACTGACTGGTGACAGTATGAAAAAAAAAATATATATATTTTATTTTATTTGTTTTTATTATTTTTTATTAATTTTTTTTCTTTTTAAGATTTTTTTTTCATATTTCACTATGACCAAAGTAGTACAATGTTACCATAGTAACATTGTACTACTTTGGGGAAGTGATCAGTAGTTTTTTTTTTTTTTTTTACACAATTTGCTTATAGCAAAGAATTTCTTTGCTATAAGCAAGCATTTACCTGAATGACATCGATTCATTCAGGGTTTTTTTTTTGTTGTGCTTAGCTGTGATTTGGCCACAGCTAATCACATGACATGTGCTACATTTATACACATCCCAGCATTTAACTAATGCCTGGAAATCTTCAGTATAGAAAGATTTGTCAGTGTGCCTGAACCATCCTAGGACAGCCTTCTTCACTCCATGAATCAGTGTGTTCACCGTTCCAAAAAGATTAGTCTCTTGTGCAATTTCACCACAGGTAATGCGTTGATTATCCAGAATCAGGTGTTCCATGGGCTGAATGTTCACAGGTATGACTGCTGTGGGTTGGGAACCCCCATGGCTGAGATCATCACTGACGGACCTATGGCCATCTTTGAAATGTTTACATCATTCAAATGTCTTACTGTCGCTGAGCGTCTCATCGTCATACTGTGCTTGAAGTCCACTATAAGTATTCACAGGTTTTACGCTTTCATTCACAAGAAACTTCATCACCGCACGCTGTTCCATGCACACACTACTAGTAACACTGCCATCTGCCATCTTGATTAGCAGTCTCTAAAATGGTCCATGACATGTGTACCACCTATCAGTAATAGGACACACTTGCAACTTACTACTACATGTAGTACCGCCATGCTAGCATCCCTTTTTTATACCTGTAAAATTAAAAGTCCCTGTTTGACTTGAACACCCCAGCATCTTAGACTGTAAAGTGGCAGGCAATCAAATTACTAGGCTGAATGTGTATGCCCTAACTCCGGCCATATCTACATTCTCACCCAAGTACTTGACAAGTTGCAACAAATATCTCACACGTTCTTGATTCTAGAATGGGACTTTAATCTGATCCATCCAAAGACAGATGGGCACTGTCTCAGGATCCACCTTCTAAACAGGTACATACCATAGCCTATCCACTTATTTTCACAAGCTGATCAGAGAACACCACCTGTTTGATGCCTGGCAGATTAAACACCCCCTCCATAAACAATTCACTTTTTATTCCAGTGCCTATAACATTTACTCTAGACTGGATCATTTCTTTATTTCAGACCCTTTGCTCATTAATTTGGTTAACTCTGAAATAGATCCAATCACATAGTCTGACCACACCTCTTAAAATGTAATGTTTTTTTTTTGGTTCGGGTTTCAAAACATGTGATTGGGGATTAATGACACCTTTAATAAAATGGAAGATAATCCAGAGCAACTCTCTCGAGATTTGACATAATGTATTCAGATTAATAAAGATTTAGTGCAGCAGGCACATGAGGTATTTTTATACAACATACTGTAAGAAAATAAATTATCCCTTTTTACAGACATTATTTTACTAATCTAGTAAGTGTTAACCATAGTGTGTACAGTTCTAAACCCTCCTATTCTGCAATAAGCCAGACTGAATGTAACCTTGAAGCTTTATTAACAAAACAAGGTGGGTAAAACGATTAGGAAAAACAGGTTAAAAGTACAGTACATATAAACAATCTATAAAATATACAAACACAATAAAATGGTTAAGCTGCGGATGGCAAGTTCATGTTTAACAGCGTTGCTGCCTCTAGGGGATGTAAGTTCAGTCCATGACATGTACTGCACAGAATTATAGCTGGTTCTTTTCCCTCAGTTCTTAAGATGGAGTCTGAGCTCCTGGGATGCACCTGTTTCTATTTCTTAGAATGAAGGACTATTTTTATTAAGGCCAAATGGCCTCTAGTTTTTGTAAAACAGTACATTTATTCTTGGCTCCACCTACTGGCCAAATTTAATATTTCAATAAGGAATGATTAATTTCCCTGCTGAAGGAAGAACAAAGACTGAAGCATTACCAATCCACATTCCTCCTGCACTATTCACCTTCCTATAAGCCAACTGTCCTTACCATTGCCAACATTGCCTTTAATACTTAGGTACTTATATCAAAGGCTGATTACTCAGTCCTTTATAGTGCTAATTATTCCCCTCTATTTCAATTAATTCTTCAATCATTAAAACAATGGAATTTTACAACATCTCTCTACTGGGAAGAATACATGTTCTTAATATGTCAATCTTGCCCAAATTGCTGTAACTTGTAGAATAACTAAACCCATTGTACTGCACACTCTGTCCTCTTCTCTCTGAAGTCTTGTGTTGGCCTATGGGTACCTGATTTTATGAAATACTATTATGCTGCAAATGTATGTTTTATTACCTCTTGGTCTACTCAATCTGCACCTAATTGATGGACAGAAATAGAATCAGGACAAAAATTCCCTGTATATGTTTGCTCATTGATCTGGTCCAATGCAGACAGGATTCATAGATTGTTGAAACATTTATATCTTGCTCCTATGTTATTCACATTGTCAATTTGGAGAAAATGCAATGTGAAGTATTCTCTTTCTCTAACATGCTCCATTCTGACTAATGTTTATAAAACCCAGCAATCCCTGATAGTCTGTCTTATGGCCTAATGCTACCATGGACACAAATAGCTATTTTCCAACCCTGACACTTTATTGACCCAGTATCCCATTAATGTTATTCTTTTGAGGAGTTGCAGGTTATTAAACATATAGCTAAAACACCTCTTCTATGTGTATTTGAAATGTAGTCATTTTTCTTCTATGCAACCCTTCTTAATTTTAGAAAGACCCAAACAATTTGAATCTATCTGTGCTCATGGCCCATTTCAGCTACATCTAATTTCTTTCATATATAAAATCCTCCTTAAGAGCCAGTTGCTGGATGGCTACATCATTTATATATGACAAAATAAGAACAAGCCCTTCAATGTCCTATTCCATTAAAGAGCTATGTGGTGTATAAAAGAGAATATTTATAAAGACTTGATGTTTTAGTACAAAACACCTAGAATGTTGTATGCTTCTAGCCCAGTGATATCGGAGTTGTGCTGCAGATGTGTTGGCAATGTCCCTGTATTCAGTCTTTTTGGTCCCTGGTAATGTCGCTCTTAAGTCAAGTCATTGATACCACCCTTCCTTTAGACCCTATTATTACCTCTTAGGTTTATCCTTCCCTGGTATCTCTAAACACTAGAAAAATTACTAAATAAATAATGTTTTGGCACTTATAAATGTGCCGCATCCCTATACAAAATGTCTAAAATAATAGCAGGAAATGCAGGACTTTCAAGGCGCAGCTCAATAACAACTTTGCTTAAAATGACAATTTCTTAATACAATGCTTGCTTAAAAGAAACATAACAAATAAAATCACTGGACCAATAAAACAATATCCCCATATATCATGCTCTATAATCCGTCAATATATCACCATAATGACAATTTAGTGGATTGTATCACTGGCAACTTTTTTGAGGTTTGCCATATGTTGGAGTCTATATATAGATCTGTGTGTTTCTTGGATAAGAAAATTCCACTTCCTAAGGATCAATAGAGGACAGTTTATCTGAAGGTATCAAAAAACAAAAATTAATATTTACATAATATGTACAAATACAACAATTTAGTCAAAGCACTAAACATATGCTGTTCCCCAATACCTGACAATCTCCCAGGTTGATGGAAACATAGAACCCGAACCACGGCCTAGATGGGTGGACCAGAAAAGGGAGGCACCAACTCCCCAAAGTGAAAGTAAATATACCTCCAATTACATCTCAGGTAGATATGAAGCCCAAATAATTGTAGAAAGATCTACATAAAAAATAAACCATATGGAATTGCTTAAATATAAAGGGTAGGTAAGTGAGTGCAAACAGATCAGGTGAGCAGCTAACATACAGGGTAAACCTCAGAACCTTGGAATAAAGACTTATAAATGGGGTATGTAGCGCTAGATAACAGATGACAGGCACGGTGGCTGTTACAATATGAAGTAACCATACAGTAGTTCATAAAATGATTCATATATCACTGTCAGAAGCACAACGGAGATGATCCAATGCTACTCCAGATCGCATTAGGTGAGATAAAAGAAAATAGTGAGATTGTGCGCTTACCACAAGTGCACATAATATGCGCATTATATGCTATTCAACAGCAACCGGGCATCATGGTCTGGTCAATAGCCTGGGCACCCTCTGGTCATGTCCGAACATCTGGGTCACAGGTACAACGCTATCCAGGCCCTCTCTGGCTTTCAAATCCAAAAACGCCACCTTGCATAAGCTCATTAAAAAACGAGCCGGGAGGCAAGAAAGCGCTAATAGTGAAGTACGTTTATTAAAAATACAAGATGTAAGCAGAACAACCAGAACTTACATCGACAAACTACACACCCAGGCCCAAAAGTATAGGCTCCCTGGTGGTTAGTGGTACACAACATGCACTGCATACAGACCCAGGTCCAGTAGATGAAAGCCTGGTGGCTAGTGGTACCATGAGTATACAGTCATACATAAATGGATGATAATAGAGATATACTCATCCAGGTATAGTGAGGCAATTCCCTGGTGGCTAGTGGGTCCTCAACAGCAAAGGCGTCAATAGGGTGGATCCCCTAACATGTTTCGAGCTAAAGCTCGTTTTCAAAGGGGTGAATCCTGCCCATAGACGCCTAATTTAAAAGACCCGCGGTCGCGCATGCGCATTACGCACCACGCGCCGCTCCGGGATACTGCGCATGCGCGAATGACGTCACACGCTACCGTGTAACTCCTGCGCATGCGCGAGCGCGTCATGAATATGGACGCTGAAGCCCAATGACAAAATCCGCCCACACTAAGGCAGGCTTAGGGCAGATCTGGACGGCTGTTCTAATCCTCCATGGAAGCGGAGACCAGAGCAGCAATCTATATTAGTATATACGATCTGGATACACTAGATCGCCAGGGAAATACCCCAAAGGCATAAAAAACATTTACATCTCTGATAATGACATAAACATAAAAACATGAATTTACAAGAACCACATATGTTCGTTTAAATGCATATAAAAACTACTGGATCACGTATACTTAGAGTCCTTAAAGTGATCCAGCCATAACCGCACCCAGGTTAAAAAATGGAATAAACAACTATTAAATAAAACAATAAGATCGTGACATACATTCACATTACAATGACTAATACATATTATTATCAAAAATCATATTTATGACGAAAGATAAAACTATGCTAATGATCATGTGATATCATGTAAAAAAATAATAATATATAATGAATGTACAATGTTTATACCCACATAATTAATATTATACTATATAAAAAATTAACGTTAAAAAGTGCAGAATCAGACATCATGCACAATTACAATTTCCCTTTACTCAGAAATCCTATAAATGTCAAAGAGGGATGTAAACCATCTCCTGATGATAGATGGAATTCTATATAAACCGTCATTACCCAGCAGTAAATATGTCAATATAGATTCAGGGGCCCCATTCCATCACTCAATGGTGAAAAAATATCGCGAATGCACCCCAGGTAACGGTATATTACACCGGAATAAGCTCATTAAAAGTAGAAAAGCTAAAAAAATATATAAATAATGTAGGTAGCACCGTGGACAAATAGAAGTCTAAAACCATGACAAAAAGATATATCAATAAAAATCAATGAACCTACTAAATCCGGAATCAACTGTTTTCGATAAAGCAGTTGATGTCCAGGTCTACATTCAAGCCTCTAGGCTGAAGAGACTTAAGCTCTACAATCCACTTCGTCTCAAGACGGGACACTGCTCTCCTCTTATGACCCCCCCTCCAATGTTGGTCAATCACATCAATAGCTGTGAATTTCAGTGATGAGGGGTCCTTAGCATGACAATCTTTATAATGCTTTGATAATGAGTGGTACTCAAAACCCTTTTTAATTTTATTGTAATGTTCCCTGAGGCGATCCCTCAGACGCCTTGTAGTTCTACCTACATATTGGAAATTACAGGGACATTGCAGTAGGTATACAGTGTGTGTGGTATTACATGTAATAGTCTGATGTATAGTATACCTCTTTCCAGTAATGCTTGAACCGAACTCCTTAACTTTGGTCTTATGAACTCCATTCTGTCTGCAGGCAATACATTTATTGCACGGGAAGAACCCTTTAAGGCCAAATGGTGAAGTCATCCTCCTTGGCTGATCAACTACATTAGGGGCTACCAAGAGTCTAAGTGGAGGTGCCTTCCTGAAAGTAATCTCAGGGAATTCTGGTAAAGAATCGCCCAATATAGGGTCATTCCTAAGGACAGCCCAATTTTTCTTTATAATTTTAGTGACTTCTCTGAATTGGATGGAGAAATCCGTAATAAAGGGGCAAAATTTGTCCGGTCTTACTCTTTTCTCCATAGTCAACAAATCCTCCCTATCCAATAAGCCGATCTCATTGGCAGTCTGATCCAGAATGTGAGAGTTATAGCCTTTCTCCACAAATCTGGCTTTCAGTAACCCTGATTGGTAATGAAAATCCGATAAGCTGGTGCAATTCCTCCTCAGCCTAAGGAACTGTCCCCTTGGAACATTATTTAGCCAGGTTGGATGATGACAGCTATCAGTTGGTATATATCCATTCCTGTCCGTACTTTTAAAATACGTCCTGGTATTTACTTTAATGAATAGTCCCACTATTCATTAAAACAAGGTCTAAAAAATTAATTTCTTTAAGATCATATTCATATGATAACTTAATATTGAGGTCATTATTGTTTAAAGTAGTAAAAAAATTATTTAAAGAAAGCTCATCCCCCTGCCATAAAAGAAACAGGTCATCGATGTAGCGCCAATAAAATATAAGAGGGGGCCAGTCACGTGAGTAAACTAAATCTTCCTCCCACCTAGCCATAAACAGATTGGCCAGGCTGGGGGCAAACCTAGCCCCCATTGCAACACCCGTGACCTGCAGATAAAAGGTATGATCAAACCAAAAAAAGGTTTTTGTGCATAGCAAAGTCCAGAAGTTCCAGAATGAACTCTTTTTGCTGTCTGGGAATATCAGAAACAGCATCTAGATAGAACTGGACCGCTTCCATTCCATCTTTATGCCTTATGTTACTATATAAAGCAGAAACGTCCACAGTAACCAGGTAAGTTTTCTCATTGATATTAAAATCTTTAAGATCTATTAATATTTGTTTCGTATCACGTAGGAATGCAGGTGTTGATCTAACCAAAGGTTGAAGAAAAACGTCAACATATTCCCCTATATGGGAATTCAATGACCCTATACCACTAATGATCGGTCTTCCAGGGGGGCAACTTGAATTTTTATGTATTTTAGGGAGGCAGTACATTATTGGAAGCCGTGGAGCTACCGGGCATAAATATGCTTTTTCTTTTTTGGTTATTATATTATTATCAAAACCACGTTTAATAATCGCTTTCAATTCTTTTTTATAAGTCACCATTGGATTTTTAGGTAACACCTGATATGTGTCCCTGTCATCCAACAACAGATATACCTGTGTCATATAATCTGCCTTATCTAAAATAACCACACCTCCCCCCTTATCAGCGGGTCTGACCACTAAATCCTTATTAGCCAGTAGAGATTTGATACTGTCATTAATTTTGTGTTGATTACGTAAATTCTTAACTTTAATGTTATCCAAATCCTTTAAAACCATACTTTTAAAAGTATTAATATGTGACTGCGCTGGGGGATTAAACAGTGAGGCATTCCGTAGGTTGGAATGTCTGACAACATCATAAACATTACCAGAAGAGTTGTATACAGCAGGCGTATTTAAAAAATGTCTTTTTATCGATAATCGACGTGTAAATTTATGTATGTCCACATATGTGCTAAATTTATTTAATTTTCTCTTGGGTGCAAATTTTAGACCTTTGTTCAGTAAATTAAGCTCATCATTATTAAGAGTTACCTTACTTAAGTTAAAAATACCTTTAGCTATCACATTTTCCTCTTTTTGTGGTCTATTGACTCTTTTCCCTCCTCGCTTTCCTCTGTACACGTACTTCTTTTCCGCGTAGCATTTCCCCCTAAAAAATGGTTAGGTTGGGGGTTGCGGGGAGCAGGTCCCATATTAACCTGTGGGGTAGGGTTTCGTACATTTTGATAACCATTCCTATTGTACGGTGGATTATATGAATTCTGATTACCATAATAGGTCTTTCCTCTATTATTAGGATTCATAGGGGGGGCCCCCCGATGCCTAGGTTCAAGGGGTCTCCAATGTGGTTGGTTATTCCCCCTATTGTTACTCCTATCATAATCAGGATTATAATACCCATCATGTGAGTCCCTCCATGAGACCCTCCGTTGTCTGGGTGGTTGGATAGAGGAAGGACCTATTATGGTAATCAGAATTCATATAATCCACCGTACAATAGGAATGGTTATCAAAATGTACGAATATGATCTTATATGATCTTATTGTTGACTATGGAGAAAAGAGTAAGACCGGACAAATTTTGCCCCTTTATTACGGATTTCTCCATCCAATTCAGAGAAGTCACTAAAATTATTAAGAAAAATTGGGCTGTCCTTAGGAATGACCCTATATTGGGCGATTCTTTACCAGAATTCCCTGAGATTACTTTCAGGAAGGCACCTCCACTTAGACTCTTGGTAGCCCCTAATGTAGTTGATCAGCCAAGGAGGATGACTTCACCATTTGGCCTTAAAGGGTTCTTCCCGTGCAATAAATGTATTGCCTGCAGACAGAATGGGGTTCATAAGACCAAAGTTAAGGAGTTCGGTTCAAGCATTACTGGAAAGAGGTATACTATACATCAGACTATTACATGTAATACCACACACACTGTATACCTTCTGCAATGTCCCTGTAATTTCCAATATGTAGGTAGAACTACAAGGCGTCTGAGGGATCGCCTCAGGGAACATTACAATAAAATTAAAAAGGGTTTTGAGTACCACTCATTATCAAAGCATTATAAAGATTGTCATGCTAAGGACCCCTCATCACTGAAATTCACAGCTATTGATGTGATTGACCAACATTGGAGGGGGGGTCATAAGAGGAGAGCAGTGTCCCGTCTTGAGACGAAGTGGATTGTAGAGCTTAAGTCTCTTCAGCCTAGAGGCTTGAATGTAGACCTGGACATCAACTGCTTTATCGATAACAGTTGATTCCGGATTTAGTAGGTTCATTGATTTTTATTGATATATCTTTTTGTCATGGTTTTAGACTTCTATTTGTCCACGGTGCTACCTACATTATTTATATATTTTTTTAGCCTTTCTACTTTTAATGAGCTTATTCCGGTGTAATATACCGTTACCTGGGGTGCATTCGCGATATTTTTTCACCATTGAGTGATGGAATGGGGCCCCTGAATCTATATTGACATGTTTACTGCTGGGTAATGACAGTTTATATAGAATTCCATCTATCATCAGGAGATGGTTTACATCCCTCTTTGACATTTATAGGATTTCTGAGTAAAGGGAAATTGTAATTGTGCATGATGTCTGATTCTGCACTTTTTAACGTTAATTTTTTATATAGTATAATATTAATTATGTGGGTATAAACATTGTACATTCATTATATATTATTATTTTTTTACATGATATCACATGATCATTAGCATAGTTTTATCTTTCGTCATAAATATGATTTTTGATAATAATATGTATTAGTCATTGTAATGTGAATGTATGTCACGATCTTATTGTTTTATTTAATAGTTGTTTATTCCATTTTTTAACCTGGGTGCGGTTATGGCTGGATCACTTTAAGGACTCTAAGTATACGTGATCCAGTAGTTTTTATATGCATTTAAACGAACATATGTGGTTCTTGTAAATTCATGTTTTTATGTTTATGTCATTATCAGAGATGTAAATGTTTTTTATGCCTTTGGGGTATTTCCCTGGCGATCTAGTGTATCCAGATCGTATATACTAATATAGATTGCTGCTCTGGTCTCCGCTTCCATGGAGGATTAGAACAGCAGTCCAGATCCGCCCTAAGCCTGCCTTAGTGTGGGCGGATTTTGTCATTGGGCTTCAGCGTCCATATTCATGACGCGCTCGCGCATGCGCAGGAGTTACACGGTAGCGTGTGACATCATTCGCGCATGCGCAGTATCCCGGAGCGGCGCGTGGTGCGTAATGCGCATGCGCGACCGCGGGTCTTTTAAATTAGGCGTCTATGGGCAGGATTCACCCCTTTGAAAACGAGCTTTAGCTCGAAACATGTTAGGGGATCCACCCTATTGACGCCTTTGCTGTTGAGGACCCACTAGCCACCAGGGAATTGCCTCACTATACCTGGATGAGTATATCTCTATTATCATCCATTTATGTATGACTGTATACTCATGGTACCACTAGCCACCAGGCTTTCATCTACTGGACCTGGGTCTGTATGCAGTGCATGTTGTGTACCACTAACCACCAGGGAGCCTATACTTTTGGGCCTGGATGTGTAGTTTGTCGATGTAAGTTCTGGTTGTTCTGCTTACATCTTGTATTTTTAATAAACGTACTTCACTATTAGCGCTTTCTTGCCTCCCGGCTCGTTTTTTAATGAGCTTATGCAAGGTGGCGTTTTTGGATTTGAAAGCCAGAGAGGGCCTGGATAGCGTTGTACCTGTGACCCAGATGTTCGGACATGACCAGAGGGTGCCCAGGCTATTGACCAGACCATGATGCCCGGTTGCTGTTGAATTGCATACAATGCGCATATTATGTGCACTTGTGGTAAGCGCACAATCTCACTATTTTCTTTTATCTCACCTAATGCGATCTGGAGTAGCATTGGATCATCTCCGTTGTGCTTCTGACAGTGATATATGAATCATTTTATGAACTACTGTATGGTTACTTCATATTGTAACAGCCACCGTGCCTGTCATATGGAATTGCTTGCCACTTCTAGGTAGAAAAAGTGCTCCAGCCATAAGCTGGTTATAGCTTAATTACTATAGACTGAAACTAAAAATTGTCTAATGCCGCATATAGTGCAGTATTGTATATGAATCATATGAATATAATATTTGCCTGTTTGGCATTCAGCTTTATATATTTAATCATTTCTTTTGAATGTTAGAAATTGCTACACAGAAAATAATTACAATAAAATAAAACTTACCCACAATAAATAATAAGTATGAGTTGTAACTTTACTAGAAATGCTCCCCAGGACAATAGTGAAAGGAATTGGCTCATATTCCTTCCCAGATACAATGACCCCCGTCTGTCCCCGGTTGACCAGTCACTGCCCTTCAGATCTGGAGCTCACTCTGAGACACAGGAAATAGACACAGACACGAGGTGATGTCTCAGACTGAACTGAATTTTATTGTTCCGCGTTTAAACTTATATGTGAAACTTCAAACAATGCATAAGAATATAAAACCAATCAAATATCAGATATATAGAAACCAATCAAATATCATATACGTCAATCATGACCAATCATATATCATATATGTTAATCATTATCATATGCATCAATTATGACCTTTTATTCAGGATCGAAAGTTGCCGACTTCCCTATTTATCATTGGCTATAATTATTTATAATCTTGCGACAGGATATTTTCAACCGCAGACTTTCCCTTTTATGCTGGCTAGTGGGAATAAGGGAAATTGGAGCTGAGAGGAAAAAAGGAACTTTAAACTCTTGTGAAAAATAAAGAACAGTCTTAAAACAAAAATTAATTCTTTAACCTCCTTAGCGGTAATCCCGAGTGTAGCTCGGGGTAAAATTTCTATACCAAGAGCGGTAACCCCGAGCTACACTCGGGCTTACCATGCGGCGTTGCTCTGGGGGTCCCTGCAGCACTTACCTTGTCCTTCACTCCCGCGATGTGTCCCCTGCAGCGTCCCCGGCCATCTCCTCCGGCCGATGCCAGCATCCGGCTTCTATGTTCCGTTCCCTGTGACGTCGGGACGTAAGCGGGAAATTTGAAAATTTTAAAAAATGTCATTTTTGCTGTCATTGCATTTCACATATATTGTGTCCCTACTGCTTTGTCCTGTGCCCTGCCTGCATTTTGAATGTTCTTTCTGCCTGGAAACTTAGAAAAGTCCATGGCGTCCAAAAAGCGTCCCTTTACGTCAAAAGCAGTTTTAGAACAGCGATAGTAAATCAGAACCACTTGCAGAATTGAGTGATAATGATTCGTGGGGAAATTCGTCATCAGACACTGAAAACGATTTTGTGACTTTGCTCAGCGATGTGCGAATTTGCCACTGTATTTCAAATTTCAGTGTTTTTGGTTTGATTATATTATTGAATTAAATTTATTAATATATTATTATTTTTTATGATTATTTATTAAATTATAATTTATGATTTCGTGTTTCAAATTTTACCATATCCGGAATGTTTAATAGACTCTTGTTCGTACAGATTTCAGTGAGTTATTCCTAAAAATTACAGCCTACAATAAAAAACTACATATTTCCATGCAAAAAAATGGTACCGCTTTCAGCACAAAAAATCAGAAAGAATCATACCGCCAAGGAGGTTAAGTACTGATTAGGTTTGAAATGGATACTTATTCTAAAATGGCAGGACTTAAGCTAACATTAAACAAAATAGCTTTGATTAATTCTTAACACAAAATGGTGGTACATTAAGCTAAAGGACTGATTCCTTCAAACAGCTTTCAGGCATGGGATCCTGATGGAATACTATGGAGAGCAAAAACATAATATTACATATCAAACCTCCATTGGACTACATTGCAGTAAAAAAACTACCAGTAATGCACTCTTTTAAAAACAATGTATCCCAATAATGACAAAATAATACAAGCCCTTAAAGGGACTATGGGGTTTGTTTATGAAACTGAGAAGAGCTGTGATCCTGGATCTCAGTTCATTAGTGGTTTATGAAGTGGAGGTGGTGATCAGCAGAGCACATGTTCTCCGCTGATCATCTCAGCACACAGAGAATCTGTAATTGACATGTAAAGAAACAGCCAGTTTATGAATGTGCAATGTCAGCACCTCACTGGTGATCTCTTTGAGAATTCTTCTTTCCAGCTTCTCCAATCTAGAGGTGGAGAATTAGGGAGATAAGCAAGAATCCCTGGAGAATTGAGGAGGAAGGAGGACATTTATTGACTTCCTTCTTCCTCAATCAAACCCCCCAAGACAGTGTAAAAGCCCCCACCCTTTCACCCCCCCTCCCCCAAAAAAAACAAAAAACAGAAGAGCAGGTTAGAAACACACACACATTTTATATATATAGATTTATATATAGATTTATAAACAGTGTTATTTGTGTAGGGGGACTTTATTATTTTATTAATATTATGCAGTGCATTGTAGTGTGAGGTACTGAGGAGAGCTGTCTTCTCTGAGAATGCCTGTGAATTCACCAGCAGTTATTCACCATTGCTTAGTAAAATGGACATCTCTTTCTTTTACTGATTTTAAGGTGCTGTCATTGTGAGATTACAGCAACAGGAGGCTTCTCCACATTTGTAGATCGCTTCACTGCTCAAAAGGAGAGGCAATCTACATCACTTCATAAACAGGTACTCAGAGGACAAGGATCTCCTCTGAGAATGCCTGAGAACTCAGCAGCAGTAATTTACCACTGCTCGATAAACAGACACCTATGTTCCTCAAATTGATATTACATAAATATACATTTCAAAGACTATAAAAGCATCTTTGTACTTACATCAAGCATATTAAATAAGGTGTCCATATAAAGTCCTGGAAAAACTGGACATGTACTGTAGATCAGTGCAGGAAATTTGCCATTCCCAGTGCAAACAGTTCACACATCTTTGTGATCCAATCAGGTGGATCCCCACCTATCTCGGTGGATATCACTATTAGGCAAGGTCAAAAGCAGCTTAAAATTTAAATCCTTCAGGAATAATCCTCCTCCACTTTATACACTCTCTGCATGGCTCCAAAGGGCCTTAATATGGAGCCACAAATAACTATTAAAGCATTTCATGGGTTAATTCATTAAAACAAAAAGACGCTTATAGTGTGTACCTAGGGTTGCCACCTCATCCCTTTAAACCCGAACACATATTAATTACACAGGTTCTGTGGCTGATTTAGGTGATAATTAAACTCGCATAATGCCTTACCTACATTAAATTAGGCTCAGAACCTGTGTAATTAATATGTGTTCGGGTTTAAAGGGATGAGGTGGTAACCCTATGTGTACCATTTATTTATTTATTTAATCCAGTAAATTATAACTGCACTTACATAACAGTATCAGCTTTTAATACTCAAGCACATGAGACATATAGAGATCTGCTGGCTGCAAGACCACTGTGTACTCCTTTGAATGTGGCGAGGTCACTTAGTCCCACCTCCCTCCATTTCATCCTTATCAATGATGGCCCATTTAAGTGCCAGGTACTCCAACATGTGGACTGGGTAGTTGCAATCACTAGGAGTGAAACTTCAGCTGATGAAGGCTCTTGGTATAAACTAGCTGGATACTCTTGGTGCAACACTCTACCCAATCCTTCAAACTAGCATTCACATGGAGCACATACAGTTTCTGGGCATCAGCATATGCGAAGATTGGTTCTTCAATTGAATGGAAAGTCTCTTTACATGCATAAGTCCAGTGGCCTCCAAAAGGACTTTTGGAAGACCTCTTTTGATTCCCTTAACTGCACACATCAGTCTTCAACAGGTCATAAAGAGATTTTGACACTTTTGAATACTCTTCTACAAATCTGCATTAGTATCTGCAAAATCAAAGGGAAGAATCTATCTCTGTAATATTCTGAGGCTGAGGCCAGTTCACCACTGCTTCAAATTTGGCTGGATCAATGGCCACTCCTTCAACAAAGATGATATGTCCCCCGTACTGTAAGTAACTAATGACCTGCATAGATTGCACTTGTCTGCTGACAACATCGGCCCCTCTTCTTTCAGGCACTGTAATAATCACATGAGTTGCTTTTCATGGCCTTCTAGTGTAGCCCAGAGCTAGTGCTTCCACTAGGCAAATTAGTCAGCTGCCTAGAGCGCACTGCCGCTTAGGGGCATCTGGGCACAGCACAGGCCGGTTCTCTCTGTGTGTGATGCCACCTCATCATGAATGATCCTCCAGCTGAGAGGAGGGGTGGCAGAGGGGAGGAAGAAAGGACAAATGAAGATACTCGGTGTCTGGGGCCAATGTAGCAGATGAGCTGCTGCTCCTTCCAGTTCTCCTGTCAGACTCAGTCCCTTACTGCAAGCCAGCTGGTGGCTCCTGATCACTGCAGAATTCCAGCCATTCTCTTCCCATTCAAAAGCAGGGGTGGAGCTGCTCCTGCGGAGGAAGGCAATGTCTGATGTCTTGTGTCTGTATGACCCGGCCTGCAGGCCATTCCTCACATGTGCAATGTGTCAGTGAGTGATGACATCATCACAATCCCAAAGCCTGCTCTTCTAGTGCCTGCTGGGCCTGCTGATCTGTGCCAGTGTTGGTGGTGGTGTGTTGTGTCGGATCTGTCATTGTATGGGATTGCTCAGTTCAAGTATTCTCTGTGTGGGTTGGGTTGCCTGCTGTCACAACATTTTATATCCCCCCATTGCCTGGGGAATTCCAGCCTGGGATCTGTCAGGTCACAGCACAATGAAGTGTGAGAGCCATGATTGGCTAAAGTCTTGGTGACTTTGGCCAATCATGGCTCACTGGCTAGGTCCATGCCCCACACTATATAAGACTGCTTACACAGCAGCCTTGTGTAGTGTGTTGGTGTTAATGATGTTAGTAAGTGGTGTGTTAGGTGACAGTGTAGTGCAGTCTTGTGAAGAGCAGTGTAGTGGTGTCAGTGTTTTTCACAGCACTTCTGCATCACTGCTGTTCTAATTTTTTTCTTTGTTAAATTTTTTAATTTTTTTTTCTGTTCTTTTGCTCCATCATTACTGTTCCCCCTCCTTTCTGTGTCACAGGTGTTCCTTCTTCTGTGCTAGCAGTGGTTTCCTTTTTTTTTAAATTTAATTAATTTATTTTTTTGCCACAGCAGCACCAAAAATATTTATGACATAATTGCTGTTCCCCCTTCTGCATCGTAGGTGTTCCTCTTTCTGCGTCAGCAGAGGTTCCCTTTTTTTCTTTAATTTAATTTCTCTATTTTTTGCTGCAGCAGCAAATATATTTTGGGCATAATTGCTGTTCTGGCTTTGAGTTTTTTTTTTCTCTAGCAGCAGCAAAAAAAAATTTGGAGTTGCAGGTGTTCTTCCTTCTGCATCACCAGTGTGTGTTTGTTTTTTTTTCACTTTCTTAATTTTTTTACATTTATTTTATTTAAATGTTTTTCATCATTCTTTATAAAAAAAGACAATAATAAAACGGTTTATAGTGCACCAAGCACAAAAGTATTGCGTCCAAGCACCAAATTCCCATCCCACCCTCAAATAAAAAGTTATAAAAATCCCCGAAAAAAATCTCCATGTCCAAAAGGCCAACAAGGAGAGGCAGATGCTCACAAGCAGCTAAAAGAGGGCAAGCAGCCTCTGTGCAAAGTTAAAAGTGGTGATTGTGGACATGGTGTATCCTCTGCAAGCAGGGCACACTTGTCCTTTTTTCCGGTGCTGGCCGTGTTATTGAGTCACAACATGCAGAAGAGGTGGTGTAGATAACTAAGCCATCCTGCAGCCCCTGGGCTCATACTAGTTTATCTTCTACTGCAGCTGCCAAAGCAGCCTATTCCACAGGCTCCTTGTCCTTAGCTACTCCTTACATTCGATGAGAAAAAATGATGCAGTGCTACTCACAAACAATAAGTCACATATTATACCAATGTATGCATAAAAAATGAAAACAGTATATAAAGTGACACAATGTGCAAAAGAAAAGATGTGACTAGATCCATTGTCGCACAATCCATTGTCCCTTACATTGTCCCACCATCATGCAAGGAGGAGTTACCTGAACTATTTGATCATAGTGTCAGTTACATGCTGCTGGAGAATTCACAGCAATTTGAATGCTTCCCAGGTTGATGAAGGGAGTGACGTGAGCCTAGTGAGAGGGGGTGCCAATGATGAACAAGAACTTGGCAGTCATGTTCCCCCCAGCCGCAGCATACTGCCAAGTTGGCTCCAGTGACAAGGAGGGAGGGGATGATGAGGTCACTAACTGTACTTGGACGCCTAACAGAACATAGGAGGAAAGTGAGGAGGGAGCACAACTCCAAAGAGGCAGGATGTCCTCCCAGGGGTAGGCATAAGGGCAGCCAACCTATAGCATCACACTACAGAGCTTCACAGGTGTAGGGCGCTGCTGAATAGTTGTGTGCAACAATGGCACCAACCTTCTCTCCACCCTCCGACAGGGACACTTGACATATGCTCTATGCTTGGCACACATCACCGCTAGCTCCGCCCAAGTGTTTACATGTGACCCACAAATATCAGATTGTGTGGAGTGCTTGGTGGGTGTGGACAGGTTGGTATTGTCGTTACAATGCTGGATGCCAGGATTGATGATGGATTACAACGATGGAACCATTTTTTTTTTAAAGGACTTGTCAAAAACTGTTTTGCTTTTTGTTCAATAAAAGATTTGTTTTCCAAAAAGGCCCTTTAGTCCTACACAGGGCTAAAGGGCCTGGTATGGCTTTTAGGGAGAACCCCACACACTTCCCCCCCCCCATTTTTGAGAAGCTGGGTTCCCCTTAAAAGTCTTACTGGGCCTAAAGAGCCTGATATGGCTTTTAGGGGGAACCCCATACACTTTTTACTGTGTGGTCCCTCCTAATCTTCCCACCAGACCTAAAGAGTCTGGTATGGATTGGGGGGGGGGACCTCACGCTGTTTTTTTTAAAATAGAAATGTCAGTCCCGAAGCAGCAGGTTCTATACATTGTACAGATGTGCAACTTTGCAGGTAGTTTAAGGGGAGCTCCCAGGCATGATATTTAAAGTAATTTGTTCTTACTTTAAGCAATGAAAAATGACTGTCCCTTTAAAAATAGTACTTTTTAAAACATTTTTTCACCGATTCATGTTCCTCAGGGCAGTACCCGAGTTCCCATACCCTTTTTATGGCCGATACCTTGCATATAAGCCTTCAAAATGGGCACTTTTGAATTTACAAGTTCGAGTCCCATAGACTTGCATTGAGTTTGAAGCTCACGGTTTAACCTGCATTTGAATATTCAACCGTGAACCGAACAGCCCATCAAAACTGGCTACAAGCGGGGCTTGCAGCCAGTGACTCTGTAGTTTTTCTTCCAGTGTATAAGGGTGTGGTGTTTGACATTTTTAACCTGTGATATTTGTGAGTACCTTTTGTTAATAAAGAAGTGTTTTAGCATCATTACCCTACTGTATATTGGGTTGCTTTTCTTCCTATTATTCATGAGGTGAACTCCGCATCCTAGAGTATTGGTTGTGTTCCACAAAGAGAAACACCTCGAAGCATACAGTGGATGTGATGGGGTTTAACCCTTTTCACAAGTACATTTGATCTCTTTATAATACAGTAAACATATAGTTCTGGTAAGAAGCTTGTAGGCAGTCCCTTTGTTTTAGTCACGGACTGAAATCGTCCACTGCTTATCTGTTCCTGTCCTAATTTATGACGCTAGCTTTGAAATGTGCGCACATTGGAAGGGACTCACGCTGACACACAAGTTCAGTCTATGAATACTTCTAGTTTATTATAATGAGAAAGTGAGCTTATATATGCAGAATGATGCGAGAGTCATGTGACAACAGCATAAGCATTATATTAGTCTTTGATTGGTCATTTCCACACGAAAACAATCTCCGTCATGGTATAGGTGTGATCTTCTTCAGTCTTATCTTGTAGAGAAGAAAAACATTCCTTTGTTTCCCAAATCACACGGTGGGAGGGGGTCTGTTTGTGTGAGCAGACATTTCTTAAGCAAGGATTTCTTATAGTACCACAAAGCCCAGCAGGCAGAAAATATTCACACAACATATGTATTAAAGTATAAAAGTAAATATTTATAAAACTTATAGAAATAGCGTATATATATATATATTCAATAGGAAACTAAATAGGCATTTTACCAAACCATCACAGTCCCCCCCTTAAAATGACTATTTTACTCTGTCCCTATAAAGCCTAGCTCATCTGTCCTTATGTACCTTGGAACTCTTTTATGCTGCAGGTTAGACGGGTGATGACTATTTCATCACCCCCCTTGCCACAGACTTTGTACATAAGGAAGTCAGATGCTATCCCTACAAAATTGTGAGATTACTATTGGCGGAGAGGGACCGTAATGGGGTATAAGGTTTTCCTTCATCTACCATATGGAGATACTCTTGCTCCTGGTTCAGGAAGGTAGGTGCTCTGTTGTCTACAGCTTTGCTCATCAATTTCCTCACACATGGTATAACACAACATACAACCAGGGCCAGAAGAATCAGAATTATTAATACAGTTACCCCTATTTGGGCAAGTATCTTTTGCCACCCACTCATCCAACTGAAATATTGATCCCACAAGTCTGTGATCCCTGAATTATTTTTCAACTCAACTGACAGATCTTCCAATTTCTTTATAGACAGAGTAACCTTACCATTCAAGCCAGTATTGTCAGGAATATATGTACAACATGTTCCGGTTCCTTCATCATTTTACAGACACCTCCTTTTTCTGCTAAAATCATGTCCAGAGCCATTCTATTCTGGAATGTCATGTAGGATGTAGGGGCTAGCTGGTCAACGATTCCTTGGAGGGCATCTCTGGTGTAATTCACAAACCTCTGTTGGTTGTAGTATATGTAATTTATCCAATCTACATTTTTATTAACAGTTATCATGGGAATCAGGGATTCGAAGCCTGCTTTACTTGGTCTCTGGCTTTAAATTTATTAGGCACCCCCCTTGGGACTCCAATGGCATCTATATACACATGTGGGTCAAAACTGCCAGAAGGAGCTTTTCGTTTCCTCCTACGGCCAGGCATTGGGTCAGGGGTATTTTCTGCGGAGAGGCATAATGGCCTTTGCAAGAGCATACTCACCAGTCCAAATCCCTTCCAATCTTATTCTAATCTTTTGGTCCCCAGTAATCATCCATGACACATATGTATACCTGGTCACTACTATCGGAACATGCTCGTTGTGTCAAGATCATATAGATTATGGTCATAGCACCACATGGGATCTATACTACAGAAATCAAAGGTGAAAATAGCTACATGAGTGTTGGATGAGTTGTACCAAAATATAGTGATGTCACCTATTTCAGTGATACCCACCTGTTGAGCCTCTGTCAGACTTATAAGAAAAAGGATATAAAGCATAGTTGTCATGGTGTAGATGACGCCTTTCCCTCAGGGTTCGGGACTTTCTTGCAGTGGGAGGCGTGTATCCAAGTGTTCTTCCCGGCCACCTTGTCAGAAGTGGCTGTGGTCAGCAGAACTTGGAATGGACCATCATATCTTGGCTCAAGGGAATGTTTCCTCATAAATGTCTTTACTAATACCCAATCTCCGGGTAATAGGCTGTGAGTTCCTGTATCTGACTCAGGATCTGGAATGGAGAAAACACTTGGACATGGATACGGGTTAATTCACGTGATAATACAGTCACATAATCAGTTAACACATCAGATTGTAATTGCAACTGTTGTGGAAAATAACAACCAAATCTGGGGGCTGAGCTAAACAAAATCTCATAAGGGGATAGGGAGTGTTCTCTCTTGGTGTGTATCTGACACTAAATAGGGCAATAAACAGACTGTCTGGCCAACTCATGCCAGTCTCTTGGGCTATTTTTAGCATTCTTTCTATTTTCCCACTACTTTGGGGGTGATAGGGGGTATGGAACGCCAGAGTGACTCCTAATGCCGCCCATATTTCTTTGGTTACTGAAGCTGTGAAGGCGGGGCCCTGGTCACTCTCTATCACCTCTGGAAGCCCATATCTGCATACAACCTCAGTGAGGAGTTTCTTCGCAGTTGTTTTAGCAGTCCTGTTAGTTACAGCAAAGTCCTCTGGTCAACTGGAAAACATGTCCAACACCACTAGGGTGTACTCAACCTTCTTGGCTGCTTCTTGGAGTTCCTTGAGTTTCCGGTCACCTCTCCTTCCATTTCTGGTGGTCCCATGGCCGCTCGTTTTGTCGCCAAATCTGCCAGATTATTGCCTTTGGCTTCTGAGGAGTTTAATTTCCCATGAACATTTACCTTCAGAATAGCCACTTGAATGGGTAGAAGGAATGCTTCCAGCAGTCGTCCAATGGCTGCTCCATGTCTTATGGACGTACCTGCCGCAGTCATAAATCCTCTTGCCTTTCATGTGGGTCCAAAGTCATGGGCCACCCCAAAGGCGTATCTGGAGTCTGTGTAGATATTGGCCCTTTTTCCTTCCGCCATCTGGCATGCTGTTGTGAGTGCTTGAAGTTCAGCTCCCTGTGCAGATATTGCTCGCGATAGGGCTCTTGCCTGTAGGACTGTGTCTGCAGTAGTGACCGCAAATCCTGTATAATATTTGCCTCCATCGTCTGCATATCTGGAACCATCAATAAAAAAGGTGAAGTCTGGATCCTGCAGAGGTGTTTCACTCACTGTGGGGAGATGGAAGATTTCCATTTTCATCACTTCAAGACAATTATGAGGCTCAGTGGCTCCATCATCCTCTCCACTTTCTGCATTACCTTCATTACCCCCCTCAGCAATTGGGAGGAGAGTGGCCGGATTCAGGGTTTGGCAACGTAGGAGAGTGACCTTATCAGGAAGTTGGAGGGAACACTGTAGTCTAAGATGCCTCGTTGTGGACAAATGTTTAGGTTGGACTTGGTTTAAAATGGCAGCAATGTCATGCGGCGCCAGAAGAACAAGTTCATGTCCCAGTACGATATCACAGGTCTTATCCAGCAGAGCTGGAGCAGCGAAAACTGCACGCAGACACGAGGGTGCTCCTCTAGCCACTGGGTCTAAACGGCATGAGTAGTAGCCTATGGATCGTAGGCAGTCTCCGTGGGACTGGGCCAATACTCCTGTGCCATGGCCTTGGCGTTCAGACATGAACAGTTTGAAAGGTTTCTCGTAGTCTGGTAGAACCAGGGCTGGGGCTGAAGAAAATAAGCGTTTTAGAGCCAAAAAAGTTGGAGTCGGCCTCTTCGGACAGATGGAAGGGCTCAGACTTGAGAGCATCGTAGAGTGGTTGCATAAACCAAGAAACATCAGGAATCCATGACCTACAGTAGGATATGAGGCCAAGAAAGGCATGGAGTGGCTTCTGGCCTAAAGGGAGTGGCAAGTTCTGGATGGCCTTAACTCTTTCCTCCGTAAGATGCCTTGTTCCATGTGAGAGGCAGTGGCCCAAGAATACGACTGTTGTAGAGCACCATTGCAACTTCGGTTTAGAGGCCTTACAGCCTTGGTGTGCCAAGTAACATAGTAAACTCTCTGAGGCTTCTTCAGCCGTGGGCAGGTCATCAGCACAGAGGAAAAGTCATCCACATATTGAAGAAGGACCACTGCCGAATGTTCCTTTTGCCACATGCCCAGTATGGTGGTCATGGCTTTGGCAAACTGGCTCAGGGAATTTTGCGCCCCCTTGTGGCATAACTGCCCAGGTGTATTGCTGCCCCTCATGGATAAAAACGAAGAAGTATCTGCAGGGAGGATACAAGGGAACGCTGGAGAATGCATTTGCCAGGTCCACCATGGTGAAATACTTTGCTGTTGGAGATACCCCTGTGAGTAAAGTGTGGGGATTTGGAACGATAAGTGTCTCTAAAACAGTGGCTTCATTCACTGCTCGGAGGTCCTGTACCATCCTGTACTTCTCTGGTTCTCCTTTGGGTGTCTTCTTTTTTTTTATCGGGAACAAAAGTGTATTAGATGGAGAGGTACAAGGTATGAGTGCACCATTTGCCACAAGGGACTTGACCTGCTTCGAAATGGCCTTAGATTGCGCTGGTTTCAGTGGGTACTGTGGTTTCCTGGGTAGGGGAGCTCCAGGCTTCAGTTCCACCATAATTGGGGGTACCTTTTTAAACGTCCAATATCTTTGGGTCCTGTGGACCATAGACAACTTGGGATTCTGCTCAGCACATCCGGTGCCATACTAGGCACAGGTATGAATCAACAACAAAGACAGGATAAGCAATGGTAAGATAGCAAAATATATCTTACCATGCACCAGAGGCGATCAATCTCCGGCCTGTCCAGTTTGACTGACACAGAACGCCTTTTCATGGCGGCTGGCTGCAGGTTCATTACTCAGAGTTCCCGGGTTTCTTGGCACCAATCGTTTTAGTCACGGACTGAAATCGTCCACTGCTTATCTGTTTCTGTCCTAATTTATGACGCTAGCTTTGAAATGTGCGCACATTGGAAGGGACTCACGCTGACACACAAGTTCAGTCTATGAATACTTCTAGTTTATTATAATGAGAAAGTGAGCTTATATATGCAGAATGATGCGAGAGTCATGTGACAACAGCATAAGCATTATATTAGTCTTTGATTGGTCATTTCCACACGAAAACAATCTCCGTCATGGTATAGGTGTGATCTTCTTCAGTCTTATCTTATAGAGAAGAAAAACATTCCTTTGTTTCCCAAATCACACGGTGGGAGGGGGTCTGTGTGTGTGAGCAGACATTTCTTAAGCAAGGATTTCTTATAGTACCACAAAGCCCAGCAGGCAGAAAATATTCACACAATATATGTATTAAAGTATAAAAGTAAATATTTATAAAACTTATAGAAATAGCGTATATATATATATATTCAATAGGAAACGAAATAGGCATTTTACCAAATCCATCACACCTTCACATGCAGTTCACAGTGTCAGCAATAACCTCACTGGCTGTGAGGAGAAATGAGACAGTACTTGTATCATACCCACTATTTTATGCAGGAATGTTGTGTTTCTTGAAAATAGTTGTTTGTGGTTTTTGCTGTTCTGTGGTAACCTGTAGAGGATTAGCTGTCCTCTGTATTTTTCTCCAGCAGCCATTTTGTGGAAGCCTTGTGTTCTCATTGGGCACAAACTCTCGAGATTTGAGTGGCCATTTTGTTGTGGTTCTCTTATATAAACGGAGCCCAGCCACCATTTTGAGGAACTCTTGTGTGTATATGGAAAGGGACAGATATCCAGCCTTGCGAGGGCAAGCTAGGCTTTACTTAGGGATAGTGTTCCAGCCTCAGGGGCAGAACAGGGACCCTCCGGAGTACTGCCTCTCATCACTGTTTCTACGTTTGAGAAGGAAGACTATCAGAGTCAGTATATCTCCCTGCTATACCAAGACTGCTGCATTTGTGTCACCTGCTTATGGACACCAGCCTCTGGCAAATAAATATTATATGCCATATATCACATCTGTGCTTGCAGTGAGGATATTGCAGTGCCAGCAGAATTATGCTGCAATCTATATCTTCTGTGAATGTACTGTGTACCTGTACCTTATAAGCCTAAGGAAAAACCATTTATCTACACTTTTGTAAATAGTATTTTCCACTCAAATAGCCACTCTTTAGCCTGCCTACAAGTTGGCATTTTTTGGTGGTTTGGGATTACTGAATGTTTGACTTCAATGAACAAGTGCTATATTAGGTTTTAGTATTATTACCCTATGTTCATCTTCTTTTTCTCCTATTACATCTGAGGGGAGCTGTGCATTCTAAGATATTGGCTGTTTTCCAGAAGGAAAAGTATGTGGAAACATACAATGTGTCCAAGAGGGTTTAGTCCTTTTCACAAGCACATTTGGTTTTTACAATGCAGAGATCATATATTTCTGGTAAGAAATTGCCACTCTTGGTGGTTTAGAAAGTTGGACGCACAGAATGCTTTATTTCAATGCACAAGTTTCATATCATGCATTAGCAGCCTTTTGTTGGCTATTTGTAGACACTGGGTGTGGACTCTATTTTTCACATAAGTTTTATACACGCTTGTATGGGTTAACTTTTGATTGTACATTATATTTTTTATGTAAACACAGCAGAAATATATTTTGCTGTGCAAAGTCACAGACTCGTTTTCACATGATTTTATGCACAGTTTTGGTTTTATAGTCACAATTACTTGCATGCTTCCATCAACTAGGATATGACTCAGTGTTCGTGCCCCACAATTCCATGCTTGGTAGAATGAATGGTAAATGAAGGACCTTTGAGAATTAGTGTCAAATAGAGCTGGATGCCCTTTGCCAATGACTAACTATAGACTTAGATCCTATAAGGGGCATTCTCGGCTTTCACCTGAAAAGTCCACCTCTGCATCTTTGCTTCTGAATGGGGAATACCACATTTAGCATTCTTTCCTCTGAGTTCTCATGACACTGTTTTGCAGTATGGTCAGTGTGACCACACCTGAAACACCTTTGAGAAACTCTTTCCCTCTGTGCAGCAATTGGGTGAGCAACTGAAAATGTGGGCAGTAACATTCTGAGGAGCTGTTTTAGAGGATGATGAGGTAGCAAGCCTCATACTAACTGATTGGTTCTTACAGAGTCCACTGTAGAAGGAGGTATAGCAATGTGATACATTAAACATGGCAAAAGTAACTCTAATTGATTAAAAAAAGAGGAAACATCTTCCCCTTCTTTCTGACGAGATACATACAGTAGTCAGCAATCATTTGCTCTTGACCATAATATGGCTCAAATTGATCAGACAGTAGCAAAATGTAGTTCATTGCACCTATTTCCTCATGAGTGTCTCGATGCAGGTGGATTTATTCCACAGCTTTGGACTGCAGACTTTAGTGACACACTATCGGTTGCCTTTTTATGAAAAGGACTACTCCCTTAGACATTGCAGAATATGCTCTTTCTAGACTTCAAATCATTTTTCTCCTTTTGACACAGGAACACTACCAGAAATCATTTTAACTTCCTTCCAGGTGCTGCCTGTAAACCCTGTGCTAACATTTCAGTCAGTTTGGCTAAAGTACCACTTGCATTGTCACTAGGATGTTCACAATCATTATTCATTCTGTGAGAATAACTAGGTGATACTGATTCATTTTTTTACATTAACCGATAGGAAAGTACAGGGTAAGTCTACCAATTCATCTAAGAGCAGGCTTCGCCCTTTAGGAGTAGGTTGAGGTTGCTGGCCTGGATTATACTGTTCTTCCATACTACTATTAAATAGACTTTGATCTTAGCACTGCCTCCAAGTGTAGCCCTCCTTTGGTGTGGGGTGGGGTTATAAGGAATAGCCCTCCCCAAGCAAGATATTCGTTAAGTAACTCTTCATTATGTGGAAGAGTGGGTTTGATAATAAAGTTTGTATGAAAAAATACGTGAGAAAAAAAACACAAAAACAGCACGCTCGACCTTCAACTATACCAAAATATAAGTGTCATATAAAAAATTATAAATAATAAATAAAATATAATATTATATAAATAAATGAATAAATACATTTAAATCAAATTAAATAAAACAACCACCAAATGAAATGCAACCATGTGCCAAAAAAATATATCTATCAATATATAAAAAAACTTATAGAAGATCCAACATAAAGTCCATTAAATAAAGGCCATATTAATAATATATGATCTTCCTTCAATAAAGATATGGAATCTTTTTTTGAGAAACTGGTATTCCCCCACCAACTTGAATATTCCAGTGCTCAACACCCCATCAAAGTGCAAACTCACCAGATACTGGTGATAAACCAGCATATCTTTCATATATCAATGAATGTTAGAGAAAATCAGCAGCATATCGATAATACTCATTCATCAGATGATCTCAATACTCTCCATCATGGTAAGTATAAGCCACATGTGAATAGATAGAAAACACTCGCCATAGCATAATAACGTTTCAAATGTTTATTCATACAAATTCCCCCCTTTAAAATCGCACTCAAATTGTGTAAGTAAATATAAAGCCTTTTGAATATAAAAGCCATTTCCAGCCTGCAGCACTCAGTACACTGCTCCCAACACACACAGTGGCGTCTCACCAGCCTGCAACAGATGACACGGTTGTGATCACGTGATCCAGACACATGATGGCGGAGTGCATGATGACGTCGCTGCTTGATCATGCCCTAACGCGTTTCGTCACACGACTTCGGCCAAGGGTGTGATCAGCAGTGGATTACGCTAGCTCTTATAGAGCCACTCATTCTCCTATAGGTTAACATTGATTACCACACTGATGCCCTCTTGACAGAACACATGATGACCTATGCTCCACTGATTGCCTATAATAGACATCTTAACAGGGGGGAGCTGTAAACTACTCCTTACTGCCATCTTGTGTTCAATCAACATAGTATCAGTGCCATACTTTAAAATATGCAAATAATAATACTAATCAATCATCAAAACATTGTACATAACAATACAAGTATATCAAAATATTATTATAATATAAATAATAAAAATTTATAAAATAAAAATAAAATAAATTGGCTATACTTGGTGCAAAACCCATGGCTACTCCTTTGTTCTGGGAAAAAACTCCCCATTATACCAAAATTAGTTAGATTTTTAGAGGGAACATCTATTGTGGATCTCCCTAATGTATACTTAGTAATGGCAGATGTTTCTTCTTTGTATACTAGCATTCAGCATGAAGATGCTTTATTGGCTCTGAATTGGGCCTTAACCACTTGAGCCCCAGAGGATTTACCCCCCTTAATGACCAGGCCTTTTTTTGCTGTTTGGCGCTGCACTAATTCAAATGATAATTGCGCGGTCATGCAATGCTATACCCAAACAAAATTTACGTCCTTTTTTTCACACAAATAGAGCTTTCTTTTGGTGGTATTTGATCACCTGTGCGCTTTTTATTTTTTGCACTATAAACAAAAAAACCATGGAAATTTTGAAAAAAAACAATATTTTCTACTTTCAGCTATAAAAAATATATCGTAAACTCAAAGTTAGTCATAAATTTAAGCCAAAATGTATTCTGCTACATGTTTTTGGTAAAAAAAATCCCAATAAGTGTATATTGATTGCTTTGTGTGAAAGTTATAGCGTCTACAAACTATCGTATAGATGCTGTAATTTATGCCTTTTTTTGCTATACAGCGCTGCACTAATTCAAATGATAATTGCACGGTCATGCAATGCTGTACCCAAACGAAATTTACGTCCTTTTTTTCACACAAATAGAGCTTTCTTTTGGTGGTATTTGATCACCTGTGCGCTTTTTATTTTTTGCGCTATAAACAAAAAAACCACAAAAATTTTGAAAAAAAACAATATTTTCTACTTTCAGCTATAAAAAATATATCGTAAACTCAAAGTTAGTCATAAATTTAAGCCAAAATGTATTCTGCTACATGTTTTTGGTAAAAAAAATCCCGTGCATTAGCGGGCAAACTGGCGCTATCTAGGAGGGGCGCTAACACTATCGGAAGTCACCAGTGACACTAATACAGTGATCAGTAAAGATCTGTTCACTGTAATCAATGACACTGGTGACAGGGCAGTGAAGGGGTTAACTGGGGGGGGGGTGATCAAGGGGTTAAATGGGATTTCTGGTGCACTAGCGGGCAAACTGGCGCTATCTGGGAGGGGCGCTAACACTATCAGAAGTCGCCAGCGACACTGATACAGTGATCAGTAAAAATTGGTTCACTGATCAGTGACACTGGTGACAGGGCAGTGAAGGGGTTAACTGGAGGGGGGGGTGATCAAGGGGTTAAACGGGATTACTGGTGTACTGGCGGGCAATCTGGCGCTATCTGGGAGGGGCGCTAACTCTATCGGAAGTCGCCAGCGACACTGATACAGTGATCAGTAAAAATCGGTTCACTGATCAGTGACACTGGTGACAGGGCAGTGCAGGGGTTAACTGGGGGGGGCGATCAAGGGATTAAACGGGATTACTGGTGTACTGGCGGGCAAACTGGCGCTATCTGGGAGGGGCGCTAACTCTATCGGAAGTCGCCAGCGACACTGATACAGTGATCAGTAAAAATTGGTTCACTGATCAGTGACACTGGTGACAGGGCAGTGAAGGGGTTAACTGGAGGGGGGGGGTGATCAAGGGGTTAAACGGGATTACTGGTGTACTGGCGGGCAATCTGGCGCTATCTGGGAGGGGCGCTAACTCTATCGGAAGTCGCCAGCGACACTGATACAGTGATCATTAAAAATTGGTTCACTGATCAGTGACACTGGTGACAGGGCAGTGCAGGGGTTAACGGGGGGGGGGCGATCAAGGGGTTAAACGGGATTACTGGTGTACTGGCGGGCAATCTGGCGCTATCTGGGAGGGGCGCTAACTCTATCGGAAGTCGCCAGCGACACTGATACAGTGATCAGTAAAAATTGGTTCACTGATCAGTGACACTGGGTGACAGGGCAGTGAAGGGGTTAACTGGAGGGGGGGGGGCGATCAAGGGGTTAAACGGGATTACTGGTGTACTGGCGGGCAAACTGGCACTATCTGGGAGGGGCGCTAACTCTATCGGAAGTCGCCAGCGACACTGATACAGTGATCAGTAAAAATTGGTTCACTGATCAGTGACACTGGGTGACAGGGCAATGAAGGGTTTAACTGGGGGGGGGGCGATCAAGGGGTTAAACGGGATTACTGGTGTACTGGCGGGCAATCTGGCACTATCTGGGAGGGGCGCTAACTCTATCGGAAGTCGCCAGCGACACTGATACAGTGATCAGTAAAAATTGGTTCACTGATCAGTGACACTGGGTGACAGGGCAGTGAAGGGGTTAACTGGAGGGGGGGGGACGATCAAGGGGTTAAACGGGATTACTGGTGTACTGGCGGGCAAACTGGCGCTATCTGGGAGGGGCGCTAACTCTATCGGAAGTCGCCAGCGACACTGATACAGTGATCAGTAAAAATTGGTTCACTGATCAGTGACACTGGGTGACAGGCAGTGAAGGGTTTAACTGGAGGGGGGGGGGGCGATCAAGGGGTTAAACGGGATTACTGGTGTACTGGCGGGCAATCTGGCGCTATCTGGGAGGGGCGCTGACTCTATCGGAAGTCGCCAGCGACACTGATACAGTGATCTGTAAAAATTGGTTCACTGATCAGTGACACTGGGTGACAGGGCAGTGAAGGGGTTAACTGGAGGGGGGGGGGCGATCAAGGGGTTAAACGGGATTACTGGTGTACTGGCGGGCAAACTGGCGCTATCTGGGAGGGGCGCTAACTCTATCGGAAGTTGCCAGCGACACTGATACAGTGATCAGTAAAAATTGGTTCACTGATCAATGACACTGGGTGACAGGGCAGTGAAGGGGTTAACTGGAGGGGGGGGGCGATCAAGGAGTTAAACGGGATTACTGGTGTACTGGCGGGCAATCTGGCGCTATCTGGGAGGGGCGCTAACTCTATCGGAAGTCGCCAGCGACACTGATCAGTAAAAATCGCTTCACTGATCAGTAACACTGGTGACAGGGCAGTGAAGGGTTAACTGGAGGGGGGGGGGCGATCAGGGGGTTAAATGTGTCCTAGAGTGTTCTAACTGTAGTGTAGTGCTTGTGTACTCACTTTTTGGATGTCTTCTTCTCTGTCTGGAACGGAATGTGTCCAGGCAGAGAAGAATGCCATCATATCCTGCCCTGTGTGTATGTCAACACAGGACAGGATAGGACAGGGACCGATCATGTGATTTCAGCCAGAAATCACTGGCTGAAATCTAATGATTGATCCCTCCTGGATCAAATAGTGTCACCCGCGGGTCGGCGGGAGCGCGCGTGCCCCCTTCCGGCGAAAGTGTCGGGAGCGCGGAACCCGTTTTTAAACGTGGTTTTGCGCTCCACTGCCGCCCTGCACACGTATATACACAGTGGCAGGGCGGCAAGCGGTTAAGTAGAAGGGACGATATACCATATAACCAAAAAAAGTTCCTTAGGAATGCTTTGGAGTTTTGTTTATCTCACAACTATTTTTGGTATAATGGGGAGTTTTTTTCCCAGAAGAGAGGAGTAGTCATGGGTGCTCCTTTTGCACCAAGTATAGCCAATCTATTTATGGCAGAATGGGATGACTGTTTTGTCATGGCCATAAACAGATCCTACTATACAAAAATTTATAGATGATCTGTTCATGATATGGGCAGATTTTGAAGATGATTTAGTAGTCTTTCTTGAGGGATTGAATAATAATCCTAACAATATTAAGCTTAATTATGAATATAGCGACCGCAACCACGTCATCTGTTGCAGGCTGGTGAGATGCCACTGTGTGTGTGGTAATCAATGTTAACCTATAGGAGAATGAGTGGCTCTATAAGAGCTAGCGTAATCCACTGCTGATCACACCCTCGGCCGAAGACGTGTGACGAAACGCGTTAGGGCATGATCAAGCAGCGACGTATATATATATATATATATTGGCACATAGTTGCACTTCATTTGGTGGTTGTTTTATTTAATTTGATTTAAATTTATTTATTCATTTATTTATATATTATTTTTAATTTATTATTTATAATTTTTCATATGACACTTATATTTTGGTATAGATGAAGGTCGAGAGCGCTGTTTTTGTGGTTTCTGCACATATTTTTTCATAAAAATCAAATTATTGAATAATAGCAGCTCTAATTAAATCAACTACCAAGATTACTACATTCATGATGCGCAATGTTATAGGCTCTTGGACATATTTATATTATATAGCTATTGTCCTCTGGCCTATATATCTTTCATTGATAATAAAGTTGTCTGTGCCTTCACCCAGAACATAGGCACTGTTAATAGAAAACATTTCCTTCCTGGGAAATTAATCAGTAATCTAAACAAAATAATTGGGAGCAGAAAAACCAATACAACCAGCATATTACATGAACCATACGCATATAGATGTACACCAGTATGGAAAAAGCACATGCTTTATATAAGAAGAGATTAATAACAGTACATACATCCAATGTTCAAATAGATATTATGAACAAAGATCCTGAAAAGAGTCCTGGTGGAATTGTGCACATATACCCAGGTATATATACAATAATTATTAATTGAGATACCACCAGATGTTGCAGCAAGTTCCAGTTGCAGGGGCCCCTGAGGATGATGTGACATCTGTCTTTGTGTTGAAGATCAGAAGTTCAGTGGTCATGGCGGGTATTCTGCAACAGTTTTCTGACCAGCCTGGAATGGGATGTCTCATCTGCAAGAACTCTGGTGTGGCACTGGAACTCAGAGTCAGCATATTGATTCTATTTACTTCCTAGAAACTCCCATTTATAAAGATATACTGTAAAAGTCCAAACTCCAACTTCTGGTTTCTGACTGAGCTAGCAGGGACAGGAAGTGACGTACATAAGTAACTCTATGACAGTAATGAAGCATTGATGCTTACAATTACAGACAGTAGAGAGCAGCAAATCCCTACACAGAATTTTGCTTGCACATAATTGTATGATGGAATTCAGCAACAATTCACTCATTTACTAAGCTCTGGTGCAAAATTATTGCAAAGTCCAACTCAGGGGTGGACGGTCAACTCATGGGGCCCCTGGGCAATAGGGGATCATGGGGCCCCTGTGTCCTTACCCAAACTCAAAAAAGCTTATGAAAAAGGTACCAGGGGCATCTCATGGGGCCCCCTACTGACCCCGGGCCCTCGGGAAGTGCCCGAGTTTCCAAATGGTCAGTCCGCCCCTGGTGCAACTTCTCTTCCAAAGTGAACAGCCAATTTGTCTTTATTATATCAATCACTATGTGAATTAACTCTTTTCATAGCAATTGTAATTATATAGAAAGCAATATACCTGGGGTAGCAAAATGAACCCTTGTACCACTGTAATGCAACAAAGACAGAAAAAACAAGCAATCTCAAAATAAATACAGTACAACAAGTAAAACAACATAGAAACTGAACAGTACAACTCAGGGCTGTAATAATAACCCAACATTCTGGACATCTTAGAAAACTGAGTTGTCCAGATGATGGAAGGGATTGCCATCTGGTCACCACCAAAGTGCCACATATCAAGCAAATCTACTCCCAACATTTTTAAAATAAGGAGTGCAATTAAAGAGTACAGTATATTCCAATTTAGGAAGTAAATCCTTGCAGTATACAAGACAGCATAGGAGGGTCAGGATTGTGTAACTCCATCTTAGCACCTGCATCAAAATACAATAATGACTGGGTGCCTGAGCAAAAAAAAAAAAAAAAACCTAAAATGAACTAGTCAATAGTAATTATAATAGCGGTGACAGTAACTGTAATCATTATTTGCCATTATCATCATTACTATTGATTTTATTTATTATTGTGATTATTTCTTTTCTGATTATGTTGATCGTAATCAGGAACTCTTGATATACATACATTTGTAATTTTAAAACATAATATATATATATATATATATATATATATATATCCCTGCAGCTGCTGGCTGGCACAGCGGGCTGACACACAGTGATAAGAACCCCTCAGAGACGTGCATCTGCTGAGCCTGTAATTTTATCACTCTTGTAAGTGTTTTTAACCTTCCTTTATGAAGAGTTCTAGATTTACTGCACTTAGAAGCACCTTCTTGTTCTCTTCTCTCCTCACCTCAGAGTCCGCTTCATACTCTGAAGTGCTGCCTAGTGCATGTTTCCAGTCATCTTACATATCAGCTGTTATCTACCAATTGATTGTCTCCATGACAGATGTGCCCTATGAACTTTCTCCTGAAAGTGAATAAGTCTACACCGAGTTCATTATATGGACCACCTATGTATTTACACATGTTGATCATATCCCCCTTAATCTCCTCTTCTAAAGAGAGAATAAATTCAGTTCCTCTTATCTTTTTCTCATAGCTGAGATCCTCCATGCCTCTTATCAGTTTGGTTGTCCTTCTCTGCACTTTCTCCAGTTCCGATATCCTTTTTTTGAATTGGTGCCCAAAACTGAATTGCATATTCCAGATGATGTCTTACTAATGTTTTGTACAGGGGTAATATGATATCTCTCTTTGCAGTCTCTACCTCTCAATAGAAGAAAGGATTTTGCTTGCTTTGGTAACAGCAGCTTGGCATTGCATGCCATTATTAAGCTTATGATCTACCAGAACTCCCAGATCCTTCTCCACCATTGATTCCCCCAGTTGTACTCCCCCTAGTATGTATGATGCATGCATGTTTTTAGCCCCCAAGTGCATAACTTTATAATTATCAACATTAAACCTTATTTTCTACACAGTTGCCTAATTAAACAGTGCATTGATGTTGGCTTGTAAATTGGAGACATCCTGTAAGGACGTTATTCTACTGCATAGCTTGGAGTCATCTGCAAACATTGAAATAGTGCTTTTAATCCCAGACCCCATATCATTTATAAATAGATTAAAAGGTAAGGGTCCCAACCCTGAACCTTGAGATACACCACTAACAACCCTAGACCAGAAATACTTTCTGAATATGATCTTTTAGCCAGTTTTCTATCCATTTACAAACTGATTTTTCCAAGCCCGTAGACTTTACCTTACAAATTATCCATGTATGGAGAATTGTGTGAAATGCTTTTGAAAAATCCAAGTATACTATAGCCACAGCCACTCCTTTGTCTAAGGTTTTGCTTAACTCCTCATAAAAAGAAAATCAGATTCTGTCTTTCATGAATCCATGCTGGCAATTGCTAAAATGTTTTTTCTAGCAAAAACTCCTCTATGTGATTTTTTATTAACTTCTCTAGTATCTTCCCAACTACAGAAGGCAATCACTTCCTACCCACCTACCCGCAATGTACTGCGGACGGGCGGCAGCTACAGTGAAAGTAACGTAACCATATGTAGCTCTGGCTGTACCAACACAAGGGGGGAACTGCACCCCCTGCGATTGCTGTTTCCACCAAAAACAGGGAAATGCAGATCCCGGTGAACAGGACCCAGTGGTCATGTGATCGCTATGCAATCACTTGATCACAATGTTAGCAAATCAATCTGATTCATAACAGCTCTGCTTCTCTACTTGGTGAGCTGTGATTGGGAACAGCTTGCACATGGTACATGAGCCAATCACATCACCCTGTACCATGTGACCAGCTGGAGCCAATCACAGATTACAGTATTTTGAACTATCATGAACTCAACCCATTCATGTAATTTCAAAGCAAGCATTGCATTGTAGGAACATGTATTTCATGAATCCATGCAGTCTGTTACTTCAAATATTTTTTTCTAGAAAGAACTTATCTGTGTGGCCTTTTATTAAACTGTCCAGTATTTTCTCAGTACTATAGAAGTTAAACCAACAGGTCTGTAGTTACTTGTGTAACACTCTGCCGTAATACTGCTTGCAGGATATTAAATGGACACAAGATGGCAGTGTCCTGCCGCCCAGTTATTCAGACAGTTGAAAAGCTTTGTAGGATTAATAGGCTGATTGCAGGACTTTCTTATTTGAGAGCCAGCTAACAAACTACATTTCCCTGAGGAGTTGGCAGATGGGCTGAGGTAAATAAATGCAAAAACCCAGGAACCCAAGGATGGGAAGTGGATGGAGAGAGCTGAAGAGCAGGTGTAAGGGAACACCGTGTGGGACGCTGGAGGTCCAAGTTGGGTCAGACTGCAGAAAGTTGAGGAGAGAGGAGAAATTGCTGACTGCTGACATCACTGACAGCCATTGACAAGTCTGGCAGACAGCCCTTTGAGCAGGTGTACCAGTGTTCCCGGTCCGGAGTGATCTCTGAAAGAGGGACCACAAGGAACTGGGGGGCCCACGTCTTCAGAGAGACTGTCTGCTATCTGACCAAGGCCATGGATCAGGTGAGAAAGTTGCAAGTAACACTACTCAATTCAGCTACTTCCCACCCAATTTGACTGACCTTGTTTTCCAAGTTACATGTGTTGAGGCCCAGTTCTCCTAACCTACTAATTCTTGCACTCTCAGCATATCCAGTCACAAGAGCCAGCCACAGCATTTGCCTTCTGTAGGTCAAGCTGTATCAGTGCTTTCAACACAGCAGGCCTTATTCGCCAAGGAGCCCCTTCATTGCTGCAGTTTGTCACTGTGGCCTAAAGAGGAACTAATCCCTACAGAAGAGTGTTTTGCCTGTTCATTGATCTTTGCTAATCCTACATCTCACCTTGTGGGAGTTAAAGGGGTACTGTCTAAATTTAAATACCACCTAAAAGGGGCAGCTCCTTTTCACCCTCTAAGAAAGAATTTCTACCTTTGCTTTAAGGAAGATTTAAATCCTTATGTGCACCAAGTAGGGCCCCATCGAGGGTGCAGAAGATCAGATACTGCAGTTTAACCGCTTTCTTGCTGCCATATAGAAGAGCTAAAGGCCACTATTGAAGCATCCTGGTCTTCCATAACACCTCAGCAGTGCCACAGGTTGATAGCTTCCATGCCACACCACATTGAGGCAGTAATTGCTGCAAAAGTGGCCCAAACCAAGTACTGAGTACATATGCATGCTTATACTTTTCAGAGATCCGATATTGTTCTATGTACAATCCTTGTTTTATTGATTGCATGTAATATTCTAATTTTCTGAGATTGTGGATTTGGGGTTTTCATGAGCTGTAAGCCATAATCATCACAATTATGACAAATAACGGCTTGAACTATCTTGCTTTGCATGTAATGAGTCTATCTCATATATTAGTTTCACCTTTTAAGTCGCATTACTGAAATAAATGAACTTTTGCACGATATTCAAATTTTTCAAGTTTCACCTGTGTATCTATCTATCTATCTATCTGTGTGACTTTGCATTTCTGGGTAGGCTGTCTTGGTTGTCAATCACCGGGTCCTGGCTGGTGATTACTTGCCGGCACCCGGTGATTGTATTACTGATGAAGGGAGAGAACTGTATGTAAACAATACAGTTCTCTCCCCTGTCAGCTCCTGCACATTGCTTTGCATGGCTCTGCAAAGTAATGCAAAGCAGTGTGCTTACAGTTGAAAGCACTAACACAGCCCACAGTAAAACAGTACACAGTTAATCCTTTGATCACCCCAAATGTTAACCCCTTCCTGCCCAGTGGCATTAGTACAGTGTCAGTGCTTTTTATTAGCACTGACCACTGTATTGGTGTCATTGGAGAGGTCAGTGACACCAAGTCAGTTCCACCCAGTGTCAGAATGCCCGCCACAGTCCCAATATAAGTCGCTGTACACCACCATTACTAGAAAAAAAAATTAAAAATCCTAGTATATATACCGTCATTTGTAAACGCTATAACTTTCATGTAAACCATTTAATTTACGCGTATTTGGATTTTTTTTAGCAGACATGTAGCAGAATACATTTTGGCCAAACTTTAACAAAATTTTATTTTAAACATTTTTGTACTGGACATGTTTAATAGAAAAAAAGTAAAAAAAATGTATAAAAAAAAACGCACAGGTGATCAAACACCACCAAAAATGTATTTATTTAATTTATTCTATTAGTGGGGAAAAAGGACATAAATTTAATTTGGGTGCAGCATTGCATGACCGCGCAATTTCCAGTTAAAGTAATGCAGAGCCGTAACGCCAAAAAAATGTCCTGGTCAGGTAGGGGGGTAAATTCTCTGTAGGGCAAGTGGTTAAAAAGGACATTGGCCTATTTAAGCGAAGAGCTCTTCTTTCTCAGAATTAAACCCAGTCATTAGCCCCAGCCCCTGAGAGTCCAAAGTGAGCTAGCCTCTCTGTTTTGTAGTTTTTTCTTGTTTTTTAAACAATTGGCTTTTATTCAGACAAAAAGCAGAACATATGAACAGAAATTAACTGCAATGTGGCATGACATAATATCGTCTCATGTAGTAAACAATTATACAAATTAGTTTCGGAGCAAACTCAGTGGCATAATCACAACATTATTCTGCAGAAAGCGTTCATGTATTAAAATGATTACAATTTGTAGGTATAAATGTCAAAGCAGATATAAAGAAGTGTATGAACAGAAGAAAATGAAAAGCTAGTAGAGAAAGCATGAGAACAACAATAGTAAGGGCAGGACCATCCCTGCGAAAGGTGTCAAGAATTCACGGGCATGACGCACACCTCCAGGAGAGAAAGCTATTCGCCCATCAGCCCCTTATGCTTTTCTGAAAAAGTGAAAGCATACCAACAGGACCACAATTTGTGGAATCTGGTTACCATGTCATCAGTCATAGCCAGTGTGCATTCCAATTCCTGAATTACATTAACCTCTCTTATCCAGTCTTGGATCGAGGGGGTACGAGCAGTCTTCCAGTGCCTGGGAATTAAGGATTTAGCCACATTCAAAAGGTGCCGCACCAATGATTTCTTCTACTGTTTCAGGGAACACTCAGATATATGAAGAAGGAGAAGGGGTTTGCAGAGGCTTGTGTGGAGTGGCAGAAGCTGCTGATGGAAGTCGAAATTCCTCAAACCATTCAGGAAGATCCACTTGCGGAAGTTCGAGGTAATCATCAGGGGTGGACTGACAACTCATGGAGCCCCCGGGCAATAGGGGATCATGGGGCCCCTGTGTCCTTGCCCAAGCTCAAAAAAGCCTATGAAAAAGGTACCAGGAGCATCTCATGGGGCCCCCTACTGACCCTGGGCCCTCGGGCAGTGCCCGAGTTTCCAAATGGTCAGTCCGCCCCTGGTCTTTACAGAAACCCCTAAGGTCTGCAGGCAGTCTAAACAGATAATGCTTGCCATTCAGAGTTGCTTGCAGAGCAAAAGGAATCCCCTTCTCCTGCATAACAGCCAGTAGGGGGCGCAATGTTTTTCTATTTTTCAGCATAATGGGGATAAATCCTGATCCTGGAAGAGGGTAAGTTCATCACCATTAAAAGTAATGAGCTTATTGTGCCAGGCTTTTTAAGGATTTCTTCTTTCAATGCAAAATTGGCAAGACAGCAAATAATGTCCCTGGGAGGGGAGCCCTCCATCCCCCTTGGGCTAAGGGCTCTGTGAGCTCTCTCACAATCAATGACAGTGTCTGCAGGCCGCTCTAAAAGATTATTGAAGATGGATTGTAAAGCTGACACGACTCTGATGTTATGCCATCTTCCTCTCTTATCTAAATCATCTAGGTGGCAATTCACATTAATCAGGTGTATGGCATGTGTTTCAGAAACTTTCTTCAGCCTAGAGATCACCTAGAGATCACCTTGTCCCTCCTCACTGTGCACCTCCTCATGTTGCATAGGAGCCATCTTGTTCCTAGCAGGGCAACTCCTCTGTGTGCCTCTATTCTGGAAAAGATCCTGGATCTGTCATGCTGAAGACCCGGAGTGCGAGCGATTGTGTAAAGTGGGCTTAATAATCCTGCCCATGATCGTCCTGCTCAAAAGCAGACTTCTCCATGGAGCTCACTCAGTGTGCAGCCATGCAGCTCTAGCTCCAAGCCACGCCCACCCTTGTAGTTTTTTCTTCGCTCACTGGGGAGGAAATATCTCATGATTGGGACTACTGTTTAAATTCTGAATTGCAGGATATCTAGAACTAATTGAGATTGCAAGGTGTTGTGACCTTTATTTGAAGTTATTAAGAGTGATACCAGTTATTTCATGCATATATTTCTTTTTTGCCTTACTGTGCTTACTTTTGAGCTAAATACAACCAAAATATCAGTTCACTCTAGACTGTGCATAAGTCTATTTAATGGTTGTAACCAGAGGGTTCTTCTGGCCATAGGTTTAAGGTGGTGTCAGCAAGGGTGAGGTAAAGAAAGACAGGGAACCCAAAAATTACTCAGCGGCCCCTGAGAGGGTAGTTTTACACTTGGCAAAGACTTTGATCCCTTTGTAAATATAGGTACCACATTGGCCTTACGCCAATCCATTGGTACAGTCTTTAAAGAGTCTCTAAATATTAGAAGCAATGGCTTTGAAATGACAGAGCTCAATTATTTTAAGATCTGTGGGTGCATGCCATCTGGTCTAGGTGCTTTATTCAATCTAAACATTTCTGGACCATATAATTTTTGAGCCATTGTGGATCATTTGGGGCTGTGTCAATACCATGCCCATTATGGACATGACCTCCCCCATGCGCCTTCGTATACACAGAGCTGAAGAAGGTATTTCATACATTTGCCTTCTCTTTGTCCCCAGTCACCCACTCTAGATTATTTTTTAAAGGGCCTACATGCACAGATCTGACCTTTTTTACTACAGTATTTGCCAGCGTATAAGACGACTGGGCGTATAAGACGACCCCCTACTTTTCATGTTAAAATATAGGGTTTGAGCTATACTCGCCGTATAAGACTACCCCTCTTCCAACGCGCCCCATCATTGGTGTCAGTGGGGAGGAGGAATAGTGCCCCATCATTGGTGTCAGTGGGGAGGAGTAATAGTGCCCCATCATTGGTGTCAGTGGGGAGGAAGAATAGTGCCCCATCGTTGGTGTCAGTGGGGAGGAAGAATAGTGCCCCATCGTTGGTGTCAGTGGGGAGGAGGAATAGTGCCCCATCGTTGGTGTCAGTGGGGAGGAGGAATAGTGCCCCATCGTTGGTGTCAGTGGGGGAGGAATAGTGCCCCATCATTGGTGTCAGTGGGGGAGGAATAGTGCCCCATCATTGGTATCAGTGGGGAGAAAAGTTCCCCAATCATTGGTGTCAGTGGGGGAGGAATAGTGCCCCATCGTTGGTGTCAGTGGGGGAGGAATAGTGCCCCATCTTTGGTGTCAGTGGGGAGGAGGAATAGTGCCCCATCGTTGGTGTCAGTGGGGGAGGAACAGTACCTCATCGTTGGTGTCAGTGTAGAGGAGGAATAGTGCTTCATCGTTAGTGTCAGTGGGGGAGAGGAGCGGCTGCTCCTTCTTTCAGTTCGGCCGCCTCCTCGCCAGTGATTGGTCGCCTGTGTGCCTTTCCAGTGCTGGCGCCCAATCACCGGTGAGGAGGTGGAGCCGAGCGGGCGGCGGGACCATCAAGAGGCCGAACTGAAAGAAGGAGCAGCCGCACTTCCTGGACCGGATCGTCGTGGGACCGGGACCGGAGCCAGGTAAGGTACAGCAGCCCCTCTGCCCACCCCTGTACTTGGTGTCCGTTGGAGGAGGAGGGGGGTGGCGCCGCCCCTCGAAAAAGTGCCGCCCTGACACCGGCTCGCCGTATACTGGCGTATAAGACGACCCCCGACTTTTCAAAAGATTTTCACGGGTTGAAAAGTCATCTTATACGCCGGCAAATACTGTATTAATATATTTAAAAAATGTTTCAAGGTTTGTTCTACTTTCTTTTGCAATCTGTTTGTTTTGATTTTTTGCGTCCTTGATTTCCTTTTTACATATTCTGTTATATTCTTTGTAACATTTAAATGATAATGTTCCTTCATTTTTATATTTTTTAAAAGCACTTTTCTTGTTATTTATAGCTTTTTCAACTTTGGACGTCAGCCACATACTGTAGGTGTTGTTTTTATCCTATTATACTTATTGCCCATGTGAATATACTTTTTAGTGTGTTCACATACAGTCTTTTTTTAAAAATGGCCATTTCTGTTCTGTGTTCTTCGATGCCAATATTCCCTCCCAATCGAAGTCTTGGAGAGCAGCACTCATCCTTGGAAAATTTGCTCTCTTGAAGTTGTGTTTTTACCATTCCAGTATGTGTTTGTTGTTTACAGCTAACATTAAATGAAATCATTTTTTATTTAAACATTAGTAATAAGCTCTGCATGGTTTGAGATTACCAGGCCCAGTAGAACATCATTTCTAGTCGGAACCTCTATACTGTACCATAAAATTGTCTTCTAATAGGTTTATAAATTGTTTCAGCAGTGCCAATACTCCAAATAATATCAGTGTAGTTAAAAACCCCCCATTATTATCACGGTCTCAGCCCTTGCAGTCCTTTCCATCTGTGTAAGGAACTGAGTCCCTGCCATCTCATTAACACTCGATGGCCTGTAACAAACTCCAACGATTAACTTTGAACTACTCACATCCATATGCAGTTGCACCCATAACACTTCAGCCTCATCATACTCTCCATCAGCCAGGTCCTCTTTCACACTCACTTTAAGATCACTTCTCACAAAGAGACAGACACTGCCACCTTTATGTTTTACTCTGTCTCTCTGAAAGAGAGCATATCCAGGAATATTAATGGCCCAGTCATGTAAGGAATTAGGCAAAGATTCAGCAATACCAATTAAATCATAGTTCTCTTCATGCACCAAAGCTTCCAGCTCGCCTATTTTACATGACAGATTTATGGCATTGGCAAAAAAAAAACCTTTAATTCATTATCACATTTTGTTCTTGTGTTTTGCATATCTTTTGTATTAGTACAAATAGTACTATACTTTCCAGTGGTTGTCTATAACATGGGAACCTTCTTATCACCTGCCATAAACCTACCCCATCTATACCCATTCCACCCTCCATTGTTATCTGACCCCTAACTGCCCTTTCTGCCAACTGAATTCTAGCTCACTTTCCCCCTCAATCCTAGTTTAAATACTCATCCAGCCTTCCCATAAACCTCTCCCCAAGCACAGCAGACTCCCTTCCATTTAGGTGCAAACCATCTTAAGCACATAGGTTGTACCCCCAAAGAAATGTCAGCCCAGTGCTCTAGAAACCCAAATCTTTCCCTCTTACACCAAGTCATTAGCCATGCATTCAGTTCTATAATGTTCCTCTGTATTTCCTGTGTTGCACATGACACAGGCAATATTTCAGAGAATATCACCTAGTAAACCATTTGGTGGAGATGATCCTGGCGACAACTTATTCTAGCAGTCCTTCTGGTTAAAGAATCCTCTATTATCACTAACTGTCTAGGCCTTCCTGCATTACCCTCACCACTCATAATAGATGGGCCGTTCTCCCGGCTGTTAGGGGTAGCAGTGACATCCAGGGCTGTGACATTTGTATTTACCACTTGCACATTTTCACTCAACTTGGCAAATTGTTTTTTGTGCTCAAAACACAGGATTGGCCTTCCTTTTCAGTAAGCTTCTACCTCTCCCACTAACCAACTTCTTACCTGATAATCCTGAATTACCCCTCCATCCTCCACATCAACCCCATTAACCTTCTGCTCAGTGAGCATAAGGCCCCTTTCAAGGTTTTCCTTTCTGCTCAGTGTTGCAACTGGCTCCTCCAGATCTCTAATGTGAACTTCTAGAATGGCAATTTAATCTATGCACATCTGTCACAGCGGTATGCATTCTGGAGCTGTTGCACCATTTTTGCATACATGTGACACACTGTGCACTGAAAAAAACCTTCAACCTTGCTAGCACCCATTATCCCTGTTACAATATAATTACTTATAGGGAATATAAGATGTTAATTACAAGTTAGAGAACTTCTGTCTTAACTCCTGTTTTCAACACCTGTTTTTTAACTTCTTACTTTGGTTCAAAATTCCACTTTTGTTCACAAATTCCACATGCAAGCCAGCATCAAATGTGAGTAAGCTCAAATGTGAAATCTATAGACACTTATATACACCTGTAAACAATTACCCCCTTCCCTAATTAGCAGACTAAAAGAAAAAAAAGTCCTGTTTAAAAAGTATCAGAAATGAAAAAAGGAAACAAAAGTGTAAGAACTGATAGCAAACTTATCAAACAAGGAAAGAAAAAAAAAAACACACACACACTTGCAAACACTAGCAGTCCCCGAGCAGTTAAAAGCATAACTCCTGGTTTTCAACTCTCCACTTTACTTCAAAATTCTACTTTTGTTTACAAATTCCACATGCAAGCCAGCATCAAGTGTGAGCCAAGAGCCACTTTAAAGGAACACAAGCCACTTATGACCTTACATCTTTATGTGGGTCAAAAGGATAAGGCGAGAGTGCAACTAGTAAAGGGTTCATGCAAGGAAGGTGGATAAGAAAAAAAAGTACTGCTAAGAAGTGTTGACAATCAAATGAAGGTGTGTTGATAAACATTCTAATTTTATATTGTAAATTTATGAAATAGTGATAAGTGCCTTATTTAAATGATTGACACATACACTATATTGCCAAAAGTATTGGGACACCCCTCCAAATCATTTCAGGTTTCAGGTGATCCCGTCTCCTCCATGGCCGCAGATGTATAAAATCAAACACCTAGACATGCAGATTGATTCTACAAACATTTGTGAAAGAATGGGTCGCTCTCAGGAGCTCAGTGGATTCAAGCATGGTACCGTGATAGATTGTCATCTTTGCAATAAGTCCATCCGTGAAATTTTCTTGCTACTAAATATTCCAAGGTCAACTGTTAGTGCTATTATAACATATATAAAGTAGAAGCAACTGGGAACAACAGCAACTCAGCCACAAAGTGGTAGGCCATGTAAAATGACAGAGTGGGGTCAGCGCATGCTGAAGTGCACAGTGCGCAGAAGTCACCAACTGTCTGCAGAGTCAATAGCTAAAGACCTCCAAACTTCATGTGGCCTTCAGATTAGCACAACAGTGCATAGAGAGCTTCATGGAATGGGTTTCCATGACCGATCAGCTGCATCCAAGCCTTACATCACCAAGTGCAATGCAAAGCATCGGATGTAGTGGTGTAATGCACACCGCACTGGACTCTAGAGCAGTGGAGATGTATTCTCTGGAGTGACAAATCACGTTTCTCTGTCTGGCAATCCCATGGACGTGTCTGGGTTTGACAGTGGCCAGGAGAACGGTACTTGCCTGACTGCATTGTGACAAGTGTAAAGTTTTGTGGAGGGGGGATTATGAAGTGGGGTTGTTTTTCAGGGGTTGGGCTTGGCCACTTAGTTCCAGTGAAGGGAACTCTTAAGGCATCAGCATACCAAGATATTTTGGACAAAACTCCCAACTTTGTGGGGAGAGTTTGGGGATGGCCCCTTCCTATTCCAATATGACTGTGCACCAGTGCACAAAGCAAGGTCCATAAAAAGACATGGTTGAGCAAGTTTGGGGTGGAGGAACTTGACTGGTCTGCAAAGAGTCCTGACGTCAACCTGACAGAACACATTTGGGATGAATTACAGTGGAGACTGCGAGACAGGCCTTCTCGTCTGACATCAGTGCCTGACCTTACAAATGTGCTTCTGGAAGAATGGTCAAACATTCCCTAGACACACTACTAAACCTTGTGGACAGCCTTTTCAGAAGAGTTGAAGCTATTATAGCTGTAAAGGGGGGTCCAACTCCATATTGAACCCTACGGACTAAGACTGCGATGGCGTTAAGGCAGGCGTCAATACTTTTGTCAATATAGTATATATAGCATATGTTATGTGTTGGCATTTATTTTTGAGCTTAAAAGGTTATTGATGAGCACAGTTTTTTTTAAGTAGCAATGCAAAAGATTTTTCCTTATTATTTTTTTTTTTGTCACTGAGGCCCTGATTTACTAAGAATTGAGTCTACCAGCAGACGCTGAACATTCAGGCAGACTCAATTCAATCAATCAAGACCTGTCAGTCTTCAGAAAGGCACCCAGCAAGCTGATTAAAAAGAGTCTACTTTGTAGACTCTTTCCTGTTTGTAACTATGACCTTGGGCGCATTTCTAGATGCAATTCAGGATATGTTCACTAGGTGGCGCACAACCGCAGCTTTGTCCAGTTGGCGTTTATCTGTTTGCATATGAGAATACTTATAATTTGAAATGAAAAGCACACCTAATTATAAAAAAAATTTTATTATCTTTTTTTGTTGGCGTTTCTCCAAATATGATCGTTCAACTAATGCATTTCCTAATGAATACATTCTATTTTCAAATGTCAAACATTTTCACACTTATATCTCAAATAATTTGAATGTCTAGTTCTAATTACCCAATCTAATTATATATCTTCATTGTCTTTAATCATGTAACTATTCTACATTCCAGCTCAAACTCTGTCTGCTACAGTGGCTTAGAAGTTAGAACTCAGAATTTACAGCACTTGGGTCATGGGTTCTAATCCCAGTCATGGCTGCACCTGCCTGGAGTTTGCATGCTTTCTCTGTACTGGTGTGTTTCTGCCAACACTCCAAAGACATGCTGTTAGGTTAATTGGGCCTAGTATATGTCTGAGTTTCTAGCTTTAGATTGTAAGCTACTTGACATTACAGACTATTGTGAATGGAAGAAATATGGGAATCAATTTCCAGGGTTCTGTCAGTGCCAGGAATATTGGTTAATCAATTAAGATTTTGGCTACTGACTAGAAAGTGGAAAGGGAGTGAATCTTACCTGCGTCTGTTCTTCTGACAAGTTTAAAACTTTGTTTCTCTTCTCTTAGGCTACTTTCACACTAGCTTTGTCAGCAGGCATCAGACAGGCGTTTGGGAAGCGATTTTAATGCTTCTCGAACGCCTATGAAATTCTGCACATGGCAGCACACAGTGCTGTTCACACTGAAGCGTTAGCATTGCATCGCGGCAAAACTGGCACCTCATGACCAGTCAGGAGGAGTTGAAGCCTCCCATTCAAGTCTATGGTGCCGCTCCTCAAACGCCTGGCAGGCATTTGTGGTGCGGTTGCGAGTCGGTTGCGGAGCGTTAACCACTTCCAGACCGGACACTTTTACCCCCTTCCTGACCAGGGCAATTTTCAGCTTTCAGCGCTATCACACTTTGAATGACAATTGCGCAGTCATGCAACACTGTACCCAAATTAATTTTTTACCATTTTTTTTGAGACAGATAAAGCTTTATTTTGGTGGTATTTATTCACCACTGGGATTTTTATTTTTTTTGCTATGTAATGAAAAAGTCCAAATATTTTGAACAAAAGTGTTTTTTTTTATAAAATTTTGCAAATAAATAATATTTCATCATACATCTTTGCCAAAATGTATTCCGTTATCTTTTTAGCAAAAAAAAATTATAATTTTTAAACTTTTTTTTTTACATTTTTATTTTATTTTTTTATATTATTATTTTTTTTTTATTTATTTATTTTTACATACTGTCACCCTAGCAGTACAGTGTCACCATGGTGACACTGTACTACTTGTGGGGGGTGATGAAGATTTTTTTTTTTTTTTTTTTTTACTGATTGCTTTTATACCCATATAGGATGTAAAAGCAATCATTTCTCTTTCTCTCTGTGTGCATTCCTGCACTCATTGAGAAATACTGAGTGAGCTGTGATTGGTCACAGCTTGTCACATGGTACAAGGCTGTTGTGAATAGCCTTGTACCATGTGACCTCTGTGATCATTCACAGATTTCACACATAGTAAGCAATGATGTCACAAGTGACATCTTGCTTACTACTTTGCATGTGATCACTGATTGGCCAATCAGTGATCACATGATCGGGACCTCGTACAGAGGTCCCGTCCGACGATCGGTGTTTCACTGTGTCCGGAGGACACAGCGGGCACCGGATCGCGGTGCTGCGCGCTCCCAGGGAGCACGCACAAGCAGGGTGCGGGGAGGCCGTTCATAAATGGCCACCCAACCCTGTACTGCCACCGTCCGGCCGTTTATATACAACGGCCGGTCGGGAAGTGGTTAATACCATTTAACTTCATTATAGGCGTTTAAGGTTCAGTTTTAACGCTTGGCAAATGCCTATCAAACACCTCAAAACCACGCATAGGGCGTTTGGGGACCATTTGAGGAGCGTTAAAAACACATCCCAAATGCCTACCAAATGTTATAGGGGCGTTTGGCAAGAGTTAGAAATAAAGTCAAGTGTGAAGGAGCCCTTAAACCTCTCTCCTTATACAACTTGACCCCCTCCCCCACCCCCCGTCATCACCTGTTCCACCTGCAAATCTATGCATCACCGCCCCACTCTTTTTATTTAACTATTTATTTACTGATCAAGTTAATGTGTCTCATTTTCTATCACCTCCAGCTCAGATCTAGCATTATTATAAGATTCCTAATTGTATTTCACCACTAGTGTGATTGAATTCACAATTCCTGGTCAGTCCCGTTCCCTTACCTATAATAACCTTTAGGGTCAGTTCACACTACATGTGTTTCAGTTGCTTTTTCTGCATCCAAAACACACAGAAAAAAAGTTATATAGTTGTCAATGTCATAGTTCACTTCCGCGCTTGCAGTTCCAGTGCGTTGCAGGTGCTGCCAAAAAAGCACATGGAACGCACTAAAACGCACATGTCCCTAATTAAATTGAAGAAAATGAGAGGGGAAAAAACTAACTGGAATATATAAAAAAATGCACTGGAACATGCTAAACATGCATCAAAAAAGTGCATGCAAAAACGCATCTGGAACACATCTAGACTGTGTTTCTATGGTTTGAACTGGCACTTAGGACTTGTTCACACCATTTGTGGTGCAGAAACACATGCAAGAGCATGCATTTTCCTGCACAGCAAAGAAATGCAATGCCCTTTGCAGATGTGCACAGGTACCATGATGAAAACTTAATTGCACCTCCACACATCTAGTAAAAACAGATACATTCACAGCCACCAAAACGCATGGTACCACACTACTGTGCGGTTAGGTGCAACACATTTTTAAAATAATATGCCTGCAGTATTTTTGCATGTTCCCACACGTTAGGCAGCCCATTGAAATTAATGAGCTGTGGAAAAAAAAAGTCAAAAATGCCACTTTCACACAGGTCCTCTGTCCTGTACAGCGTGAATGAGTGGGTTGTTCATGTGGCTGGAGCCACCTGTTACACTATGGGCACACTGCAGCTGTATGAACACAGGTTATAATCTGACAAGTGTGCAGGCGTGGGGAAGTAGCCCTGAATGCTCCTTGTACATTCACATGTACATGTACAGGGCTGTACACCTGCACCCATATGCTTGTCAAATTAGGACCTGCAGCATTTCCATAGTGTAACATAGGTTGCCTGCAAATGGCAACAGCCACAAAAAAACCCCACTGATTCACACTCTACAGGCCACAGCACCCAGGTGAATGAACCTCAATACCTCAAGTACACACACAGCTTTATTCATTAACTCAGTACAGTTTTATCATTTAGATTTAACAGGAATTTGGTTGGGACTGTGTCCATTAATAATGTTTTTAGTGTATTTTTACCATAAATATAATTTGGATATTTTCTCTGGCGGTGGGAGGCTGTCAGGTAGGCTGTACGAGGCCCTGTGATATCTAACAGTGGCCCTGGGTGTATGCTTGTGTCTGTCCCACCTGTATAGTTAGGAAGAACAATAACGTTTTCTATGGAATACCTTGAACCTCTGCTATGTACCTCAATGTATCTAGGAATCGGACATGTTTTCAACTAAAAATACAACAATTATTAATAATGTTGACACAATTCTCAAGGACATCGCCGCAACTCACACGCCCTCTGAACCCGTCCCCTCTCACACAGCTACCCCCTCATCACCCCTCTCCCACGGCCCCGCCACTGCTCTGACCTGCACTTCCACCCCACCCTACATTCCTCATACTGAAGCCCCCCCAACACTCCGCACCTTTGACCTTACTACCATCGAGGAAGTCTCCAAGATCCTCTCTGATGCCCGCCTCACCACCTGCCCCCTCGGCCCTATCCCCTCACAACTCCTACTACCTCCCTCCCCCTCCATCCTACGCTCCCTCACCCACATCTTTAATCTCTCCCTCTCCTCCGGCACTTTCCCCTCCCCTCTGAAACATGCACATATCACCCCCATACTTAAAAAGCCCTCCCTGGACCCCAATGACCCGAACAACCTCAGACCCATCTCCCTGCTCACATTTACATCCAAACTCCTCGAGCGCCTAGTCTACACCCGCCTAAGCTCTCATCTCAACGACAACAACCTCCCTGATCCCCTACAGTCCGGCTTCCGTCCCCTACACTCCACCGAAACTGCCTTACTTAAACTCTCTAACGACCTGCTAACCGCCAAAGCTAATGGCCACTATTCAGTGCTCCTACTCCTTGACCTCTCTGCGGCCTTCGACACGGTCGACCACCCCCTCCTCCTCAAAAAACTACACTCCCTCGGCCTCAGAGATTCTGCTCTCTCCTGGCTCTCATCCTACCTGTCACAACGCTCTTTCAGCGTTACCTATAATGCTACCACCTCCCCCTCACTCCCCCTCTCTGTTGGGGTCCCTCAAGGCTCCGTCCTCAGGCCCCTTTTCTTCTCCATCTACACCTCCTCCCTTGGCCAATTCATACACTCTCACGGCTTCAACTACCACCTTTATGCCGATGACACACAAATCTATCTCTCAACCCCCCACCTCACCACCTCAGTCTCTGCCCGAATCACATACCTACTGAGCGACATATCAGACTGGATGTCACTCCACTTCCTTAAACTGAACCTCTCCAAAACCGAGTTTCTTGTCTTCCCCCCAGCCCGGACACCACCCCCCATTGACTTTTCCATCACATCCAACAACGCCACTATCAAACCCGCCCCGCAGGCCAGAGTACTTGGTGTCATGCTGGACTCCAACCTATCCTTCCAGCCCCAAGTCCAATCTTTAACAAGCTCGTGCAGACTCCACCTCCGCAACATTGCCAAAATACACACGTTCCTAACTCCAGAAACCACTAAACAGCTCATCCACTCCCTCATCATATCACGACTCGACTACTGCAACTCCCTCCTTACTGGCCTGCCTCACCGCTGGCTATCCCCGCTTCAGTCCATCCTGAATACGGCTGCCAGACTCATTCACCTTTCCAACTGCTCCATTTCCGCCACCCCCCTCTGCCAATCCCTCCACTGGCTTCCGATTGCGCAACGGATCAAATTAAAAATCCTAACACTGACGTACAAAGCTGTCCACCATACTGCCCCGAACTACATCACTGACCTAATATCCAAGTACCACCCAGCACGCACACTCCGCTCCTCACAAGACCTCCTTCTCTCTAGTTCCCTGGTCTCCTCCTCCCATGCCCGCCTCCAGGACTTCTCCAGGGTGTCACCCATCCTCTGGAACTCCCTGCCCCAACCCATCAGATTATCACCTACTCTCCTCTCCTTTAGGTGCACCGTGAAATCCCACCTCTTCAGGGAAGCCTACCCCAGCCCCTGCTAACTTGCCAACCTCCTGCACTCTTCCTACCACCCCATCCCCCACAGCTATCTCCTCCTGTGCCACCATCCCCTCCCTCCTAGATTGCAAGCTCGAAAGAGCAGGGCCCACGATCCCCTCATGTTTTGCATTGTATTGTTGTTGTTCTGTCACATGTTCTGTCCCCCTTTGTAATGTACAGCGCTGAGCAAACTATTGGCGCTTTATAAATACTGTATAATAATAATTTCCGGTATGACAGCTGCTCTAGCGCCTCCTCCAACAGCCGTCTTGGCGTTTATTTGTGCACTATAGCTATTTTCCAAGCAGCTCCATTGTGTATATAACATTCGCAAATATATGTTTGCAGTTCTATTGTGTATTTGGCATTGGTGAATATATGTTTTTAGCTCTATTGTGTGTTTGGCATTTGTGAATATAGGTTTGCAGTTCTATTGTGTATTTGGCATTTGCGAATATATGTTTGCAGTTCTATTGTGTATTTGGCATTGGTGAACATATGTTTGCAGCTCTATTGTGTATTTGGCATTGGTGAATATATGTTTGCTGGTAAAGGCCCAAAGTCAACATAAATTGGGGGCCTAATTTATTACTGTTAAGAGGATTGTAGAAAAAAACTAGCTAGCTGCACATTGAACACGACCTATTCACTGGTACATAACATGGTCTTGTGGTGCAATAGGGGGCTTTTGGTTTGTTAGTTTGGACATGCTTGCATATGTGCGCTCTAACAAGCTAGAATTGGGCATATTATATAGCTCGCAAAATATAAGTGTTAGGGGTGCTAGTATATTGAACATGAAATAACCCCCCACACCCCATAGCCCCCAGTCAAATAGGGTGTGATTTGGCATGAGATTTGCATGACAGGCGACTTGCAATTTGTAGGCCAAGTCGCACCCTATTGTCTAAGCAGGCAATTCAACAAAGGAAATAAATCTTTAAAGGCATACGGTATCTGTATGCTCAGATACGGGTCTGTTATGGATTTGGGGGGGAATCCATGCCATTATTTTATTAATTCGTTCGTCGGGAACAGATCCTTTTTTTTTTTCTTTTTTCACGCTGTAAGCCGCCAGCGACCCGAAAAAAGAAAAAAAAAGGTTCTGTTCCCTATGATGGCATCCAGCCCTCTGCTGTTTGCTGGGTTGACAGCTCTTAAATATTTAAAGGGCGGGGCCACCTGGGGACATCATCCGAGTGACCCTGCCCCAGGTGACATCATTGATGTCACCTGGGGTAGGGTCACATGCGTGATGTCCCCGGGTGGCCCCGCCCCTTACATATTTAAGAACTGTCAAACCACCGGAGCTGTCACACCGCAGGAGCCAGCGTTGGGAACTGGACCTTATTTTTTTTTTTCTTTTTTGGGTCTCCGGCGGCTTACATCGTGATTGATGTTGGATCTACTTCGGTGGACATTCTTTTAGATTTTTCTTTTATTAAAGGACTTGTCACAGACCGTGTCCTGTCTTTTTTTACACCACACTTTTTGTCTTTTTTTGAATGAGTAGCAGTATCATAAACCCCATACTCATTCACGTAGGAGGGGGCCGGGATCTGGGGACCCCCTTGTTAAAGGGGGCTTCCAGATTCTGATAAGCCCCCTGCCCGCAGACCCCCACAACCACCAGCCAGGGTTGAGGGAACAGGCCCTTGTCCCCATCAACATGGGGACAAGGTGCTTTGGGGGGCCCCAAAGCACCCCCCCATGTTGAGGGCATGTGGCCTTGTATGGTTCAGGAGGGGGGGTGCTCACTCGTCCTTCCCCCTTTCCTGACCTGCAGGGCTGCATGCTCAGATAAGGGTCTGGATTTTGGGGAGGACCCCACAATATTTTTTTTTTATTTTGGCATGGGGTTACCCCTTAAGATCCATACCAGACCCAAAGGGCTTGGTATGGATGGGAGGGGGGACCCCATGCCATTTTTTTTACATTTGTTTTTATTTTTAGATTCAGCTGTCAAAATATATATTATCTAGACCTTTGAAATATGTAAAACTATTACAGAAATCATTATAAAGAATAAGAAACAAAAACAGAATCAATAGAACTAAGGAAATCAAATTAGAATACATAAAGATATGCCTAGCTGCAAATAGTGCTGTTTGTCAAACACAGTAGACAAGATCGAGTGCTGACTTGCAGAGGACTCCACACAGAGATTTACTATTAAACAGCATCTAAAAAGAAAGCGCCCACAGCAGATGGCTAAATTGTGTCCTGCACATGCTCATTTCTATCCCTGCATAAACGTTTGAAAAGCTTCTAGTTCTTGACTGTCATGAATTCCCTTAAACTATTTGAAAACATTTTTTGAAATGCAAGATATTGTTTAAAGTGAAGTCCAGATATTTGTGAAAGCAAATTTCAATGTGAACATGTTTCTGCAGTGATTTTTCATTTTGTTAGATGTGCTTCTAGCACATCTGCTTTCTTAGACCGATTCCTGGATTGTGCCTAGTTAGTAAATTCGCTTTCGAGTCTACTTGTTAGACTCTCTCTTTAGTAAATGTCTTTGCCGTCTAAAAGTGGACGGACTCTATTGAAAAGTAGACTTTATCCCACGGAAATGTGTCTAAGCACATTAGTAAATCAGGGTCTGAATGTCAGTATTGTTGGGACTATAGCACGTCTGAAACATTCAGGAATTTTGGTGCACCTAAAATTTTGAAAATCATTTATGTATGAAAATAGTGTTCCAAGCAGATGCTGTATGTTGGTAAAAAAAACCACTGGTAATTCGTTTTTGTATGTATTTAGCCAAATATATGCATGAAAAATAGTCATTGGAATGGTTAGGAAAACCAGGAATACAAACGTACTGATACATTAATTGGTCTTTATTTTTAAGAGCATTTTCAGTTACTGTTCAACCAGTTGTGTCCTCTTTCTAGGAATTTAATTTGAGTGTATAGGCCCCAGGTTATTTTTAATGAAAGGAGGAATGTTCTAAAATAATGTAGAACTGTAGTAAATCACATTCTATTAAACATTTTTAAACCATTTATAATTGAATCAAAGAGCCATTGATTTCAATGTAATTTAGCATTATTTCCATGTAATGCTGAACTACTTAAACATATATCATGATGATCCTGACTCAGATCTTTGATCTGAAATCTAAAAGTGGTGCATTTGATAGCTAAAAATATAAATGCAAATACCTTACTAGGGGTAATCAAAGATGAAAAATGATCTGGGGGTCTTGGTAGTTTGATAGATTAATGGCATGCATTAACCACTTGCCTACCGGGCACTTATACCCCTTTCTTTACCAGGCCAATTTTCAGCTTTCAGCACTGTCGCACTTTGATTGACAATTGCGCGGTCATGGAAAATTGTACCCATATGAAATTTTTACAATTTTTTTCTCACAAATAGAGCTTTCTTTTGGTGGTATTTAATCGCCGCTGGGCACTTTACTTTTTGCGCTATAAACAAAAAAAATGCAAAACATTTGAAAAAAAAAGTTTCTTTGTTTCTATTATAAAATTTTTCAAACAGGTAATTTTTCTCCTTCACTGATGTGCGTTGATGAGGCAGCACTGATGGGCACTAATAGGTGGCACTGATAGGCAGCACTGATGGGCACTGATAGGCAGCACTGATATGGCAGACTGGATGTCGCTCCACTTCTTTAAACTGAACCTCTCCAAAACCGAGTTTCTTGTCTTCCCTCCAGCCCGGACACCACCCCCCATTGACTTCTCCATCATGGCCAACAACGCCACCATCAAACCCGCCTCGCAGGCCAGAGTACTTGGTGTCATTTTGGACTCCAACCTATCCTTCCAGCCCCAAGTCCACTCTTTAACAAACTCGTGCAGACTGCACCTCCGCAACATCGCCAAAATTCGCACGTTCCTAACTCCAGAAACCACTAAACAGCTCATCCATTCCCTCATCATATCACGACTCGACTACTGCAACTCCCTCCTCACTGGCCTGCCTCGCTGCTGGCTATCCCCACTTCAGTCCATCCTGAATACGGCTGCCAGACTCATTCACCTTTCCAACCGCTCCGTTTCCGCCACCCCCCTCTGCCAATCCCTCCACTGGCTTCCGATTGCGCAACGGATCAAATTCAAAATCCTAACGCTGACGTACAAAGCTGTCCACCATACTGCCCCGAACTACATCACTGACATAATATCCAAGTACCGCCCAGCACGCACACTCCGCTCCTCACAAGACCTCCTTCTCTCTAGTTCCCTGGTCTCCTCCTCCCATGCCCGCCTCCAGGACTTCTCCAGGGTGTCACCCATCCTCTGGAACTCCCTGCCCCAACCCATCAGATTATCACCTACTCTCCTCTCCTTTAGGTGCACCCTGAAAACCCATCTCTTCAGGGAAGCCTACCCCGCCCCCTGCTAACTTGCCGACCTCCTGCACTCTTCCTACACTCCATCCCCCACAGCTATCTCCTCCTGTGCCACCATCCCCTCCCTCCTAGATTGTAAGCTCGAAAGAGCAGGGCCCTCGATCCCCTCATGTTTTGCATTGTATTGGTATTGTTCTGTCACATGTTCTCTGTAATGTACAGCGCTGAGCGAACTATTGGCGCTTTATAAATACTGTATAATAATAATAATAATAATATGCGGCACTGATAGGCAGCACTAATGAGGTGGCATGGATAGGCGGCACTGATAGGTGGCACTGATAGGTTGCACAGACTGGCATCACTGCTGGGCACTGACTCGTGGCACTGCTAGGCATTGAATGGCACAACCGCTGGGCACTGACTGGTGGCACTGACTGGCAGCACTGCTGGGCTGCACTGATGGGCACTGGTGGGTGGCACTGGTGGGCACAGGTGGGTGGCACTGCTGGGCACAGTTATGTGGCACTGCTGGGCACAGGTGGGTGGAACTGGTGGGTGGCACTGCTGGGCACCGATTATCTGTGCACTGATCATCAGTGCCCTGATGATCGGTGCCGATCCCTGCAATGACAACTGCCGGTTCTCGGCAGAACTTTCCTCACGCTCTGACAGCGTGAGGAAAGTGCAGCCGAGAACTGGCAATTGCATTTCCCGGTGATCAGCGTGTCATTGGACACGGCTGATCACGTGGTAAAAGGCCACGTAGATTGCCAGGTGCACGCCCCCGGGGGCACGCTGAAGAGCGCGTTCTGGGAGGATGTCATATGACGCCCTCCCAGAACTGGCCGGCCGCAGTGTAGCCGTCATTCGGCTATCTGTGGTTGGCAAGTAGTTAAAAATGGTATTTACTCAAAAGATAAAACTATTCTACCACTTTACAAAACTCTGGTTCAGCCACATGTTTAGTATGCTATTCGGTTCTGGTCAACTATCCTCAGGAAGGATGCTTGAACTGAAGAGAGTCCAGAGAGGGGAATCCACGTGTATAAGGGTTCTGGGGGACCACAGCTTTGGGGAATGACTACAACAATAAAACTCAGACACCCTGGAGAAGAGATTCTTAAGAGATGACATGATCACAATATACAACACTTTGAATGGTGACTCTAACATGAAAAGACTGTTTAACCTATGGTATCTGAAGAAGAAAAGGGCCACGCAATGAAGTTGGATGAGAAGTGGTTCAATCTTAAACTGTGTAAGGGATTCTTTACTGTTAGAGCGGTAAGTATGTGGAACTCTCTTTCCGAGTTGGTGGTTTCAGCAGGGGGGTAGATACATTTAGGAAAATTTAGATGTGTTTTTTACTGAGTTCAATGTACAAGGATATGTGGTAGTGACATAAACATACAAACATGCTTACACACAGGTTGAACTGGATGGACTTGTATCTTTATTCAACCTTACCAACTATGTAACCTGATTCTGTTTTTTTCAGCCTGAAAAAAAAAATGTTTTACATTATTATGAATAGGAAAACAAACTATAAAATAGATAAATAAAAATAATAAATTACAAAAAATGTATCAATAAAAAAAGGATCAGGGGTAAGTATCAATATATTAATACAGTACATTATAAATGTTGGAATACCGTTTTCATGTACTGTATTTTGTGCAACAACTACATCAGTGTTCAGTAAAGATATATTATTCAATCAGTAGATTGTAGTGGGGTTTTTTTTAATCCAAACAACTTTTATTGTCAAGGAAAATTTAAAAGTGGAAACAATGCTTACAAGATCTTGAAGACATGAAGATACAATCAGAATAGTATACAGTGTTACAACTTGGATGCGCAGATCCAGTGACATATGAAAAGCAGAAGCATTAACCAGACAGAGCATGAAATATAAGGAGCCATGACTACCTTGACAAAACATAACATAAAAAAACTAAAATAAATAATTAGTTCACCTGAGACACCATGAAAAGAACTATGGGTATACGCGAGCACTTCCTGAGGGATATATGGGGTTATCTGTTGTAGAGTAAGGTATCATACCTGCAAGAGCCTGTCCACTAACAACTGAGAAGGGGCAAGGCCCAGGTACATCTAGCCAGCCCTGCCACATGATCTGAAATTTACGATAGGCATTACAGTGTTGGTACGTAAGTTTTTCTCATAGGAGTAGTGAATTGACATAGTCTATCCATTGCTTTTTAGTCGGTGGGACTGAAGACAGCTGTTGCCTAGCAATTAATTTTCTAGCTAGATATAGAAGCCTAGATACCATAATATACATTCTGGGTTGTAGCGTCTCCTGATCCAAAGCTCCCACCATACACGGTAAGGGATGCTGGGAGACAGTATATTGTGATGCTAGGGAAATGGTCTGAAGGACCTCCCTCCAATACCTGTACAGTTTTGGGCAATGCCAAAGCATATGAATAAAGTCGCTCCTATGCACCCCACATCTCAGGAAATCAGGGGAGTCTCTCCTACCTCACTGGTGTAGTTGCACAGGGGTCCTATACACCCGATGGAGAGTAAATAATTGTGATAATTTATGTGAGGGGGAGAAAGAGACCACCAGCATGGACTCCAGGGCAGCATCCCAGGCGTCTCCAGCAATCTCCCCAATGTCTTGCGTCCACTGTGCCCTACCACAGAGACTAGCGTGAGCCTGCACAGTGGACAATAATTCTGAATAGATACGAGAAAGCATGCCCTTTTTATGTGTCGCCTGAGTAACGTCTTTAAGCAAAGTGAAGTCTGTCAATGTGAGGTTGGAGAGTAGAGACTGGCCCTGCAAAGTGTGGCATATCTGGAGGTACTGGTAAAATTGCTTATGGGTAAGTGCAAATTCAATTTGCAGTTTTGAAAAGGACTTCAGTATATCCCCAGAATACAACTGAGCTATAAATCTCAAGCCCCACTCCTTCTAATTTTGAAAACCCTCCAACTTAACTAATTCTGCATAATTTGTGTTACTCCATAATTGGGTACTAGGGAGACACCCAGTGACATGAACAGATTCTTTCACCACATGCTCACTTTAGAAGATCCATGGTAGGAGCTAAGGTGGAAGGACCAGCAGAGCCATCTTGAGGTGAGTAAGAGCTGAAAGGGTGGGATCAGAAAGGGAAATTAAGCCCATAATAGGATCATCAATGTCAAGTGAATCCCAGCCAGCTAGGTGCTACATTTGAGCTGCCAGGAAATATAGCCTGGGATCAGGAACCGCCAAGAGGAAGTTTACAGCAGTTGCTACACTTCAATTTATGCTTTTGGAGCAGAGGTAAAAGATTGAGACTTAAATATCACTTCGGATCAGGAGAGACCACCACTCCCAGGTACCTAAATGAAGTTACTACTTGTATCTGCTGTGCGCAAACCGGAAGGTGGAGGTCTACAGGGTCCAGGGGCATTAAGACCAATTTATGCCAGTTAATTTTAAATCCTGAGAAACTGCCAAAATGATCTATGAGAGATATAACAGAATCTAAGGATGTAGAGGTATCACCCAAATACAATAGTGTGTCATCTGCATAAAGGGATATTTTTTCAGTGAGAATTCCCCTATTGAATCGCACAATATCTGGGGCTTTCCGCACTAAAATTGCCAAGGGTTCCAATGCCAAGGAGAACAGCAGGGGTGAGAGGACAACCCTGTATTTTCCCCCTCTGAAGCTGAAGTGAGTCAGAGAGATCCCCATTAATGCGTATATGGGCACTAGGGGCCGCATATAAGATGCGCATCCACTTAATAAATTGAGGTCCGATTCTGAATCTGGATAACACTTCCCATAGATAGGTCCTTTCCACACTGTCAAAAGCCTTGGCAGCATATAAATACAGGATAGCCCTCCCCCCGGGTTAGCCACTGAAATTTGTAGGTTTAAAAAAAGTCTGCAAATATTATTAGCCGTTACTCTTGAAGGAATAAATCCTGATTGATCTTTGTGCACAATTTTACCAATGACCTTTACTAATCTAGAGGCCAGGACACGGACCAGCTATTTAGAGTCTGTATTCAGGAGGGAAATAGGTTGGTAGGACCACGGTTTTAACTTGTCTTTTCGTAGCTTCAATAACACTATAATAATGGCTTCATTCATTGAGGGTGGTAGACTACCCCCTTACAATGCTGCATTCAACACCGTAAGCAAGGCCAGGAGGAGTGTCTCTCCATACCTATTATATATCTCAAACATCAAGCCGTGAGATTTGGGAGATTTATTATTAGGCTTTCTCATCAAAGCTTCGGAGAGTTCCTCTATGGTGATAGACTGACCAGATGGAGCTAGAATCACCTAAGAAAGAGTAGGGAAAGGACAGGTGTCTAAAAACTGAGTAAGCTCAGAGTGGGTGGCAACAGTTTTAGATGCATAAAGGTCCTTGTAAAAATGTTGGAAAGCCCTTAATATATCTGCATGACCCGTGCAGACCTCACCAGTGGCATCCTCTATCCCAGGGGTGGGCAACTGTGGCCCTCCAGCTGTTGTAGAACTACAAGTCCCATGAGGCATTGCAAAACTGACACTTACAAGCATGACTCCCAAAGGCAGAGACATGATGGGACTTGTAGTTCACCAACATCTGGAGGGCCACAATTGCCCACCCCTGCTCTATCCTATCTATAGTGGACACCTCTTGTTGTGATTTTGCTACGAGGGCTAGAAGGTGTCCTATACTCTCACCTTTCTCAAAATATTTTTGTTGTAAAAAATTCCTCTGTCGGCCGCTTGGGTAATCACCAACTCATAGAGGGCTTGGGATTGGGCTTCCACCCAAAAATTGCGATTGTGGGGGCTTGGGTCTAGGATTATCCGAACTTCCCTCTGCTGAACATCTGAGCGTACTATGGCCTCCCATTCCCTGGACCTGCGCTTAACCGCCAAGATCTCTTATATAATCAGACATCTCAGGAAGGTTTCTAAACGTATCCCAAACCCGTCCAGATGAGGCCAGACCCTCATTCCGCTGCAGAAAATCTGACAATACCCCTGAGATCAAATCAGGCTCTGGGAACAATGTCAGCCATAATGGGTTAACCTTCCACAGAGGACAAGAGTGGGCATAGTGCGTCTGCAATTGAACCTAAAATGGGGCGTGATCAGACAGAGTTCTGGGTTTGTAGGAGGCATCTAACATATGGCATGATAACAGAACTACCAAGTCCCATATCTATACATGAAAGCCCATCATGAGTAGCAAAGTAACAAGAATAACATTTTGCAGTCGGATATTTCAGCTGCCACACATCCCAGAGGCCCAATTCCAACAACAAATTAGCAAATGAGGTAGGTAGGGAGGACAAGTGCCTACCCCTATTGCCCAGGGACAATTTATCCAAAGCAGGGAGTAAACATTTGTTGTAATCCCCCAACGCCAGAAGAGGAGCGTGGGGGTATAATGCCATAAATTGCTCTAAGCGTTTAATGACCTCCAGAGAACAGGGCAGGGGAATGTATATCGTGGCCACAATGCAACGAAACACATTCAAAGTACACAGCAGGAAGACACATCTGCCCTTTACATCAATCCGCTCCTGCATATGGGTAAATTGAATGGAATTAGAAATAAGGATAATCACTCCTCTAGAGTTTGATATTGTATGGGGAACAAGAGAGAGCAGAGTGAGCATACAGTGCCTGGTTTCAAATGGGTTTCCTGCCAACACACTAAAGACGGTCTCAAATGTTTAAGGAAATGGAAGATAGCTCCACATTTGGTTTTGTCCCTTAGGCCAGTGGTGGGCAACCTTTTTTTTCAACTGAGCCAAATCTCGCCAAAACTACGATTGAAATTTATTTTGAGAGCCACATTTTTAAAACTGAAAATACATCCCCCATATAGTAATTCATCCCCCATAGTAATTCATCCCCCATAGTAATTCATCCCCCATATAGTGTCATGGAAATTTTGTATTGTTGGTTGAACTTTAAATGTGTCATATATGAGTGTTATTCATATGTCTCTCGTGTGGCTTAATTAAAGCTCTGAAGGCTGCAATTGGGCCATGCGCATGTACAATGTATGTATTACAGTACTCAGCTCAGTAATGGATGTGATAGCAGATCTGCGCTTATAGACCGGCGTGTATACCACCACGGCATTCGATGCGAATGCCACTGGCGGTGGGCCGCGGGCCTGTATCCACATATCAGCAGCATAGTACCACATGGACTTCATAACGCAAGGCGCCAAGCGGTACGAACTCCGCGTGTAGACTTATGCATATCTTACAACCCATTACCGACCTGAACTGTATCAGGATGGATGTGTTTTAATAAAGATCGTATCGGGCCCATCCAGGTACAGACTGATGTTTCTAGGGAATGCCTGTACAGAGAATGAACATACTGCTAGGAGCTGGAACAAGAAATATGCTCTCCATAGAGGGCTCATGGGGGGAAGGGGAGGAGATATGCTCTCCACAGAGGGCTCATGGGTGGAAGGGGAGGAAGTCTGCTGACCTCAGAGGGCTCATGGGGGAGGACCAGTGATAGATAATAGGAAAGGCTATGCTCCAATCGGAATGTACATCCTGTGTATAGGCACTCCCCATTGCATTGTTCTGTGAGAGGGAATTGACCTTATTCATGTGGGGGGGCGTGTGTGTTTGTAATAAAACCGGGGGCTGAGTCTGAAGCCAGCCTCTATGGGAATTCCAACAGCAACCTGAAAGTGTCGTGTGATCATTTCCAGGTATAGGGAGCTCCACCCTCCACATCTCAACAGAAGCTAAAAGTAGTTGGATGGGCAGGAATTGTGTAGTTTAGCTGCAGTCGTGGTAAGCGAGATTTGCACAGCTTTATGGGGGATTTCTGCGCATCCAACTGCGAGTACTCACGGTAAGGAGAAATTTGTTAAAGCGAATTTCCAAGACAATAGTAATTCATCCCCCATAGTAATTCAGCCCCCATATAGTAATTCATCCCCCATAGTAATTCATCCCCCATAGTAATTCATCCCCCATATAGTAATTAATCCCCCATATAGTAATTCATCCCCCATATAGTAATTCATCCCCCATAGTAATTCATCCCCCATATAGTAATTCATCCCCCATATAGTAATTCATCCCCCATAGTAATTCATCCCCCATATAGTAATTCATCCCCCATATAGTAATTCACCCCCCATATAGTAATTCATCCCCCTATAGTAATTCATCCCCCATATAGTAATTCATCCCCCATAGTAATTCATCCCCCATAGTAATTCATCCCCCCTATAGTAATTCATCCCCCATATAGTAATTCATCCCCCATATAGTATTTCATCCCCCATATAGTATTTCATCCCCCATATAGTAATTCATCCCCCATAGTAATTCATCCCCCATATAGTAATTCATCCCCCATAGTAATTCATCCCCCATATAGTAATTCATCCCCCCTATAGTAATTCATCCCCCCTATAGTAATTCATTCCCCATATTGTGTCAATTCACTTACCTTTGCTCCGCGCGTTCCTCTCGCCGTGTTCCCGCTCCGTTCTGGTCTTCAGGGCGGACTGTGAGAGGAGAAGAGTTTGTCACGCTGCCCCGCCTACATCCTGGCTGCCCCGCCTACATCCTGACAGCTGCAGAGTCCTGACTTTTGGGGCGGCCGCCCGAGAGGAGGGAGGGGAGCGGGCGCCCGGCACACAGAAGAGCCGCATGTGGCTCGCGAGCCGCGGCTTGCCGACCACTGCCCTAGGCCTCTAACATTTCAGGAGAATAATAACAATTCCTTAAGTGAGACAGACATAATTAATATTGAAGGGGTATGAGATAGATCCCTGTCGAAGACATATATACAACCCCACAAAAAGAGCATAAATCAAAGATGTTAGGGAGGACTGAAAACAGAACAAAAAACAACAAGCAATAGCCAGGACTATGTGGGCTAAGGTGTACATCTTGAAAAAAGCAGGAGTGACAGACATATTATCAAACACCCCACAATATACAGTACAGGTAACCCAGGTGAAACATTTCAGGAGAATAATAACAATTCCTTAAGTGAGACAGACATAATTAATATTGAAGGGGTATGAGATAGATCCCTGTCGAAGACATATATACAACCCCACAAAAAGAGCATAAATCAAAGAGATGTTAGGGAGGATTGAAAACAGAACAAAAAACAACAAGCAATAGCCAGGACTATGTGGGCTAAGGTGTACATCTTGAAAAAAGCAGGAGTGACAGACATATTATCAAACACCCCACAATATACAGTATAGGTAACCCAGGTGAAACATTAACAAACCAAAAAGGAGAAAACCAACAATGCCTCCAGCAGATAGGCCAACAGGGCCATGTTTGTGGATGCTTGAAACATAGGCAGGTGGCCTAAAGGTCCACTCAGGAACAAAAACATGTTGGGGTACTCACAATGTCCGGTGGACATGCACACAGCGGTTAGGTGCAGTGGTTAGGTGCAGAGGTATCAAAAGGGGGGAAGAAAACTAATACAAGGGAAAAGAAAAAAAGGAGTTTTGACAGCAATACCACACCTTACTACTGAGCTGAGTTCAAGGCACCAAGGATCATCAGGGTCCCCAAGATCAAGTTCTAGGAAGATTTGCCAGGCAATGTTCCACTCCGTCCAACCAGTTCAGGGCTGCATTAGGACTGTCAAAAAAGTGAGATGTGTCTTCTGCAATCACCTTACGTTTAGTCAGATATAACATAGCATATTGAAGGCCTAGAGCCTGGAGCTGTTTTTTAATATCCAGGAATTTTGCACGTTGCTTCTGAACTTCCACTGAGAAATCCAAAATTAGAATATATGAACATTATCAACTGACAGATTGCCTTTGCTCATGGCCTTGGAAAGAATGGTATCTCTATCCCGGTAGTTGAGTAGGCAAAACAAAAAGGGGCGAGGAGGAGTGCCAGCCGGTGGTGGACGTGACAGCACTCTATGTGCACGCTCCACGGCAAACATGGGGGAGAGAGAATCACTACCAAAAGTGGAGATTAGCCAGGCTTCAATAAAAGCTACAGGATTATTACCTTCCACATCTTCCATTATTCCAACTGCTGTCACGTTATTTCGGCGTAATCAATTTTTTAAAACCTCCAATCTAGAGGAGTTGGTAGAAGAGACTGATTGCACATAACGCACATCCCTGTGTAATGGTTGCCAGTCATCCTCCAATGTATTCACTCTCCCTTCCAAGGCAGCAGTGCGTCCCTCAATGTTTTCATGTCCTGATGCACCAGGGACAGTTCCACCTTCATCCCTTTTACTTCCCCAGTAAGATCAAGAGCAATAGATGAGGTGCAAGTAGTGACAGCTGAAAGAATCACTGTAAGGGTGGGTTCAGGTCAGGATTATTATCAACAGGTGCAGCAGCCTGTGCCATATTAGATATGGAGGATCAGGGGCAGACTGACAACTCATGGGGCCCCCAGGCAATAGGGGATCATGGGGCCCCTGTGTCCTGGCCCACACTCAAACCACACCCAAAAAAGCCTATGAAAGGTACCAGGGACATCTCATGGGGCCCTCTACTGACCCCAGGCCCTCGGGCAGTGCCCGAGTTCCCCAATGGTCAGTCCGCCCCTGTGGATAGGTCCGAGCACTACCTGCAAAGTCCGGATCAGTGGTGGAGTCCAGGAGCTGTTTTTGTGAGTTTTCTCTGGTGAGAAGCCTGGCAAAAAACTTCTGTGCAGCCTGCCTTTGTTTCTCCTTGGCTGCATGCAGCGGGGTACCATCATCTTGCCCGGCCAACTCCGGTAAGGCCCGGGCCTCTTTTTCCCACTTTGCCATCTCGGAGAAGGGGAGGAGGGGCAGAAAATGAAAGCGGGTAAGACAGAGGTTACCCCAGGGACCAAGTAGATGACTCCAGGTGGAGAACATGGTGCCTAACAGGAGAAAAGTCAGGATACCCAGTGGAGCTTACAAGGCACACGTCCTACTGCATGCGATGCTAGCTATGCCCCAGATTGTAGTGTTTTTAAGTTTGTAGCTGCATCTATGATAGAACTCTGTTTTTTGTTTGTATTTAAAGTTCCTTTTTCCTGTTAGCACAGAAGCAGCAGATAAACACATGTGGACTGTGGCTGGTTGTTTTGTAGGGCTATATACAAAATCTCTAACAGGTTATGGGCCCAGACACCCGGTCATAGCCTGCTACAGCAAAGGTAGCCTGCTACAGCAAAAGAAGTACAAGATACAGCAACAGAAAGAAGACTGCAAAAGAATAAAAGAAAATGGCCAATAACACATTGGCACATTCTTTTGCAAATCTAACAAACCAGGACTACCAGTCTTGAAAATTCAAGATGAAAATGCTGCTAATAAGAGAATGTATAAATGAAGTCAGGCCAGAACACTTTTCAAATAGGGAAAGACCATAAAGCTCAGAGCACAATCTCTCTTAGCACAGAAGATGATAAAATCATAGTGAATAGTACTCAAATAAGTATGAAACTGCTAAAGAAATGTGGGAAAGATTACAAAAGGTGCAGGAAAGAGCTAATCTCAGCAATAAACTGACATTGGAATATATTAATGGTAAGCTTATGGATGAATATAAACGTAAAACAGAAAAGCAATAATATTGACGGTGTCTCTGTCTGCTTTAAAGACAAAAAATAGGAAAAAACAGAAACATGTAACAAGAAACACGTGAATGCTTGGTGTGCAAGAGACAATGTCATTTAAAGGCAGATTGCACAATCTGGAAAGTTAGAATGCAAAAACAAACTAAACTGCAAAAGGCCAAAAGGGTGAAGGAAGAAACTGATATTTCTTCAGATAATGAATATGTTTTTCAATCCAAACGTTACACCTCATCTTTGCAGGTGTATTAATTCAAGAGCTATAAGTCATATGACACATGACAAATTTCTTTATTCACCTTGACCAGAGTAAAACTGAAAAAAATCACCACAGCTAATGTTCAAATAATGGAATCAAAATGAATAGGAGACCTAAAGATACCTGAGAAAAATATCCTGTGTGGTCCTGCTCTTGAAACTAATCTTTTGTCAGTGAAGAATCTCACAAAACAAGGCAATGTAGTAACCTTCCAAGATGACAGTCATGCCATTACAAAAGGGGTATCTTACTTGCAAAGGTTAAAATTACAGATGAACAGTATCAGCTGAACTGCAATTAGGTGGTTAGTACTGCCAAGCAGAAAAAACATTCAAACTGCATTCACGCATGGCATAGATGACTTGGGCACAGAAGTCCTGACAAAATAAGGAAATTAAGAGAATGACAATGCAAGTGGAATAAAATTAGTCCATGTGATCAAAACAGAGAAATGAACCAGCTGTATATAAGGAAAATGACAAGAAAAGCCTTTCCAAAGCAGACTAACAGCAGAGCTAAAAAAAATCCCTCTGGATTTAATTCATTCAGATCTTTGCGGTCCAATGGAAAAATTGACTCCAGGAAAGAAGAGTTATTTTCTCACTTTTATAGATGATTATACCAGGTACACTACATTACATCTGTTACACAAAAAAAGTGAAATACCAGAAAAACTTGAACAGCATTTGGCTAAAGTAAGCAACAAATTTGGCAAAATGCTGAGTGTAGCAAGTAATATTTCAAACTACTGTACCATGCAACCCAGAACAAAACTGGGTTACAGAAAGAATGAACCGTACTTTATATGAGAGTTGAAGAACCATGCTGTTTAATAGAGATATTCCAACAACATACAGGGTGGAGGCAATTATGACCACATGCTATCTACAAAATCTACTACCAGTAAAATCAACTGCAAAAAATCCATGTGCACTGTGGAATGGAAAAGCCCTGAATTTGAATCATCTAAAATTTTTTGGAAGCAAAACCTATATACACATCCCAAAAGAAAAACATACAAAATTAGATGCTCACTCAAAGGAAGGTATATTTGTGGGGTACAGTGGATCTCAAAAGGGATACAGAATTCTACACCAAAACACAAATAAGATAACCAGCAGTAGCAGTGTAACCAGCGTGTTCAAAATTCATGAACTTACACAAACACTTCAAACTGATGGAAATTCCACATCGTCACATGAAAATAAGCAACAAAGTAACACAGAAATTGAAATTAACGCAGACAATCCAAATACTGTAAAAGTAGAAACCAGGCCACAAGAAGCTTCAAGCAGGAAATCCACCAGGAAAAAAAAGGCATCCCAGTCAAACGTCTGTCTATGTTGCTCGTGTAGCAATAAAAGCCAGATTCATGGAATAAGATGCAAAGACTTCCAACCCATGAGAAACAAATTTAAAAAAATGAGATCCAGAATTGTACTAATATAAGGAGTATTTGTTGAGTGAGGTGTTAGTTGCTTTGTGCAATAACTACATCAGTATTCAGTAGAGATATATTCTTCAACCAATAGATGGCATTGTTTATATATATATATATATATATATATAGATGATCTGTGTGGTTAAACTCTGTCTTTTCTCTATAGTAAGGTTCCATTTTCCTGTTAGCAGAAGATGAACACATGTGGGACTGTGCACTCTGTTTTGTAGGGCAGAATCTCTAACAGTAAGTAACTACTATACAGTAAAAAATAGTAACAGAAAGTTTTAGCAGAGACATGTCAGAATTTTTATGGAAAAAAATTATAACAAGTCAATGAAATGCCTTATTTTTAGGTTGACTTTCCCATCAGAGACACTATTTTTCTCAACTGAAACTGCTGAGGGTCTTTAAACAAGCTTGCTTACAGAACCAATTCTAGGAACGATGGGTTACTGACATATTCAGTGTACCTGAACAACTGACAAATATTTTCAAGCATTTCCAGGTCCCATAAATTTAGAGTGTGAATACACCTCATATGTGTGATCAGGTAGACTTGTGGACACAACAAATGAATAGCCTGGTTATTCATTGACTTGTCATTGTCTCAGCTTTGGGAAAGGTAAACCATAGATAAACATCTCTCCTTAAAAGATCTCTATGGGAAGTTATGCAGATGGGTTTTGGAACTATTTTTGTCAAACTATCCATATAACATAAGCCAATTCCGTGCATTATCTATAACAAACCAACATATCTACGCAAGGGATCATATTCATGCCAAAAGACTGTTTACAGTCTAATGGGTTATAAATTCTTTTTCTAGATAAAATCATTATACATATCATAAACATACTTATAAGCATACGATTTTAAATCATAACACAATTACAAAGTATACATGTTGATTGGATACAAAATATGTTATCCTGGCAAGATAGTCCATCGGCGGAAAAAAGTTTTTTAATATGACTACAGTTTGTTTGTCTGTAATCAGTAACTACACCTCTTTATAGTAAAGGTTTTACATTTAAAATATTGGTATACCAGAAAGTAATGATCATAAATTAGGAATAATATCTACTCTCCAAGCCATTTATACAGTTTTCACAATGTCTAATTTGTTATAGTGGAGTATTAACTTTTCCAGTTCACAGATTAGTTACTTCAGTTTCCAATAACTCAAAATAGTCAGGACACTCAGAGAAAGAGATACACTCAGTGGCAAAAGGGTGGTAATGCAAAAACAAACATGGGCTGGGTTATTAAACAAATTCACCAATAGGAAAAGGGTGCCCTTTTGCCACTGAGTGGCACTCTCAGGTTCAGGGGGCCAGGGCCAGGTTTATTCAAAGTTTATGAATGTATTGTGTGCCATTAGATAAAAGAGGTCAGAAGTCAGGTAGACAGAGGGAACACACTGCACTCACCATGAGAGCCATCACAACCATCTAATCACACTGATCACCACTGGTGTTGTGAAAATAAACTCCATGCTCGCTCCCCAGAAGTCTACAAAATGGCTCTTCAATTTGTTTTGCCTTTCTCAAGTCTTGATAGGAAGGTTTGAGGAAGGGCAGGCAACTTATGGCCAAAGGTGTATATTAATGTTCCTGAGGCTTGTCCTTCCCTCCTGCATTTTGGTGGGGCAGCCTTTTTTTTTAGTTTTGCATGGGGGCAAGGGGTCAGGTGGGGATTAGACCTAGGATTGTCTTGTATAAATATTTATAAAGAACAACCACAAACACAACTTACACATCCTCCAGTCTTAAAATCTTAACTGCCTCTCTGATTCAACATTTGAAGAAAGTTTTTGGCAAAGGAGGACAGTGAAAGAGTTAACACTCAAACTTTTGCTGCTGTCTGCCATTCTACCTGACCATTTAATTTGAACCTTTATTTGTCATTGCCTTGGCTTCCCTCTGTGTTGTGGAATTGCAGGCAGCTTTTTTTTTTAATTTTGACTAGCATTGAACTCCAACCCTCCTCCTCACCTTCTCCTCACCACTAGCACCCTTACCCCCTCCTTCTATAGGCAAATTAGCAATAAAGAAGGAAAAAGGGAAAGGGTGCACTAGCAGTCCTCCTGTCAGGTTCCTGGCAAAGGCCCAGCTGACAAGAGGGCTTCCCTTACACATTCTGTCTATTACCCCTTGGATTTGGCAACAGATTATAGAAGGAGTAAGAGTGGCATGGATGTGTGTGGTGGGTTCAGACACAGCAGATAGTTACTGCTAGTCTAGTTACTACTTGAATTCGATAGGGATGCTGTAGATGCCCAGACTGGATCTTGTGCAGAATGCTGACACACAGGTGGAGCACAAGAACCTACAGGTACAGGAAGCAAAAAATCAAATTTCATCATACATTTAGGCCAAAATGTATTCTGCGACATGTCTTTGCTAAAAAAATCCCAATACTTGTAAATTAATTGGTTTAAGTGAAGGCTATAGCTTTTACAAATGGCGGTATATATAGTGGGATTTTTACATTTTTAAAAATGTTTTACTACTAATGGCAGCAATCAGCGACTTAAGCTGGACTGCGGCTGACACTGGGAGGAACTCACTTGGTGTCATTGACATCCCCAGTGGCACCAATACAGTGATCAGTGATAAAAAAAAAGCACTGACACCGTACTAATGGCACTGGGCAGGAAGGGGTTAACATGAGGGGTGCTCAAAGGGTTAACTGTGTGCTGGGTGTGTTTTACTCTGTGTTCTTCTCTGTAAGAACACTGCTTTGGATGGCTGTGCACAGCACAGCCATCCAAAGTAGTGTGCCCCAGCTGACAGGGAGGGGAACTGTTAGTATACAAAACAGTTCTTCTTCCTGTTGGAGATCCTTGGTAATCACCGGGCGCCGGCGAGTAATCACCGGTCGGGACTCGGTGATTGACAGCCACAGCCACGAATATATATACACGTGATTTTGGGGAAGCGTGCAGCCCTGTAGCAGTATTTCTGCTATAGGTCAAACTGGAAGTGGTTAACTTTTAAGACAATGTAGTGTGGTACTGACGATAAGAGAAACTCACAAACTGTTAAACTGTTGCACCAAAGAAGGGAGAATGGGATGTACCTTCTAAGTGCACTTTGTAGGTTACGATTTATTCAGATGGCAACCGGAGCAGTCCTGTAGCCGGAGCTCCATCGCCCAAGTCCCCATCCACTGCCATCCGGGCGGCAGCGGACTCCGGGGGGGCTCTCGTGACCCTCCGGCCCCTGAGAAGCACCCAGGGAGGGGTGCTAGGCCATTCTCGACCCAATCCCAGAGCTCTGGGATTTACGGTCTACCGCGGTATACAAAGCCGTTATGCCGAGCATCGGCTCGGAATGTCGCCGCTCCACCCCCTGCTGACTTACCTGCTCCCGGGGGTTGACCCCCAGTGGCCCCTGGCCCTCTCCATCGGCCCAGGGGCCACTCCAGGCCACCCAGCACCCAGCAAACAGGCTTACCTGGAACAGCCAGCACCCATCGGCCCAGGGGCTACTCCAGGCACCCAGCAAACAGGCTTACCTGCAACAGCCAGCACCCAGCAACCAGCCAGCACCCAGCAACAGGGCGAGCTCTTAAGGCCTCCTCTACCCTACCCACACCTGGAGGAGGGGAGCGGCCCACGCTTACCAAGTACGCGGCCTACAGCGCCCAATGCGGCCGCCAGCACGTGGCCTACAGCACCAAATCCGGCCGCCCACCGGTCTCCTGCCACCCTAATAACAACAGAGGGACCAGAAGCGAGCCTGCTTCCATGCCGCCGAACCCAGCAGACGACCTCATCCTGGTGAGGCCTACCATCGCCCTCCACGACGCAACCGTGCCCGGACCTGCTGAGCCCAACGGATGATCTCAGCCTGGCGAGGCCTACTATCGCCTATCCCGGAACAACCCTGCCCTGACCCAAAGTCCATCCGATGACCCCCGGAAACACCTCCACTGCGGACGTCCACCCCGCATCTCCTCAATCCCAACGGATGATCTCAACCTGAAGTGAACCTACTTCCACGCCGCTGAACCCAGCAGACGACCCCAGCCTGGTGAGGCCTACCATCGCCCTTCACGTCGCAACCCTGCCCAGACCTGCTGAGCACAATGGACAATCTCGACCTGGTGAGGCCTACCATCGCCTACCCGGCACAATCCTGCCCTGACCCCAAGCCCATCTGATGACCCCCGGAAACACCTCCACTGCTGACGTCCACCTCCACTGCTGACACCAACCCCGCATCTCCTCGAGCCCAATGGATGATCTCGACCGTCGCCTACCCCGGCACAACCCAGCCCTGACCAGCAGCCCAACCGACGTCCACCCCACATCTCCTCAAGCCCAACGGATGATCTCGACCTGGCGAGACCTACCATCGCCTACCCCGGTGCAACCCTGCCCTGACCGGAAGCCCATCCGATGACCCCCGGAAATACTTCCAATGCGGACGTTCACCCCACATCTCTTCAAGCCAAACCTCACCCCTCCACCTGGGTCTGACACAAACTGGAACTTGCAACTTGACTACCCTTGACCACAACTGGCCTAACTGAACTCTATCCATCCCGATCCTAAGCACGAGAACTCTTGTCATAGAAAGGTACAACGCCACTGCATGCTGACTATCTACAACCAAGCGCCCTGAGATACTTCCACCTCACTTGTCCGCCACTTCGTTTACCTCCCTAAAATGCCACCTGTACTTCTCCTCCTCATACTCTTCTCCTCCATCCCCAAAATCTCTTCTCTCTATCCCCCCACTCCTCCCAAACAACTATACATCGCCCCCTCACTGCTTCCATCTCCCCTCTACGGCTCTCACCACCTCCTCCTGTTACTCCACTCTCCCACTGACCCGAACACCACCAATGGTAGAATCACACGCTCTTGCACATCCCGCTCCCATGCCACCTTTCTTACCCTTCTTCTCTTCCTAACCGCGGGGGACCTCTCCCCGAACCCCGGTCCTCCTCCACCTCACTCTCCCACAAGGCACCCACCTACTTCCACCCCCTCAAACTAATACCGGTCCCCCTGCTCCCCAAAACCACCCCTCCATTTTCGTGTGCACTCCTGAACGCCCGTTCGGTTTGCAACTTACCGCCATCCACGACCTCTTTGTCTCCCACTCCCTCAAACTTCTGGCGATCACTGAAACCTGGATCCAAACCACCGACTCTACCTCCCCTGCAGCACTCTCCTATGGAGGTCTCACCTGGACCCACTCACCCAGACCCAGCGGTCGGAAAGGTGGTGGGGTTGGTATGCTCCTGTCACCGCAGAGCCCAAACCCCCCCTTTCTATTCTTCTCCTCCTTTGAGGCCCACTGCATCCGACTATTCTCTCCAATCCCTCTGAGGATTGCAGTAATCTATCGGCCTCCTGGACCTGTATCCAGCTTCCTCGACGACTTCTCTGTCTGATTACCCTTCTTTCTCTCCTCTGAGCTGCCCACCATCATCCTTGGAGACTTTAACATCCCTACCAACATCAATAGCCCGGCCACATCCCAACTCCTCCACCTAACCTCCTCTTTTGCACTCGCACAGTGCATACAGTCCTCCACCCACTCCGACGGGAACACCCGGGACATTGTTTTCTCTCATCTCTGCACCCCCCACAACCTCACAGTTACTCCATTTCCCCTCTCTGATCACAACCTCATCACCTTCTCCATCTCCTCGTCCTCTTACACCTACCTCCCCAAACGTCAAACCATCACTAGCCAAAACCTCCGCAACCTGAACCCTGCCCCCTTCCATGCAGCTGACCAACTTTATGACAGTATCCTTCCCCTGTCCTGCCCTGACCTGGCCACTACTGTTTATAACAACTCGCTGTCAGCCGCTCTTGACTCCTTAGCACCCCTACCCACACAAAACATTAGACCCCGACCGCTTCAACCCTGGTAGAATGAACATACCAAAAACCTCAAGCGACACAGTCGTGCGCTAGAGAGACTATGGCGCAAAACCAGATCCCAGCAAGTGTTCACCCGATATAAATCCACCTTCCTCACCTACACTTCCTCCCTCCATGCATGCTGCTTCCATCCCCCACACTCCACTGAAACCTCCCTACTCAAACTCACCAACGACCTGCTAACCACCAAAGCCAATGGCCTCTACTCAGTGCTTCTACTCCTTGACCTCTCTGCGGCTTTCGACACGGTCGACCACCCCCTGCTCCTCAAAAGACTATACTCTCTTGGCCTCAGAGACTCCGCACTCTCCTGGCTCTCTTCCTATCTATCACAACACTCCTTCAGTGTTACCTAGAATGCTGCCACCTCCCCCTCACTCCCCCTCTGTTGGGGTCCCCCAAGGTTCTGTCCTCGGGCCCCTTCTCTTCTCCATCTACACCTCCTCCCTTGGTCAACTGATACTTGGCCAAACTGAGCTCCTAGTTTTCCCCCCAGCCCGCGCCCCCCTCCCAACCTCTCCATCACGACCAACAACGCCACCATGAGCCCCACCCCGCAAGCTAGAGTACTAGGTGTCATTCTAGACTCCAATATGTCTTTCCAGCCCCAGATCCAATCGCTGACAAATTCATGCAGACTTCACTTCTGCAACATCTCCAAAATATGCACGTTCCTAACTCCAGAAACTACAAAGCAACTCATTTACTCCCTTATCATATCACGATTTGACTACTGTAACTCCCTCCTCGCCGGCCTACCCCAATACAGGCTATTCCCGCTTCAGTCTATCCTGAATTCTGCTGCCAGACTCATCCACCTTACCAACCGCTCCATATCCGCCACCCCCCTCTGCCAATCCCTCCACTGGCTTCCGATTGCCCAACGCATTAAATTCAAAATAATAACATTGACGTACAATGTTGTTCATAACACTGCCCCAAAAACTACATCACCGACCTGATATCCATCTACCACCCAAAACGCACTCTCCGCTCCTCACAAGACCTCCTACTCTCCAGTTCCCTGGTCTCCTCCTCCCATGCCCATCTCCAGGACTTCTCCAGGGCTTCCCCCATCCTCTGGAACTCACTACCCCAATCCATCAGACTGTCACCTACTCTCCTCACCTTTAGGCGCACCCTGAAAACCCATCTCTTTAGAGAAGCCTACCCCGCCTCACCTAACTGCTAATCTCCTTTGCTCTCCCCACCACTCCAGCCCTCACAGCTATTTCCTCCTGTACCACTCTCCCCTCCCTCCTAGATTGTAAGCTCCAAGGAGCGGGACCCTCGAACCCCTCATGTATTTTATTGTATTGTTACTGTACTGTTTCATGTATTGTCTCCCATTGTAATGTACAGCACTGAGCAAACTGTTGGCGCTATATAAATACTGTGTAATAATAATAAATAATAATTCAGCCACAGCCAAAAACACACAGAATTGAAGAATAAAATTGCTCATCAAAGCACAAAGAGAAAAATCTTGACCTACATACTGCACTTACATGGCACTTCCCGCTTTTCTTTCCTTCATGTTTAAAGAGTTGGCTTGCTCTGGAATGGCTGCTGTTTGTGCTGTTTAGGATCTCAAGGACACTTAAAGGCGAAGTTCACTTTTGTTTTTTAAATACAATCCAGCTCCCCTATACACCAATATACCATTAACGTATCTCAGTTGCAAAAATATTCAAGCTCTCTTTTATCTGGAGAGCAAGGCCTTACCTTAGTCCTTGGTGAATTTCTTTCAGTTCCCAGAATGTAGACAGAGGACAGAGGAGCCAGTAGGACCCCGGAAGCAAATTACCAGCTGATCTTATTAGCACACACATCCTGCACTGACCTTATTAGTACACACCCTTCACCCATCAACTATTTTCTTCACAGCATCCCTGGGATCTCTACCAACATGCATTTGCCTTGCTACCCCAGCATCCCTCAGAATGGCTCAGGCTGCACGCAGCCGACGAGACACCCTGATGTAATGCAAGGGCACGCTTGATTGGATAGATGCTGTGTCCTCCTATTTTTTATATATATATATATATATATATATAATTTTTTTTTTCCACACAAAAGATTTATTGAGTAGAAAAGAAAGGGAATATCATAAACATAAGCATGGGTTACATCTGAGTATTATATTGCTAGGAACATCTAGCAAGTACAAAGAGAGTGAGTCAAGAGTAAGTCACAAACTTTAGCACAAAACACATGCAAACTGGTGGGGCGGACACCGTATGAAAACTGGGAAGGATAAGAGGAAGACGTGAGCCTAGGAGGAAAAGGGAGATGAGTGTGCTTATGGGGATGGAGATTTGAAGAAGTGTCACCAAGGTCATATGATTATAGGTAGTGGACAGGGGGAGGTTCATAAGTAGGGGGGGGTATTTTGGAGACTGCGCGGGGGTCAAGTGGTCTGAGGTATGTTAGATCTCTTTATGACTCTTGACCAATCATAGTCATATTGGTCCCTACCAACTAGGGACACTAAACCGCATAGTAAAAAATGTGCAACTCGCATCACGCTAAAATGTCATATAAGTTACTTTGCCACGTGTAGCACAGCCCATTTGCATCAACATGCTGACCTATGTGTTTCACTTGAAAAACAAGCCAAAAAACAAACGCTCCCTCTACTCAGTGTGAATGGGGCCTGAAACTGAAATTTGTGCGTTTACACAGAACAAAGAGGCTCTATTCACATCTGTGTGTTTCTGAAACACATGGCAATCTGCACATAAAATGCATGTTTCAGAAACATGCTGCAATTGTGCACCGTGTTTGTATTGTCATTACATGTTAAAGGCACCCCAAGTGCGGCAAACACAACAAAAACTTCAGTAAACACACTGTGCTCCACTCCATAAAATGTTTTGGAGCTTTTCTGCGGTCATTGTTGCATGTATAGCAGCACATTCAAGTGAATGGGCTCCCTATGCGTGACGAGTTAAACAGCTCCAAAACACCCAAATAAAACAATGTTTTCAGTATTATTATTATTATACAGGATTTATATAGCACCAACAGTTTGGTCATTGCTTTACAATATAAAGGGAGACAATACAGTTCAATATAAGAGGGATTTGAGGGCCCTGCTCCTTGGAGCTTACAATCTAGGAGGGAGGGGCTAGTGGTACAAAAGGTAGTAATTGTGGAGGATGGACTGGTTAGAAGAGTAGAAGATTCCAGTATTAGCTGAGGGCAGGATAGGTTTCCCTGTAGAGATAGGTTTTCAGAGATCGCCTAAAAGTGAGCAGAGTAGGCGATAGTCTGATAAATTGCGGTAGAGAATTCCAGAGGATGGGGGAAGCTCTGGAGAAGTCCTGAAGACGAGCATGGGAGGAAGACAAGGGAGCTAGAGAGTAGGAGGTCTTGAGAGGAGTGGAGAGTACGGTTTGGGTGATATTTAGAGACAAGATTGGTGATGTAATTTGGGGCTGAGTTATAAATGGCTTTATACGTTATTGTTAGTGTTTTGAATTTTATCCGTTGGGCAACGGGAAGTCAGTGGAGGGATTGGCAGAGAGGGGTGGCAGATACAGAACGGTTAGTAAGGTGGATGATTCTGGCAGCAGCATTCAGATAGACTGAAGAGGGGATAGCCTGCGATGAGGTAGGCCAATGAGGGAGTTACAATAGTCAGGGCGAGATATAACAAGGGAGTGGCTAAGTTGCTTAGTGGTTTCCGAGGTTAGGAACGGGCGTATCTTGGAGATGTTGCGGAGGTGAAGTCTACAAGATTTGGACAGTGATTGGATTTGGGGCTGAAAGGACAGATGGGAGTCTAGGATTACACCTAGTACCCATGAGGGGAGGGACTGATGATTGTGTTATTGATCTTGATGGAGAAGTCAGGGGAGGGGGCACGGGCTGGGGGGAATACTAAGAGCTCAGTTTTGGAAAGATTGAGTTTGAGAATGTCACTTAGTAGGTTAGATGCAAGAGGAGACTGAAGGGGTGAGGTGAGGGGTAGAAAGATAGATTTGTGTGTCATCAGCATAGAGATGGTACTTAATGCCGTGGGAGTTTATCAAGTGACCAAGAGAGGAGGTGTAGATGGAAAAGAGAAGGGGTCCAAGGACAGAACCTTGAGGGACCCCTACAGAAAGAGGGAGTGAAGAGGAGGAGACAGCGTTGTAGGTAACACTGAAGGAGCGATAGGTAGGAGGAGAACCAGGAGAGAGCAGAGTCTCTGAGGCCAAGAGAGTGGAGTTTTTTCTTGAGGAGGGGATGGTCAACCGCATCAAAAGCCACAGAGAGGTCAAGTAGTAACAGTAGGAGTAGTGGCCAGTTAGTAGATCATTGAGTTTTAGTAGGGCAGTTTCAGTGGAGTGGAGTGAGCGAAAGCCAGACTGAAAAGGGTCAAGAAGGTTGTTGTCGGTGAGGTGGAAGCTCAGGCAATTGTAAACTAAGCGTTCTAGGAGTTTAGAGGTAAATGGAAGCAGGGAGATGGGTCTTAAGTTGTTCAGGTTGGTGGGGTCCAGGGAGGGCTTTTTAAGTATGGGAGTGATGTGCGCATGCTTTAGAGGGGAGGGGAAGGCACCAGTAGAGAGGGAAAGCTTGAAGATGTGAGTGAGGGAGCATAGGATGGAAGAAGAGGGTGACCGTAGTAGTTGTGAGGGGACAGGATCCAGGGGGCAGGTAGTGAGACGGGCTTCTGAGAAAACCTTATTGACCTCTTCGGTAGTGGCAAGGTCAAAAGAGAAAAGTGTTGAGGGAGGTTTAGTATAAGGTATGCTAAGTGGGATGGATGCCTGTGCAGTGGTGATGCCCCTACAAATTGCATCAATCTTGTTTTTGAAATATTTGCAATCTCGTGAGCAGTGAGTGAGGTACTGGGTGGGGGTGGAGGTGGAGAAAGTAGAGAGTTAAAAGTAGAGAAGAGACAACGAGGACTGGATGACAAGGTATTAATAAGAGTGACAAAGAAGGCTTGTTTGGCAGCATGAAGGGAGGACTTGTATGTTAAGAGAGCAGATTTATATAGGGTGAATGCTTGTTGAGATTTGGTTTTATGCCACAATCGTTCCAGCGCACGACTATGTCGTTTAAGATTTCTGGTGTCGTCAGTCTGCCAAGGTTGTAACGGTCGTGGCCTGATGCTTCGTGTTGTTAGAGGAGCAAGTGAGTCTAATGTGGATGAAAGTGAACTGTTATAGACAGCAGTGGCCAGGTCAGGGCAGGACAGGGGAAAGATTCTGTCATAGAGTTGGTCAAATGCAGAGTGGAAAGGAGCAGGGTTCAAGTTGTGAAGGTTTCTGCGGGTAATTGTTTGCTGCTTGGAGGGATAGGTGTTTGAAGACAAGGACACTGTGAGGCAAAAGTGTTCACTACATGGAGATGTGAACGGGGCCTGAAAATTGAGCGTCTCCATCCACTCCCTCCTATGAACTTGTATAAAGGTGGCCATACACTATGAAATCCGATTGTACAATTTGCTTTAAATTTACCAGAACTATGGAATAGGAGGACATACCTGAACAATCAATTCAATCTGTAGCAAATCAGACAGATCCTTGTACTACATTGCTGATGGGAGGAACCAATGGACTGCAGACACAGTATAGGGGATGACCAGAGACTGTGGACACAGTACAGGAGATGACCAGAGACTGCAGACACAGTACAGGGGATGACCAGAGACTGCGGACACAGTACAGGAGATGACCAGAGACTGCGGACACAGTACAGGAGATGACCAGAGACTGCGGACACAGTACAGGAGATGACCAGAGACTGTGAACACAGTACAGGAGATGACCAGAGACTGTGGACACAGTACAGGGGATGACCAGAGACTGCGGACACAGTACAGGGGATGACCAGAGACTGCAGACACAGTATAGGGGATGACCAGAGACTGCGGACACAGTACAGGGGATGACCAGAGACTGAAGACTCAGTACAGGGGATGACCATAGACTGTGGACACAGTACAGGAGATGACCAGAGACTGCGGATACAGTACAGGAGATGACCAGAGACTGCGGACACAGTACAGGGAATGACCAGAGACTGTGGACATAGTACAGGGAATGACCAGAGACTGCGGACACAGTGCAGGGAATGACCAGAGACTGTGGGCATAGTACAGATGACCAGAGACTGCAGACAGTACAAGGGATGACCAGAGACTGCAGACAGTAAAAGGAGATTACCAGAGACTGCGGACGTTTGGGGAGGGAGGGGGAGTGGGTACCTGAATTTGACAGGTACCCGCTCCCACTTCCGCGGAGTTGTCCTTCCTTCTTCTTCCCGTGGCGGCTTCTGTGACAGCCGGGTGCCCACTGCGCATATGTGAGAAGCGCTGCGCTTTGTGAATGGCCCGGAGCCTTCTGGCCAGAAATACCAGACCGGCCGCTTTACATTCACTCCATAAGATGCACTGACATTTTCCCCCCTTTTTTTGGGGGAAAAAATTGCGTCTTATGGAGCGAAAAATACGGTAATTAATACATTTTCCCCTATAGACTTTATAAAAATTTTAAGTTCCCAAATTTAAGACTTCACAATGAGTTTGACAAACCCCTTGTGTACTGAACCCAGACATATTCACTCCCTATTGGTAGCTTAAAATTAAAAAAACATACAGACTGTAATTCAGACCTTTCATGGTAAAGTCAAGTGTTCACAGCTGCTTCCTTGGAGAACTCTGACATGAGAAAATGAGCAATTAAATAGCCTCATATGCATAGGTACTGTTTGATGGGATAACAGTAGGAATAGAATAACTTTAAGTTGTGGTAGATCTTACCACATTGGTTAGTTATTCAAATAATTGAAGCAAAAAAGGACTAGATGACTTTCTTATAACTGCAGCTTTCCAAAGTTGTAACTAATGAAAATGAACAGAGTAATAGTTTGATCCTAGGAATATATCTGATAGCTCTCAGGGTATAAGAAAATAATTTCTCTTTCAAGCTGTGTGGCAAAATTGCCAAATATTACCTATCAGACTTTAGTTTGTCTAGCTCAAGATCAAAACTGCAAGAGTTTTGAGAGGTTGATCTTGATGTATATCTGTTTATTAAACCTATATTAAGGCATATGTAAATTCAAAAAATGTTTTTGTGACAAAAGATTAGACCATCTGCAAAGTTTTATTGATTAAAAATAAGTGCTCATCATGTTGATGGATAACAGCGCTGCCTATCCATATAAAGTGGTGCATTAGATGGAAGTAACCTAAAACAAAATAAACTATAGAATTGAAACTATATCAATTGTGTAAAATATTTGCATGTAAACAAGCATTAGTCTGTGACTAAACTCAATCATCCACACTGGTGTCAGTGCTCAGTGTGGATGATTGAGTTTGGTTACGGACTGTTACTTATGTAGCTCTACTCCCTTAGGAAGCACAGGAATACTGCCCAGGTCCTCCCCAAATGCCTTGCTCCACAGTCAGGCACATAGGCTTACTCACTCATTTCTCCAATAATCAGTCTAGAAGTGTTGTTTTGTTGTTTGAAGAATAGGGATAGGGATAGGGATGAGGGAGATGAGTGGGACACTCCAGATTAGGAACTATGTACATTGAGGACTTTGTCTAAAGACCAAACTATATCCAATTCTGTACATAAATGAAACAGTGAACTTCAGCTTTAAGCAGTAGCAACAATTAGTAACTTCTTTGGAGCTCCAAAGTAGTTTTAAGTACTAGTGAGCAGATGGACAAAGCTCCTCAGAACCCCAGACGGTATTCCCTTTGCTAAATCCGCAGCTGACTTTCTAGCACCAGAGGGGGTTAAACATCACAGTCTCAAAGATCCTTAGGGATGTCTGTACCCACAAGGCCCAAGAGAAACTGGACGCCTTCCTCCATGATACTAGACCAAATCTTCAGCAGACAGCGCCTCAGGTAGCCCACCTGAAGCCTATGGCAGCAGCTGCCTGGGATGGTAATGTGCCCTCTCCTAGTCTTTCGAAATCCTAGCCTGGAAAGGCCCTGGACCCCATATGCTCAGTGAATATATACAGTTAAACAATAAAGAAAAATTCCCAGCTCAACTTACCAGCCAGCCTGCAAGAAACCAAATTGTCCTGTCTAACACTTCATGTTAAAAACAGGGGTTTAGTTTGCACACATTTGTAAATACATGAGTAAGCTGCAGAGCCACTTTGTGACACCCCAATATTATCTGCAGTTTTAACTCTATAAATTTTGAGAGCCTTGAGAGCCTCCATCGTAGGAGCACATATATAATAATGGATAGCTTGAAGGCAGGTACGCCTGGAAGGAGCCCACCCCTCCTTAAAGGCACAGGGGCGCACTGGACACCCAGCATATAGCACAATGACAGCATAGGTCTTCAGTGCACTCCCTCACCAAATTACCAACAGTACAAACAAACAGCAACTGCCCCAACCTACAACTGGCCTTTGCAGCAAGGAGCACATGGAAGGGTGATGCATGTCAACTATATACAGTTACCCAGCATGTCTTGGAGCCTCTCACTCTGGGACAGGCTGAGGCTGTATCAATATTTATGCTGCTATCTGCATAACTCCACAGCTATCATCCAGAAACTTCTCTAGTCTTCTGGATACAGAGGATGCTAGGCAGACTAGCAGCACCTGAGTACACAGAGCAGATCTCGCTAGGTGGTACAGTACAGTAAACTAATTATACTTTTCCCTATGGGCTAACAAAATGTTTCCCTCCTGCCCGGAGACTTTTTTTAGGTTTTACATTTCATATGTTCCATCAATAAAAATCTCTTATTAATCTATTATCACAACTACAAAAATACAAAACTTCCCCTTCCCCCCACCCTAACCCAATTGCCACCCCCCCTTCCCTCCCCTTCCCCCACACTCCTTCCACTCAGCATCCTTCCCCTATCTTTGGGGGTCCCAGGGTTTTCATCAATTTCTAAATACTTTCAATTAGCTTAACCTTCTTAAACTCCTCCCATTTTTTTCCATTTCTCGTGGAAGCACTCTATTTTATCATCATCTATATGGTATAGTGCCTCCATTTTATATATCTGATCTACTTTTCTTATGCAATCCATTGTCTTTGGTGTTCTTGTTCCCTCCAGAATTTAGGAATCAAACTCTTTGCTGCGTTATTATAATGCAATAACCTAGAATTTTTGTATTTTTCACCCGTTAACTCTGTTCCATGTAAAAGACATATCCTTGGGTCCTTTGCTATTTTTATCCCAGTTATTTCCTGTATCTGGTGGATTATTTCCTCCCAATATTCCTGAATTTTATAACACTCCCACCAAATATGAACCACCGTGCCCTGTTCCCTGCATCCCCGCCAACACAAAGGTGAATTATCCCTGTTTTGTTTGTGTACTATATTTGGTGTCATGTACCACCTCGCTAAACACCTATAATTCATCTCTACATCTTTCATATTTACATTACCATGTGTTAACTTATAAATCTTTATTTGTTTATCCTCCTCCAACTTTAATCCTAATTCTCTTTCCCATTTCTCCATATAAGCAGGGATTGTGTTTATTGTCAACCTAATGAGAATTTTATATATTTTTGAAGTTCCATGTTTCCCATCACCCCGTTTACTAAACAAATGCTCAAATAGGTTCCACTTTTCTTTCTTCCTTAAGGGCCTAGGGAGTTTTTCTATAAATTGTTTCATCTGCAAATACCACCACTCATCTACCCTAGCAAACAACTCCATCCTCCTTTTCATTTCCACTAGGGGACAAATTTCCTCGCTTTCATTATGTCTCTTAACTGTGCATCTCCTTTTTCTATCCATCTCCCTGCAACTTTTTCATTCCCCAGTAGGAAGAAATCTGCGTTTACTATGGGCATCAACACTGAGTTAAATTCCCATCCAATCTGTTTATGTATTGTGTCCCAAGTTTTCAAAACGATTTGTGTAAATATACTTGTACTATCTGTCAATCTACGACAGTGAGGTGGTAACCATATTATCCTACTCAAATGTGTTTTACTTAATGTGTTTTCTATATTTATCCAGCTTTTCCCCTGTGCATTATGTGTCCAATCAAAAATTTGTGCTATCCATATTGAATTATAATATCTTTTAAAATCAGGAACTCCCAACCCCCCATTCTCTTTGTCTCTAGTTAGAACTTCGTAATTTATTCTAGGTTTTCTATTTCCCCATATAAACTTTATCATAATTTTTTTCATTATCCTAAAATACATTCCTGGCAGCTTTATTGGGTTCATATGAAATTTATATAAAATTTTTGGAACAATTACCATTTTTATCATATTTATTTGTCCTATCCAAGTTATACTACCTATCCCTAATTTTTTCATTTCCTCCTTAATTTCGTTTAATAGTGGAATATAATTTGCTTTATATAGGTTCTTTGAGGATACGGTTAAATTTATTCCCAAATATTTTAGTTCTTTTTCCTTTCACGAGAAAGAAAATTCTTTTTGTAAAGATTTTTTCTCTCCTCTTGGAAGATTTATATTCAAGATCTCTGTTTTAGTTGCATTGATTTTTAGGTTAGACAGCTCCCCATATTCTTTCAGAGTTTTCATTAAATTAGGTAAAGTTATCCTTGGGTTACCTACGTAGAAAAGCAAGTCATCGGCATAAGCCGCTACTTTATGCTCTGTCTCTGAATATATAATATATATGTAAAGTGCTGCGTAAATTGACGGCGCTATATAAGTACCTGAAATAAATAAAATAAATAAAAAAATCCAAATTCCTTTGATATCTATGTTATTCCTTATTTTTGCTAAGAGGGATTCTAAGGACATGACAAACAACAAGGGTGACAATGGGCATCCCTGTTGGGTCCCATTATATATCTTAAAGCTCTCTGATATTTCCCCATTAACCTTTTTTGCAGCAGATGGTTGACTATACAATTTCCCTATCCATATTCTCATTCTAGGGCCCATCCCCAGAGCTTTCAGTGTATCCAACATATACCCCCAGTCTAATCTGTCAAACGCTTTCTCAGCATCTACCAACAATAACAAAACAGGGAATTTTTCTCTTTTACTTTTTTGTATAAGCAATAACGATCTTAGTCCATTATCCCTACCCTTTCTCCCAGGGACAAACCCCACTTGATCCATATGGATCCACTCCGGCATTAAATCCTTTAACCTATTTGCTAAAACCTTTGCATATAGTTTAGTGTCTATATTTACTAAGGATATCGGTCTATAGCTAGAACACTGTGTACTCTTTCCCTTTTGGTATTATTGTAATATGAGCCTGCGGGGATTCCTCTCTTATTTCCATCTCCCCTCCCAGTGCATGCATATATACACTCAGTTTAGGCATCAATTGATCTTTAAATTTCTTATAGTATCTCACAGTGTACCCATCCGGTCCCGGACTTTTCCCTGCCTTAGTACTCTTCAATGCACTTTGAATTTCTTATTCTGATATTAATCTCTTAAGGGATATTAACTGATCTTTTCTCAGTTTCGGTAACCCCGCCTCTTTTAAGTATGTCTGTCTCTTTTTACTTCTTTCTTTCTCTTTTCTTATGGACCATTGAGGATTGATATTATATAATTTACTATAATAATCTTTAAACACTTTTGCAATATTTTTGGTAGAATATTTTAGTTCTCTTTTATTATCTCTTACGCATTAAAATTTTTCCTGGTCTTTCTCTCCACCGATATCTTTCACTAATCATCTTATTAAACACTATCCTTTTTTCTTCCTCCATTAAATTATTTAGCTCTTCTCGTTTTTTCCATTACCTTCTGCTTAATCTGTTTTGTTATTTTAATTTATGTACCTGTTCTAAATCAAATAATTCTCTAAGAAGCGTGTTAATTCTTTATTTCCCTTTTCTTTTTCACCCCAATCACTATTAAGATTCCTCTAATATAGGCCTCATGAGCTTCCCACACATTCGCCACAGACACCTCTTCATTCTCATTTCTTTCAAAATATTGTTCTATTTCTCTTTTGTCTGTTCTGTCTCCTGATCCTGAAGAAGTGTCTCATTTAATCTCCACGTGTTTATATCTTTTTGTATTCTCTTCCCCATATCAACCTCATTGTGACAGGTGCATGATCCGATAATGTTATAACTTCTATCTTTGCCTTCACCAGAGACTCTATGGGGGAGATTTACTAAAGCTGGTTCACTCAGAATCTGGTGCAGCTGTACATGGTAGCCAATCAGCTTCTAACCTTAGCTTGTTCGGTTAAGCTTTGGCGATAAAACCTGGAAGCTGATTGGTTTTTATGCAGAAGCTAACCTGATTTTGCACTCTCCAGATTTAGTAAATAAACCCCTATAAGTCTTTGATCTAGCAATATATAATCCAATCTTGAATACGTCTCATGTGCATGAGAGTAAAATGTGTAATCTCTATCATTCAAATTTTTAATTCTCCAACTATCCACCATATATTGGTTTCCCTATTTATGATTAAGTCACTGGGCAGGAAGGAAATATTTTGTAAGCCCATAGAGCACTGTAGTACACACACATCTGTGGGGCCCCTATATGTAAGTAGGGTGTTATATCCTTAGAGGCAGCACAGCAACATTTATGTTTGTACTCACACAATTTTTCACCATTACACATTTGTGGTTTTCCTAGCAGCAGCCAGTCTAATTAATTAGTCCTCTGCACAGGCTACAGAGTGACAACTAAATTTACTTATCAAAAACAAAACTAATACTATCTACCTAATTCTAACACTTACCTAGGAGGGTGCTACACTTCTTTACATACAAAATATTTTACACAATGTATATATTTTCAATTTAATAGTTTTGATTTTGTTTTAGGCTAGTTTCAGCCGATTCACCACTTTATGTGCATAGGCAGCACTGTTACCCATGGACACGGTGGGAACTTACTTTTAGGCATTTGAAGTAACCATCACTTTACAACAGCAGCTACCAGTTATATATTTATATAATGACAGTTCAGATATATTGTTTAGAATACAGTTTTATTGGTGTCCCTGCCCCTGTTAGGGAAATTCATTCCTCTAATTTTCCTGATGACCACTGCTACCAAATAAATAGAAATACTAGGTTTTAGAATTGTTACAAAAACAAGGGGTAATGGCAAATCTTAGTGGGGACTAATGTGCTGGTGACAACTGCCTACGATGGAAAATATCTTTACTTAGTGAAGAATTTTCTTACTTCCCGTTACATCGTCACAGACAGGAAAGAAAATGCAATATGTACAGTACATATACAGTCATGGCCGAAATTGTTGGCACCCTTGATATTTTTCCTGAAAATCAAGTATTTCACACAAAAAAGGTATTGCATTAACACATGTTTTGCTATACACATGTTTATTCCCTTTGTATGTATTGGAACAAATATAAAACAGAGGCAGAAAAGCAAATATGACATAATGTCACACAAAACCCCAAAAATGGGCTGGACAAAAGTATTGGCACCCTTAACTTAATATTTGGTTGCACACCCTTTGGAAAACATAACTGAAATCAGTCGCTTCCTATAACCATCAATAAGCTTCTGACACCTCTCACCCGGAATTTTGGACCACTCTTCCTTTGCAAACAGCTCCAGGTCTCTCTTATTGGAAGGACACCTTTTCCCAACAGCAATTTTAAGATCTCTCCACAGGTGTTCAATGGGATTTAGATCTGGGCTCATTGCTGGCCACTTCAGAACTCTCCAGCGCTTCTTTGCCATCCATTTCTGAGTGCTTTTTGACGTATGTTTGGGGTCATTGTCCTGCTGGAAGACCCAGGATCTTGGACGCAAACCCAGCTTTCTGACACTGGGCCCTACAGTGCGACCCAAAATCCTTTGGTAATCCTCAGATTTCATGATGCCTTGCACACAGTCAAGGCACCCAGTGCCAGAGGCAGCAAAACAACCCCAAAACATCATTGAACCTCCACCATATTTTACCGTAGGTACTGTGTTTTGTTCTTTGTAGGCCTCATTCCGTTTTCGGTAAACAGTAGAATGATGTGCTTTACCGAAAAGCTCTATCTTGGTCTCATCTGTCCACAAGACGTTTTCCCAGAAGGCTTTTGGCTTACTCAAGTACATTTTGGCAAACTGTAGTCTTGCTTTTTTATGTCTCTGTGTCAGCAGTGGGGTCCTCCTGGGTCTCCTGCCATAGCGTTTCATTTCATTTAAATGTCGACGGATAGTTCGCGCTGACACTGATGCTCCCTGAGCCTGCAGGACAGCTTGAATGTCTTTGGAACATGTTTGGGGCTGCTTATCCACCATCCGGACTATTCTGCGTTGCAATCTTTCATCAATTTTCCTCATCCGTCCACGACCAGGGAGATTAGCTACAGTGCCATGGGTTGCAAACTTCTTGATAATGTTGCGCACTGTGGACAAAGGCAAATCTAGTTCTCTGGAGATGGACTTGTAACCTTGAGATTGTTGATATTTTGCCACAATTTTGGTTCTCAGGTCCTCAGACAGTTCTCGTCTCCTCTTTCTGTTGTCCATGCTTAGTGTGGCACAGACAGACACACAATGCAAAGGTTAAGTGAACGTCTCTCCTTTTTATCTGCTTTCAGGTGTGATTTCTATATTGCCCACACCTGTTACTTGCCCCAGGTGAGTTTACAGGAGCATCACATGCTTGTAACATTCTTATTTATCCGCAGTTGTGAAAGGGTGCCAATACTTTTGTCCAGCCCATTTTTGGAGGTTTGTGTGACATTATGTCGAATTTGCTTTCTTTCCTCCCTTTTTTTGTTTTGTCCCAATACACACAAAGGGAATAAACATGTGTATAGCAAAACATGTGTTAATGCAATACGTTTCGTGAGAAATACATGATTTCCTGGAGAAATATCAAGGGTGCCAACAATTTCGGCCATGACTGTATGTGCAATATGTATCTTCCTATCTCTTTAAACTCTAAATATATTTACATGTGAAACATATTGTACAGGTCCCTCATAAAAACTATAGCTGTATTATTACAAAAAATAGGTTAAGTTTAAAACAATGTACAATAAGAGTTTTAGAATACTATATACATTCTTTTACTTTATTGACACTGTAAAATGTAATTATTGCTGCTAGAGAAGCATGCAGGGAAACCATGACTGCATGAATATACTCATGTACTGTCTTCCATTATGCAAATAAATTCAAAGATATTTTGTGAATGATCAGCTAGAAGGGACATAATGATTTATAATTCAAATAACCAAGCATTAAAATCAAATTGAGCTATTATATTTCTAAATATGCAAACTTGAAATAATTGAAAAAATAATTTAAGTCATTGCTGCTTAACAAATCATATATTGCATCTTATTGTTAAAAATATATCATTTTGCTCAGTATTAAATGATAGAAGTGTTTGGATGGAATACAGTATTTGTATGGTAGCAAACAAAAAACTACAATAATATGTAAAAAATATAAATAGTTTTCAAAGACTAAACAAATGCTATCTAGCAAATAATTAAAAAAGACAATCTTCAAATGAAACCACTATTCAACAGTAAAGGAGAGTAAAACTCTGTTGGAAACCTGTAATTCCATTGCTTATGTTAATTTATAACATATTTCTAACTAATGCTATGTGGAAAGGCCATATTTTATGGAAAGCTTTAAGTACCTCCATAGTTTTTCAAACAAAACTGTGTCAGTTTTTAATAGTCCGTGCTTAATACACACATACAGAGAAAATACCCTGCATTACAGTTAGAGAAATTTGGTGAATAGTTATATAAAATTACGGTGATCATACATGCATTGTTTATAATTAGGAATAGTTAGGGATAAGTTCAAGGTTTGGCTTTTTCTGTTTGGACATTTGTCCAAATGCTGAACTTCTATACTATTGGGCGAGAGCTGAATATCATATATAGTATAGAAGAAGTATATCTACTGCTACTCTCTATGACAGCTTCTAATATTTACTAGGGACATGTTTAGAAGTGTGTTTGAAAAAAGTCAATTTTAAGCATTCCCATTGTAAGAGTAGACAATGGTTGATGTAGACATGTCCCAAACCTAATGCTAGCAGTAGTTTGAACACTTCAGGGAGTATGGGGCTGTAGAAAGAACAGTGACAGAACTGCTGCACAAAACCATGAGCTAGGCAGGATAAGATTTTAGAAGAAATGGGGCATATATATATTCACACAATCCCACGCTACAACATGACACACAATATGGCACTACAGACTCTCCCATATACACCCCTATCCTCTCTGTCCAAAATTGTACTTACTGAAATTTCTAAAAAGCAAAAAAGCCCAGGAGGGCCTTTTTAGAAAATAAGGTTTCCACATGTCTTACTTCTTTACAAATGTAAAAAATTAGGGGATTAGTCCTTATTTTAGAATATTGTGTATAGCCATGCAGATAACTCTGAACCACCTTGCAGAAGCCAAAAGGTACCTGTGATAAAGTCCGGAGGGATGCAACATGTTAGGTGGGCAGAGCTTATTGATGTCATTACACTGGGCACACCTGGTAATGACATTGGATATTCTCATTGCTTGGTAATAGTGGATCAAAACCTGTTCATTGCTAATGCTCCTTGTTATTTGAGTGAGATTTTATACAACTTTAAATAAATAATTGGCATGTTTCCTTTGTGTTCACATACTGTCTTTTGAGCCTTTGTAGGAAGACCTTTATTTGGAGGGTTTACTTTTTCAGGAAAGGCTTGCCCATAGTGCAGATGATGCTAGGAGGTGCATACGGGTGTGCAGGTGCAGGTCAGCATGTAGCCATGTAGGTGTGCGCACACATGCATGTACATGCCTAGGTGCTTGTGCTTCTCCCACTAACACTGGCACCAAATGGACTATTTAAATGGGGCTGCTGCACTGGCCGATTGCTATTCTGATCTCCAGCGTTTCTAACTCATGTTACCAGTTCTTTTGTTTGACTGCATGTTGCTGACCCAGCTTGTCTCTGACCACACTTGAATGCTACCTCCCATGACCCCAGCTCATCTCTTGAATCTGCCTTCACTCCCGCAATACCTCATCTGCTCCACCACTGCTGACCCTGGCCTGTGTCCAGACTATTCTTCTGCCTGCCACTTATGCTTGATCTGGCCATCTATAACCAACCCAGGAGGCCTGCATCCTGAATCACCCTATCTGCCAAGTTATATGATAAGGAACTCTACGCTAAAGGTATAATGTTCTAAAGGCTCCTACATACAAATCTGCTATGCAGCTCCTATACTCCCCAAGGGATATAGTGCAAATCAATGTAAATAAAACTAGGTGCAGCACTAAATCACAACAAAAAAATGTAAGATTGTTTATAAATTTGCTTTCTTTTCCTTTAAATCAAATGCATAAAGTGCTGGTGCTATATCCAATAATCAGTGAATAGTGCCGTAAACAATCCAAAGTGTAAACAAAAAAATGTACAATAAACCATAAATAAATGTCCTCCAAGTTCAAAATAGGTATATAAAAGTGTTGCTGCTGTAAATAATATGCTGTTATCAGTCCTATGTGCAAACCAATAAAGTGTTTTTCCAAATGTTTGTTTGCCATGTCTTCACTTCACGCTCCACTACCAGGTACATGACAACTGTCTTTTGAGCTTTTGTAGGAAGATCTCTATGTTGAGTGCCTACATTGAGAGCATACCTTTTAAAGCGATATTAGACCTCCTATGAGGTGAGGGCACATCCTTTGGTCCACTGTGGTGGTGTATGAGGATTCACTGAAAGAATATTTTACCTTGTTCACGGTGAAAAATTGCCTTCGTGGACTTTGGTTTTGAGAACGAGGAAAATACACCAATGCACTTTATGTGATTTTTTTTTTGTTGGCAACTTACATTTTTGCTAATGCATTCACAGATATACTGTTTTTCGTTTTTATTATATTTATATTTTTTATTGTTATTTATTTTCTTGATGTATGACTACGGATTTTTGGATAGATGAAGTGCTTCACTATTTTGCACATGTAATATTTGCGTTGATGTGGCGATGTGGATTTCATCTCATCTGGGGGGTACTTACCTCCCCAACTTATTAGTATAGGCTAAGTGTTCCCATCTTCCTGGAGGGGACTCTCTCAGAACTCACTTTATACCAGACTGTATACTCCCCAACCAGTAACTCATGCCATACGGCAGAGATAATTCCTCTGGACATGGTTAAGAACAGATTCTTTATTTTTAGCCAAAATGCCAAAAGCCTCCTTGTTGTGGTCTCTAAAAAGTTTGAAAGGAAGACAGTAAAATTAACCTATAATTTGAAATATGTTTTCATTCAGATCATTGCCTATTGGCCAACTGTACATGCACAGCAGCTGGTTTACAGAACAGAGCCTAATCTTATCAAGTTATTTACTCCATACAGCTGTTTCAAGCTTGTTACCCATCATAAGTGCTGTGAATGGAAACAATGGCTTCCAAGAAGGGCTTTGGTTATGGCAAAGGAAAGTTTTTTTTTTTATTTTAACATAATGAACTTAGATGTCTCATTTTACCACAGATAAGTGGTTAAGTGGATAATATAAGTGAGTAAGTGAGAGGTTGCTTTTGACGACATTGGTAGATATAGCATTTGAAAGGGAAACAAAACAGTTGAAAGTGAAATGATTAATTATGAAAGACAAGAAACATAAATAGGGAACCAATAATTAATTCAACCTTGTGTTTTCATATTCTCGCGAGAGAAGGGGTAAGACAGGCACCCAACCCTGCATTAAGGTAAGTTTTAGAAGGATTTTTGTTACAGCGGGTAACGGTTCAATCCCCTTACAATAATTTTTTTTGCCATCTTTGGCCCATTTAGGAGATTGCTCTTAACCTCCTTTCCTGGAATCTTTCTGAAGACACAACAGGAAGTCAGAGGCAATGTCTCTGAAATGAGGGAAATCCTCTATTAAAGTGTTACTAAAACCAGGACTCTGCATTCACTATACATGGTCTCCCATGGTACACAGCAAATGGAAGTGCAATTATTTTAGTAAATATAAATTGCTAAATACCTTTTCTCATCAGTGGTTAGAGCAGTCTTATGACTTCTATAAGTGTCCAGCCAAGCACGTTAAAGCTTGTAAAAGGAGTTTTAATTCTCCTCTCACTGCCCTATAAAATTGCATAACAACTGTCCCTGTCTGGACAGTGGCCCTATGCTGCTCACATGCACCTTCCCAAGAAAAATAAAAAACTATTTAGCAGTACACACCAAACTGAGCATATGCAGAGTGTCCCTGAGGCTGTATTCTATCAGGAGATGAAATGGGGAAAGTGGAAGAAGGGAAGGATCAGAGAAGACAGGATCAAACATCCTTTTTACACAATGCAGAGTTCCATAGTGAGTATAACAAGCATATACAGACTGTTTTTACTGTTGTGTGTTTAGTAACACTTTAAAAGGATAAGTTCACTTTTGGGAGTATGTTACATGTAACATGTTCCCATATCTGCATCCACGCCCGCCGCCGCCCCACCCTCTGACAGATAGTATGGTGAAAATCCCCATACTATCTGTCAGATTTGAAAATAGTGCAGCTGTGCGGTCCTCTGCCCACATGGCTGCAAGTTCTGACAGCCTTAGCGGCTGTCGACTTGTAGTTTTCAATGAACTACCAAGGCGTTGTGGAGCTGACAGATAGTACGGGGAGAAGTTTCCCTGTAGTGTCTGTCAAATTTGAAAATAGCGTGGTGCAATGCTTTGGACAATCACAGCACATGAGGATGTCATAAGGGGGTGGCTCACCCAGGTGACATCCCTGGGTGGCCCCGCCCCTTAGATATTTAAGCACTGTCAGGTCAGCGCAGCTGTGAGGCAACCCGGAGCCAGCATCAAGAGTGGAGGAAGTGTTTTTCTTTTGGGGGGGGGGGGTCAGTAGTGGCAGCGGGCATCGTGATTATGTTGGATCTACCTTGGGGGACTTTTTTAAATTTTTGTTTTTAATAAAGGATTTGTCAAAGACTGCCTTCTGTCGTTTTTTACACTACACTTTTTTTCGTGAAGGAGTAGGAGTACCATGTACACCATACTTGTTACAGGGAGCTTCCAAATTCCAATAAGTAACCCCCCTGCAGACCCCCACAACCATAGCCATGATTGTGGGGAAGAGACCCCTGTCCCCATCAACATGGGGACAAGGTGATTTGGGGGTGAGCCCCAAAGCACCCCCTCATGTTGAGAGCATGTAGCATGTTATGGTTCAGGAGGGAGAAGGGGATGTGCTTGCCGGGCTGGGCTGCATGCTCGGATAAAGGTCTGGTATGGATTTTGGGTGGGACCTCCACTACATTTTTTTTTTTTTACATTTTGTCATGGGGGTTCCCCTCAAAATCCAAATATGAAGGGCTTGGTATGGATAGGGGGGTCCCCACGCGGTTTTCCAGCTAATTTTGTAATTTCTGGCAATTCTTTTTACATTCAACTATCAGTGGGGAACCCCGCTGACAGCTGAAACATTAAATAATTTTTTCACTACTAGAATACTGCATCACTTAATACTGTATAGAAGGATATATATCAGTAACAAAACATTGCAGTGCCAAATGCCTAATAAATATACTTAATTAATACATTATATACAGTACCTTTTTTCTTATTAGAAACCAAATGTTAATCAGTGAATTATACAGCTTATAAACAGTACATACATGTCAATGATTTTCAATATAAAAAAATAATTCCCTTAATATAAAATTTCTACGCAATTAAATATAACTCCCAATTAGCGTGAACTAATTATCCTCATGCGAAACAATTTGTGTGTCCAAAAACATCTTTCAAACTTTCACCACTGTGAATGTGTAAATCTTTGTCAGGTGATGGGCTTCCAGTTATCTCAATCTTCACTTTACTCCATGCCACCATGTGTTTTAAAGGTGTTTTTAATTTATTCATTACGTACGTATATGTATTAGGTGTTTGCCATGTAGATGCTTTGTTTTATATATTAGGGAAAATTGTATTCCATACTTACCGTAATTTTCCTTTCCTGGATCCTCCTCATGTCAGCCTACCACCGATCAGCTCCGCCCCCTCTGACCCTTCCAGGACAACCTATAAGAGCGGCTGTCTCCCCTCACTCAGCATTCAACACATACCACTCCTCGCGACGGAGACTGAGTGGGAATCCCAAGCTGACACGGAGAGGATCCAGGAAAGAAAAATTATGGTAAGTATGGAATACAATTTTCCCTATTCCTGGACCTCCCCATGTCAGCCTACCACGGGATGTACCAAGCAATTCTAAAAAAGGAACGAAGGCAGTGGAAAAAACAAGACACAAACTAAATGCTGCATATAAACCCCTATTACTGACAGCTGCTGCAATGACTGTAGATCAAAAAAGTCTGCAACGATGGAAAAGCCATACTCATTCTGTAGTGGCAAATAAATGCGTTTTCCATGCTCCAGCTTGCTGCCCTGCAAACCGCCTTTGCTGGCACTTTAGCATATGCTGCCCATGAAATTGAAATGTTTCTCTTTGAATTAGCTCTCACTTCCAAAGGTGGTGGCAAGCCTAGGACTTTGTAGACAATCTGAATGGTCTTGACAATCCATGAAGACATGACCTTGGGTAGTACTGTGAAGCCCTTCCTTGGACCTTGATGGAAGGTATAAAGACTATCTCGTTCATGGGTGTCCTCTGTGCATTTCAGATATACTGAGAATGAATGAACCGGATCTAACTTCTTCCACTCATCCTCTGATCCATCTTCCAGAAAAGGTGAAAGTACATATTCTAGCTTATATGGGATGAAGTTGAAATTTTTTGGAAGAAATGTGGGACTTGTCTCAGAATGACCCTGTCTTGGAGGATCCAACAGTATGACTCTCTAGCTAAAAACGTATACATGTCAGATACTGTCCTTCTGGTAGCAATAGCCATCAAGAAATATGTCCTCAGAGCCACATGGAATAAGGAACACAAAGTTAAAATGGTGGTGCCAGCAAGGCATTCAAACCCAATGACAAATCTTCACTGCTGCCTTCAGAAAATTAATTGAATTCCAATTTTTGCCAGAAAGAGTCCCAAAAGAAAGGCTTTCCATACCCGATGGAAGGTCCAGATAGTGGAATTTCTCCTAGCTTGCACACAAGGTGTCAGCTACGCCCTTTGACGGCTCCAGATGTCTTAGAGACCACCTCTCAACTTCCAAGCCATTAATTTCTGACTCATGGGGTTCAGATGGAACACCCTGTTCTGAACCAGGAGATCCAAACAAACTGGGAGTGGAATTGATCATTCTAGCCTTATCCTCTATACAAGGGGAAACCAAGGCCGGCTCAGCCAAAAGAGCAGGGCTATTGTTACAGAGGGCAAGAGCAGGGCTAGTATCTTCAGGAGAACCTTTAGAAATAGAGGGATTGGAGGAAAGATGTGCACTAGGCAAAACCTCCACAGCCTGGAAAGGACATCTTGGCCCAAGGTTTGTGGGTCCCGAATTAGGAGAAGTAGAGGGAAACTGGAAGTTTATTGCTGACAAAATCAGATTCACATCTGATGTTGCCCAGGCTTTTTCCGCAACAATTTTGAATTGAGGCCCCATACGCCATCATCTACAAAACTTTGACTTTGGTCTGCCTTAATGTTCTCCATTCCTGGAAGGTACTGTACGAAGAAATGGTAAATTCCCTTCTGCTCAATGGAAGATTTGACAGGCTATTCTCATGAGTGACAAGCTTGTGGTGCCTGCTTGATAGGACAAGCAAGCCATTGTAGTCTGATTTTCTGAAAGCACCTGCACCACTTTTCTGCATAACAGATACTGGAACGCTAGCAGAGTGAATCAGGAAGCTAGCTGTGTGCTCCCCCAACCCACCAACCTGGTTCTGGAGGCTCGAGAGGGACACTGCCCTTCTGATTGCGCAAAACCATCCTTCAGGTTAATAAATGGGCTATCGAACCTGGTATGAGGATCTTCTGATTCAATACATGATGATCCCACTAGTGAAAGAAGCCGACTTGAAACTTCCTTCCTCAGCATCTGATCCAAGGAACAACTGGGATGGTGGATAACAGAAGGCCCAGGTACTGCATGCACTCTCTTGCCAATAAGTAAGGCTAGCTCATTACTTCACAGAGAAGCGGTTACATTATGGACAGAATGCGATACTCTAATTCAAAAAAATGATGCTTTATTACACAATACACATGTGGAGATAAAAGGTAAATACCTCAGTTCACCATCACCTCAGAATGAGATAATACATCAAAATTGACCTAAAATCACTTAAAAACAGGATGTCATGACCGGTCAAAATAATAATAAAGTGCTGCAAATATAGTGACAGTAAGTCTAATACATATGCAGCACTGACACAATGGTTACACCGCCATACAGGATGTGTTTAAAAAAATTATACCAAACATGGCATAGCAACGATGCAATATATGGCTGATTTGAAGTACCAGATAGTGGATATAGTAGCCCAGTCAACCTTAACAGGTATATATGGAGAATATAGGTATACAGAGACGATCTGCCTCCACAACCACTAGCTGGGTAATAACCAGAACAGGTAGTAGTTTTAGTAGGTATATATACAGTCAGGTCCATAAATATTGGGACAGCAACACAATTCTTACATTTTTGGCTCTATACACCACCACAATGGATTAGAAATGAAACGAACAAGATGTGCTTTAACTGCACACTGTCAACTTTAATTAAAGGGTATTTACATCCAAATCAGGTGAACGGTGTAGGAATTACAACAGTTTGCATATGTGCCTCCCACTTGTTAAGGGACCAAAAGTAATGGGACAGAATAATAATCATAAATCAAACTTTCACTTTTTAATACTTGGTTGCAAATCCTTTGCAGTCAATTACAGCCTGAAGTCTGGAACGCATAGACATCACCAGACACTGGGTTTCATCCCTGGTGATGCTCTGCCAGGCCTCTACTGCAACTGTCTTCAGTTCCTGCTTGTTCTTGGGGCATTTTCCCTTCAGTTTTGTCTTCAATGAAATGCATGCTCAATCGGATTCAGGTCAGGTGATTGACTTGGCCATTGCATAACATTCCACTTCTTTCCCTTAAACTCTTTGGGTGCTTTTGCAGTATGCTTTGGGTCATTGTCCATCTGCACTGTGAAGTGGCGTCTAATGAGTTCTGAAGCATTTAGCTGAATATGAGCAGATAATATTGCCCGAAACACTTCCAAATTTATCCTGCTGCTTTTGTCAGCAGTCACATCATCAATAAATACAAGAGAACCAGTTCCATTGGCAGCCATACATGCCCACGCCATGACACTACCACCACCATGCTTCACTGATGAGGTGGTATGCTTAGGATCATGAGCAGTTCCTTTCCTTCTCCATACTCTTCTCTTCCCATCGCTCTGGTACAAGTTGATCTTGGTCTCATCTGTCTATAGGATGTTGTTCCAGAACTGTGAAGGCTTTTTTAGATGTCGTTTGGCAAACTCTAATCTGGCCTTCCTGTTTTTGAGGCTCACCAATGGTTTACATCTTGTGGTGAACCCTCTGTATTCACTCTGGTGAATTCTTCTCTTGATTGTTGACTTTGACACACATACACCTACCTCCTGGTGTTTTCTTCACCAGGGAAAGAATTCTTCGGTCATCCACCACAGTTGTTTTCCATGGTCTTCCGGGTCTTTTGGTGTTGCTGAGCTCACGGGTGCGTTCCTTCTTTTTAAGAATGTTCCAAACAGTTGTTTTGGGCATGCCTAATGTTTTTGCTAGCTCTCTGATGGGTGTGTTTTGTTTTTTCAGCCTAATGATGGCTTGCTTCACTGATAGTGACAGCTCTTTGGATCTCATCTTGAGAGTTGACAGCAACAGATTCCAAATGCAAATAGCACACTTGAAATTAACTCTGGACCTTTTATCTGCTCATTGTAATTGGGATAATGAGGGAATAACACACACCTGGCCATGGAACAGCTGAGAAGCCAATTGTCCCATTACTTTTGGTCCCTTAACAAGTGGGAAGCACATATGCAAAGTGTTGTAATTCCTACACCGTTCACCTGATTTGGATGTAAATACCTTCAAATTAAAGCTGACAGTCTGCAGTTAAAGCACATCTTGTTAGTTTCATTTTAAATCCATTGTGGTGGTGTATAGAGCCAAAAATGTTAGAATTGTGTCGATGTCCCAATATTTATGGAACTGACTGTAGCACAGGTGGGTGGTGAGATGTCAAACAGTAGCAGTCATGTCCATAATCTTGATAAAAATTAACTTGATAGCCATGGTTATACCATATGACTTCCACAGTGTTGTAGATATGGCAGGGTTCTGCCACAAGGGGGTTCTTCACAGCAAAATGCGGGCTGCGCACCTCCTTATAAATGATGCAATGATGTAAAATACAGGATCATCCGTGCCTTGTAGTGAATATGGGGTGCTATGCACCTTTATGCAGAGGAACATGATGTCCCCATCCTGAAAGTGTAGCCAGATATCTGTACAGTAATCTGTGTTATATGACCAGTTGTTTGCTAACTATTTTAGTTTTCTTTCCATTGAGTCTAATTGCCACCAGCTGATTTACATATATGGATGTTGGAGCAAGGATGTCAGCACTTGGTTCCTTTATAACCTAAGATGCAGGACTGCGCCTGGTGGACTCCTCAGGTAGGGACTTATCGCAATATCTCGGTCTTGCAGGTGGAGATCTTGAGGACAAAAAGGAGAATATTGAGGGGCCTTTTTTCAAATTCTAGCAGATATCTACTTCAGATGATATCCAGAATTTAAGCATCCGCCACCCTGACCTCCCTGAATAGAGTCAATTTTGCTCCCACTTGAGAGGGCTGAGCGGAGACTCCTTCCAAAGGCCTTGTCGGAAGACCTAAATGGTTGGCTTGATTTGGACTTTACTCCCTTGGGAAATTCTGCACTGACATCTTCCAATGTCTGAAAAATGGTCCACCAGGCCTGTAAGCACTGGCTTCTTTGATACGATTCTTAACTCTTCTGAAAGTGCGAAAGGACTGACGTTGCCATTTCTTTTCCTGCAGTATAAGGCCTGACTTCCCACCAGATACCTGCTGAATGGCGGCTTTAAAGGTCTTGACAAAATGGGGCTTCCCATCAAACAGAATCAAGCCAAGGCTTTGTTTAGAGGCATTGTTATCAGACCAATGCTTTAGCCATAAGGCATTTTTTGGTGTTACTGTGTTAGCCATTAACTTTGCTGTCATTCTGACTAGATACACTGCCACTTCAGCAATGAAGTCCACAGCTATCCTGTACAACAGGAGAAAGGATTGCTTAGGACCGAGCTCTTGGCGGATGCTTTATTCTGTGCTGGAGTCTTCTTTCTGGCAAAAAAGTACACAGATAGCACTCTTTTAAAAAGTAGCAAAAAATTAAATATATAAACCAATAAAAAGAAAAACAATTCTCTCCATTAGATCTTCAGTGATTGAAGCTGCAGCTTTTAGCAACAGCCTAAGGGGGAATATAACCTAACCCACATCTCAGAGTCATAATACATGTGCATGCATCCAAGGTAAACAGGCAAACAGCTGAGGCAGCCTACAAGGAGAAGAGCTGCAGAAAGACCCAGGTTGGAGTAGTAGAGTGATTATGTGAACAGGTGGAGCTCAAAGAGACACAGCAGCGTCTGCAGTAGCCACAGAGCTGTAACATGAGATAGAGAGAGATAACCAGCTTCTAGATAACGCAGTAGCTTTCTGTGTCACAGAGCGTCCGGGCAGCTCCATGGCAACCCAGGAAGCTCAGCACGTGTACCACCTAGCCTGCTCTGTAGCCGGAACAAACACAGCCACCATGAATGTGGGGATTATCAGCCCCGTATGCCAGCCAGCCCACAAACCTGCTGAGATATGGTCCACGAATTTCAGCCAGCCTACAAATCTGCTGAGATATGGACTACAAGTGTCAGCCAGCCCACAGACCTGCTGAGATATTTACTACAAGTGTCAGCCAGCCCACATACCTGCTGAGATATTTACTACAAGTGTCAGCCAGCCCACATACCTGCTGAGATATTTACTACAAGTGTCAGCCAGCCCACATACCTGCTGAGATATTTACTACAAGTGTCAGCCAGCCCACATACCTGCTGAGATATGGACCACAAGTATCAGCCAGCCTACAAATCTGCTGAGATATGGACTACAAGTGTCAGCCAGCCCACAGACCTGCTGAGATATGGACTACAAGTGTCAGCCAGCGCACAGACCTGCTGAATTATGGATCAACTTACTGAGATATGGGACTACAAGCCAGCCAATCTATGCACAGGTAAATCACCCCACCTTAGAAATTTTTAAAACATGCATAACAATCCCCGCACCAACGGGAACCTACTGCACAGGGAGGTTTACAGCCAAAACGAAGGGTCTTCTTACCCAGGTGAGGCTGATCCTGGGAAGGCCATAGGAGAGAGATTTTTCAAGGTGTCCAAAGCGAGGATGAAAAAAGAACACTGAGTGAGGGGAGAAAGCCGCTCTTATAGGCTAAGAAAGAGGTTGTCCTGGAGGCGCCAGAGAGGGTGGAGCAGACCTGTGGTAGACTGACATGGGGAGGTCCAGGAAATATATATATATATATTTTTTTTTTCTTTTTTATCAAATTTTAGTTTATATTAGTTGGTAATGAAACAGAGATGAGAGCAGCTTCTCTAAGGCTAGGTTAATATCTATGTAGACTGTGGATTGTGCAGTTTCACAGTGTGTTTTGCTTGTTTTATGAGTTTATTATGCGTTTTGCATTTTATATGGTAATAGGAATGTATGAGTTTGATGCTACTTTGGATGGATGCTACTTGGATGCAACTTTGGATGGGTGCAACTTTGATGTGACTTTGATGTAACTTTGACACAACTTTTTTGTGCTAATAGGAAAGTATACTAGTTCTGCATGTAGTGCAACTTTGATGCAACTTTACACTTTCTGGCACTCAAGTAGCATCAAAGTCACATCCAAGTGGTGCTAGACCTTAACCCTAATGTCACGGTTTGGGAGCCTGCCAATTATTAATCCCCTTATTAATGCCTTGTATCACATGCCCTCAGCGTCCTGCTCTGTATTGTTCCAATTGTCCCCTGTGTCACTAGGCCAAATGGCCTAATTCAATGGCCTAATTAAATTACTCTGGGCTGGCTGGGAGCTCTCTGCACACCTCCCAACTTGCTTTTCATCTATGCAGACATCATCCCTGCTACCCAGGATGTCCCTGTCACCAGCCTGATTCTCCCTGGGGTCTAGTATTCCCTTCCCCCCTCCCGGTTGCCAAGCCGACCGGGGAGCGTCCTGCAGCAGTTTAAGAGGCTGATGCTGAACGCTCCGGTTTCATTCCGTTGTGCAGTCATCAAAGGATCTCAAGCTCCAGCGAGACCTTTGTGACTAGACTTTGCAAGCCTACCCTAGCCTCACAGAGACCCCACAAGAGGGAAGAGACAACCAGAGAAAGCCTGCCTGTGATTGCGAGAGGCCCCACAGAAGGGGGAGAGACTACCACAGCTCCTCTGCCAGAGTCAGAGGCCACCCGCCTGATCCGGACTCCACAGGTACCTGCGTTCTGCTTCTACCCCTGGGAGACCAGGCACCCTGTTGCATCCGTGAGTACCTGCTTCCCCACTGTGTTACCTGAACTGTTGCGGTGGTGGCCCCTCGCACCCCCCTCCTGTGTCGGACTACCCCTGTTACAGGGACACCCCCTTGGCTCTCCTAGTGGACTATAAGTGGGTGGGGCCCCCTCGTTACCCTTTAGTGGCAAATCCACCCTCTCTGCCGCCCCCGTATTGAAGGACTGCCGTCTGTTTGTCTCAATAAAGCTTTGTGCGTCTGCCATCCACTCTGTGTGTTCTGTCCTGCCTTTCCTCCGTCACACCTAAACTTAACATAAAGTTTCCTGCACTACTTGATGCAACTTTGATGCTACTCGAGTGCCAGAGAGTGTAAAGATGCATAAAAGTCACATCAAAGTTGCACCCATACAAAGTCCATCAAAGTCCCATACTTTCCTATTGGCAAAAAAATGCAAAATGCATAAAAAAAACAACTTGTGTTTTTGGTGTGGGTCCCATGAAGTCTATCACATGCAAAATACAATCTGTTGCCGCAAAAAAAGTCCCTGACCCTTTCCAAAAAATGCACTGTCTCGAAACGAACAGATGTGAACTAGCTCCATGTTAAATAGACTGTAATGCATTTCTACTCACTGGAAAATGCACTGAAATCCACATAAGTGTGAACTTAAGGTAAAAGCTGGTCATAAATATAGGGAAATATAAGGGATATCATTGTATACATAACACATTTTGCCAAGTCCTTTATAAAAAAAAGAAAAGTCCAGCAATGTAAATGCATCAGCCTCTGGCTTCCTAACAAGCAACCTGAGGGGAAGCTGTCACATTAGGCAGTGGTAGTAATAACTATACTCAGTTCCGGTTCACACTGATGCGGTGCAAATCTAATGTGGTTTCATAGTGCGATTTCTTCTGTGACAGGTGCAAATTTAATGCGATTTCTGAGGGGATTGAGCAATGCAGGAGATGAAAATTGCACCACACCTGCACTAAATTTGCACCGGAAACCTTTTTTTAGACCGCATCAAATTTGCACCGCATATATGTGAACAGGCCTCATTGGAAATAACTCTTTTTGCCATTACATGCGAATCTGTGCTTTTTTTAATGCATCTGATCCGCATAGAATTTGCATCCATGAGAACCAGCACTCAATGTATCACTTCCTGTTGCAGCTGGATGTTCAGCTTAAGTGATCACACCATTTAGTTTATCCGTTTTCTGAATTCTGCTTCGGTCTGAACCCAAAGTTCTAGTTTTGATGTCATTATGACATCAAACTGCTGTTCAAACAACATAAATAGAACGCCAAATACATTTTTTAACATAAGCTACCCCTAATATTTCATCACCACAGTCAGAAGTGACAATAGAATCACTACCCACAGATACAGCATCATTTCTAATTTCTTCATGCTGTGGCCACAGGCAGATGTGCTTGGCCTTGGCCATAGAAAGCAGGTGCAAAGGCTTGGCTTGTCTTGATTGCTTTAAAGGAAAAGTTCACCTTTTAGACAAAAATAATACATGTACATTTTTTTGCAGGTAAAAAAATGTGCATTTTTTTATTTTTGTCTACAGGAGCCTGGAAAGCATTGCACCAGTGATCGGTAGATCGCTGATGCCATGCAGGTCTCCTGCAGACCTGTCAGAATATTTGCTTGCTATACGATCAAGCAAATATTCTGACAGAAAGCTTATCCTTTAAATTCCCTGAACCTATAATCAGGGACCCTGTGGATTATGGGATATATAAAACCTATAGCAGGGGTGTCAAACTGCCTATGTGTCCCATCATGCCTATGCTTTTGGGAGTCATGCTTTTAACTGTCAATATTGCAATGCCTCATAGGACTATTAGTTTGGCAACAGCTGGAGGGCCGCCAGTTTGACACCTGTGATCTATAGTAATGCGCTGAACTAAATTTCTATGCATGTGGTCCTATTCCCATCCAGCAGTGTCTTTTCTGAAAGCATGTTTAGTAGGGTGGGTGGTAATGTCATTTAACCATTTCGCTGCCAGGTCCGTACAGTGTAACTACCTGCAGCACTGCCTCCAGCTGGCCAGGTCTGTATGCCATACGGACCTGCATTTCTGCTTCTGCTATAAGCTCATGGTCACTTCAGTGACTATGAATTTAAGACAGAACTGTACAGCAGACTCTGCTGAACAAAGAATCCGCTGATCAGAGCTATTCACCTAAAATGTTACAATCCCCCAACCAATGCCACTGATGCCTTCTGCACTACATCTCCCAGCCTCTCCACCTCCCGACACTCTTTTATGCCCCCACTCTTTTGCTTCCTTCCCTTCCAATGCACCTCCCCAGTACCATATCCCCCACAACCCCAATCCCCTGTGGCTACCCTGCAGCCGCCGGCTTCCCACCTCTCCCACCAGCTACAGGGCAGCCACAGGGGATTTAAAAATATTTTTTTATTTAGCCCCCCACTAGCGGTCCAATCCCCCCATAATACCCCCACATACTGATGCTCCAGCATCCATCCCCACTGTGCTGCTGGTTGGCATTCCCTCCTCCCTCTCCCACTGGCTGCATCTGCTGCTACAGGACACAGGCAAGCTGTCAGGGTGGAGAGCAGTGAACATATATTTACCACCTCCTTCCTTTCCTTGAAAGGGTACAGTGAGCAAACACTACTGATCACTCCTGTGTCCATTCATCACAGGAACAAAGTAAACAGTGCTTACAATGCGTCAGTTTTGTAAATGAATAGGAGTCCCTCTACAGACTTCTATTCATTCATCTACAGTGCAGCTCAGGCTGTCTTCAGTTCTTTTCTCTCTCCCATAAAGAGACATCAGGGGTCTGTTTAGACCTCTAATATCTCACCAAAGACCCTCACCCCCAAAAAATAAAATATAAAAAAACACAGTTGCATAGTTGGTAGGGATGAATAAAGACAACAGTTCATCCAGTTCAAGCTATGTGGGTGCGTGTGTACTCATGTAAAAAAAATCATAGCCTACTGTATATTCCTGTATATTGTGTTTGCTAAGATGCACATCTAAGAGTTTTCCTAAACTTTCAATACTACAAACTGACACCACCAATTGTGGAAGTGAATTCCACATCCTTACCGCTCTGACAGTGAAAACCCCCCTACATAGTTTAAGGTTAAACCTCTTCTCCTCCAATTTCATTACTTGGCCCCATGTTTTTTTATACTCACTGAGTTGGAATAGGTTATTCTTTATGCTAGAATCACCATTGAGGTGGTTGTATTTTGCTATCATATCTCCTTTCAAGAATCTTTTCTCCAGGGAGAATATGTTTAATGTTTGTATGCATTCCTCAGAAGTGAGGTCCTCCAGTCCCCTTATTAACTTTGTTGCCCTTCTCTGGACTCTCTCCAGTTCCAGCATATCTTCCCTGATGGCTGGTGAGCAGAACTGGATGGTATACTCCAGATGTGGCTGGACTAGAGTTATGTAAAGTGGCAGGATTATTGTTTTGTCTCCTGAGTAAGTACCCTTTTTTATACATGCTAGTATTTTGCTAGCTTTGCATGCAGCAGCTTGGCATTGCATGCCATTGCTGAGCTTGTCATCTATGACCCACATATCTTTCTTTATGCTGGATTCCCCTAGTGGGTCTCCCTCTAGTGTGTAACTAACATTCATAATTTTAGCCCCCAAGTGCATTATTTCACATTTTTCAACATTAAACCACATTTGCCATGTATCTGCCCACCCCTTTAATTCATTGATGTCTTCTTGTAAAGTTTCTATATCCTGCTGTGAAGGTATTGCCCTACTTAGCTTTGTATCATCAGCAAACACTGAGATTACGCTATTTATACCAATGTCTATATCATTTATGATAAATTATAAATAAATGGTCCCTGGACCAAGCCCTGGGATACCCCACTTACCTCTCCAGACCAGTGTGAATACACGCTATTAATCACTACCCTTTGGACACGCCCCTGTAACCAGTTTTCTATGCATGTACAAACCCTCTGATCCATTGCTTACAGACCTACAGACCGGTTTGTAAATGAAGCACTTAAGGGAGACTGTATCGAATGCTTTTGCAAAATCAAGATCCACAGGCCTTATTTTATCTTGATCTCAGCTCACTTCCTTATAGAATGTTAACAGGTTGGTTTGGCAAGAATAACCTTTCGTAAAGCCATGCTGATAACTACTAATGATACTGTTTTCATCAGCAAAATCTTGGATATAGTCCCTTATCATCCCTTCCAGTCGTTTACTATTGATGTTAGACAGACTGGCCTGTAGTTTCCAGAAATGTATCTCTGCTCTTTTTTAAATATTGGTACCACGTTGGCCCTTTGCCAGTCAGCTGGTACCATTCCTGTTAGTATGCTGTCCATAAAAATTAAGAATGGTCTGGCTTTATCCAGAGTTCTTTGAGTTCTGGTCCTGGTGATTTATTTGCATTAAGCGTTTCAAGTTTTTTTCGGACACTGGCTTCTCTTAGCCATAAGGGTACACTCTCTGATGCATTACTAATGATACAGTCTTGATTACTATGACCCTCTTTTTCCTTATTAAAATGAGGAAAAAAATTTATTTAGTATAGTTGCCTTTTCCTTGTCATTTGTAACCAACTTCCCTTCATCATTCTTTATGGGGCCAATATATTCTAACTTTGCTTTTTTACTATTATTAAATTTAAAACCTTTCTTGGGGTTTTTTTTACTTTACTCTGCTATATGTCTCTTGTGTTCTTACATTTCTTATTGTATTCCTTGTAGTGTTGGAATGGTGACAATGACCACTCTGTCTTATATTTTTTAAAGGCCATTGTTTTCACTTTAACATGTCTTTTTAGGTTAAAGTTTATCCACCCAGGTTTAATCTTAGCACTTTTATTTTTGTTGCCTATTAGAATACACTGGCTAATACTTCTATTTAATATTTTCCTAAAGTTCTCCCATTTTTCCTCAGTGTTCAATGTTTCTAGGATTTGGTCCCATTTAATATCCTGTATTATCGTGAGCAGTTTAGAAAAATTGGCTCTTATGAAATGTAGTGTTCTTGTACTACCCATGTGCCTTATTTTCCTATGATTTATGCTGAATGTAATTATCCTGTGATCACTGGTTCCCAAGTTGTCCCTTATTTCCACATCTGCAACCAGATTTGTGCTATTTGTAATTAATAGATCTAGCAATCTAGATTGCAAAATATTAAAAAATAAAATTGTAAATAAAAAAAAATCTAAAAATAAAATACTAAAAAACACATTATAAGGCCTTGTTCACACAGGGCATACTATAGTGCATGCCCCTGCAAGGCTGTGTTTACCTGTACAGCTACGCACGGGTGTTCTGTGAGTCCCTGTGCAGGCAGTCGCATTGATGTCCTTTGGAATGTAGCAAATGCACCAAAACAGCAGCTGCTCCAAATCTGACATCCAGGTGGATCCAGGTGCATGTACCTGAGCTCACACTGTCTGCGTTTAGGGTAATGCACCCACACTCACTCGGATGTCTGACTGGGAGCAGTGGCTGTTTCTGTGCAACTACTGCATCGCAATTGACATGAGTAGGAACACCTGTGCATGCCCGTGCTGGTAAACACAGCCCTCCATGACCATGCACTATATTACACCCCATATGTTGTGTTTGTGTGCACTAATAATTTGAGTCTATTTTTAGTGAAAATAGCTATTTAATTAACATTTGTTCAACTATTGTGGTTCCTAAAAAAGTCATTAGCACTTTTTTTTTATGTACAGGTCATGTGCTTTCAGAAAATGTAAGGTTTTGCGAGGTCTTTTACAAATTCGGAAAGTTGTAAGGGAAAAATGGTGACCTCCAGATTTTTAATGTAGATTGTTTTTATTTACAGTTTTGAGCACCTTTAGTTTTCAACTTTTCACAAAAGGCCACAATTTAAAATTTACAAATATTTGTTATGCACAAACTCAATACAGTTTTAGCTTTTATATTTAGTAGGAATTTAGCAGAAATGTTGTAAATTTTACTATGTATCCATCAAATAATAATGATTTATAGTATTTTTAGTAAAATAGTGATTTGATAAACATTTGTGCAAATATCTCGGGGCCTAGAAAATCCAATTTGTTTCTATTCCATAGGTAATGTGCTTTCAGAAAATGAATGATTTGGGGAGGGGGGTCTTCTACAAATTCTAAAATCTCTTAAGGGAAAAATGGTAACCTCCAGATTTTGAAAGTAAATTGTTTTTATTTACTGTGTTGTGCACTTTCAGATTTCACCATTTTATAAAAAGGAGCAGCTTATATTTTACAAATATTTGTTCATTATTAACACACCATTTTAACTTTTATATTTAGTAGGAATTTAGCAGGAATTTTGTAAATTTTGCCATGTGTGTAGCCACTATTATTGATTTTACAAGGGTTCTTCAAAAAGTTTCCACACTTGTTTAAACATATATAGATATGGATAAAAGTGCAGAAACATTTTGAAGACCCCTCGTAGTGTATTTAAATCTAAAATATTGTTGTTTTTTTTTCTTAAGAAATAACATCACTTTAATTACAATAATTATTATATCCCTAATTGTCTCTATTCCCCCCCCCCCTTCTAACCTCTTCCTTTTCTCCCCCCCCCCACCCATCTACTCTGCTTTTTCCCACATCCTTCCTTATATGAAGATGAGAAGTGTATTCTCCCTATTATACTTTATACCATCCTATATTTCACATTTAACTTACCTTATTTTTCGCTCCATAAGACGCACCTGACCATAAGACGCACCTAGGTTTTAGAGGCAAAAAACAAGAAAAAAAAATATTCTGAACCAATGGACTGCAGACACAGTACAGGGGATGACCAGAAACTGCGGACACAGTGCAGGAGATGACCAGAGACTGCGGACACAGTGCAGGAGATGACCAGAGACTGCGGACACAGTGCAGGAGATGACCAGAGACTGCGGACACAGTGCAGGAGATGACCAGAGACTGCGGACACAGTGCAGGAGATGACCAGAGACTGCGGACACAGTGCAGGAGATGACCAGAGACTGCGGACACAGTACAGGAGATGACCAGAGACTGCGGACACAGTGCAGGAGATGACCAGAGACTGCGGACACAGTGCAGGGGATGACCAGAGACTGTAGACAGTGCAGGAGATGACCAGAGACTGCAGACAGTGCAGGGGATGACCAGAGACTGCAGACAGTGCAGGGGATGACCAGAGACTGCAGACAGTCCAGGGGATGACCAAGAGACTGCAGACAGTCCAGGGGATGACCAAGAGACTGCAGACAGTCCAGGGGGTGACCAAGAGACTGCAGACAGTCCAGGGGGTGACCAAGAGACTGCAGACAGTCCAGGGGATGACCAAGAGACTGCAGACAGTCCAGGAGGTGACCAAGAGACTGCAGACAGTCCAGGGGATGACCAAGAGACTGCAGACAGTACAGGGGATGACCAAGAGACTGCAGACAGTACAGGGGATGACCAAGAGACTGCAGACAGTCCAGGGGGTGACCAAGAGACTGCAGACAGTCCAGGGGGTGACCAAGAGACTGCAGGGAATGACCAGAGACTGCAGACAGTGCAGGGAATGACCAGAGACTGCAGACAGTGCAGTGGGTGACCAGAGACTGCAGACAGTGCATGGGATGACCAGAGACTGCAGACAGTGCAGGGGATGAACAGAGACTGTAGACAGTGCAGGGGATGACCAGAGACTGCTGACCTTTGGGGAGGGAGGGGGAGCGGGTACCTGAATTTGACAGGGACCCGCTCCCACTTCCGCGGAGTTGTCCTTCTGTCTCCTTCCCGGGCCGGCTTCTGTGACAGCCGGGTGCCCTCTGCGCATGTGCGAGAAGCGCTGCGCTTTGTGAATGGCCCGGCGCCTTCTGGGACCTGTCATGTGTCCCAGAAGACACCGGATCATTCACAAAGCGCAGCACATGCGCAGTGGGCACCCGGCTGTCACAGAAGCCAGCGCGGGAAGACTGTGCAGCGCTGGAGCGAGGAACAGGTAAGGCCCTGCAGGAGAGAACAGCTGAGCGGCCGGCCCGGTATTCTGACATGGTGGCCGCAAAAATACCGGACCGGCCGCTTTATATTCGCTCCATAAGACGCACTGACATTTTCCCCCCTTTTTTTGGGGGAATAAAGTGCGTCTTATGGAGCGAAAAATACGGTAAACTCTTCCCATTTTTTCCATTTCCCATAATATATCCCCATCTTGTCTTCATGAATATGGTTTCTCTATCCTAGAAATCTGATTCACTCTAGCTACCCAATCTTCCTCCCTCGGCACCTCTTTTTTACGGCAAAACTTGGGTATCAGACCTTTTGCTGCGTTCAGAAAATACCATATACCAGATTCCTTATATATCTTCACTGATAACTCTGTACTATGGAAAAGACACATTTCTGGGTCTAGACTAACATCCATTTCAGTAATCATCCTAATCAAATCAACTATTTTCTTCCAGAATACTTGTATTTTTGGGCACTTCCACCATATGTGATACACCGTGCCTATCCCTCCACACCCCCTCCAATACAATGGTGAATTCTCCCCACGCATCTTATGTTCAACATTCGGTGTAATATGCCATCTTATCAAACATTTATAGTTCATTTCCACCTCGCGCATACTTATATTTTCATGAGTTAATCTATCTATTTAAGTGTTCTTGCATGGCAAGACCACTTACTGTTATCTCACATATATATTCTTATTATTATAGCCAAATTTACCACCTAACTCCTCCCACAGTTTTTACACTACATAGACAGTAATATACCGAAACGTGCGAATTGTTCCCGGTTGGTGTGCTATTACTTTGTGGTACGTTTTGCCGAATGGTTCACGAAATATTGGCGTTTTTGTGGTGAAATTGGTCCCATAGGAATGAATGTTCAAAACTAGAGTGGGAGCTGACAAAAGCTAGAGTGTGAGCTGAAAAATCAGGACATGATATCTAAACTGCCTTCACTCCCTCATCTTCAAGCCCACCTACACAAATCTTATATCAAAACGTTAAGCTAATCCCTGCTGCCACTAAAAATGTCCATGGCTAAGCCATAGTCCTGATAGTTTTCACAATATGACCATTTGTTTGCAACTCACGCACCCATTGACATTCATTAAACTCCACTCTAGCCACCTCAAATTTGAAGGGCGATTTCTAAACTGCGACTGTGCCTTCATTTTTAATATTTTAGAGACATACTATGCATCAGAATGTAGGTCTGGGTCTTGTGATTCTCACAATATAAAGCTCTTTGGTATAGAATTTATAATTTTTAAACTACAACCGTTTGAAGATGGCAACCGCCAGTGAAGTGAGCAATTTGGAGCAGTTTGTTTTTAACCGCTCTTCTCTGCCCTATTTGAAATCTAATTTTGAATTTGTGACAGTTTGGCCGGCTTCTGGTTATAGGTTTGGAAATACGTTTTCTACAGTAGAGAGTATTTGAGGTAATAATGCTGCTAATGTTTTTATAAATGTATGTTTTAATGTAACTGTGAAGCACTTTGGACAACAACATTGCAATTAAATGTGCTATATAAATAATTAAAAGTTGAAATGCATTTCTCACTCTATCAAGCTTGCCATGTGCACTTTTTAAATTTGATCAATCAATTGGTTAGTGTAATGTTTACTATCTTTACTCACTCCAAACGCTCCACACAGTTACTCTGCCCACTCCATAAAGTTACACTGCCCAGTCCAACCTTTTCACAGTTACTCCAGCCACTCCAACCACACAATAGGTACTCAAGCCACTCCACCCAGTTACTCTGCCCACTCCAGTTGTAGACTACTGGTGGAGGCAAGAACACTTCACACAATTTCCCCATAAATTGTAGCTTTTCTAGTTTCTTCTGTTTTTCCTCATCTATTACCACCCCCAAATCTCTTTCCCATTTTCCTATATACATCGACTTTGTGTCTAATTCAGTGAGAATCTTATATAATTTAGCAGTACCGTGTTTCCCATCTCCCCGTGATTCTAATAACCTCTCAAATTCCAATCCTTTCTAGTTCTAAAAGGTTTTGGAAGCTTCCCAACAAAGTGTTTCAATTGGTGATAACGCCACTCATCTATCCTAGTGAAAACTTCCCCTTTTTTCTTTTCCAAATCCTTAAGTGAACCCAATTCCTCCCCCACCATTATATCTCTCAATTGTGCCTCCTCCTTCTTAATCCATTTTCCTGTAATATCCTCCCTACCTGGGGGAAAAAACTCTGTTTCCTAGTGGCATTAATAGTAAATTAAAATCCCAACCCTTCTGTTTGTGCAATGTATCCCAAACTCTTAAAACATTTGAAGTGTACAAACTAGTGCTATCTTCTAAACCTCTATATTGTGCGGGCACCCATATACTCTTACTCAACTTAGTTCCACGAAGTACATTTTGAATTTTAACCCAACGTTTCCTTTCTTGATTGTGCGTCCAATCAAAAATTCTCGCCATAATTACTGATTTATGATATCTCCTAAAGTCTGCACTCCCAATCCACCCTTCTCTTTATTTCTACTTAACATTTCATAGCTTATTCTAGGTTTTTTATTCCTCCATATATATCTTGTTATAATTTTTTTTAATAACTTTAAAGTATGCCTTTGGGAGTTCGATTGGAACCATTTGAAATTTATATAGTATTTTAGGAACAATTACCATTTTTATCAAATTTATACGTCCTATCCAAGACAGGTTTCCTCTTCCTAGTTTTTTTAATTCCTCTTTGATCTCATTTAACAATGAAATATAGTTTGATTTATACAAATTCCTGTAAGAAACAGAATTTTATCCCTAGGTATTTTAGTTCTTTTTCTTTCCATACGAAGGGGAATTTTTTTGTATCTTTTTTTTCACTATCTGGAAGATTTATATTTAAAATCTCAGTTTTTGTTGGGTTGATTTTTAAATTTGATAACTCTCCATATTCCTTCAATGTCTTCATTAAAGTTGGGAGTGTTATCCTGGGATTTCCCACATAAAACAACAGATCATCCGCATAGGCAGCCACTTTATGTTCTGTGTCTCCTATCTGTATTCCTTTTACATCTATATTTTTCCTTATTATAGACAGCAAAGGTTCCAATGACAAAACGTACAACAATGGGAACAATGGACATCCCTGTCTTGTTCCATTTGATATCTCACAAAACTCTGACATTTCCCTATTAACCATTATAGCTGCTGAGGGCCCTCTATACAACTTTCCTATCCACTCTCTCATTCTGACTCCCATCCCTAAAACTTCCAAAGTATCCATCATGAATCCCCACTCCACTCTATCAAATGCCTTCTCGGCATTGATCGAAAGCACCACCACCGGGGTTTTCTCTTTTCTACTTTTCTGAATGAGTAACAAAGATCTCAACCCATTGTCTTTGCCCTCTATCCCTGGAACAAACCCTACCTGATCCCCATGTATCCATTCGGGCATTAAATCTTTCAGCCTATTTGCTAATACCTTTGTATATAGTTTGGTATCTTCGTTCAACTGTGAGATTGGTCTATAACTTGAGCACTGAGTGGTGTCTTTTCCTTTTTTATGAATAAGGATCACGTGAGCCTGTAGGGATTCTCACCTCATTTTCATCTCTCCCCCTAAAGCGTTCATATATAGCTTCAATTTTGGTATTAACAGTTCTTTATATTTTTTATAGTACCTCACAGTATATCCATCTGGCCCTTGACTATTCCCCGCCATAGTACTTTTTAGTGCTACTTTTATTTCTTCCTGTGTAATTTCTGAATCTAAAGAGTTCAATTGTACTTCACTCAGTCTTGGTAGACCCGCCTTTTTTAAATAGGTCCTTCTTTTTTCGATATTCACAGTTCTAACGTTATTTATAAAATCATGAGAACTAATAATACTATAATATTCCTTAAACACCTTAGCAATATCTTTAGTTGAATGAACCAATTCTCCATTGGGGTATCTTATTTTTTTTATATAATTCCTATTCTTTTTCCTCAGAGCTCTCATTAAATACTTTCCTGGCCTATCTCCCCATCTATACATCTCAGTTATCACTTTATTAAAAACTCTTCTCTCTTCTTCTTCCATCAGAATCTTTAGTTCTTCTTTCTTTTTTTTACCTTCTGCCTTATCTCTTTTGTTATTCGATCTTTAACAGATACATAAAAGTAGAATATTTCCTTTAAAAGCTCATTGATTTTATCTCTCCTTTCCCTTTTCTTTTTTGCGCCAATCCCAATAAGAATTCCTCTAATGTAAGCCTTATGGGCCTCCCACACTGTAGCCACCAACACATCTCCTTTCATTCTCCTCAAAGAAGCATTCAATCTCCTCCACAATCTTCTGATCGGTCTTTTGATCCAGAAGAAGTGCCTCATTCAACTTCCAAACCAAACCTCCTTTCAAACACCTTCCCCATCCTAATTTCATTGTGACAGGGGCGTGATCTGATATAGACATTACTTCAATTTTTACTTTAACCACAGACTCTATAAATCTATGTTCTAACAATGTATAGTCCAATCTCGAATACATCTCATGTGCCTGTGAGAAGAAATATAGTCTCTATCTTTCATGTGCCTAATTCTCCATATTGACACTCGTGGATCAACTTCTTCAGTGATCTCAGAGACCTACTCTCCTCTCTCTGCACAGAAGAGTTTGCGTCCATCTGCGGATCCATGCAAATATTAAAATCTCCAGCCACTATCAAATGACCTTTTTTTAAAATCCATCACTTTTTTCAATACTCCTTTCAGAAATATCTCCAGCTTCTTATTTGGACAATAAATATTAGCTACTGTACACTCAATTTCCTGTAGTTTACCCCTCAGAAACAGAAATCTCCCCTCAGGATCCGTCACTCTATCCCCCAACTCAAACCTTACATTCTTTGCAAACTGTATTGCTATTCCCTTTGCTCTTCTGATTGGGGAGTCTGCATAGAACCACATTGGGTAATATCTAGAGTTTAACTTAACCTTCGACTCTATCTCTAAATGTGTCTCCTATAAAAAAACCACTGAAAATAATCTGTGTTGTAACTCCTTACACAACCTAAACCTCTTCCCAGGACAATTCAACCCATTTACATTATAAGTTACAAACTGTATTTCTTCCATCTTTCTTTTACCTCTTATTTTCCCCTCCAACCCCTCTCCTCTTTTCTCTTTACTTTTATAACTCCCTCCATCTCGCAGAGTGTTAGCCTTAATACCCTCCCCTACATCTCCCCTCCCTCCCTCCTCCCTCATCATTCCCTCCCTCCCTATTATCCCCTCCCCACCACCCCCCTCCCCTCTTTTAGGCTAATATTTTGCCTTCAAATCATTTATGGGCCTAATCCCACCTTTGATTCAAACCTTGAGGGGAAGCTCCGCCCATCTACAACTTACCAGCTCCCACTCCTCCCCAGTATCCTCCCTCTATTATTCAGTCAAATAAATTTCTCTCAAACCATCCGAGTGTGAGGCTGGGAGGAACAGAAGAGAGAAGAGAAGGAAAAAAAAATCCCTCTGCCCCTCCCCTCCCCGCACTCTACTCTCTATTTCTTCTTCTAACTAGTTGCCATTCCTCATTTTCATCTTCAGGAGTCCATATCTGTCCTTCCTCTTCTTCCCATCCAGGTATTTCCATCCTCTGCAGATCAAGTTTCTCAAAGAAGTCTCTCATATCTTCAGGGAATCTCAAACTTGCTTTAACCCCATTTTTCCACCCGATTAAGCACGCCGGGAAGCCCCATCTATATTGCACATTTTGCTTCTTCATCTGCTCTATTAAAGGTTTCAGAGATCTCTTTCTAGTCAGTATCCTAGCTGCTAAGTCTGCAAAAAGTTTGATATTTATTTCTCCATAATACTTGTTCTTCCTTTGATCTTCTTCCATATCTCTTCTTTATCTCCGTAATTCTGGAATTGCACTATTATATCTCTCTGTTTCTCTTTACTCCTTTCTTGCTGAAACCTTCCTATTCTGTAAACACCTAATTTCAGAGGCTCTGATTCGGGTCTGTCCATTATATTATTCAGCATTTTACATACTATTCCCTTTAGGTCTTCCCCTTTTGAGGTCTCTGGTACTCCTCGTATCCTTAAATTATTTCTCTTGTCCCTGTTTTCTTGGTCCTTGGACCAAGACTAACCATGTAACTATGTAATTGCAAAAATGGTCTGGCAGTGAAAGGGTTAAAAGCTCATGAGAAAAATGACAGAGTATCTTCACAGGTAAGGCTAGTTCAGGGGTCTGCAACCTTTAAGACATAAAGAGCCACTTGGACCCGTTTCCGAGAGGGAAAAAAAGACTGGGAGCCGCAAAACCATTGCAACATTTAAAACAAATCCGACACTGCATATATTGCAAAAAGCGCTCTGGTCATGAAGGGGGTTTAAGGGCCCAGTAAGCAAAGGGTTAATCAGGGCCACAGTGTATCGTCATAATCACAATCATAGCCTTAGGTCAGTGGTGGGCAACTTTTTTTTTCAACTGAGCCAAATCTCGCCAAAACCACGATTGAAATTTATTTTGAGAGCCACATTTTTAAAACTGAAAATCCATCCCCCATATAGTAATTCATCCCCCATAGTAATTCATCCCCCATAGTAATTCACCCCCCATATAGTAATTCATCCCCCATAGTAATTCATCCCCCATATAGTAATTCATCCCCCATAGTAATTCATCCCCCATATAGTAATTCATCCCCCATAGTAATTCATCCCCCATATAGTAATTCATCCCCCATAGTAATTCATCCCCCATAGTAATTAATCCCCCATATAGTAATTAATCCCCCATAGTAATTCATCCCCCATATAGTAATTCATCCCCCATAGTAATTCATCCCCAATATAGTAATTCATCCCCCATATTAATTCATCCCCCATATTAAGTCCCCAAGTCCCCCCTGTGTCAATTCACTTACATTTGCTCCGCGCGTTCCTCTCGCCGTGTTCCCGCGCCGTTCCGGTGTAGCATGAAAATCTGTCTCCTATGAGGATCTGTCCCCCTCGACGTATCTGCGCATGTGCCAGTTTCAGGCATTAGCAGCCGATCGGCGATCTCCGGCACATGCGCAGATACGTCGAGGGGGACAGATCCTCATAGGAGACAGATTTTCATGCTACACCGGTCTTCAGGGCGGACTGTGAGAGGAGCCTAGCAGGAGCCTAGCTGGATTAAAAGGTCCGCCGGGCCGTAGTTTGCCCATTGCTGCCCTATTGCCTGTCACCTGGTGGGCAGTTTGCTCCGGAGCCGCAGCCAAGGTGAAAAAGAGCCGCATGCGGCTCTGGAGCCGCGGGTTGCTGACACCCGGGCTAGTTAGATGATTTCCTTAGGGACCAACCCCGAATTACCACCTTAGTGCATGCTTTGAGTTTCTGGGATTTTTGGGTTTGACGTACAGAAGCATTTGGTTTATTTGAGGTATATAGCTTGAAATGTTTATTATAAATTGTTTTTATGTTGTTGTTCTATTCAATCTCTCTAATATTAATAATTTATATGTAGATGCATTGATGCTGTTTCAATGTGTTAATCATTAGGGATGAGCTGAGAGTTCAGACGGAATGTAAGTTTAAGACATTTGGCGTGGATGGATGTGGCAGGTTCCTTCTGTTAATTGTTGCTAAAAATCAGCGTGTACACACCATGGCTTTACCAACCTCAGACATCATCCCCAGCCCTACAAGTAGAGGGGTAGTGTTAAGGGTTGGCAGCATTACCTAAATATGACCACATGACCACATGGCCATAGGTGGGCAATTATTAAAGGGAGCTTCTATATTCTGGACCCCCACTCATAGGCCCCCACAACCACCGGGCCAGGGTTGTGGGGAAGCAGTTCTTGTCCTCATCAACATTGGAACAAGGTGCTTTGCAAGGGTATCCAACTTGGAAAGGTACCCCCTATGTTGAGTGCATGTGGTCTGGTATGGTTCCTCCACTTTCCTGGACTGCTAGGATGCATGCTCAGATAAGGATCTTATATGGAATTTTGGTTGGGAACATACTTTTTTTCTGATTTTTGTATGAAGTTCCACATTAAAATCTATACCAGACCTGAAGGGTCTGTGACTAAACTTATAAGAGTGAAACATGTCAGAGAGGGGTGGTTTCTATTCGGGTTGAGCTGTGTTACTTGCATGTCTGAATAAAAATTTATTGAGATGTGTCATTGGTGTGTAGCTTCACCTTTTTGTCAGGGGACCTCATAATATTTTTTTTTCTTTTAAATGTCCCACAATGTACATCCATTGTCAATCACGTCATCTCGTGATGTAGATCCAAGTCAATCACACAGCCTAATGCCTGCTGACCTGGCAAAAGAAGAAAATCCACCCACCGATACATTTCTGAACCAGATGACTGCACAGCTTTATACAAATGTCAGCAACAGTGATTTTATCTTTCAGTGGGTCAGCCTGTGTTGGGCATTGTGTATTGTGCCACATATACTTTCATCCATATGTCTACCATACTGTACAGTCGGATCAATAATGGTGAAGCTTATGCTTATAATCATAATGGAGTGCAATCACAAAATATGAAAAATATGATATTAATAAATATGCACTAAAGTATAATGTGCAACCCTATATACGGTGCCACAAATGTAAATATAATATAAATTACCATAATATATACAAGTGCAAAAAAATGAAGTGCAGAAAAAATTTAGAAATGATACAAAATGGACAAATGAATAAATTAATGAATATATACAGCGATAGAGTGTAATAATGCCACACTAGTGATAATGTGCAAATACTCATAGATAGTCTGATACGCCAACCTAGCAGCTAACCAGACCAATGATGTGATATGATACAGTGATGTGTCATTCCATCTATTCACACAAAGTGACCAGTGCTCAAAATATTAAAAAATAACACAATAAAGTCCACAATCAGGTGCAAGCCAACATGTGCAAACAATATATACAATGACATACATGTGAGTCCAACCACGCTGATTACTACCTGAGAGGAGTAATAGTACTGTCAGTGGAGTCTATGTGGAGCCATTGAAGCCAGTGGAGCCAGGTGGTAGAGACCCCCTCTGGAGTGGAATTTCCTAATACCCAAATGAGCAGTGGCCCCTAGGGGTCGAGTTAATGAGGTGAGGAGGCACTCTAGCCATTTGAGGATAGATACACTAGAGTGTCACCTGAGCACACATCAAGCGTGGAATGGAGAAGTGAAGCACGTTTTGCACATTGTATATATTGTTTGCACATGTTGGCTTGCACCTGATTGTGGACTTTATTGTGTTATTTTTTAATATTTTGAGCACTGGTCACTTTGTGTGAATAGATGGAATGACACATCACTGTATCATATCACATCATTGGTCTGGTTAGCTGCTAGGTTGTCGTATCAGATTATCTATGAGTATTTGCACATTATCACTAGTGTGGCATTATTACACTCTATCACTGTATATATTCATTAATTTATTCATTTGTCCATTTTGTATCATTTCTAAATTTTTTCTGCACTTCATTTTTTGCACTTGCATATATTATAGTAATTTATATTATATTTACATTTGTGGCATATATTTATACTTTAGTGCATATTTATTAATATCATATTTTTCATATTTTGTGATCGCACTTCATTATGATTATAAGCATAGCGCTTCACCATTATTGATATTTATGTATTTTTCTGTGGTATAGGGAACAGGTGGTAGCAGCTGGCACTGATATATATTTTATATTTATGTTTGAATTTGTGGAGCGCAGGGGGGATTATTCACTTTATTCATACTGTACAGTCGGTTGCAGATTTTTTCTTTTTCATTAACATTTATTTACTTGTTTTTTTTACTGATCACTGGCTTTATGGTATTGGGTATACTTGGGGGTTGATTTACTAAATCTGCAGAATTCAAAAACAATGCAGCTCTGCATAGAAACCAATCAGTTTCCAGGTTTCATCAAAGATTCATTGAACACGCTGAAGTTAGAAGCTGATTGGCTACCTAGCACAGCTGCACCAGATTTTGCACTCTCCAGATTTAATAAATCAACCCCTTGTAGTCCTGTCTACTGCTCAGCTATCATCATGTCACTTATTTTTCTTAGGTCATGTCTCTCGATACATATCTCAGGAACTCTTTGGATAGAATCTGACTATATACAGAAGGACAATCTTATTATATTAACTTCAGTTGGACATGCTTAGTTTATAAGAATAAAATAGAATAGAATAACATGAATATTGCCATTTTCCAAAATTCAAATTTTAAACTTTCAAATTTCAGTTTTTAAAAATTTTTAATTTTGCATCAATTTGAAAATAATGAATATACAAAATGAATCCAAATATACAGAGTGAATTCTGAAGACAAATGATTCTAACATAGCAAATATGATAATATGAAATTATTAACTTAACAAACAAATCTAAAACTAAACAAAAAAAAATCCATTGTGCACATCTCTAGTTTATACTCATATTGGATTTGATATGTTTATAGTTACGGCCACTTACAATATTTTACCTTGCTGGGAAGAAAATGGGGCCAGGGGCTCTAGGAGGTCATCTTTTCTATTGGTAGATGATATATTTATATTTATGCAGTGTTTGCTTATTATATGCCTGAGGAATAGTAACAACACATTATTTTTCTGTGTGATCATACAAGAATGAAGCGCATTTGCACTTTGCAGCTTTCATAACACTCTAAAAGCCCACAGATGCACTGGAAGTGGATAGGAGTGCAAAGAGTCACAGGAATCAGTAACCACTTCCCGACCGGCCGTTGCATATAAACGGCCGGACGGTGGCACTGTTTATAAACGGCCTCCCCGCACCCTGCTTGTGCGCGCTCCCCGGGAGCACGCAGCACCACGATCCAATGCCCGCTGTGTCCTCCGGACACAGTGAAACACTGATCATAGGATGGGACCTCGTACAGATTGGCCAATCAGTGATCACATGCAAAGTAGTAAGCAAGATGTCACTTCTGACATCATTGCTTACTACGTGTGAAATCTGTGAATGATCACAGAGGTCACATGGTACAAGGCTATTCACAACAGCCTTGTACCATGTGACAAGCTGTGACCAATCACAGCTCACTCTGTAGTTCTATTCTATTCGGCCACCACTAACCAATGCTCACAAGCAGAAACGGCTGCATTGGGCAGAAAAATACATGAAGACTAATTTTCAAACAGTCCTGTTCACTGATGAGTGCCGTGCAACCCTGGATGGTCCAGATGGATAGAGTAGTGGATGGTTGGTGGATGGCCACTGTCAGGGATCCTACAGCGGTAGCCTCTAGCGCTCCACAGACCGGATTCCCCCAAGGCGCGGAATCTAAGTCCCTACCTGCTTGTTCACCAGGGCCCCTGATGGTGGGGATGGACTTGGAGCAGGCCGAGACCAGGTCGCGGCCCCTGAGTTCACCCAGCTGTGGTAGAAGCACCGTTGGAGGTGTATAGCAGGTGAGAGTCTGATGTGAGGAGGTCACAAGAGCAGCGTCAGGCAGGCCGGGTCGGTAACAGTGGTGGCAGCGTGGTACAAAATCAGCAGGCAGGGGAATAAACAGGTCACAAGCTGGGTTCATTAACAGGAGATCGGAACGTGCAGGGTTAAGCAGGAGAATGGTCAGACAAGCCAGGGATCAGAACAGGAGACAGACAACAAATCAGAGTGAGGCAGGGTCGGCAACAAGACAATCTACTAAACAGGAACTTCAGGAAACAGGTAAGACCATACGGCACTTGAGCATTGCAAGAGCTGGGTTTAAATAGCCCACCTGACTCCTGACAGGCGCTCCTGGGTCCTAGTGCCAGCCCGGCGCCGTCATTGGTGACGGGCGCGCCTGGGTCCTAGTGCCTGCCTGTGTTATGATCCACCAGGTGGTGCCTCAGGCTGCCCACTTGACAGACCTACCCAGAGCGTGGAGTCTAACCCCCGGTCTGTGCTTTCACCAGGGCCCCTGATGGTGGGGATGGACTTGTAACAGACCAGGGCCAGGTCACGACCTCCGAGCAGGCCCACCAGTGGCAGAGGGAGCCTCCGGGGATGTATGCAGGTACCGGGAGAGCCAGATGTGAGAAGGACGGCGGACCTAGCAGGATGGTCACGAGCCGTGGTCCCGTGGGGTAGCGAGGTACCGAATCGGCAGGCAAAGAGTAGTCAGGTCACACGCAGGGTCAGCAGGATAAGTCAGTCCGCAGAATGGTCAAACAAGCCGGGGGTCAGGAAGGGAGAAGGCAGAGTAGTCAGGGCAGTCCGGGTCAAATCACAGGAGAAGACAGCGTAGTCAGGGCAATCCGGGTCAAATCACAGGAGAAGGCAGCGTAGTCAGGGCAATCAGGGTCACTAATCAGGTACAGGAACTTCAGGATCACAGATAGACCTTGCGGCAATCTATGACAGTGCAGGGCATCTTTAAATAGTGCGCCCTGCACTGCCATTGGCCGGCCAGGACGTGCCCCCGGGCTGTCATTGGTCTCCCGAGGCACACCCGCGGCTCCTGATGCACATGCGCGGCGTCCTGTCAGCCGCGGCCCGCCGGGACCTAGTGCCTGTGTCCCGTCATGAGCTGTCGCAAGTGCGCGTGCGCCGGGAGAGGTGCCACGATTCCTGACAGCCTGCCTGTATGTTTTGTCAGGATTCTATGCATGTGCAGATTCGATCGCCGCGTTGATCTTCCCATTCCCTGACAGCCACCCTGTTCCAACAAGGCTGCGACGTCAGCAAGGCGGTGGTGGAGTCATGTTTTGGGCCGTAATCATGGGAACAGAGCTGGTCGGCCCCTTTAGGGTCCCTGAAGCTGTAAGATGACCTCTGCAAAGTATGTGGAGTTTATGACTGACCACTTTCTTCCCTGGTACAGAAGGAAGAACTATGCTTTCCGTAACAATATCATCTTCATGCATGACAATGCACCATCTCATGCTGTAAAGAATTCCTCTGCATCAATGGCTGTTATGGGGATAAAAGGAGAGAAAGTCATGGTGTGGCCTCCATCCTCCCCTGACCTCAATCCTATTGACAACCTTTGGAGCATCCTCAAGCAAAAGATCTATGAGGGTGGGAGGCAGTTTACATCCAAACAGCAGCTCTGGGAGGCTATTCTGACATCTTGCAAACAAATTCAAGCAGAAACTGTCCAAAAACTCACAAGTTCAGTGGATGCAAGACTTGTGAAGCTGCTATCAAATAAGGGGTCCTATGTTACAATGTAAAGTAACCTGTTCAAATGTTTAAAAAGTTAAAATTTTGTTAAACGTTGATTGAAATAGCTTTCCATTTCAGTAAATATGCTGCAAACACAACAAATGACAATTTTCAGTTCTTTACAACCTATAAAGTGGTTTGAAACTTACTGTGCGTAATAATTTGGAACAGTGCATTGTAAGTTTTTTATGTTTAAAAAAAATCCTGTTATCATTAGGAGGTTTGTTCAATAAAATTTGAATTGTACTCTTAATAGTTGATAACATGAGAATTATGCTGAATGTTATTAACATCAATTATTTAGGTAAATGAGAAAAATATAATTTGCATAATCATTTGGAACACGGTGTATATGGGTGTAAAAGCAATCAGTGTAAAAAAACCCGGGAGCGCGCAGCACCGCAATCCGGTGCCCGCTGCGTCCTCCGGACACAGTGAAACACCGATCATCAGACGGGACCTCTGTACGAGGTCCCGATCATGTGATCACTGATTGGCCAATCAATGATCACATGCAAAGTAGTAAGCAAGATGTCACTTCTGCCATCATTGCTTACTACGTGTGAAATCTGTGAATGATCACAGAGGTCACATGGTACAAGGCTATTCACAACAGCCTTGTACCATGTGACAAGCTGTGACCAATCACAGCTCACTCAGTAGTTCTCAATGGCTGCAAGAATGCAGACAGAGAAAAAGAGAAATGATTGCTTTTACATCCTATATGGGTGTAAAAGCAATCAGTGTAAAAAAAAAAAAAAAAATCTTCATCACCCCCCAAAAGTAGTACAGTGTCACCATGGTGACACTGTACTGCTAGGGTGACAGTATGTAAAAAAATAAAATAATAAAATAAATAATAATATAAAAAATATTAAAAAAATGTTTAAAAATTATAGTTTTTGGTTATAAACTAATTTGGCTTATTTTTTATTTATTTTTTTACTAAAAAGATAACAGAATAAATTTTGGCCAAGATTTATGATGAAATATTATTTATTTGCAAAATTTTTGGACATTTTCATTTACATAGCAAAAAAAATAAAAATCCCAGCGGTGAATAAATACCACCAAAATAAAGTTTTATCTGTCTCAAAAAAATTGTAAAAAATTCATATGGTTACAGTGTTGCATGACCGCGCAATTGTCATTCAAAGTGTGATAGCGCTGAAAGCTGAAAATTGCCCTGATCAGGAAGTGGTTAAAAAGAAATGGGGGGGGGGCGTTTAGTAAAAAAATTTAAAGACTGTGCAGACTAAGACTAATGTTGATTATCTCAAAAGCTGGCTTGTAGGGGTCTTGTTTTAAAAAAGTGGCCTGGTCATAATATTTAAATTATGTACACATGCTCACTACAATACTTTGGGTCTAAGTGTAAATAAGTTTAGGGGTGTTCTTAATGAAAAGCTGGCTAGTGTGCGTCCTGTTGAAAAAGCAGCATAATCAAAGTGTTTAAAAAGTTATTACTAAATTGGGGGCTTTGTATTTTTTTTTGTATGGCTAGTGAAGTGGTTTGCCTCTTTTAGGGACAAGTGGCAAACCAAAGCCATCTTGTGTGACGTTGGTCAACCAATACCCTTGGTTTTCCCTCTGCAGCTATGCCTATATTATGGTGGAGCATAGCACCAGTTTTAATACATGCAATGCCAGGTATGTCAAATGGGGGAACAAAAGGGGTGGAGGAGGGGGTGTCTAAAAAGTGTCTCCTTAAGAAGACAGAAAGGGGTTTATTTACTAAAGCTGGAGAGTCCAAAATCAGACTCCTTTCTGCATAGAAACCAATCAGCTTCTAACCTCAGCTTGTTCAATGAAGCTTTGGAAATGAAACCTGGAAGCTGATTGGTTTCTATGCAGAAGGGAGTCTGATTTTGGACTCTGCAGCTTTAGTAAATAAACCCCAAAGTGTCAAATAGTTTCTACAAATTAGTTGCCATAAGCCCATGTGCTGGAAACTATTGATGATGACAGGAGGGAAAACAGATAGTCACAAGCCAATTATGTCAGATCTCTTTCAACTTTATTAACCCCTTTATGACCAAGATCAAAACAAACCTTAATTCCCAAGCCCAATTTTGACATGTATCAGTAAAACTGTACATACAGTATCATCTCAACTACTTAGTGTATCCAGGTAGACTATACCGTGTTTATTTCAGGACAAATTGGTCTTTCATTTGGTGGTAAATAGTAATGGTTATCTCCTGATTTTTTTATGCAAGTAAAACTGGCCCAAAATAAAACACTTCCACTTACATTGTCATTCCATTTCTATGTTGCACCACCAAAATAAATTCTACTTCTGATGATTGTAGTATTACAGCATATATGTGTGTGATTTGTTCTATGCACCCATAATAGGGCAAGAAACAATAGTATATATCTTTTATGCCCTACCTAAACACACTGACACTGTCACTAAGCCCTCATGCACACTGGACATTTTTACAGCTGCTCCTAGGGGTGCCTGAAGTTTTTATTTCCTGCCTGTAAACTCCCCTGCACGTAAGCCTATGGGGTTTATTTACTAAAGTTGTTGAGTGCACAATCAGTCTAATTTCTGCATAGAAGCCAATCAGCTTCTAACTGGGCTATCTCTGATGAAGGCACGTGGTATGTGATGATACGTGTGAAGAGAAGTCAGGTGACGTCAGTGCTCTTACATCGTTCAGATAGGCAAGGTCTTGCTCTCCATTGTTTGATGCTGACCGCTGTTTCATGCGTTTTTTACATTTTTATCATGTGAGTTCATATGCTTTAATATATATATGCCTTTTAAAGGAGCCTACTGCACTATGGTCTACTTTGTGGTTGTTTAGCTTTATCCACAGAGTTGGCTGAACTGAAATCGGGTGCCATTTGTGAAGGTCCAGTGATGTTTTATAAGGGGCAGAGTGCACAGAGGAGCAAGTTATGTGTTACCCCCACTAATAGGGGAGATGCTCTGTTTGACCTGTGTCCACATATAGGTCCATGCAAGAAGGTGAGATTCCACCTGGAAGTCTATGTTCACTGTGGTGATTTTCATGTATTGAAGATTTACAGCACTGGGATTTTGTGTGCAATCACCAGCATGAATACTTTTCACTTATTTAAATTTTTTTGAAGAATTGCATTTATTTTTTGTTTCATAATTTTTTGGGGACTATCAGTCACCGTTTTGTTTGTCTATTTACATGTATTGATTTATGCTAGCAGCGTGACACTTTCATTTGTTTCAGCTTCTAACTTCAGCTTGTTCAATTAAGCTTTGGCAATAAAACCTGGAAGCTGATTGGTTTCTGTGTAGAAGTGAGCCTGATTTTGCATTCTCCAGCTTTAGTAAATAAACCCCTATGTGTCCATGTAAACTTTTAAAGGCTTTTAGTGGCTGGAGAATTTAGAAGCAGAAAAAAAAGCAATGCCAGTGTTTTCAGGAGCAGCAGAGTTTTGGCAGAAAAAATGCTTGATGCTTGTAAAGGCATGTAAACGGGTGTTGATGCTGAGTACCTTTAGCACTTGAGCGTTAATTAATTTCAAAGGCCAGAATAAAGTATTTATCCTGGCAAATTAAATGGATTAATGCCTAAATGCTTTATGCTGCTAAATGTGCCTAAACACGTCTAAACGCATTATGCTTTTACAAGCGTCAGGCTGTTCTTTGTTGTTTTTTTGCCAAAATGCTGCTGCCAGGAGGAAAAGCTTAGGCTTCTATGAGAGTTAAAAAAATGTTCAGGGTGCATGAGGCCTAACACTCGTACACTAACTATAAAACTTCTGCCACTAACTGCTACTCACTGACATTTGCACTGCCACTATATGACACTGACTGACACTAACTGATAATTACACTGCCACTAACTGACACACTGCCACTAAATGATATTTACATAGACACTAACCGTAACTAACACACTGGCACTAACTGACCCTTACACTGCACTAACTGCCACTTATACTGACACCTACATTCACTAAACTAGGTCAAGCACTGAACTAGTTAATCTTTTTTTTTTTTTCTTTAACAGTTTCTTTGTACAGTCATCTAAGGAGGAAGAGATGCAATGTATCTTTCCGTCATTGGTAGCATAGAAGTCTGTCCTTTCTCCTCTTCACAGAGGAGGAACAGCATTCATAGGTTACAGAATAAATGCTCACTGTGATAACCAATCATCAAGTGATCATGTAATCAAGATTGAGTTCTCCTTGACCCAATCATTAGTAAGAGACCCAGAGCTGTCACCAACAGTTCAATCTCTGTGCGGGGAGCTCGTGATGAAGGGCACTAAAACAGACAGTGGAACACATATATTGGGGCACCCAAGATTAAAGCCCACTTCCTGGGCACTGCAGATATATGCTAGGTGGTTATGATATGGATAAATCCGGATAAAGCACACTGCAGCCTCACCTAGGACCAGGGGTGAATTGACAACTAATGGGGCCCCCGGGCAATAGTGGATCATGGGGCCCCTGTGTCCTTGCCCATACTCAAAGCACACCCAAAAAAGCCTATGAAAGGTACCAGGGGCATTTCATGGGGCCCCCTACTGACCCTGGGCCCTCGGGCAGTGCCCGAGTGCTCGAATGGTCAGTCCGCCCCTGCTTAGGAATACCCCTCTCTAACATCTGAGCCAATACAGGCTTGATCACAAAGATAAATTGGATGTCATCCATGTGTGGCTGAGTTTGAGGAGTATGATTCAGATCCCTTTGGTCAGCACTTGAAGTTCTAGAGGTAAAGGATTTCTGCACAGGCTTGCAGAGATGGCATTTCTTTACATGTCTACTGAAAAGTCCACATAAAAGTTAATCCACTGAAGATGCAATTGGGGTTGGCAACATAAAACAAAGAAACCGATCCCACACTTTGTTACAAGACCAGGTGGTATCTCTCAGTTGTGCTGTCCATTCTATAGACAAATTTAAGTTTGTTCCAATAATGGACTTTTCCACAGCTAGCTGTAGTAAGGATATCGTTCAACAAGCACTGCATTAGTTAGCTTAATCCACAGACTGAATCGCACAGGACACAGACAAACACACCCAAACAACAAGCCTGTGGAATATTTTAAAAAGGGCTAGAATTGTCATCCAGTTGGATTGTACGGTAGGTCAGTACCAGTACAAGAAGATATGACACTCTGTTTTGACATTTGTAATGCAATATGGTGTGGTACTGCAAACAAAGAGGCCCACAAACTATACTATTAGATTGTTTTGCCATAAGTCAATATTTTGGCTGCTACTTCCCCCAGTAAATTCATGCATGTTACTGCTGGATAGAAAAAAAAGTATCACATCAAACCCTACCTAAAAAAACCACTTTTTTCTAGCTTTGATGAATCCGTTTGGGTTGTTTTTATGGTAATCAACTCCATATTCCTTTTGTTTGACAATCCCTTTACTTTTAACCTTGAAAATAGCTAGACATTATTTTAAAGATTAGTCTTTCCATGGACCCCAGTGGGGTTTGGATTTCAGTTTGCAATTTTCAAAATTTATAATATGTTCAAGCAACAGCTCATTTGCTGAGGTACTCTGCTATAAACAGTTTTATCCTGAATTGAAATTTGTCCAATTAGCTGACTACCTGACCCAGTTTGTTTTTAAATTTATTCTGTCTGCTACCTGCCATCTGATCTTCAAAAACCAACCCCCCCCCCAAAAAAAAAAGTTCCCCAAAGTAAATCCAATGTCAATCATAATGAATGCCTCCTGCTGCCTCAAACAAAAAAAAAACAGAAGATGTCCGAACCCGGAGTTGGCTCCCTCTATCTGAAAGCTCCACTGCCTCTTGCTGCTAAATAAACTAAGAGGCAGTGCCATCCAATGATCTCACTGGGTGACCCCTCCACATTATGATGTCAGCAACATTTATTTTTGTGGGTTTTTTTGGGGGGGTTGAATAAAGGACTTGGGGGGTGGGATCTGGGAGCCCCCTTATCAAAGGGGGCTTCCAGATTCCAATAAGCCAATAATCCCCCTGCCCACAGACCCCCACTACCACCACCCTGGGTTAGGGGGAAGAGACCCTTGTCCCCTTCAACATGGGGACAAGGTGCTTTGGGGGGAGCCCCCCATTGCCCGAAAGCACCTACCCATTTTGGAGATATGTGGCCTGGTAGGGGTCAGGAGGGGGGTGCTCGTTCATTCCCCCCTTTCTTGACCTGATAGGCTGCATGCTTCAAAAAGGGTCTGGTCTGGCTCCTTAACTGCCATGACAGTTACTGGTTGTTAAGGACGCTACCGACTCCTCGACAACCTGTTAAAAACGTACACATTTCCTAACTAATGCATGCCCAGATCACTACTTAATTGCATTTATTTATTATTTATGCAATTTTTACCCAGGATTCACACACTTTTCCATTTGAATTAATTTGGAAATGAATTGTGAAAACATTCATAAAAGGGACCTCATTGTGTATTCTACACAGATTTTTCCCTTATTAGCATTTCCTTTTAAAACCTTGATGGCCACTTTAGATGGCATTTTAACTGCACAACTCATGGGCATGGTGTGTACAATGTTCTTTGTAGTACTCCTGCATATGTAGGAGGGGGAAGCAAAATTTTTATATTTTTTTATAGTAGCTATGACATAACATATGCTATATCTACAGTATATGACAGGATACAGTATACACCAAATGTTTGTGTGTGTGTATGAATGTATAATGCAATATGTACTATATATATATTTATTTTTTTTTTACATTTTACATAAACATACCAACATGTACACATAGCTGTGAGCTGAAGGAGTGAAGGCGCGATGCTTAATAGAAAAATATATCTGCGGGAAAGCCACAATGACCATCAAAATTAGGTTGTGTCTCATTTTCCGGTAAAAGGGGAAAAGCTTTGTAGACAGGTGTAATTTATCATTTTTTCTGATTTAATATCAAGGAAATATATTAAAATAATAAAAAGAATCCTGAAATCCTCAAAATTTGGAGTGATAAATAACACTCCCTGTCTTTATCACATTATACCTACTAACAGAAATATTGCACAGTGCATTTTGCCAGACATGGGCGATTATTTTCCAATAAAAAGTTGCATATTAAATTCTAGCACAAAAGTGGGTGTCTAGTACTTTTGAAACCTTTCAAGATTTGCCCAAGAACACAGTTTTAAACTTAACTAATATAAAGCTTTGCTGGATAAAAGTAACATTAATACTCAGTCTCTTTTACTCCCCCAACCAAACAACAAAGGTGATGGCTTCATATATTTCCAGTTTACTGTACCTTGAAGCATTTTCAACTTGTTTTTTTCTCACATTTTTCATAGTTTTTGCTTTCTATACTTATAGCTGTGAGGAATTCATTACATCTAATCAGCCTGCAATGCTAGGAAATGTAAGGCAATTGATGAATGTTCTGGCAGATGTAACCTAAACTATACTGCAAGGGCTTCACCACTGAAAACCAAGATAAATATGTATTAATCTTTAGCAATTTCTCAAAATTAGTTTATAAATATTTGTTGCTAGCAGTCTGCAGATGAAGTAGAGCAAGCATTTGTGGGTTGGAGTTCACACATAGTACATAGAAAATGTGGACAAAATATAACATTAATGGAATGGAAGGAATGAAAGCATACAATTCTGAGTGCTGAAAATGCTACTAAATGGAAAAGCTATTAGAGCATTATACTGCCTCAGCATATTATTATATGTATTTTTTTATATACATTCTTTTTTAAATGAAGGTACACACATTGAATGAGCTTTAAAATTAGAAGTAACATGAATTGACAGTAAAAGAACAATGTAAATCTGGGTATTGCATATACTCCCAAAGCCATATAGCTGCTTAACCCCTTGGTGCCGGATCCTTCCAGCCCTTTAAGTAGTTTGTGATGCCGGGAGATGGGAACGGGGTTTAGGGTCATGTGACTGCCATGACAGGCAATCACATGGTCACATGATCAGAAAGCTCCCGGCCACAAGTAGCAATCGGGACCTTTCTGTGATGCGCCAGTAAATTTGCCAGGAGCACATAGGGCGCACACTCTCGGCACATGTTTTGTTTACATTGGATACGCAAATATGCGGCCCCTCAACATCAAGGCCCAGATGCCCAGAGGTTGCATATTTGCATATGCTCAGCACCAAGTAGTTAAATACACATAGTCAGAGAATTAACCAGGCCCCAACCAGGCTCAGGGATTGGTTGACTAAAAATGAAGAGTGCAAAATCTACTGCAGCTCTGCATTGAAACCAATCAGCTTCAAAGATTTGTTGTGAAAGCTTAATTAAACTGCAGTTAGAAGTTGACTGGCTACCATGCACAACTGCACCAGCTTTTGCACTCTCCAGTTTTAGTAATTCAACCCCTCAGTGACAATAACTAAAATCCAAACCACCATGCAGTAGAGAACTCAGTCCAGTAAAACCAGGTTTGCCTTAACATGTCCAAAGTGTCTATGCTGTAAATAGTTAACTCTTCCATGCATTTAATTTATTTGATTTTGGACATTTATATAGCTACAGTGAGAGCATGCATTTGTTTCCATAGTTCTGGAATACGGCTCCTCTTAGTTATATTATTTAGTTATATTATTGAAGCGAAAAAGGAAAAGTGCCAGGTCAACCAGCAATGGGAATTTAGTAAACATTAGAGAAATGTGCCAAACTTCTGCCCAGAAAAACTGCAGGGAAGAGGCATGACCAGAGTACATGCAGAAGGTCACCCAAAGATGTGTCACAATACCAACACATGCAGGATATATCCGGCATTTGGCGATGCAGAATATGCGGTGTCCTGTACCAATGTGCAAAAATTTAAATCCAGATTCTTGGCATTTTGTGAAACGTGATGATTTATAAGTAAAGTACAGGATTGTCCACTCTTTTGTCCGCTGCTTTTTTATTTTTTTATAGATTTGAAGAAGGGGTGGGAAACAGACTATTGGTAGCTAGTCTAGAAGTTATAAAGAGCACTTTAAAGTGCAAATTCTCCCTGAAGATTGGGGCATTTTATCTCAAGTCTATGAACACACATGTAAGTTTATACAAATTACATTTTTCATGGGTACCAGTTTAAAATGACATCAGGAACTATTGCTTTCCAAATTCTGTGACATCACAAGCAAACGGATGGGTGGGACAAGTATGTATACGTTTAAGTAGAAACAATACTGATCCCAAGTGCCATGTAAAAGTGGAAAATGTAGGGCTGAAGTTAGGGCTTAGAGAAATTAAAAAAATACTGATGCAGATTTGTAACCCAGTAAAGTCTTGATATTTAATTTGTTACACCTTCTAAAGCATTTATTAGTTATCTTAAATTACCTAGTAATTGAAGATTTAAAGTTCAACTTCAACCAAATGTTTTTTCTTTTGGATAGAATTGATTTTAAACGTAAACTGTGTACCCACTGAGGAGATTTCACACATGTTAACTATACAGGAAAATCTCTTAAAGGCATAATCAACCTTTGAGACTATGTTACATATAATTATGGGTGCGTGCAACATGATGAAACATGGTCACATTCCACCCCCAACTAATTTGAATTGCATATTTCAAAGTCGCTGTGCATTGCTCTGTCCATTACATCCTTGGGTTTATTTTGTATTTTCATACTGGCATGAATATATATACAATAGTTACTGTAAATAATTATGCAATGCCAATTCAATAGAAAAGGAGCACCTATTTACACCTTTGCAACTATGAATATTATACCAGGAACTATATAAAATATTCATTATAAATAAAAGTTCACAAAACATCTATATTTCCATGATTAACCAGCCTGGGCCATAGATATAGACATCAAATGGCATCCTCCTGGGTTGCCGCCTCTCGTGCACCTGCGGGTGGGGGGGGGGGCATGCAGCAGTGAGATCTGGCACAGGATGTGTCCTTGGAGACAGCTGTTGACTGATCTGTGTACTGCCCGTTGCCAATACCATGTGACCACTGTGACCAATCACAGCAGGTCACATGACAATTGTAAACCATGGATGACAATCTTTCATGCCATCCATTGTATACAATTGTGTTGCTGGCTTTGATTGGTCACAGTGATCACATGGTACAGACTGGGCCAATCACAGCCCATCTGTGTCATGAGATTAGCTATGGCCAATCACAACTAATCACAACAAAACAAATTGAATTAATTGATTTAATTCAGAAAAATGCTTGTTTATAGCAATGAAATTCATTGTGTAAAATAAAATACTGATCACTTCCCCAGAGTAGTACTAATGTTACTATGGTAACATTATATTACCCTGGTCACAGTGTGTTATTAAAAAAATCATAACAAAAGAAAAAATGTAATAAAACAAAAAAATATATTTTTTGTAATTTCCTAATTTTCAAATAAATGATGACAAAAAAGTACAACTTCAAAAATCTTCAAAACTTAAAAAAATGCCTCTTACTAAATACCTCAGACTGTCTATTTTCCAAAAAGGGGTAATTGTGGGATATTTATCCTGTCCTTACATTTTTTGGGCCTGAAGAAATGAGGCCAATACAGCAGGATTGATCAATTTTCAGATATATATAATAGTTTGTAGACTCCATAACTTTCCTACAGACTAAACCATATACACCCATTTACGTTATTTTCTGCAAATAAATGTAGCAGAATACATTTTGGCCTAAATTTGTGTAGAAAGATTATTTATTTGCAAAATGTAACAGCAAAAACATTTGGTCTTTTCACCCAGTGGTGATCAAATACCACCAAACGAAAGTCTATTTGTGTGAACAAAATGATAAAAATTTAGTTTGCGTATAGTGTTGCATGACCACACAATAGTCATTCAAAATGAGAGAGCGCTGAAACCTGAAAATTGGCCTGGGCAAGAAGGGAGTAAAAGTGACCAGTATTGAAGTGGTTAAACACCCAAGATGCACATGAAAATCATCCTGCCAATATTGTGCTGATGAAGTAGAAATCAAAAACACCCAGTGACTAATCCCTTAGGAGAGCAGTTTACAGTTACAATTGACCCCCAAGATTAATGAAAGATCTGAAGGTACTTTGGTATAATCCACTCCAGACTGCCATCCTCATATATGAATTTGGATCACAGATGAATACATCAAGATGGATGCATGAAATATGCATGAAATACTGTTTAAAAGCATTTTATTAAAAACTAGAAAGGTACACTCACATAGGCAGAGTCAGCATGTCACAAAATTCTATTGACTCACTCCACTGTCAGAAACCAGGCACTCTCATAGCTCATAAATGTCCAAGCATAATAATGAAAATGGGAGTTGCTTCTGAATGACTTCCTCAAGATCAGTCCTTTTTGGCATTTAATATGTTTATAATTACATTTGATTAAGTAGGTGCTCCTTTTCTATTGACTTGAATTGACATTGCATGTATATTATTTATATGCTTGCTTCCAATTTATCTTTAATTATTAGTTCTCGTTATTTTTAATGTTTATTGTTTTGGTACAGCACATTCAATTGGTATTTAAATAGTTACATAAAATAAATTATGATTGTTTCTTTTCTGGCCATCATTAGTATTAGTTTAGTATCATCATTATTAATGTATAGAGAAGAGGGGTGTTAAATAAAATCTGCCCTGAGTTTCAAATGTGATAGGTATTGCCACTGCTTGAAGGTAATATGCTGTTTATATTATGCCATTGTTAATACTATTTGATGGATCAGCTAGTGCAGTATGTGATAATGGTGTGTGTTACAATATCCTTGGTATTGCAGTGTGTAATATGTTGATTATTTCTAGATATAATATGCTGGGCATAACATATTAGTGATTATTAAATTTATTGTGTTGGTAACTATACTGCATTATATAATATTGCTGCTTGTTATTACGTTGTTGATTTAATTGTGTTCAATCACTTGACTATGTTTTGTGATCTATTACGGAGGGGGGGTGCGCCAAAAAATCTTGTACAGTTCATTATTTAACCAACTACCTCCCATTGTTAAGGTTGCCTACTTAAGCCTGGAATATTGTAACAATTCATTGATTATTGCCTGTATATTTTAATTACAGACTGTTATCTCCTTTAATTGTAACAGCTGACCATTTCTTGCTTGCAATATTTAGCAATTGCCTGTTTTTGCTTGTGTATTGTAGCAACAGCTATCAACACCAAACCACACCCTTAAAAACCTAAATATATTGGCCTTACATACAAATCACCCTCGCTAAATTGCCATTATTCCAACAGATAGCCACAGCACTCTAGGCAAGTTGTTATCAGTCTCCTGGGAGGGAGGAGAAAGGGAGACCAGTGGGGTGTGGCCAGCTGCATAATTGTCATGGTTTCATGGTAGGTGCTTTCAATGGGTGATTCCATGATATATTTATTACAATGCCATGCTCTCTAGAGCAGGCAGAAAAGGCACCAGGGGCAAATTGAGCAATGCAGTTGGGGTCATGTACCATCGGCAAAGCACCTTGTAGCAGTTTTCTTGATCTAATATATTAGCTTAGCATTTTGCTTTAGTGATCCAGATTTTGCTCCAGTAGGTTATGTCTAATGCCCCGTACACACGATAAGAAAATCATCTGAAAAATTTCATGGAACCACTGATCGAACTATTTTCTCTTCATTTATGAGCAGGATGTTTTAACTGATAACGATATTGTGAACAAAAAAATCCGGTTGAACAACAGTGAAAAATGTTGACGTTTTGCATACAAACGACCGATTTTCTATGAGGTGGTAAGACGGTCCTACGAAAAAAATCTATCAAGCACTATCACACAGGAACGGAAACAGGTGACCCGGATGTTTGTGTCCAAGGAATCTTTGTAAACACTAACGAAAAATCCAATATTAAAAATAGATTGGCATAAATGATGGAGGCTCGGGGTTTGGTGATATATCTCCAGAGGTTAGGAGAAACAGGAGGGTGAGGGAGGTAATATGGGAGTGTGATTTATATGAGGGGACTTGCCTCAGTGTCCTGGAGGTTTTATTAGCATGTGGATTTAGAATTAGCAATAGTTGGTGAGTGTAGTAATATGGAGAGGACAGAAGGGAGGGTGATGTACTGTATATAAGCTGTGGGGTGGAGAAAAGGGGTGAAGGAAGAAGAGTTTAAGGAGAGAGTACACAACTGTCAGAAGGCATGTTAGAGAGTGCATGATACAGCGAGGAAAGAAAGCTGAATAGCAAGAGGTTCACTTGCCATGAAGAGGCTCTGCAGCTTACGCATGTGTTTGCAAATGTGTGCTAACTAAACCCCTGTTTTTAACGCATACTGTTGGGCTAATTCAGTTTGCTTGCAAGCTGGTTGATAAGTTGAGCTGGGAATTTTTCTCTTTTATTTTTTGACATATGTTGCCCTTCCATGTGCTCCTTGCTGTGAAGGCTAGTTATGGACTGGGGCACTGGCCATTTCTTGTACTGTTTACTTGTGGGTGAGGGGGTGCACTGGACACCTTGGCTGCCATTGTGCTATATGCTGGGTGCCCAGTGCGCTCCTGTATCTTTAAGAAGGGGTGCGCTCCCCCAGTCTATCCATTAAATACATGTGCCTCTACTATGGGGGATCTCTAAATATGTAGAGGTAGGAACTGCAGAATATCGGGGTGCCGTGAAGAGGCTCTCCAGACTGCGCATGTGTTTGCAAGCTTGTTGGTAAGTTAGACCTGGGAATTTTTCTCTTATTGTTTGACATGCATCGCCCTTTCATGTGCTCCTTGTTGTGAAGGCCAGTTATAGACTGGGGCAGTGGCCATTTCTTGTACTGGTCACTTGCCGACTGATTGGTGCTTTTCAATGCAGTTAGCAATGTATGTCCGTGTCGTGTGATCGCTAAAGTGCAGAGCATGAAGTGCATATTACTTGTATAAAGAATCACTTCTAGAAAGAATCGCTAAAGAACCCCAGCACCATTCCCCCTAGCAAAGTGCCCACTAGCAAAGATTATAAACATTCTGGGTTTATATATTTATTTAATGATATATGTATTTATACTATACCATTTGTATCATTTACATTCAATAGATACTGTGAGTCTGTTTGTAATGGTTTCAAGAATGTTAGATAAAATCTTTGTCAGGGGCAAAGACATTTTGACTTTTAAAGCACCACATGGGAAACTAAAGTAACATCACTGATATTTCTTTAAAAGAATCCACACAAGGTGCATGCTTTGACAAAGTTTCCCTGACATAAAAAATGGGTAGGGCAAAGCATAATGATGTCAGTGTTTGCAGCCACCCCATGATGTGTGCTGAGATGGATGCACAAGTGGTGGGGCACCCTAGTAAATACTTGTGAGTGGCATTTTTTATTTATTACTTTTAAATAAAAATGAATTTACACCATGGAACCTTTTCTTGTTCTCTCTTTATGTTGGATGCCTTTTAGGAGTAATCTTGGAGTAAGGCATTACAACCAAATGCTGGTGAATTTGGTAATTTTGTATATGTGAGGGGATTATCCCAGAGAGAGTAGAGAAAAAACAATTTTGCACCTTTTAAAACCACTTGCCTACTATGTGCCCAGGCCAATTTTCAGCTTTCAGCACTGTCACATTTTGAATGACAATTGCGCAGTCATGCCACACTGTACCCATATGAAATTTTTATCATTTTTTTAAACTCAAATAGAGCTTTCTTTCGGTGGTATTTAATCGCCACTAGGTTTTTATTTTTTGCACTATAAACAAAAGAAAAGCAAAAAAATGTGAAAAAAACTTTTTTCTTTGTTTCTATTATACAATTTTGCAAACAGGTAATTTTTCTCCTTCAATGATGTGCGTTGATGAGGCTGCACTGATAGGCAGCACTGATGGGCACTGATGAGGTGGCATGGATAGCCAGCACTGATAAAGCAGCACTGGTGAGCATTGATGAGGAGGCACTAATGATGCTGCAATGATATGCAGCAATGATGGTCACTGTTGGGCACTGATGGGTGACACTGACGGGCAGCGCTGACTAATGGAACTGACTGGCAGGCATTGACTGATGGCACTGACTGGCGACACTGATGGGCGCAACTTCTGGGCAGCACTGATGGGTGGCACTGCTGGGAGGCACTGCTGGGCACTGATAAGTGCCGATCTGCTCTGTGACAGCTGCTGGTTATTGGCAGTACTTTCCTCATCCTGTGACCTTTTACCTCATCACTTGGACAGCTGTGTCCGTAGAAATCCTGAAGGACCCTCTGCACACCGGTATATATCCTTTCCAGCAGACTTTGCAGTAAAGAATAGGGATATTAGTTCACACATATTACAATACATCATCATCCTGATGTTCCCCTGTTGGCGTTGAGTGATTATAACAATTGCTTACTCTCTAGCTTGGATAGATTGCCCTTGGGTGGTAGGGGCAGACAATTATCCTCTCAGCCTACCCCATTTGCTAATTTATTGGTGGAACTTGGTCTCCAAGATGTGTGGTGGATGAAGTATCCGACAGCATAATGTTACTCATGTTTTTCTGCTACTCATGATGGGCATTCACTCATAGATTTGGGCCTTGGGAACACGACTATCCTGCCATATGGGTTTGATGCTGCGTATGAACCTGGGGCTCGGCCTGACCATGCCCCTTTCTGGGTCAAGCTACAGGTGTGTTATACCCGCTCTCTTCCGCTGTGGAAGGTGAACCCATTTTGGTTGACACTGTTTCCAGAGTTCGAGTTTCCGGGGGAGTTGTCAGACTTTCTGCAGCAGAATGAAGGCTTGTCCCCACCAGGAATGCTTTGGGATGCGATTAAGGCCTTCCTGCTGGGCTTGATTATCCAGAAGATTTCAGAGGGTAAGCGTAGATCCAGGGAGTGGGAGGAAAAGGTACGGTTAGATTTTCAACAGTGGGAGGTTCAGATGATCCAAGACCCAAGCCCCTGTAACTATACCTCATGGAAAGGGGCCCAAGCCCTTTATGAATCAGTGCTCACTCGAGTGGCAGATAAGAAGTAATATTTTTTGCAACAAAAATATTTTGAGGAGGGGGAAAGTACGGGGCACCTTCTTGCTCTTGTGGCGAAGTCGCAACAAGGGGTATCCACTGCAGACAAGATTGAGGATGTTGGTGGAGTAATCTGCACGAGTCATGCAGAAATCCTGAGAGTTTTTCATCACTTTTACAATTATCTTATGCTTCTAAAACTATAGCTACCCATTCTGAGCTTTTGCAGTTTCTAGACACCTGCTCTTTTCCTGTCTTATCGGAGACTGACCGGAGAGAACTGGACATGCCAATTACTGTTGAAGAGTTATCTGAAGCTTTGGCAGACACCCCCTGTAATAATCAAAAATGTAAATTTACCACAAAAAATATACAGGCGGGGTGGCCTAGTAGTGAGCTCAAAGAATGCACCTTATAGCGGTGTGGGTGCTAACCAAAAAAATTTAAATAATAAAAAAGAGTTGTAGTTGCAGAATGCAAACTACCAAAGTAGGTAATAATCACCCAGGCAACGTAGCTCATATGTAAAAATCACATATTTTTATTAATCCCATGTTGGGAAAGAAAGGTGATATCCGTAGATGATGACACATACAATCACTGAACACATATTTAAAAACAATGAAAAAATAAGCAATCCGGATGGCAATATGTATAAATTTCAGTGGTATTCACTTTAGACTGGTATGAGATTATGTGCTGCGCTGAAACGTTTCATATGAAACTATAATTAAACATATAAATCATGACCATGGACAAATAACATGATATTTATGCATATTGACTAATTGAAAAATGCAGTTGGTATGACTAAGCACGTCATGGTATGTTATTTGCTTCCGATACGTGGGAACATCAAAAGTAAGATGCAGGTTGAAAAAAATATCCAGCTTTGGGATACGATGGAATAAAGTCATAGAATTATACAGTGTTGAAATTAAATTCACACTGTCCCATGTTCTTTTAAAAACTTTAAAGATGTGCGGTATAAATCATGAAGTATTGTTGAGATACATATGTTATCCCATGTATAGATGTTATTCCAGATAGGCCGACTAGAGAGTGTGAGGTACAGCTGATAGATAATAGAAAGACTTCAGGTGAGGTGTGTAGCAGCATATAGTGATGGTTGATAGTACACCACACTCACCACCATCAATTAACCGAAGGCCAGAATAATTCCAGGTAGTGAGACTTTCAATACACTGTGACTCTACTGCCAGGTAGTAGATAAATGATGAATAGCCAGCACAGTCCCCACAAGAATAGTGGTCAGACCTCGTATAATGGATTGCATAGTATGCAGTGTTCCCGCCATATCGGGAGTCATATTGAGTGGCGCAGCATCTGAGCATGCTCTCACCAGTCCGTGATATCAACCACATGGGATGTTGCTTCCGGGTATGATGTTGTCAGTACATTACATCGACGTGTTTTGTCTGCCAATCGGTGCAGACTACTTCAGAATAAGGAGGAGACATTATGGCGGGTGGAAGATGGTTAAGAAGCTCTCATAGTACAATGATGGGCGCAAGGTAGTTCTCTCGTTCTCATAGGACGTCATATGATGTCCTTCCATTTTCACCGTGCATGCACGGCTCAGGGACCGCGCAGCGATCGCCGGTGCGCTGTGTCCCTCGGACACAGTGGATCACGGAAAGAGCCGAAGATGTCGACTCGGTCATGTGATCAGCTGTGTCCAATCCCAGCTGAGCACATGTACACACAGAAATGCCGGTTATTGGCATTTCTCTCCTCTCGAGCTGTCACGCTGACAGCTGGAGAGGAGAGGAGAGCTGGTAATAGGCTTTCCTCGGAGGGGACATGTGCACTGATGATCAGTGTGCCCTGATGATCAGTGTGGCCCCAGAAGTGCCACCTGTCAGTGTCTATCAGTGCCAGCAGTCAGTGCTCATCAGTGCCACATGCCAGTGCCCATCAGTGCCACATCAATGCCACATATCAGTGCCCCTCTGAGCTGCCTTTCAATGTCACCCATCAGTGCCATTCAATGCCACCTATCAATGCCAATCAGTGCCACCTATCAGTGCCACCTATCAGTGCCAGTCAGTGCCGCCTATCAGTGCCAGTCAGTGCCGCCTATCAGTGCCAGTCAGTGCCGCCTATCAGTGCCATATATCAGTGTCATGTATCAGTGCTGCCTTTCAGTGCCCATCAGTGATGCCTGTCAATGCCCATCAGTGCAACCTATCAGTGCCCATCAGTGCCACCTCTCAGTGTCCATCAGTGCAGCCTATCAGTGCCCATCACTGCAGCCTCATTAGCGCACATCAGTGAAGGAGAAAAATCACTTGTTTACAAAACTGTATAACAAAAACTAAGAAAAAAGCTTTTTTTTCAAAATTTTCAGTGGTTTTTGGTTTAAGAAAAAATAAAAATCCCAGGGGTGATTAAATACCACCAAAAGAAAGCTATATCTGTCTAAAAAAAAAAAGGATAAAAATTTCATATGGGTACAGTGTTGCATGACTGCGCAATTGTCATTCAAAGTGTAAGAGCGCTGAAAGCTGGAAATTGGCCTGAGCAGGAATGGGGTATAAGTGCCCTGTAGGCAAGTGGTTAAATACCCTATTTTCTAATTGGAAATATTACACAGTGCCCCCTAGTGACTTAAAGTCATTATAGATTGATATAGAAAATTAAAATTAACAGCATAACAATAATAATTCACCCTGCTGGCAAAGTAGTATTAGTACTAACATGGCAATCTATCAGAAATAATTGAATTCAATTTAAGAAGACCTTGAAATTAAGTTCAATATTTAAGCCTTTTGGAACAAGTGTTTCAAGAGTATATATCCAAAATTTTTCTTTCTGTAAAAGCAATTTGTCAAAATCCCCCCTTCTTGGGGAGATGTTGAGAGCAAAAATTCCTTTTACCTTCAGATCATCAGTTCGTCCATTATGGACTTCCTTAAAGTGCTGGGCTAGGGAATTTTCCCTTCCGTTATCTTTGGGCTTTTGTTTAGATCTAATATCCCTAAGGTGTTCACTTATACAAATTCTTAACTGTCGTTTAGTTTCCCTATGTAGAACTTTTTACAAGGGCATTCAATCATATAAATAACCTTGAAACTAGAGCAGTTAATAAAATTTCGAATATTATAGAGTTTAGTTCTATCTGAATTTGAAAAGTTCTTAGTTTTATCCACATGGGGGCATATTTGACAGTGCCTACAAGGGTACATACCAGTCAATATGGGTTGTCCAGTTAACCAGTTATTTATTATAGGTTTCCTATATTCAGATCTTACTAGTATATCATTTAGATTGGAGACTCTGTGTGCTCTACAAGGGGTTTTTCTCCCACTATATTGGCTATAATTGAGTTGATTGTAAGGATATGCCAGTGTTTTTGTATAGTATTCTTTACCTCTTGCCATTGTTGTCCATATTTAGTAATAAACCGAATAGGCCCTGTAAACTTTGGAACCTGTCCTTGAACCTTTGTATCAAGTTGTGTCTCCCTTTGAGCTTGCAATGCTTTTCCCTTTGCTTTCCTAAGTGTTTTATGGAAATATCCCCTATCTCTAAAACAATTATACATGGAGGTAGCTTCATGTTGGAATTGTGTTGCATTTGTACAGTTTCTCCTACAGGGATACCCCCAGTAATAAATCTCTGGGTTCAGACTGATTGCCATTAGAAATCTATAATAGATACAGTGCACAACTCCTCCCGAATTACTCAATGCCTTGTATGCTGTCATAGATGGAAATGGTTTGCCCCCCTCCATGAATGAAGCTGTTATTATAGCATTATTGAAGCCTGGAAAATATCAATTAAAACCTGACTCCTACCGACCTATTTCCCTTCTGAATATTGGTGCTAAATTGTTGGCCAGGGTTCTATCTACTAGACTGGCACGGATAATTGGTAATATCATACATAAAGATCAGTCTGGGTTTATTCCTTCTAGAGCGAGGGCTAATAATATTTGTAGACTTGTTGAATTTGTCTTTAGATGTGGCCAAGGCATTGATAGTGTGGAATGGCCTTATCTATGGGAAGTATTGTCTAGATTCGGCTTTGGTCCCAAGTTCAATAGCTACGTGCACCTTCTCTATGTGGCCCCTAGTGCCCGAATCTGGGTTAATGGGGAATTTGTCAAATTCAGTCTGGCTGCAGAGGGGAACAAGGCAGGGCAGTCACCTCTTGCACCTTTTGTTCGCTTTGGCGTTAGAACCTTTAGCGATTTTGGTGCGACAATCTGCAGACATCGTCGGTTTTACAAGGAGTGTTCTTTCGGAAAAGATATCCCTTTATGCGGATGACACACTGTTATATTTGTGCAATACTTCCACATTCTTAGGTGCTGTTATGTCCCTTATTGAACGCTTTGGTGGATTTTCTGGCTTTAAAATTAATTGGCATAAATTGGTGTTTATGCCCGTGGATCCTGCAGAACTCCCCCTCCCGGCCTGTGCACAACACATCCAAGTAGTGTCTACATTTAAGTATTTGTGGGTGGTAGTCTCTCCTGATCTTAAGCAGTATATTTCTTTTAATCTTTTACCTCTGCTCCATCATCAGAAATTGAAGTGTAACAGTTGGTGCAAACTCCCTCTGTCAGTGGTGGGTAGGGTCAATTTAATTAAAATGATTTGGGCCCGCAACTTCTTTATATTTTTCATAATTCTCCCATATGGATTCCTAAGAAATGGTTTCATCGCATAGAGACCCAGTTTAGGAGTCTTATTTGGAAAAAACAAGCGACTAGGATAAAATTGTCCACGTTGTAATATGGCAAGGAGTCGAGGGGTTGGCAGTTTCTGAGCCCAGACTTTATTTTCTGGCAGCCCAATTGCAGCAACTGGTTGGCTGGGATTCGCCTGATAATACTGATCCCATTATTAGTTTGATTTCCCTTCCTGATCCCACCATTCTGGCTTTCTCATCTTGAGATGGCTCTACTGATCCTTCCATCCACAGCTCCAACTGTGGAGGCGCGTCTGGAGTATGGTAAAACCGTCCTTTCATATTACCAACTTTCTTTCCTGTACTCCCTTGTGGAATAATCCATAATATGTAGAACTGGCTAAACTGAAGGCTTTTCACAACTGGAGGGATCAAGGCCTGAAATTTGTATCTCAGCTGTATTCAGGAGCAATCCTAAAGTCCTTTTCTCAACTGCAAATAGAATTTACATTTACAGATATGCATTTTTATCGTTACCTTCAGCTACACCATGCAATACAGGCTAAGTCTTCGCTCTCTAATCTCACATTAATAGACTCAGTTTTTCTTAAGGATGTCACTCAGGCAACACATAAGAAGGGCATGATTTCTTGGGTATACTCCCAGCTATTGTCCACAGTACAGGATCAAGATAGTCTCCGGAGTAGGGCGCAGTGGTCCCGGGATATTGCGGAGTTTGCTGGAGATGTCTGGGATGCTGCCCTGGAATCTGTTCTGGGAATTTCTTTCTTCCTCTCATAAATTGTCTCAATTGTTTATTCTCCATCAAGCGTGTAGGACCCCTGTGCAGCTGTATCGGTAGGGCAGGCAGGATTCACCTGATGGTCAAAGGTGTAGGGTCCAACAGGGTGATTTCATTCATATGCTCTGGCGTTGCCCCAAGTTACATAGATATTGGAGTGAGGTTCTCCAATTTATTTCTCTAGTATCACAATATACTGTTCCCCTGGATCCCTTGCAATGTCTGTTGGGGGCACTGGTCCAAAAACTGTTCCAACCAGGAGGGTATATCATGTTATCTAGACTTTTATATCTGGCTAGAAAGCTGATAGCAAGGTACTGGTTATCATCGGCTCCTCCGACTAGTAAGCAATGGATAGGTTATGTTAATTCTTCACTCCCACAAGAGAAACTAATGGACCAACATCCCAATGCTTATCGTAAGTTATAGCAGGTGTGGCAGGGTTGGTTGGATACACCTGGGCTCGCCCCTCCTCAATTGATAGCAGACAGACTTTTGCAAGTGTGATATTTTATATCAGGTGTGTGGCTCCACTCCTCCCCCTGGGGGAGTTCATAATAAAACGTAAAAAGGAAAAAGCAAGGTATTGTCAAAAAAGTTTTGGATCCTTGTGGTCTCTGTTTTGTTTGATTATCATTTCTGTTATTCTGTTTATAACGGGATCTGTGTATCCACGTTGTTCTGTTTATGTGTAATCCTGCTGTTGCAGTAATGTCATTGTGGATTCTGTAAGTACTGTTCCATTTTCTCTATTATCTTGACAATAAAATATACCTTGACAATAAAAGTTGTTTGTATTAAAAAAAAAAGAACTAGATCTAGAATACCAGAAGCCTAGGGCTGGATGTGACATCCCTCAGGAACCGCTTCAAGACATTTCACCAAACATAGCGTCTTCAGGAAATTCCATACCGCTATATTACCAGAGATTTTATAGTGCCAATCTTTTTCTAATTGGTGGGCTTCTTAGAAATGGCCATGGTTTCAGCTGTGTACTCTATTTTGATTTACAGAACAAATTCTTACAATATACTAAAACAATTAAAAACCATCTAATAGTAATTCCCAACTAACCCAAATATTTCTTATATTATCTACTATTCTATCATGCTTTATTTTCTACCCCTGATAAAAAAAATCCAGTTTATTCTATATTCTGTTAGTCCTTATATGAATTACTAGATTATGCATTAATCCAATTTTTTATTGGAATATAAGAAAAAAAAATATAAATAAAATACACTGTTAATAATTGTATAACCAACAGTATTATATTTTGAGGTTTTACTAAGTATACTAAGCTCTATTATTGGACATTCTTTATATGTTCTCATAGATTCCCATACCTTTGCCATCTAGTGGTCAAAAATATAATTACACCCATTCTGAAATTTATATTTTTATATCCATTGGCTCCTGCAGCCAGTGAGGAGGGAGAGGGGCGAAGGACTTAGCCAAGCTACGTGTGTCCCACATACGGAGGCAGCACGGAAGCAATCATGCATGATTGCCCCCAGAGCAAGCAGCTTGCTCTGAGGGCACTCAGCATGAGGGAGGGGCCAGAATCACCAGCGGGGGACCCAAGAAGAGGAGGATTGGGGATGCTGTGTATGAAACCACCATTGATCACCAATGCCAGAAGTCTGCCAAACAAAATAGGTGAGCTGGAGGCATTGGTGCATGAAGAGAACCAATCTTGGTTTCCATTTTCCACATGATTGGGCTTTTAATATTCCTGGCTATGCTCTCTTTTGGAGATACAGGGTAAAACAGAAAGGTGTTGGTGTTTGTCTATGTATGAGAAGTGATTTCAAAGGTAATGTGAAAGAAGACCTAGTTGATGGAGAATGTGATGAGGTTGAAGCATTATGAGTGGAACTGTAAATGGGTGTGCATACAAAGTTAATCATTTGAGTTTTTTGTAAGCCACCCAGTGTTGATGAGGAGGTGTAGATTCAGCTCCTTGTACAGATAAAAATGGCTGCAAGGTCTGACACATTGATGAAAATGGTGCATTTTAACTACCTGGAAATTGACTGGAGTAATGGCACTGCTGGAACAGTTAAAGGGCAAAAATGTATAAACCTATTACAATGTTATGGTACAGTTCATAGAAGTCCCAACTATAAATTATTCTCTGCTGAACCTGGTAGTCTCAAACCATGCTTTGCTGATTACAAATGTTCATATAAAAGAACATCTGGGTAGCAGTGACCATAACAATTTGATGTTAACTGTAAACAGCAAACACATACTGGAAAGGTAAACACACCTAACTTTAAGAGAGCACATTTCCCAAGGCTGAGAGCTGCTCTCCAAGACTTAAACTGGGAGAGAATATTGGTATCGATGAACACAGAACAGAAATGTGAATACTTCAAAAATGGCTGTATGAGAACACGCTGCTAAATATATTCACATGGGCTATAAGTTTAAAAAAATAAAACCAATGTGGCTCACTGCCAAAGTTAACCCTTTCCCACCCAGCCTATAGGAAAATGATGAATGGGGGGACTTTCATCAATCCAGGTGGATGTCATATGACATCCTTCTGGTTCGCCGCTTTACATGCACCCGCAGGGCCATGCTGCAGTGAAATATGTCACTGGCTGTGTCCATTGGAAACTGAACAGTGTACCAGCCTGTTGCCACTACCATGGGACTTCTGTGACCAATCACAGCAGGTCACATGACAATTGTAAACAATGGATAGTTTCCTTTCATGCCGTCCATTGTATACAATTGTGTTGCTAGTTGTGATTGGCCAATCATAGCCCATCTGTGTCATGTGATTAGCTATGGCCAATCACAGCTAATCACAACAAAACAAACGTGTAAAAAAAAAAGAAAATACTGATTACTTCCTCAGAGTAGTACAATGTTATTATTGTAACATTATATTACTCTGGTCACAGTGTGTTAGAAAAAAAAATTAGAAAAAATGTAAACAAAAATTAGCTTTTTTTTTTTTTATTGTACTGTCACCAGTCAGTGTCCCTGATCATGGCCACACAAATTATATGATGACGATGTACTGCCCTAGGGACAGTAAAAGAAAAATTGTAAACATGTTTTCTTAATTTCTTCATTTTCCACATAACTATGACAAAAACATGACTTTAAAAAACTTGCCATGCCTCTTACCAAATACCCCAGACTGTCTACTTTCCAAAAAGGGGTCATTTGGGGAATATCCATACCATCCTGACATTTTTGGGCCTCAAGAAATGCTGTCGTTAGTACAGCAGGATTGATCGATTTTCATATATATGCAATAGTTTGTGGACTCTAACTTTCCTACATATTCAATAATATACACTGATTTGGGTTATTTTCACCAATAAATGTAGCAGTATACATTCTGTCATAAACCTTTTCTATAACCTTCTTAACCTCACATCCTACCCCACAATCTAAATTCTAATAAAATGTCCATAATAAAGTCCCAAATTCAAAATTGCAAAAATCCAAAAATTATAGTCCACACTCTCCAATCTTCCAACTGTGAAAATGTCAGATTCTTCACTCCAATCCAAAGTACCTCCAAAAAAATATAAACTAAATATAGTGCATTAACTTTCACACTATAATATGAGTGATATCATGCAACAAGACTAGTGATGTAAATATAATATAATAAATTAGCATCAACACGTGAAGTGAAAATCCACACACAACTCCACTAGTGATCTTGTGAAACAACCACTTCAATACGTGAAATGCCACAAATACACAATTAGTGATCAGTGAAAAAATGTGCAGGATCAGATAAGTGCCACCACTCTGCGTTTAGGATAATATACAATTACCCTCTTTCAGCTTTCACAAGCGTTGTAAAATCCCCATATGCCAGATGGTTTTTCCTTTAATGGGAGTATGCAGATAGCTTTCCTCTAATGGGAGTAAACAGTGGAATCCCCCGTTCCTCATGCAGCAATGGGCATTGGGATCCCCGTTCCTCACAGGGCAGAGAAGAGCAAACTCAGTGGAGTGATATATATATAAAACACAGATTTATTTGCCGCTTACATTTTAAAAAGTACCGTCCATCCTAAATTCAGTCCGTCCTATGCTGAGACCATATCCAAAATGGTCGCGCTGCTCCTTCCGGTTTTGCGTCTGACGTCACGACCCTTTAGGGATCCCTATGCCCATTGCTGCATGAGGAATGGGGGATTCCACTGTTTACTCCCATTAGAGGAAAGCTATCTGCATACTCCCATTAAAGGGAAAACCATCTGGCATATGGGGATTTTACAACGCTTGTGAAAGCTGAAAGAGGGTAATTGTATATTATCCTAAAAGCAGAGTGGTGGCACTTATCTGATCCTGCACAATTTTTCACTGATCACTAATTGAAGTGGTTGTTTTCACGTATTGAAGTGGTTGTTTCACAAGATCACTAGTGGAGTTGTGTGTGGATTTTCACTTCACGTGTTGATGCTAATTTATTATATTATATTTACATCACTAGTCTTGTTGCATGATATCACTCATATTATAGTGTGAAAGTTAATGCACTATATTTAGTTTATATTTTTTTGGAGGTACTTTGGATTGGAGTGAAGAATCGGACATTTTTACAGTTGGAAGATTGGAGAGTGTGGACTATAATTTTTGGATTTTTGCAATTTTGAATTTGGGACTTTATTATGGACATTTTGTTAGTATTGAGATTGTGGGGTAGGATGTGAGGTTAAGAAGGTTATAGAAAAGGTTTATGACATTTGCACTTTCAAGGGTGAAAGTTGTACTTTTCTTTGGGGAGTTATAGAGTTTTTGATTTAATTAGTATACATTCTGGCCTACATTTATGAAGAACAATTATTTATTTGAAATATTTTATATGAAGATTAACTTGTTTTTTAAGTCTTCTTTTCTTTTTTTTTTTTTTTAGCAAAAAGTAAAAAACCCAGTGGTGATCAAATACAACCAAAAGAAATCTCTATTTATGTGAACAAAATGATAAAAAAATAGTTTGGGTACAGTGTTGCATGGCCACGCAGTTGTTATTTAAAGTGCAACAGAGCTGAAAACTGAAAATTGGCCTGGGCTGGAAGGGGGTAGAAGTGCCCTGTATTGAAGTAGTTAAAAAAGCTATAAATAAAGAGCATTTAAAAAAATGAAAATGAAGGAATACTATCATCATTTCAATGTTACAAAAATTTTACAGAATATGTAAAAAAGGAAATCAAGGACGCGAAAATTCAAAACGAATGATAGATGGCAAATGAAAGTAGCACAAACCCACCCAAATTCTTCGAAAATATTAATAGTAAAAAAGGTCATGTCTGAGCATGTAGGCCCCTTTATAAAATGAACTGGAGTGGGTGACTGGGGACAAAGAAGGCACATTTACCTTCTTCAGTTATACAAAAGAGGGTATACAAAGGAGGGGGGGGGGGCTCGAGTCCATAATGGTGATGATATCGACATAGCTCCAAATGAACCACTATGGCTCAAAATTATTATGATCCAGAAATATTTAGACAGAATAAGGGTGAACAAGGCACCTGGACAAGATGGCATACACCCACGGGTGCAACTACCCACATCCTAAAAGAATTGAGCTCTGTAATTTTAAAGCCATTAGTTCTAAATTTTAGGGACTCTTTAAAGACTGGCATAGTTCCACGGGGTTGCCGTAAGGCCAATGTGATGCCTATATTTAAAAAAGGGTTAAAGTCTTTAACAAGTAACTATAGACTGGTTAGTTTAACCACTTCAGCTTCGGAAGATTTACCCCCCCTTCATGACCAGGCCTTTTTTTGCTCTTTTATGTTGTGCTATTTCAACTGGCAATTGCATGGTCATGCATCACTGCACCCAAATAAAATGTATGTCCTTTTTTTCACACAAATAGAGATTTCTTTTGGTGGTATTTTATCACCACTGGGTTTTTAAATTTTTTGTGATATAAATGAAAAAAGACCGAAATGTTTAAAAAAAAAAAAACTATATTTTCTATTTTTGGTATAAAAAATATCCAATAAACTCAAAGTTAGTAATAAATTTAGGACAAAATGTATTCTGCTACATGTCTTTGGTAAAAAAAAAGGTTTGTGTGAAAGTTATAGCGTCTACAAACTATGATATGTATATTGGAATTTATGCAGCTTTTACTTTCTGACTTCCGGTCACATATCTTGAGGTGCTAAATTGCCAGGGCAGTACAACGCCCCCAAATGACCCCTTTTTGGAAAGTATACACCCCAAGGAATTTGATGAGAGTTGTGTTGCATCCATGAAAAATTTTATTTTTTGCTACAAATTTTGGAAAATGACAAAAACATTTTAATCTTTTTCCCACAAAGTTGTCACTTAAATTATATATGGCTCATGCATGCCATGGGTATAGGTGGAATATCATCTCAAAATACTACTTCTCCCGAGTATGGGGATACCACATGTGAGAAACGTTTTGGCATCCTAGCCACATACAGGCCCCCAAAATCCAATGACCACCTTCAGGCTTTCAAAGGGCATATTTCCTCATATCACTTCCTCACTACCAATCACAGTTTTGGAGGCCCTAAAGATGCCAGGATAGTACAAACACCCCCCTCAAATGACCCCTTTTTGGAAAGAAGACACCCCAAGGAATTTGATAAGAGGCATGGTGATTATTTTGCAGATATCATTTTTGTCACAGAGTTTTGAAAAAAAAAGAATGAAAAGAGAAAATACATTTTTGTTTTCTTTATTCATTTTCCAAAACTTTGTGGCACCAAATGAGATACGTAAAGTACTCACAATGCCCCTTAGCAAATTGCTTGCAGAGTCTACTTTCCAAAAAGGGTTAATTGGGGGGGGGGTTGCTTTTACTATTCTCGCATAGCGATCACATGACCAACAGGTCCTGTTCACCGGCATCTGCATTCCCCTGTGTCTGGTATTACAGCCAGAGCGACGTACGGGTACGTTACTTTGCATGTAGCTGCTGCCCATCCGCAGTAGATTGTGGGCAGCAACAAATCTGATTTCTTTTTAAGAGAAGATGAGCAAAACCTTGGCCAAAGGGGTGGCGGTGGACATGGTATACTTGGATTTTGCCAAAGCGTTTGCCACAGTTCCCCTCACATGGCTAATGTGTAAGGTAAAGTCTACAGGCTTGGTAAAATCCGTATGTAAATGGATAGAAAACTGGCTAAAAGATCATATTCAGAGTAGTGATTAATGATTCATTCATTCATTCAATGATTAATGTACCCCAAGGTTCAGTGTTGGAACCCTTCCTTTTTAATATATTATAAACAATATAGGGTCTGGGATCATAAATGCCATTTCAGTCTTTGCAGATGACACCAAGCTATGCAGTGGAATAACGTCCTTACAGGATGTCTCCAAGTTACAAGCCGACCTCAATGCGCTGTTTAATTGGGCAACTATGTGGCAAATGAGGTTTGATGTTGATAAATGTAAAATTATACACTTGGGGGCTAAGAATATTCATGCATCATACATACTAGGGGGAGTACAACTGGGGAAATCAATGGTGGAGAAAGATGTGGGAGTTCTGGTAGATCACAAGCTTAATAATGGCATGCAATGCCAAGTTGCAGTTTCCAAAGCAAGCAAAATCCTCTCTTGTAATAAAAGAGGTATGGACTGCAGAGGGAGCAAGATATCATTGTACCCCTGTACAAATCATTAATAACACCTCATCTAAAATATGCAGTTCAGTTTTGGGCACCAATTCACTAAAAGGATTATCGGGGGAACTGAAGAAAGTGCAAAGAAGGACAACCAAACTGATAATGGAGGAGCTCAGCTATGAGGAATGTTTAGCTGAACTGAATTTATTCTCTCTGTAGAAGAGGAGATGAAGGGGGGATATGATCAACATGTATAAATACATACAGTAAGTGGCTCAGTAATGAACTACTTCGTGTAGAGTTATTCACTTTAAGGTCATCACAGCGGATCCTAAAGTGAATAATTATTATTCTGGAGGAAAAGAGACTTAGTCCTTGGTCACACAGGTGCAACTTTTCCTGCAATTTGATAGTTTCAAATTGCAATGACAAGTCGCACCCTGTTGTCTGCAATGGAAGTGGTCAAATTGGTGCGACTCCGAAGGAGTCTGTGTCACACCGATTTTGAAAGTAGATCATACACTTACTATTTGTAAGTTCAGGTGCAACTTGCATAAACATCTGTGCATGAAGTCACACAGATGTCTTCCAAGTCATACCTGAAGTTGCACTGACACTTGACTTTGAAATTGTGCTACTTCAAGTGAAGTCACACAATTTCAAAGTCAGATTCAGTGTGACCGAAGACTTATCTCCAAATATGGGAAGGTTTCTTCACAGTAAGAGCTTTGAAAATGTGGAATAACCTCAAGAGCTCATTCTGGCCAGATCAGAAGATTGTTTTAAAAAAAGGTCTAGATTCTATCTCAAAAGCACAAAATATAACTGGATATAATATTTAAAGGTAAAGTTGATCCAGCGAATATCCGATCGTCTCTTGGGTAATCACGAAGGATTTATTCCCCCTTTGGAGTAAATTGGATCATGTTTTACTGAGTTTTTTTGTCTTCCCCTGAATCAACTGTGGATATTGGATTGTATATATATATATATATATATATATATATATATATATATATATATGATTTAATTTTTTTCCCTTTTTATCGGTTGAACTAGATGGAAACAAGATATATGGAGGTTTTCTATTTCTGTGGGGCAGGGGCGGACTGACGACTCGTGGAGCTCCGGGGCAATAGGGGATCATGGGGCCCCTGTGTCCTTGCCCAAACTCCAAAAAGCCTATGAAAAAGGTACCAGGGGCATCTTATGGGGCCCCCTACTGACCCCGGGCCTTCGGACAGTGCCCAAGTTTCCAAATGGTCAGTCCGCCCCTGCTGTGGGGTTTTCCTCTGTTGGTTGAACTGGATGGACTTGTGTCTTTTTTCAACTAGATTAACTATGTATTACTTCTTTACTACCACACTTTGCACTTATTTCAATAAACATATTGTTTTGGCTCTCCACCATGTTTATATCCTTGTTGAAACTCTCACTGTCACCATTGTTTGGATGTCTTTTTGTTATGCTTCCTTTTATAACTGACTCATATGCTCCTTTGAACTCCTTTTTTCTGGCTAGTTATGAAAGACCTTTGCGGTCCCTAAAGATTTTTTTTCCTTTTTTTTTTTTTTTTTTTGGATAGCTGTCTACTGTGAGCCAGCCAATATGTGATAGATTTATTTATTTATTACAGGTACTTACATAGCAGTCCTGGTACCTGGTCTGCCCCTGACTCTGCTCTGAATCCTACCTGAACTGACCCCTGGCTTGTCTTTAGATTACGTCTCTGCCTGCTCCTTCTGCTCTTACCATCTTCTAACTTTGGCCTGACTCCTGACTACTTTCCTGCCTGCTGCTTGAACCCATTCTGCTCGCTAGTTGCTGACCCAGACCATCTGACCCTGTCTTGTGCCTGATCCTCATCTGCATCAGCTATCCTCTGTCCTTCCCTGGTTCCAGTCCTTCCACCATTACAGGTGAAACTCGAAAAATTAGAATATCCTGCAAAAGTTCATTTATTTCAGTAATGCAACTTAAAAGGTGAAACTAATATATGAGATAGACTCATTACATGCAAAGCAAGCTAGTTCAAGCCGTGATTTGTCATAATTGTGATGATTATGGCTTACAGCTCATGAAAACCCTAAATCCACAATCTCAGAAAATTAGAATATTACATGCAATCAATACAAGGATTGTACATAGAACAATATTGGACCTCTGAAAAGTATAAGCATGCATATGTACTCAGTACTTGGTTTGGGCCCCCTTTGCAGCAATTACTGCCTCAATGCAGCGTGACATGGAAGCCATCAGCCTGTGGCACTGCTGAGGTGTTATGGAAGACCAGGATGCTTCAATAGCAGCCTTCAGCTCTTCTGCATTGTTCGGCCTCATGTCTCCCATCTTTCTCTTGGCAATGCCCCATAGATTCTCTATGGGGTTCAGGTCAGGTGAGTTTGCTGGCCAATTAAGCACAGTAATCCCATGGTCATTGAACCAGGTTTTGGTGCTTTTGGCAGTTTTGGGCAGGTGCCAATTTCTGCTGGAAAATAAAGTCAGCATCCCCATAAAACTTGTCTGTGGAATTAAGCATGAAGTGCTCCAAAATCTCCTGATAGACGGCTGCGTTGACCCTGGACTTAATGAAGCACAGTGGACCAACACCAGAAGATGATATGGCTCCTCAAATCAACACAGACTGTGGAAACTTCACACTGGACTTCAAGCATCTTGCAGTGTGTGCCTCTCCATTCTTCCTCCATACTCTGGGTCCTTGGTTTCCAAATGAGATGCAAAAGTTGCTCTCATCAGAAAAGAGCAATTTGGACCACTGAGCAACAGACCAGGTCTGTTTTTCTTCAGCCCAGGTAAGACGCTTCTGACATAGTTTGTTGTTCAGGAGCGGCTTGACAAGAGGAATACGACATTTGAAGCCCATGTCCAGGATCCGTCTGTGTGTGGTGGCTCTTAATGCACTGACTCCAGCCTCAGTCCACTCCTTGTGAAAGTCCCCAACACTTTTCAATGGCCTTTTCCTGACAATCCTCTCCAGGCTGCAGTCATCCCTGCTGCTTGTGCATCTTTTTCTTCCACACTTTTTCCTTCCACATAACTTTCTATTAATGTGCTTTGATACAGCACTTTGGGAACATCCAACTTCTTTTTCAATTACCTTTTGAGGTTTTCACAACTGTCAGGTCAGCAGTCTTTCCCATGATTGTGATTCCTACTGAACCAGACTAAAAGACCATTTAAAGGCTCAGGAACCCTTTGCAGGTGTTATGGCTTAATTAGCTGATTAGACACTTTGAGCCTAGAATATTGCACCTTTTCACAATATTCTAATTTTCTGAGATTGTGGATTTGGGGTTTTCATGAGATGTAAGCTATAATCATCACAATTATGACAAATCATGGCTTGAACTATCTTGCTTTGCATGTAATGAGTCTATCTCATATATAAGTTTCACCTTTTAAGTTGCATTACTGAAATAAATGAACGTTTGCACGCTATTCTAATTTTTTGAGTTTCACCTGTATGTTCAGAGAGGTTTTCTGGTAACACATGTCAGCTATACTTTGCATTGCAGCCCTGCACTTTCTCACTGGAAGCCATGGGATTTGTGATTTCTCTGCTGCAAGGAGAACCTCAGACATGGGCTCACCATCTCCTGGAGAAAGATGATGCCAAGCTGGCTACCCTCAACACCTTAGGGTTACATAGTTAGTCTGGCTGAAAAAAAAAGACAAAGGTCCATCCAGTTCAACCATTAAAAAAAAAAAAAGTTATAATCCTATACCTACAGTTGATCCTGAGGAAGGCAAAAAAACCCAGCAAATCATGATCCAATTTGCTCCTGTAGGGAAACAAATTCCTTCCTGATCCCCCGAGAGGCAATTGGATCAACTTTACCTATAAATGTTAGTATCCAGTTATATTCTATGTATCTAAGAAAGAATCCAGGCCTTTTTTAAAGCAATCCACTGAGCTGGCCAGAGCCAACTCTTGAGGGAGTCTATTCCATATTTTCACAGCTCTCACTGTGAAGAGACCTTTCCGTGCTTGGAGATTACATTTCTTTTCCTCCAGACGTAAAGAGTTCCCCCTTGTCCTCTGTGATGACCTCAGGGTAAATAGCTCTACACCGAGTTCACTATATGAACCACTGATGTATTTATACATGTTGATCATATCCCCCCGTAATCTTCTCAAGAGAATAAATTCAGTTCCTCTGATCTTTCCTCATAGCTGAGCTCCTCCATGCCTCTTCTCAGTTTGGTTGCCCTTCTCTGTACTTTCTCCAGTTCCCCAATGTTCTTTTTGTGAATTGGTGCCCAACACTGAATTGCATATTTCAGATGAGGTCTTACTAATGATTTGTACAGGGGTTGATTTACTAAGAATTAGATGAAGCAGTAGATGTTAGACACCAAATTTCAACTAATTTAAACAATTAAGACCTTGCTGCAGTGAATGGAAAAGCGACTTCAAAAAGGAAAATAACTTTTCAGTAAATGTTGAATTGACATAGTTGCGTTTACATAATAAGCCCTTGGTCCCTAGGGGACGTAGGAGTGCAGGATTAAGCCAAGACCCTGTGTGTGTTTCTAATGTTAATTATATATCTAAAAATGTCAGTTATATCTGTTATATGACAAATGATTTTTAATGTCTAATTTGAATGTTCTTATAGTATCTACTTACAATTGTATATCTTAATTTTTGAATCATAGTACTACTGTATATCATGGCCGGATCTAGGGGGGTGCTGGGGTAGGCTATGCCTCCCCAGATTGCAGCTGCGCCCATCCAGGCAACCACCCATGGATACAGTTCCCAAGCAGGGTTGCCAAACGTTGGTCAGGGAAGCAGTCTGTAGGGGCGGTTGGCTGCATCTGCCAAGTACTCTGCTGTAAGGTGGGACTCTGTGGACTGATGTAAGGTGGGGCTTTGAAGACACAGATTTAAGGGGGACTCTGATGTGTAGAGGGGAATATTGTTGACATTGATATAAGAGAGAACTCTGTTGTGAACATGGTGCTCATCCTGACTGCTACATTCTATACATTTTTCTTTTTTTACTTCCTCCTGACACATGTACTTTATACAGCACGTTGTACATAGACCTGATCAAGGTGCTCATTGTCTCAACTGTTGGTTTTAATGAAGTTCTTCTTTAAAGTGTAAGTTCACTTTTATAGAAAATCTGTAAGATGACCTAACACTGGACCCCTATACATCCCCCCCTCCCCCGTCCTGCTGTACTTACCTCCCAAAATCCTGCACTGTCAGGCTTTTGCATGCGGCTCAACTAATCAGGGGATTGGAAATCCCTGTGGCTTTCTCTCCTCTCCTTGCAGTGCTATTCAAGTGACAGTGCTGACCAATTAGAATCCATCTGGTCCATATTGACTGCACAGTACAGAGAGAAGATTAAGCCACGCGGCATGTTGGAACCGGACAGCGCAGGATCATGCGAGGTAAGTACAGCGGGGCTGGGGGGATGGGAAGGGTGCAGTGTTATGTCACCTTACAGATTTTTTTATAAAGGGGATCTTACACTTTAAAGTAGGCTCAGTAAGGCAGCCCATTTATTAGTAATTTTTTTTGTTCAACCAGCGGATTGAACAAAAAAATAATTCATTTCCCACATCCACACATTTGACACCACCCTGCTAACCAACTGTACTCTTTCCTACTTATTTCTGTTTCTTTACACTGTCCTGCTGACCTTTTTTACTGCCCCCCCACATCAGATCGGCTAGATCGGGCCCTGCCATATATTCTTGATAACAGTATCAGTCAGCATTGTGGCTTAGTGGTTAGCCCTTCTGCCTAGCAGTACTAGGTTTGCTACTCATATCCCAACCACGGCACTAAATTCTTGGAGTTTGCATGTTATTCCTGTGTGGGTTTCCTTCCACACTTCAAAACCATGCTGGTAAGTGTTTTGGCTCCTGTCTAAATTGTCCCTAGTCTATGAATGTGAGTTAGGGACTTTAGATTGTAAGCTCCTTGAAGGCAGGGCCTGATGTGAATGTACAATATGTATAAAAAAGCTGTGTAAATTGACTGCGCTATATAAGTGTCTGAACAAATAAACATGCATATTTTTATATGTTATAAGGTATAAATGTGTGAGTTAGCGAGCGCACCATATAAAGCTGCTAATGCACAAAAAGGAACCACAAAACCTTTCTAGGAATATAACATAAAAATGGGGTGTGCAGCGCTATACAGATAAACACACTATCATAGATATGACAAAAAAGTAGAAAAGGTCCTGTAAACTGAATGGTAAACAGTCCGAGGTAATATATATGATTTCAATCCAAATAGGTATATTCCAGTGATGGAGTATATATGACTTCAATCCAAATGGGTATATTCCAGCATCCTAACACGAAGGTGTAGAAAAATTGCCCACTCGCCGGAAGTGCAATTTAATGTTCACATAGAACATGTAGCCGGAGGTCCTGTGAAGGTACAGCCTGATGATAAAGGTATCCTCTGGTGGTTAATGAGGTGACGGCTGCCAGGGATGATGGTCTGGACCTATTTCCCAAATCCTCCAGCCTGGACGGACTCCTGGAATGCTGGGCTGAGATGTAAAGGCTCAGTGCCAGGTAATAGAGATGAAAACGCTCATGGTGTAGTAATGTAAAATTTATTTATTAAGGTATACATTATTATGGTATAAAGTAAGCGTACAGGGTGATAGTAACCTATACAAATATAATGAGCTCTTGAATGCACTGACCAGTGGATAAATATGATGGCCACCGGACCTCCTGATCCGGTGGCGTGACGTCAAGGCGTGCAGAGGCTCCTCCTAGACGCGCTTCGTGTAATAACACGTCTCCTGTAGGGGTGATGCCATGCATGCCTGACGTCTCCTTGCTCCTATTTATAGATTTAAAGATTCAAAATTGCCCCAAAAATGCCCTGGCGCCGTTTTGCTGTTTTTCGGCCTATTGCGCATGCGCGGGTGCCATTTTGCCGACTATTCGGCCTAATGCGCATGCACGGGTGCCATGTTATGGGTGCTATTCCGATCATCTAAAAATGGCCGGCGCGCGGATTTCCATCTATTATCCTTATAGTATATTCTTTCCATTCACACATCTGGTTTTGGTTTATTCATTTCCCAAATCCTCCAGGCTGGAGGATTTGGGAAATAGGTCCAGACCATCATCCCTGGCAGCCGTCACCTCATTACCAACAGAGGATACCTTTATCATCAGGCTGTACCTTCACGGGACCTCCGGCTACATGGAATTTCTATGTGCACATTAAATTGCACTTCCGGTGAGTGGGCAATTTTTCTACACCTTCGTGTTAGGATGCTGGAATATACCCATTTGGATTGAAGTCATATATACTCCATCACTGGAATATACTTATTTGGATTGAAATCATATACTGTATATTACCTTGGACTGTTTACCATTCAGTTTACAGGACCTTTTCTACTTTTTTGTCATATCTATGATAGTGTGTTTATCTGTCATCAGTCATTGGCGCAAATAAATATGCACAATTGACACCTCTGTTTGGTGTTTTTTAGTTTGGTGTCACCTGCCTCCAGCTGCTGTGTGTTTACTTTTGGTCAAGGAACGGACATTTCTTGGGCTCTGGGTGCATGCAAAATTCCTTCCGCAAATGTGATGACAACCTGCTGGTCCTGAGACGGTGCGTGATAACTAATTTGTATGTGTGATCGTGGCTACCACATATGCAAATTGATTTTCTTTGGTGTGCAATACATTTATTATGAAAATGTTTTGACTTTATGTACAAATTGATTGGTGTTCCTCAGATTGTAGCTGGTGAATTAAAAAAAAACATGCCCAGGTTGACATGAATACTACCTAACCTATCCACCAGCTGAATTCAATGGTCACTGAAATGCAGCTTTGGAGCGGTTAAATAAATATTAAAAAAAAAACCTTTAACGCTTTGCCTGGGTGCAGAGTGAAATGTTAATTTTGTAGACTATTTGGATGGATGTTAATACATTCCACTTGAGGAAATAAAGGGTATATGGATCCAACAAATACAGAAATTGTTCAATATTCTACATTTGGAGAGCAACAACACAATTCGGAACATTGACTTGAGTAAAAAGAATCAATGATATTTATGGTACTACATTCTGCACAGCACTTTTCAATAGGGTCTTGCTCATAAGAGCCTACAGTCTAAAACGGATCACAATTTAACTTTGTGTACAGCTGGGAACAAAATAAGGCAATTATTAACTAGGCAATATTTACCCTAGGTTCACATCTGTGCAGGTGGTGCCGCTGGGGATTCGCAATAAAATCTGTGCAACCACCCCACACCCGCACAAATGCGGACCCGCGGGCGAGTGCCATTAGTTCTAATGGTACGCCGTCCGCACTGGAAAATGCAATAATACTGGGAACCGTGGTTCCCATGCGGGCTGCGTTTTCTAAAGAAGTACAGGGACTTCTTCCCTGCGTGTCACGGGCACAGCAGTCCATTCAAATGAATGGGCTCTTGTGCCCATGCAAAATGCAGCCTGCACGGCCGCTTATGTGAACCGGGGGTCAAGGTACAACAAATCTCACCACCCCACCCCCATCAATTTGTTGTTAGGTGCAAGGTTCTCAAAAACAAATCCAGGTATAAAAAAACCCCAACATAACACCCACTACCCCCCAGTTTCCACACACATACATTTCTGATTATGGTAAGCAGGAAGCTGCATTTCTGTCTACATGATTAAGCCAACTATATTAAAGTTAGGAGTAGAACAATTGACATTTGTTAGTATCAAGGATTGGCAGATTCTCACAAACCATAAACTCATGGTCAGACTGCAAAAATACACACAAAATTAAAGCAAGGTCCAACAGCAAACAATCTGGCCTCTTCTCAGGCCAAGCAAAGCCCCCTAGTGCAGTCCTTTATATAACATAGGTTGCATCATTAGCATACCCAATAAAGGATACGCCTACCAGCATCATTCAATTTGTCTATTTAACCACTTGCCCTCCTGAGGTTTTCCCCCCATTCCTGACCAGGCCAGTTTTTGCATTACAGCGCTGCGTTACTTTAACTGACAATTGCGTGGCCATGCAATGCTGCACTCAAATTAAATTTACTTCCTTTTTTTCCCCACGAATTGAGCTTTTTTCGGAGATATTTGATCACCTATGTGGTTTTTATTTTTTGTGCTATAAAAAAAGACCGACCATTTTGAGAAAAAAAACATTCTTTTTGCTATTAAACATGTCCAGTAAAAAAAAAAAAAATCACATTTCATCATAAATTTAGGCCAAAATGTATTCTGCTACATGGCTGCTAAAAAAAATCCCAAAAGTGTAAATTATTTGGTTTACGTGAAAGTTAATATACACCGAATTTTTTTTTATCTTTTATGTTTACTAGTAATGGTGGTGATCAGCAACTTATAGCAGGACTGCAGGACTATGGCGGGCATTCTGACACAAAGTGGACATGACTTGGTGTCACTGACATGCCCAGTGACAGCAATACAGTGACCAGTGCTAAAAAAAACAAACTGACACTGTACTAATGGCACTGGGCAGGAATGGGTTAACATGAGGGGCGATCAAAGGGTTAACTTTGTGCTGTTTTACTATGTATCCGTGTGCTTCACTGTAAGCACACTGCTTTGGATGGCTGTGCTGTGCACAGCCTTCCAAAGCAGTGTGCATGAGCTGACAGGGGGAGAACTGTTTTGTTTACAAACAGCTCTCCTTCTCATCGGAGATGCTCAGCAATCACCGGGAGTCAGCGAGTGATCACTGGCCGCGACCCGGTGATTGACAGCCGCGGCCACGAATGGTGGCGCAGGTAGGGCACATGCCTCCTTCCCAGAAATGCAAAATCACGTGCTATAGGGCAGTCAAGAAGCGGTTAATGTATGCCTCAAGTGTTTGCACCTGACTAGCAGGCACACAAACTCTTTACAACTGTAAACCTTGGCTGTGTACATCAATTTGCAGAATACAGGCCAAAGATCTAAGTCCACCAGCATGCATAGAAAGAAAGCAACAGTTATCTAAGCATATGTACCTGTGCAGTGTAACAAACAATGTGAAATGTCCAAGTCCCTGGGCATGCTCAGTTACATAATTACATCGTTAGTCTGGCTGAAAAAAGTCCATCCAGTTCAACCATTAAAAAAAAAAAAGTTATAATCTTATACCCACAGTTGATCCAGAGGAAGGCAATAAAAACCCAGTGCTAAAAAAAAATGCAAGTTTAAGTCCTTGGGCATGTGCAGGGTACAGAGCAGGAAATCTCACATTTATGACGGCTGCTTCACCCAAATTGCTGAAAAACACATTCGTCATCCAAAACACGTCCAGTATTCCCATCTATTCCAATTGCTCTAGTTCACCCCAGTGCAGTGTTTTCTTGTGCAGCCCACCAAATTAGAACATGATGAATGTGTTCTGCATGGACCTACACTGGGACCTGGCCAGACACCTTATAAATACATTGACATGCATTACTGCCTGCAAATTCTGTGGGTTGTTAGGAGACGCAACCTGCTGGCATTATAACATCCAAAGATTCATCCCTGCTGTCAGCAGTGATTCCCCAATGATAGCAGAATGAAGACAGAATAGCCAACATGTACCAAAAGAGCATGGGTCCTTCAGTCTGTCGTGGATTTGAAGGGGAACCCCATAGCCAAAAAATAAAGAAAAAGTGTGGCTTCCCCCCAAATTCACTAACACATCCTTATCTGAGCATACAGTCCTGCAGGCCAGGAAAGAGGGGTGGAAGAGTGAGTCCCCACACACACTTTTTTTATCTATTATATATGTGAAACCCTTCTAAAATGTACCAGATTGCGGGGGGGGGGGCGTGCCCAAGATGGCGACCGGAGCGGCCGCATAATCTGGAGCTCTGGCACCCCGGAATTTAATCCACTGCCATCCGGGCAGCAGTGGACCCTTTCAGGGCACGGGAGGCGCATCCAACATCCCCTGCATCTGGGAGAGGGGCGCTGTGCTATATTGCCCCTCTCCGCGGCAATGGACGTGTGCAGCCTACTCCACCCGGCCCCGATTTCACCTCATCTGGGCCACAGTGAGTACAGTCGGCAAGGGGGCGGGTGGATGCGGAACATCGGATCCCCCTCCAGTGATCCGGGGACTGTAGCTCCCGTTTTTAAGCCCGGAGGCCTCTCCCTCTACAAACACGGCCCCTACTGGGCCTGGAGGCCTGCTGTGGCCTGCACACTGCTGGCAGTGAGGTATCTGGGCTCCCTACACCAATTCCGGAGTTCTGTGTTGCATAGGCCCTTTAGCTCTGTCAGACCCCATGGTGGGAGTTGGAGCCTGCATCTGGATCTCTGGCCTTTACTAATAGTTCCTACCACAGTTTGTATCCACCCTGCATTTCCACATGTTGATCATCATTTTTACAAAATAGGGATTTTGCTGATACGCCTGATTGCACTATGTAAGTATAACCTTACACCTGTTCAGTGCGTTATAGGTCCCCTGGGGTTATTATCTTCCTTGGCTATACAATTTTCACTCGATCACCCCCAGTAGACTTCCTGTATGCTGTCCACCAAGAAAAAAAGTAGGGCAAATGCTCAAAAATCCCTTACGACATATTTACTTAAAACACACGAGATTTGCAGCATGTCTCAAGATAATACAGAACGCGCATCCCCATCCGGTCCCGCGCAGGATACCACAGCTAATCCATTAGCTCAGGACAGTGAATATGCACAGCAACTTACAAAAGGGGACTTGGAATCTTGCTTGGAAACTATACACCAAACTTGCTACTAAATTACAATTAGAACTCCACAAGAGCACAAATGTTCTCTCTCAGGAAATGGCCACATTGGGCTCTAGAACTGAGCATTTAGAAACCAAACATGATGAACTCAGTCTAGCTTATGGTGAACTTTCCAGAGATTACGATTATTTACAAATGGCCTTTACACAATTGCAGGCACAGGTTGAGGATCTTGACAATCGCAACCGCTGGAAAAATTTACAAGTTAGGGGAGTCCCGGAGTCTGTGACTGACCTTTCACAAGCCACAACCAAGCTATTTAAGTCTTTCCTTCCAGACCACGACCCTAGGTCCTTTGCTTGTGACCGCATCCATAGAGCCCTGCGTCCAAAACCTCTTAATGATAAACCTCCTAGGGACATTGTTCTGTGAATGAAGGATTTCCTGACCAAAGAAGACATACTCAGAGCTGCTAACAATACCCCAACGATCACATTTGAAGGTTCAGTTTTGCAAATATTTCCGGATGTTTCTCCGGCTACGTTGGAGAAACGCAGAAAAATGAAGGAAATCACAACTGCCCTTTTCTCAGCTCATATCCGCCACAAATGGGGCTTTCCCTTTAAGTTGATAGTTCCACATAATGGGAGCACATACATAGCCACATCCCTTTTCAAAGGCCAAGAAATCCTGGCCAAATTGGGCCCGGCAGATACTCCATCACCTCAATGTCCACCCCTCGGGTTTTTCCCATTTGGCATACTCCGTATCCATCTCCACGAAGGGACAGAAGGAGAGTCAGACAAGAACCGGGATGAAAAGACTTTGCTCATTTGCTTATTACACACTGTTTTGATGGTCTTTTGTAGAATGCTGCAAACTATTACATGTTCATATATCTATTACTTTTGATCTATTCTTTAGTTACTTGAATGTGCAAAAACCCAGCATGGGTCTTCGGACCCTCACTTTGCCACCCCTATGCTCATAGAACTCTTTGACACGTGACCCCACCCTGCTACCTAACATGGCCGGAGAAATCACTTCCCAGACAAGGAGTGACCGCTCCGCTTCCCGTGTTTTAAGGAGTTTGGGCCCATTTGGCCCTTTGATGATAAGTTTTTCTGTTTTTTTTAGGGAAGGCAGATAGCCTACCTGATCCATGGTTTATTGTGATTTCTAGAGATGAGCGAATCGAACCTGGCGAAGTGGAATTCGTTTCGAATTTCAGGAAAAATTTGATTCGCATCGAATCCGAATTTTAGCAAACTTCGGGTGCACGAATCAAATTTTTCCCGATCAGCCGGCAAAAGTGTCACTGCAGAGAGCTCCGCTATTTCTGACAGTTCTGACAGTTCATTTACAGCGGTTGAAACATTGTATCTATTTGTTTCCATTTAGGATACAGATGTTTTTATTCGGAAATAAATAGATACAATGTTTCAACCGCTGTAAATGTGAAGGAACTGTCAGAGAACTGTCAGAAATAGCGGAGCTCTCTGCAGATACACTTTTTGCTGTACTGGAATACTTCTTCTTTTCATTCTTCTTCTTCTTCTTTTCATTCTTCTTTTCATTCTTCTGCTTCTTCTTTGCATTCTTCTTCTTCTTCTTTTCATTCTTCTTCTTCTTCTTTTCATTCTTCTTCTTCTTCTTTTCATTCTTCTTTTCATTCTTCTTCTTCTTCTTTTCATTGTTCTTCTTCTTCTTTTCATTCTTCTTTTCATTCTTCTTCTTCTTCTTTTCATTCTTCTTCTTCTTCTTTTCATTCTTCTTTTCATTCTTCTTCTTCTTCTTTTCATTCTTCTTCTTCTTTTCATTCTTCTTTTCATTCTTCTTCTTCTTCTTTTCATTCTTCTTCTTCTTCTTTTCATTCTTCTTTTCATTCTTCTCATTCTTCTTTTCATTCTTCTTTTCATTCTTCTTCTCATTCTTCTTTTCATTCTTCTTCTTCTTCTTTTCATTCTTCTTCTTCTTCTTTTCATTCTTCTTCTTCTTTTCATTCTTCTTCTTTTCATTCTTCTTTTCATTCTTCTTCTTCTTCTTTTCATTCTTCTTCTTCTTCTTTTCATTCTTCTTCTTCTTTTCATTCTTCTTTTCATTCTTCTTCTTTTCATTCTTCTTCTTCTTCTTCTTTTCATTCTTCTTTTCATTCTTCTTCTTTTCATTCTTCTTCCTCTTTTCATTCTTCTTCTTCTTATTTTCATTCTTCTTATTATTATTTTCATTCTTCTTTTCATTCTTCTTCTTTTCATTCTTCTTCTTCTTTTCATTCTTCTTTTCATTCTTCTTCTTTTCATTCTTCTTCTTCTTCTTTTCATTCTTCTTCTTTTCATTCTTCTTCTTCTTCTTTTCATTCCTCTTCTTCTTTTCATTCTTCTTCTTCTTCTTTTCATTCTTCTTTTCATTCTTCTTCTTCTTCTTTTCATTCTTCTTCTTCTTCTTTTCATTCTTCTTTTCATTCTTCTTCTTCTTCTTTTCATTCTTCTTCTTCTTCTTCTTCTTGTCATTCTTCTTCTTCTTCTTGTCATTCTTCTGTTCATTCTTCTTCTTCTTCTTTTCATTCTTCTTCTTCTTCTTTTCATTCTTCTTTTCATTCTTCTTCTGCTTTTCATTCTTCTTCTTCTTCTTTTCATTCTTCTTCTTCTTTTTTTCATTCTTCTTCTTCTTTTCATTCTTCTTCTTCTTTTCATTCTTCTTTTCATTTTTCTTCTTCTTCTTTTCATTCTTCTTCTTCTTCTTTTCATTCTTCTTTTCATTCTTCTTCTTCTTCTTTTCATTCTTCTTTTCATTCTTCTCATTCTTCTTTTAATTCTTCTTTTCATTCTTCTTTAATTCTTCTTTTCATTCTTCTTCTCATTCTTCTTTTCATTCTTTTTCTTCTTCTTTTCATTCTTCTTCTTCTTCTTTTCATTCTTCTTCTTCTTTTCATTCTTCTTCTTCTTCTTTTCATTCTTCTTCTTCTTCTTTTCATTCTTCTTCTTCTTTTCATTCTTCTTCCTCTTCTTTTCATTCTTATTCTTCTTCTTTTCATTCTTCTTCTTCTTTTCATTCTTCTTTTCATTCTTCTTCTTTTCATTCTTCTTCTTCTTCTTTTCATTCTTCTTTTCATTCTTCTTCTTCTTCTTCTTCTTCGTCGTGCCCCGTGACTGCCCAAATGAGTGAAGTGTGCGGTGATTCTAAGATCGACGGCACTCATCTGCATGTCATACTGACTGACAGTATTATTTCTCTTCCCCAGCAGACTCCAAGGGCATTTAAATTAAAGGTACAGTGTTCTGCACTAATATAAAGGCTCTCTGAAGCCTAGAAACCCTTTAAATAAGTTAAATTCGCGGCGAATAAATTCACATCGGATCTAATTTCTCCCGCAAATTCGGCGAATCAGCCGAATCGAATTTTTGAATAATTCGCTCATCTCTAGTGATTTCATTAGTTGTAGGGGCTCTTAAGGCCCCAATTCTATTGCTTTATGTTTTTGTTTTTTTGACAATTTTGGTACATGATATTACTCATATATGAATTTGTGGACATCCCAGCAGTCATATTGGGACTTGGATGCTTCATAAATTGACATTGACAGATTTCACCTTCTATTATGTGGTTCCAGATATTCCACTAACTAGACAAACTATTGTTGACACTTTTCAGCTGGGTACAATAATGTTGAATGACACTATTTGTTTTACCATGGTTATCCATTGCATCTCACATAATGTCCAGGGTTTCAACTCTCCAAATAAGCGTAAAACAGCCTTCCATCAGTATAAGCGCCTAGGGGCAAAAATTATTCTATTACAGGAAACTCATTTTGCGGTCGCTAAACACCTGACGTATTTTCATAGATCTTACAGACAGGGTTTTACACCTTACACTGCAGAGGCGTGGCAATTTTTTTTACATAACTCATTCCCCTTTGATATTCAACAAGTGTTTTAAGACTGTTTCTTACTTTCGATAAGAGTCTGAGGTTCCTCTTTTCCCTTCAGATGTAACTTCCTTTTTTCCTCTACCTAGCACAAGACTGAAAGTCTGCGGTGGGCTTTTTCCTGTTGCAAGAGTATTAATAACTTTAGCCAGTGTGAAATAAGGAGGTTGTCTACTTTCTATACTAATGCTTGACGCACATAATAATAATTAACATAAATGCCAAATGATTGGGCATTACTGACGTATATAATATTCTGATTGGTCAATGCATACCTGTCAATTGATTGGTTCTTATATTTCTATGTATTGTTTTAAGTTTCATATATAAGTTTAAACACGGAAGAATAAATTCAGTTCCTTCTGAGATACCACCTTGTGTCTGTGTGCATTTTCCTGTATCTCAAAGGGGCTCCAGGCCTGAGGACAGACACTGATCAAGGCCAGGGGGCTGACGGGGGTCAGTGGCTACAGGAAGGAACGAGAAGAGCCAATTCCTTTCACCCCCCATATCTATAAATTACAAACTAAAACCAACAGGGTCTCTTCTTTGCCTCATGAAGTCCTGGGTATTTTTGAAAAATTTTACTCTACCCTATTAGCCCCCCCACAATCACCTTCTGCTCCCCCAAACGGTTCATAGCTTGATTCTATTCCCCTCCCTGCTCTCACACCTTCTCAGGTATCCTCCCTTAATGCCCCATGTACCTTGGAGGAAATAACCCATGCAATCAGCGCACTAAGAAATTCCACAGCACCGGGCCCTGATGGGTTTACGAATAGTTATTATAAACATTTTGCTCCTACACTGGCTCCTTTTTTGCTGTCGTTATTCAATCATGTTTTGCAGGGCAGCAGGTTCCCTGAGGAGATGCTGTTGGCTAATATGTCTCTTTTGTCTAAACTCTTAAAAGACCGTCATCTCCCTCAAAACTATAGACCAATCTCGGTAATGAACAATGATCTGAAAATTTTCAGCCGTATTCTGGCAGATAAGTTGACCCCTATTATATCCACTATGGTCTCACTGGACCAATCGGGATTTATCTAGGATAGCTTTATGACAGGCAACATTCGCCTCACGCTAAATGTTATACAGGATGCCAATTTGCACTCTAAGGAAGTTTTGTTACTGAGCCTGGACATTAACAAGGCCTTTAATAGCGTTCTCTGGCCTTATTTGTTCTCTCTACTGCAGAAGATGGGCTTTAATGCCGAATTTCTGTCTGGTGTACATGCATTGTACGACTCCATCAAAACAAGAATCAGACTCCCAGGTTGCAATTCTGATTTTTTTCACACTGGGCAGGGGTACCCATCAGGGCTGCCCACTTTCACCCTTATTATTTGTGCTTGTTTTGGAACCCATGGCAATTGCAATAAGATCACATTCAGACATTTCTGGTTATCCATTAGTGGTTTCGAATTTCAAATTATGTATGTATGCAGATGATGTTATGCTTTTCCTCACTAACCCATTAGTGTCATTGCCTAATTTGTGCATATTATTGAATGACTTTGCTACAGTATCAGGTCTTACAGTAAATTTTACCAAATCGGTAGTTATGCCTGTTAATGTTACCAATTCCCTGAGTGCATCTCTCCACAATTATTTTCCATTTCATTGGGCCACTGACTGGATCCCATACCTAGGTATCTACGTCACTCCCAACTTCTCAAAACTATTTACCGTTAATTACCCACCATGCATGTCTTGCCTCGCTACTCTTTAGAACTCTTGGGCAGAGTCACGGCAGTAAAAATTAATATCTTGCCTAAATTACATTACTTATTTAGGGCACTCCCTATCCCAGTCTTGAAGGTGTTCTTAGATCGCTTTCAATGGACGATTAATAATTTTATTTGGCGTAATAAACACCCTAGTTTTACTTCATCGGTCCTATACCGATCACAACGGGCGAGAGCCAATTTCTGGTTTTACTACCTGTCGGCCCGTTTTGCACAGATATCACAATGGGCAACTATTAATTCCCAGGTCCCTTGGATCAGATTTGAATCCCAGTCTATTCATCTGTACTATCTTCCAGGCATATAATGGTCAAGAACGCCCCCTCCATTTATTATTGATCTATAATTCCATTGTTGCCCAATCGCTAATGCTTTGGTCCTGATACAAGCTTAAATTAAATCTTGTTTCCTCTATCTACCCAGGTTCATATTTTTTTGGTGACCTGAATTTTATCACAGCATTCTCATCCCCACAGGCATTCCATTAGTGGTATGATAGATCCTTCATCAGGTTGACTGACTTTCAAAGAAGAGGATCTTATATCACTTTTGAAATGCTTTGTGTACTTTTTGACATCCCGCTTCAGGAATATTATCATTATCGACAAATTAGACTTTTTTCATCTCACATTTTGGTCTGATACCTTCATCCCCGATCTCACTTTTCGAACATATTAGTCATGACTCCCAGGGGCACGAAACGCGTCGAGACGGAGCCGTGCACAGTGACACCTTTGCCGCCGTGACCACGAGGAGGTCCGGCGGCCATCCTTAGCACCTACATGGTCAGTGTTTTTACAGTGTTTTTACCTGTCTTTATAATAAACGATTATTGCTTGGAATACTGTACAATGGGCTTCCTTCTTTTTGGCTCCCTGTGAGTGGTTACTTGCATAGAGCCCACCCCGGAGAGAGGCCTTAGGTGCTGCTAGCTGTCCAGGGGAAGGGGATCCACAGCGGTTTATGACCAGACCTGGCTGACCCAGTTCTGAATGAGGGTTCCAGCAGACGTCCTTGGAGCTTAATATACACATAAGCGCATAAAGATTGCGCATCTGGTGAGTGCGCATTTTTAACAATTTCACGGCATGTCACCAGAATGTTGTAAGGTGCACAGATCTGGGACTCCCCCAGATGGATCTACACCTTCATAAGCACTTTATGAACTATTTATAGAACTGTGTTTGATCATGAACACTTATCACATTGACAGTGCTCACCAATATCACTTGTATTTTGCATTGTGCACGTTTGTCACTTTACATCCACCATTTGGGTATATATGCTATTATATTGTATTTATATTAGATTTTAGCCATCTTTAGCGCCGCACCTTTTACTTTTTCCATTTGAAATATACATTACAGATGTGCCTTGTTCCTATTGTATATCCTACTTGATGTTGTACTACCATTTTGTAGTCTATTTCTTGACAAAAAACAAAATAAAAACCTTTTGTAAACAAAAAAATAAAATGTACCAGATTGCCAAAAAAAATACATATTTATTAGTTCAGGTACTTTTATAGTACTGTCAATTTACACAGTGATATATATATATATATATAGTACATTTACATCAGTCTTACAATCTTAAGGCCCTAACTCACTTTCATATACTATAGACAATTTAGACAGGAGCCAAAACACCTGCCAGAATGTCTTTGGAGTGTGGGAGGAAACCCACAAAAAGCACAACATGCAAACTCCATGCAGGTTGTGCCATGGTTGGGATATGATATGAACCAGCAATCCTAGTGCTGCTAGGCAAAAGAGCTAACCACAAAGCCACTGTGCTGTCACATGCATATAGCCTGCAACTCTGTGGTATGAACCAACCCTAAGTCCCTGGGCATGCTCAGTGTAACAAGCAATTAGATGGAATACAAATGTGGCGCTGTGTTTCTAATTCAGATCTGTGTTGGCTATATATCCCAATACAAAGAATCATAATATTATCCAACCCCCCCCCCAAAAAAAAACAAACAAACAGAGGGAGACACCACTATTCCAAAGGGGCACACACAAGAATAAAGACCCATAAAGCAGTTTTCACATCTGCTCTGCCATGTACATTAAGTCATGCAATTTATCCTTGTACTTATGTGAGTAGATGCACAATATTTATTACACAAAACTTGCAGGTTGCACTATGGAATGCTTGCTTATCCCTTACATGGCTTAATATACATGGTGAAGGGGAGGTGCAAACAGTGAATCCCTGCTGATGTATCCTGCAGTTCCTGAGTGCCATTGAACAACTTGTGATCTGCTATATGGTTCCACATATGGTGATGGATGATTGCTGGAAACCTGCTGCTAACACCTATAATTTTGAGTCTTATTGCTTGGTAGGAGGCTCCAATTGGTGTTGGTCTGGAATTCACAAGGCTGCTTATTGACATTCACAAGTGAAAACACATAGCAAGATTTGCAATGATGGTAGAACCCTACTACACAAAACTACTTATTTTATTTGGACATTTACATATAGGTGTTGGACTTCCATCCGGATCTATGTTTATTGATTTGTGAATTGACATTTTTTCTTTATTGGTGTGTCACTGTGCAATAGTGTTGTCACAACATATCTATAGGAGGTATAAACTGCTTGAGATCATGTCATTAAAGCGACATGTTATACTTACCTGCTGTGTGCAGAGATTTTGCACAGAGCAGCCTGTATCCTCCTCTTCTCGGGTCCCCCACAGGCTCTCCTGGCTCCTCCTTTCTGTCGGGTGCCCCCACAGCAAGCAGCTTGCTATGGGGGCACCCGCTGCTCCATATGTCCATTCACACATGGAGCCATGGCCCCCTCTCTCTCCTCATTGGCTGACTGGCTGTGATTAACAATCTCTTGTTGTTTCAGCCAATGAGGAGTCAGAGACCCGGGACAGCTGAGGCTGTAGTGCACATTGTTAGATCTCGATGGGACTCAGTATTGAGGGGGCTGGGGGCACTACTGCACACAGAAGGTTTTTTACCTTCATACATAGAATCCTTGAGGCTTTACAACCACTTTAAAAAGATTTTCTCTGCTGGTTCTAAGAGGTGAACTCATTTAAATGGTCGCTACATTTTGTGACATTAGTAAATTCCGAATAGTGTCTATTTGTTGACTGAGTGCTTTAGTAAATCTCTTCTCCATCTAAAAGTAGTCAGTCGTGCAAAGAACTGTGATCATTTGCTGATTAGGTGCTTTAGTAAATTAAGCCCCATGACTCAACTCTATGACAACCTCAGCATTCACTTTTTGCAGAGGCAGTACTCCATTTGCTTCAGCAAGGCATTCAAAGACTATGTAACAGAATTCAGACGTTGGAGTTCTGACACAAGTTGGAACAACGTTGCCCTGTGTTACCAATTTTGCTTGGGTCTTTCTGAAACTCTGTAAGATGAACTGGCCAGGGTGGGAGTACCTAGTTCTTTGGAAGGACTGATTGCTCTATCCATCCAGATTGACCGGCGACTCAGAGAACGTCAGTTAGAAAGGTTTACCGGCCAAGCCCATCCCCTCTGGATGCTGCCCAAGGTGGTTTCATCTGACAGGCCAATTCCTCCAGCTGCACCTCCGTCTGATCAACTTGAACCCATGCAGTTGAGTCTCTTGTGCCCCTCACTTACACCAAAAGAGCATCAACACCGCAGACAGCATAACCTGTGTCTCTACTGTGGAGAAGACGGCCATTACGTACAGAACTCTGACTACCTCGGCTCAAGTGACACTCTCTATCTTCTTTCAGCTTTCGGGATGAGTTATTCCAGTGTCTGCGATCCTTGATTCCAGGTACTGCAGCTGTTTCATAGACCTATCCTTCACTACACAGCACCAGATTCCTCTATGAACCAAGGCTCAAGGACTGTCTGTATTTCTCGATGATGGGTCTGGTATTAAGTCCAGGATGGTGACGCAAGAAACCATTCCTTTGCCAGATTCTACCTCTTCCTCGAATCACAAGGAACTCTTATGTCTGGATGTCAACTCATCACCCATGTATCCTGTCATCCTGGGTATGCCTTGGCTACAAGCCCATAATCTGCACACCAACTAGGCCACAGGAGAGGTGAACTTCCATTCCTCTTACTGCCGAGACCATTGCCGGCCCAGCTTACCAGTCCAGACCTCGGCTTTTTTAGGCATGGACTCCAGCTGGGGCAGGGATTTTCTTTGTGGAGAAAAAAGATCATTCCCTCCGGCCCTGTGTGGATTACAGAGACTTAAACAAGATCACAGTGAAAAATTGATACCCTCAAACTATTTCATAGGCTCCGGTCCACTGCAATCTTCACTAAGCTGGACCTGCGGGGGGACATAAAACCTTGTATGGATCAAAGAAGGCGATGAATGGAAAACAGCCTTACATACATGGTTTGGCCATTTGGAATATCTTGTGATGCCCTTTGGGCTGTGCAATGCTCTAGCAACACTTCAATACTTTGTTAATGATATATTCGAGGACTTCCTGGATATCGTCAATGTTTACCTTGATGACATCTTGATCTTCTCAGTTTCTATGGAACTCCATCACATACATACTGTATCAAGAAATTTCTTAATTGGCTCAGGCAACACAGATTTTATGCAAAACCAGAAAGTGTGACATTGAACAACAAAGTATCCAGTTCTTGAGATCAATTATTGCTACAGAAGGGATTGAGATGGATCGCCAAAAGGTCTCTGCCATCCTAGACTGGCCTGCTCCAACCGTTAAAAAGGGAGTTCAGCATTTCATCGGTTTTGCTAACTTCTACTGAAAATTCATTAATGGGACCCCCATGATCATCATGCCTATCACACAGTTAACCAAGCAAAACTTGCTTCTGCGGTTCTCCCAAAGCACAGACCGCTTTCAGAAAACTAAAGAAACTGTTCACATCTGCACCCATCTTAAGCCATCTTCCTTATATCCTTGAGGTGGATGCTCCCGAAAACGTAGTAGGGGCAGTCCTATTGCAGCGTCAGGGATTAAAGACTCTGTTTCACCCCATAGCATTTTTCTCATGAAAGCTCTCTCCTACTGAGAAAAACTATGACATGGAAGACTGCGAATTATTAGCAGTCTGCTGGGATATCACCTCCTTCGAGAGTTCAATTGACAAATAGGGAGGGATTGCTGTGGTCAGAAGATAAGATTTTTGTGCCTGAAGGGATATTTTTGGCGATATCTGTAATACCACCGATTTAGTACAATGCCTATTCTGGTGGCTATAGTTGGTAAAAGACAGCAAGGCCTATTTAAATTCCTGTATCAACTCTACCCGTAATAAGAGTAGCTGGAACAAGGCCTGGGTTTGCTCATGCCCCTCCCGATTTTTGACAGACATTGGAGGATGATCACAATGGATTTTATCATGGAATTCCCTCTGAAGTACACTCAACAACCTTTGTTGTGATTGATTGTTTCTAAGCTGTCCCACTTCTTGCCCATGAGAAGTACACCCTGTACAATAAAGAAAGCTCAGGTTTTCATAAAAGAAATAGTGAGGCTCCATGGCATACCTGCCAATATTGTTTTGGACCATGGAGTCCAATTCACATCCCAATTCTGGAGGGCTCTCTGTGGATCCTTGAAGGTTGAACTTTCATTATCTACTTCTGCCTACCATCCACAAACAAATAGGCAGATGCTAGAGCAATATATTTTCTGTTTTACGTCTTTTTTCCAAGATGATTGGGTATCCTTATTACCCCTGATCGAGTTTGCATATAGTAACTCTTCACATTCCGCAACCCAACAGTCTCCATTTTTTGCAAACTATGGCTACCACCCATCATTCCTGACTAATGAGTTGTCTGAATCTTCTGTGCTAGCTGTCCAAAATACTTTGATATTTTTCTAGCAAAACAATAAGCTTCTATAAGGCACAATAACCAAAGCACAGGAAAACAGTAAAATGTTTTTTTGACAAGAAACAAAGAGACGAGCTGATTCTGAGACCAGGTGAACAGGTTTGGCTGTCCACTGCAAATATGATGCTGGCTTGCCTACGAAAAATGTGGGCCCTAGATTTGTGGGACCTTTTTCTGTCAAGAGGAAAATTAATTATGTGTCCTATGAGCTGTCCTTGCTTGATTCTTTTTGGGTTCATCTGGTATTTCACATGTCTCTGCTAAAATCCATGGTCTCTGATCCCATCAAGGCCGTAGTAAAGGTCCACCGGAACCTGGAATTGTGGATGGGGAAGAGGAACATGAAGTTGAATCCATCCTGGACTGCAGAAGGAGAAGAAATCAGCTACAATTCCTGATTTAATGGAAGGGGCTGAAGAAAACTTTTGGGAACCCGTGACTAACAAACATGCCAAAGAACTGATCCTAGCATTCCATAGGCATCCTGAAAAGCAGGCTCAGTTGTACATTTAGTGGCTGCCCGTAAGGAGGGGGCAATGTAAGGAAAGGAACACTCATATGTGTTGGCGCTTAAATATAAGGAACTATGCCCATGGCCAGATTGCAGGTGCGCGTGCATGTGCGGGAACAGGTGCATGCTAACAAATGCAGTGTGCATTGGCCCCAGAAGGCCTATTTAAACTGCGCTATTGCAGTCTGTCAGTGCCATTTGGTATACTACGTTTCTGTGTTCCTGATACCATTTACTGCTTGATCTTCTGTTACTGACCTGGTCTACCCTTGACTCTGCTCTGAATGCCACCTTAATTGACCCCTGGCTTGTCTTTGGATTACGTCTCTGCCTGTACATCTGCTCTTACTGTCTGCTCTTACTGACTTTGGCTTGACTACTCTTCTGCCTGCCGCTTGAACACATTCTGCTTGCTATTTGCTGACCCAGACTGTCTGAGCCTGTATTGTGCTTGATCCTCATCTGTATCAGTTGTCCTGTGTTCTTCCCTGGTTCCAGTCCTTCCACCAATGTGTCTGGTTCTGAGGTTCTTGCTCTCCAAACACACACTGACACCAGCCTGTGAGTGACTTATCAGGCAATCATGCCACCCTGTTTCCTGTCACCTTACCAGGGACTTCTGAGCCAGGGCTGTAAGAGAGTCCTTCACTGGCACTTCAGGCTCCACTACCAGGTACATTACAATTGCTTTAGCTACAACTGGGTGATAACTTTTCTTATTTACAGAAACAGTAAGATTATCTGTGTTAATTTTCTATGGAAATTTTACTGCATATGTCCTTTAACCTCTTACTTTCTACCTTCCTTAAAATATATTTACTTTCATGCCCTAAAGACACATTTAGCATGAAATTACACTTTTTCATTCCCATTCCACAATTTTTTTATAATCCTGTTTCTATTACCTATTTATCACACCCCTTCATCCAGGTCAACACCCCTTTCATCTAACTTCAACTGTATATCATCTCTCCTCTTTCTGCTCTCATTAGTTCTCAAATGATCCCTATGTATAAAACAATGTTTTGGAGAAAAAACTCTATCATGTCACAAATCTCCATAACCAGCATTACTTTCACAGTTTGAGCTCCTGCTACCCCCACAACATTTGATCCCATACATCGGTGTATTCACCAAAGTGTGTGATCTCTTCCCCTTTTAACTCTCTTGCAAGAGTTGACTCTCTTCCCCCTCCACCTTTTACGTTCTTTCCCTCTGTGTGCAGCTGCTAGATTCCAGCGAATCACAAAGGGGGTGCTGTCTTAAAGATCTAGCGTGCAGGTTGCTCAGAGTTGAGCAATGCATCCACACAGCAGAAGCTAGACCCCCATGTGGTCCCCAGCAACTTCAAGTGTTTTTGTGTGTGCTTCCAGTCAACCCCAACATTTCATGGTGTCTTCATTTATTCCAGTCATGCTTTCCCAGTGTGTCCGAGCCTGCATTCAGCCATGTGATCTCAGGCTTTCACAGACTATATCCTGCCATTATCCAATCTTCCTTCACCATCATGTCTCTTCCATTGAATATCAGCCAGGTACCTGCTTCTCTGCACCAGTGTGTTTCCTCGTGAGTTCCAACCAGCCTCTTGTTATCAGCACTCATGCATTTCTAATCTGTGTTTCTTGTCTGTGACTCTTCAGTTTCCTATGCACTCCTGCTAACACTCCTGTGTTACCTGCTGCCTTGTGAATCCAGTTCCCCAGAGCCACAAAGGACTGTATCTGCTTTCAGATGCAGAATTTGTCAGAGGACCAGAACCTGGGTTTCACTAGCAGCATAGCGTCTCTTCAGTACAGCATATGTATTATTATATAACATAACACATGGCAAGATTCCACTCTGTACATTTTCAAGTGAAGCCAAATATAGGAGAGCCTTTTCCACACGCAATCCCCAGAAGGGACCGTCTGTGTTAAGTCCCAGGTCCACCTGCTAGCTGGCAATATCTGCTCTGAAATCAGTCAGTCTCTAAGGCGGGTTCCTCCTCTGGATACAAGTTTTTTGCAAGTTAGCTCCATGTACAAGTTAAGTAAGTTGATAAACATTCAGTAATGGGGTGTGTAATGCAATACTGGATGCAATAGCTAAAAGCAAGTCATATACACATAATACACAGGTAGTCACACACACACAGGTACATTTAACCAGCATTTACACCATTAATTATTCTAAGCATGAGAAAGACCCTCTACCAAATGAACACCTGCCCTGGCACATCATATCATTCACTCGGCACTCCAAGAAATAACAGAATCCAACTGCAATATTCTTGCACTGTCAAAATCTTCACTTTTATTATCACACGACACAGGAGGCTATATCTTATAGTCACCGCAATCTGCATAATAACACACACCAATAATAATGTGAGCATTACAGCATGAAATATACACTTCTTTTGACAGCGTCACAGCATAGAATTAATACATTACCAAAACTATGGGAAGACGGGAAGGAACAAACCCCATCAGAACCACAATGCACAGGGTGTCCAGGGAAGCCATAAATGCAACCAATTGATGAGCCCATATAGCCTTGGCAAGAGTCCCAGAGTCAGAGTGTCCTCATCTGCATAGGAAGGCTCCTAATTGATTATGCTCCACGCTTTTAAACCCTTTTTTTGTCAGCTTTCCCAAAGTGAGCGGGCACCACACCCATGTTAGGAGGAGCTAGCAGAAAGGTTCCGCGAAGATAACAGAGTTACGCCCAGCCAGTACACTGCATTATCTAAGAAACTTTTGCTTCAAATCAGCTTTTTATCTACCCTAAACTTAAACATTTCTTCTTATCTACCCTAAACTTAAAGATTTATAACATCTCAAGCAAGTAGACATCTTTAATTGTACAAACAAGTTCTTATCTTCTAATGTGACATTTATAGATATCATAAACATGTTTAATCCCACAAACTAGTTCTTATCTGCTTTAAGCAGTCTAATAACTTGTGACTCTGTTCCTTTAGCCTAGAGAAATTACATCAGTCACTTCTCATGCTCCTGGCATCTGGGCAACGATGTTTTATCATAAAAATTACCCAAGAAACAAACAAAGATCAATACATTTCATAGGCATTACAGGGTGCCAAGCCATGAAGAGCCTTATAGTTGAGCAACAGGGTCATAAAGTCTATGCGAAACCTGACTGTTAGCCAGTGCAAGAACTCCAGGATAGGTGTAATATGGCCACTTGTACCAGACATAGTGAGGATTCTGGCTGCAGAATTTTGTACATATTGTAGTTTTCTAGTAGCGGATTTAGGTACCACAGCTAGTAGAGCATTGCAGTAGTCAAGTCGGTAGAAAACAAAATGAATGGATCAGCTTTTCATCTACAGTGTATGGTAGCATAGGACACAGCCAAGCTAAGTGGAAAAAAGATGTTCTGACAACATTTTGTACATGTGGATCAAAGGTTAAACTAGCATCAAATATCACCCATAAATATTTCAATTAGACTAAAGCTTAAGAAAAATGCTATCTATAGATAGGCTACCAGGACTGGTCTTACATAATTAATGGGGGGTGCCAATAAGCATGATTCAGTCTTGTCACAGTTTAATTGAAGGGAATTGTGGGCCATCCAATTTTTTATATCACAAATAAAGTTAAAAAGGAGAGAAGTAGCCAAAATAGAATCCGGTTTAGCATGGATGTATATCTGAGTGTCATCAGCATAGAAGTTATAATAGAGCCCATTTGATCTAAGCAGTTGGCCAAGTAGAAAGATGTAAATGCTAAAAGTAAGGTACCCAAGATTGAGCCCTGAGGACCACCAAACATGACTGGACCAGCTTCAGACTGGAATCTGCCAAGAGAAACAAAGTGACAGTGATCATTAAGATATGACTTAAACTATTTCAGAGCCAATTCTGAAACTCCAAATATGGTTTCAAGGTGACAGAGTAAAAGACTGTGGTCTACACTATCAAAGGCAGAACTAAGAATAGGAATAGCAAGTGAGCCAGAATCAGGAGCTAACAGAAGGTCATTACTGACTTTCAGACAGATGCTGTTCTGTGCAGTTGCTGAAAAGCAGATTGGATGGGTTCAAATAGGTTATTTAAAGTCAGATGGTCATGTAACTGAGATATCACAGCTCGCTCAATCTTGGAAAGGAAGGATAAGTTAGATATAGGGCAAAAATAGTTTAAATTGTCCAGAGCCATATTAAGGTTTTTTGGTACTAGGGTGATAGCGGCAGTTTTAAATCCTAAGGATCCTTGGTACAAAACCGGTGCTAAAGGAGTCATTTATGATATTGAGAATAATGTCACATAGAGAACTAATACAGAATTTAAATAAATGGATGGGAATATGATCAAGAAGGCAGGTGGAAGATTTCATATTAGAGACTAATTTAATCAGAGATGCAGAGTCAAGTAGAGAGAAGTGGGAGAGAGAAGAACCAGTAAACTGGGAGGGTCAGGAAGTGATGCAGAATAAACGTGTGTTGTGGTAAGAATGTGATGCCTTACTTTGTCAATTTTTGAAGAGAAAAAAATCTTAGAAAGTGTTACAGAGCTATGTTGAGCCTGGTAATGTGGAGGGACAACAAGGTTAATCTATCAATGGTGCAGAAGAGTTGTCTAGGGTTGCTCAGATTTTTTTCAGTGATATGGGAGAAATAGTTTGATCTTGCAGACTTAATTTGACCCTTATAGTTACACAAATGATCCTTTCAAACCTGATAATGAGCAGTCAGGGCAGAACAGCTCCACATACACTCAACACTCCACAAAACTGCCTTCATTGATCACAGGTGGTCATTATATAACAGAGCCAGAGAGAATGAGACAGTTTAAGTTTTTAATGGAGCAAAGGTGTCAACGGAAGATGAAAGTGCATGATTAAGGAAATCTATTTTGTCAACAAGGGTGTCAGAGAAGAAGATGCAGAATAAGGAGGAAGTAACATAATTTTCAAATTTGGGCTGATCAATAGAAGTCCAGTTGTGTTAATGTACAGATCGAGACAGGGAGGTATTAGAAACAGCTAATTCCAGATTGAAAAGAATAACTAGGTGGTCAAACAGTCATAAGTTAAGGGAAGAGCACTTAGAGACAAAAAATTAATTAGCAATGATAAGATCCAGGGTGTGTCCTTTGATCTGCATGGAAATACAAACAAATTAAATTAGGCCAAAGCATCCCAGCAAAGCCAAAAAATATTTAGCTAAACTAAAGACTCTGAAGCATGGTACACACTGTCCTGTCCATTCAGCAGGAACTGGCTGACATTTGGATCCTGTGTACAGCTGTCCTTCCGACAGAAGCTGGTTTAAGGACCAGCTTTTGTCGAAGGAACATGCTGGAAAATCAGCATTTAATCAATGCTAACAGCACTGCTTAATGTGTTCTGGTGAGGGGTCCTCTGGTCAGAACACAAAACAGTGGGAGCAGGGGCGGACTCACAACTCATGGGGCCCCCCGAGCAATAGGGGATCATGGGGCCCCTGTGTCCTTGCCCAAACTCAAAAAAGCCTATGAAAAAGGTACCAGGGGCATCTCATGGGGCCCCCTACTGACCCCGGGTCCTCGGGCAGTGCCAGAGTTTCCAAATGGTCAGTCCACCCCTGAGTGGGAGAGATAGCTACGTGAACATCGCTTAGTTAGTACAGTGATCTCTGAGGTTTTTTTTTTTTGCTCAGCCATCTGGGTTGAAAGAAAAAAACTCAATGTGTGTACCAGGCTTGCGTCAGTGTGTACAGTATTTTAAAATCCCAAAGGATAAGGATTCTCCTAAAACGGAGGCATACAAATGAAAGCAAATCAACAAATACACCTAAGAAAGCTCTACAAAACTTGGGTGGTTGATACAGTAGCAGATGAGTGAGGAACACAGACCTTGAGAACAAGAGATTCAAAAGAAGAGAAATATGGTACATTAACAGGGAATAAACTGCAGAGCAAGCTTTAAAAACAATTATACCTCCATCTTTGTCCAAGAGACATGGGAGGTCAAACAATCCGTTCCACTGGATTGGAGAGTTGTTTGAAAAGGATGCCATCATTTTTGTTTTTGCCAGGTTTCAATTAAGCACAGAAACTCCAACATATTATCTGCAATAAAGACAGATATAAGTAGTGTCTTGTTATTAGCAGAGCTAGAGTTCAGGAGCGCTTATCTGGAATTCCTTGGGGGATCCATGGGAATCAGAGTGGAGCCAGGGCATGTTAGTGAAAGTAGGCTTTTGAGGTCGACACCAGTGCGAGTTGGCCTGGCAACCTTGCTCTGATAAGCAGGTATCGAGAAGCACAGGCACTTGAAGGGAGGAGACAGCATCCTGTGCCACTATGCATGTATCTCTTTGGTCATAAAATCCCAATATTCTGGCAGAGATCATATGCACCTTTAGTCAAGAAATAAATCTGTCTTAGTTGCAGGAGTTGCAGCGCGGTGTACCTGAGCAGCATGACTGAGAGATATGGGGACAGTAGAGGAAAAAATGTCCAGTTATTCACAGTGCAGGGCAAAGAGGTCCATTGATCCAGGAAATATTTAGAGGTAAGCCAGCAGCAAGCTTGGGCAGAATGTGAAACAGGGAGCAGTCACTTATAGAGAAACAATCCCAGAAATCCAAGAGTTCAGAGAACTCATCAATTAAATCCAGTGAATCTAAAAATGTAATAAATCAATCCTAGTAGTCAGAATTTAATTTCAGAATTTGAAGTCAGAATTTAAGAAAATGTTGAAAATAAAAAAATTGTAAAAATCTTAATTGGTGTGAGAAGCAGCAGCCAAATGCACCAGCATGCCCTCCACAACCAGGAGGAGAGCTAGGGGATCTCCTTCCACATCAGAAGTCAAAGGCCCCATTTTTAATGTCCACTCCTCAAATTCTGGTCTTCTGTGTGTTCCTCTACTCACCTATACTTGATGGGAGACAGAACCTTCTCCTGCTATGACCCAAAACTCTGGAGTTCACTTCCAAAGAACACCAGAGAGTCATCTTCTCTAAACTCATACAACTCAAATCAAATCTTATGTACTGTAATTATCCTTTTTTTCTTCTGTTTTATCCTGTGTATTTCTTGTATTCTTGTTTCTCTTGTCTTTATAAAACGCTTTGAGAAGCTACCTTTAAAGGAGCTATATAAAATAACGCTTTTTTATTAATATTATTATTATTAATCAATGGTAAATCCAGCTGTTAGTGTCAAAGCAAATAAAAAAGGCTAATGACCTGATGCAAATGCAAACCCAAGGTACTACTTTGGATATTGATAAAACATAATTCTACCCAATGTTTTATCTGAAGCTCCAGCTTTTCCAGCACATCTAGTGAGTCTAAATCACCTTAAGCTTTTTATGCAAGTCCTCATCAATTAAATTGATTGTGTTAGTCCACATTAAAACACACCTGAAAATCTTTCTTCATTAATACTTTCATGAATCCCATTATTAGGTCACGTTTTCAATTAACATTTGCTTATACATTTAATTTGCATTACATTATTTCTTTATACATATTTTACTTTTTACATATCTTGCATAAATGTAACCTAAAGCTTTTATTTAAAGGTTGTTACAGAAAGAAGAGGAGCTCCATAATAAAAATTATAATAAAAACACTTCTTAAAAGAGGACAGTACCTTACCCTCCAGAGGAGTTGTCCCCCTTCCTGACTAGGTAATTTTTTTGCCATACGGCGCTGTGTTATTTTAACTGACAACATATCCAGTAAAAAATAAAAAAAAAATAATTTAGACATAAATTGAGGCCAAAATGTATTCTGCTATATGTCTTTGCTAAAAAAAAATCCCAATACGTGTAAATTAATTGGTTTATGTGAAAGTTATAGCATCTACAAACGGCGGTATATATACTGGAATTTTGTTTTTTTAATACTAGCAATGGCGGCGATCAGCGACTTATAGCGGGACTGCGGCAGGCATTTTGACACTGGGGGGAACTAACTGCCACTGACATCCCCAGTGACACTAATACAGTGATGAGTGCCAATAAAAGGCACTGACACTATTAATGACACTGGGCAGGAAGGGGTTAACATCAGGGGCAATCAAAGGGTTAACTGTGCTGTTTTACTAACTGTGCTGTGTGTGTTTTACTGTAAGCATGCTGCTGTGTATTGCTCTGCTATGCAGAGCAATGCAAAGCAGCATGTTGGTGCTGACAGGGGAGAGGATTGTTTACATACAGACCTCTCCACTATCAATGTTTTTCGGCAATCACGGGGTGCCAGCGGGGAATCACGAGCTGGGACCCAGTGATCGACAGCTTTAGCTAATGGCAGCGCTGGTAGGGTGGCGCATGCCCCCTACCGGAAATGAAAAATCATGTGTATATATATATATATATATATATATATATATATATATGTGTGTGTGTGTGTTTTTTGCGTTGCCCTGTAGCAGTAGTTCTGCTATAGGGCGGTGGGGAAGTAGTTAAAGGCTAAGTTCACCTTTTGGGGCAGAATTTCACTTTTAATAATAAATAAAATCCTTTTGTGATATAATTTCTGGCCTAGCAATCCCAATGTTTGTATCTCTCACTTACTTCGTCCAGAATCTGAAATTTCATGTTTCTGTCTGAATTTTGCTTGAGGTGATTGTAGTCATATTAGAGTACTTACAACTGTATGTGATATTTTTTTACACTAACATACAATTTTTCAGGGCAAGCTTTCGGGGGGGAACTCCCTTCTTAGATAAGACAGAGAAAGATGGAGAAACTATAGAAAGTGAAGTAGTTGTGTGTAAGAATGAATTAAATGAGCTGTGTAAGATCCTCAGCGCAGTATTTATGGTTTGGTGAGGATGATAAGAATCTTTGACATGCAGCCAACCCTTCCATGTGAGGGATGTTACTGATTCTGAACAGATTCTACATCCATGGTGGCTAGAAATGTATTTGGTGGCAATTGTAGTAGATTGTCGATCATGAAGTCATATATAATGGTAGCACACTCTGCAATAAAAAGATTATAAACTGTGCAACCATCTTGCACAGGCACACCATCAAGGAACATAAGGAAGATAGTTTCTGCACACCTGTGGGACATTTTTTCCACAACCAGACCATACTATGGAAGACCTCAATGTCTTAGTACGTAAAGGGAATTTAAAAATTATTCAGGAAAGGAAAACTTTTGATAGTTTTATTTCACACAAAAGATAATGGCCTAAATATGCAAAGTGGTATCAAAACGTTTCAAGACTAGTTTTGTAACATGCCAACAGATGGCAGCACAAGGCTGTCACACACAGTCACAGGAAGCACCAACCTTCACACATCAGTGTGCTAAAAGACATCATCCTGGGTACATTGGGAGCTGTGCAACTGGTGCTATTCTGACCACGTGTGTTACCATGTCTGCTATTTCATCATGGACGGCAAGTTAGAACAAAGAGAAAATGTGAAATTCTGTGTGAAACTTGGCAAATTTGCCACAGAGACATTTGACATGATTGGGCAAGTTTACAGTGATGCTGCAATAAGTCGTTTGAGGTGTTTTGAGTAGCACACACGTTTCAAGAGCGGAAGAACATCACTGGAAGATGACAAGAGATCAGGAAGACCTTCAATGAGCTCAACCCACTGACTTATGAAGGTCGGTGTTTCCGTGACTGTGCATGCAGCCTTGTGCTGCCATCTGTTGGCATATTACGAAACTAGTCTCAAAACATTTTGATACCACCTCGTAGACCAAGCTTTTCTTAATCAGTATCCAACAGTTTTACAATCTCCTCTATGGCTGCCCCCCGCCCTATGAATCGCTAGCTTTTTCTCTGTCTTATCTCACTATCTTACCAAAGCTGTGTACATTTGTTTCTGTTTTGTGGTTTTTTTTCCCTCAGAGATTGTCTTATTTTAACATTCTGATAAAACTATGTGCATTAGTACTGTTTGGACCTTAAAGAAAGGGCGTACACCCTGGAAGCTGGTCTTGAAAAATTGTATGTCAGCGCAAATAAAAAAAAGTGTCTGAATTTTAAAACATTCATTCAGATTGCATCACTTCCTGTAGATCAGCTCCCATCATTCTCTGTGTTTTTGCATCATGGAAAAGGGTGTGATGGGGTGTGTATTTCCAGTCTGGACCACACCTCCCTCATTACTATATCACCACCTACTTCTTCCCTTAAGGTGATCATACACATTACAATCTGATTGTATACTCTCCTTTAGATCTCCAATCAGCTATACCTGCCTGTCTGATTTGATACAAATTGAATGAATTGTTCTGCTGGGTTCATAGTTCTGGTAAATCTAAAGGAATTTGTGCAATCAGAGTGCATAGTAGATGGCCACCTTTATTCCCATTAAAATGAACTAGTCACACGTTCAGTGCCATTAATTGTTAATGACACCTGAAACACAGAAACAAACACACATTTTGCAGTGTGAAAAAACAAGTGTCAAATGCAGCAAAATGCACAGTAAAAAACATACAAATCGCAAAATGTCAAAACATCCCATGAGCTACTTTGCTGGATGTAGGGCAGCCATTGAAATCAATGGGCTGTGCTATGCAAGCCATTGGAAAAATGAGACAAAAAATGTATGGTCCTATTACGTGAACGGGGCCTGAAAGTGAAATTGGTGTGTTTACACAAGAACAACGAGGCTCCATTCAAATCTGAGTGTTTCTGAACAAAACATTTCAGAACCTTTTCAGAAATATGCTGCAAGTGCAAATGTTAACGGAACCCCAAGCATGATTAGCAGGTGCATGTTGCCATGGTTTTATTGCACAACAAATGTGCTGCAAATGCCAAGTAAAGAAATGCACCACACTCCACTGAAAAAAAGAATTCTGGAGCCTCTTTGAGGCATTTGTGATGTGTAGGGCTGTCTGTTCAAGTGAATTGGCTGCACCGTGTGGAAAAACACCACACAAAACTCTATTTTTTTTAGATTTACCAAAACTATGGAATAGGAGGACCCACCTATCTATCCATTCCCTCTGTATCCAATCAGACAGGCCCTTGCACTACAGCACGTGCCCAAACCGTGGGCTGCATGTGGCCCCGGAGAGTTTAGCATGTCCGTCTGGAGAGATGCTGAGGAAGCCAGGAAAATGCACGCATGGAGGGATTGCGGAGATGCTGTGCAACCATAGGTGATGCGTGAAGGGTGCTTGTTTTAATAAGGACAGTGCAGGATGTGTGTGCTATTGAGGTCAGCTGGTAAACCTCTTCCTGGATGGATAAACCTATCCATTGATATACAGTATGTGCTCCTACTATGGAGGCTCTGGAAATTTTTGAGTTAGATCCACAGTATACAGAGGACACTTGACGTGGGACCGTGTCTTACACATGTTTTTACAAATTATATTGGATTGTCAAAAATAATTATTGTTTGTATTGCTGTTACAATGCTGATGTTAAAATATATAAGTGCATGCTGTGACGATAGGTTTCCTTTAATGTTGTAAATAAATTAGGAGGGATGAAAAAGTCATGACAATAATAAATTGAATTTATTTGTGTATTACCTGGGTTGCATAAAATGTAATGCCTATTATATAGGGAAAACAATAAGTCCCTTTGGAAAAAGAATATATGAGAATTATTATGAAGCATTAACTGGTAACTAATTAGGGATGAGCCTCAGGCTTGCATTCTCCATGCCCAAACCCATACTGTTGTCCAAACCCATGCTGTTTGTAGTTTGCCAAATGGATCATTCATTTAGTGGCAGTATTTCTACCAACACAAAATGAAGCTGCTGACCAGCCACTTGCTGGCTTTTTTCAAATTGTAAACAATCAGGGGGCATCTGATGGCAGGCATCCACTGTTCATGTTTGGTTATGACCATATTTAGTCAATGACATCTGCCAGGTTCCCCAGCATTACTGTTTTGCCTGCAACTCTGGGGAACTGTGAAGTGCGGCAGGAGTTTACTAGGAAGCATGGTTGTGCCTGAGTTCTCGTGTGTGTTGGTGGGTCATCAGTACATTGTGATTGATGATGGATCTACATCACTGTTGACCAACACATGATTGGAGTTACATTGTTGGACTTTTTAAATAAAAGACTTTTTATACTTTGTGTGCGTATTAACATTTTTGTTAAAGAGTAACACAGGCTACCTATTTGGGGGGGACTTTTGTTAAAGGTTGCTTACAGCTTGCAATAATTTCCCCTGCAGACCGCCACATTGCCTGGGCCACATACATGGACTACAGATGTAGAGATGAGGCCCTTGTTTCAGTAAAGCAGAAAATAGGAGATTGCACACCCAAATCACAACATCAGTACATAAAAAGTCAATTACTTATATGAGGGTGCTAGAGCCATAGATTGGGTTTCCTCAAGAAAGACCCAGGAATAATACAATCTAAATTAATAGGCAGCACTCCAGACAACTAGATTTTTGAAATGTTATATGTTTATTAAAGGAAACATTATATAGAGACAAAGAACAGATGAAGCCAGGTATGGGGGATGAGTATCTTCCTGCTGCCCTCCAATGTATGCCTAAACCTTGTGGTCTTGTGGTGTGCCAATAATGTTAAAAATCAATAAGATATAACATCATATATTGCTAAAACAAGCTTCAAGAATCCAAACCCTGGGTAATTTAAAAGAGCATGCTAAATACCCTCAACTGGATTGATAAGATGTATAGCCTGGACTATATATATACATGTATATATGATGTGTATTGAGTAGGCAGGCTTCTCAAATGCAGATGTCATGGATTTCCCCTTGGGTATATGAGGGCACTCAATACCGTTTCCCTAACAGGTCAGGGAACTTTTCACCCTATGCTTCCGCTCTGATTGAGGAATGCAGGGTGTGATCTATCTGTGGGACTTACTATATTGCCAAAACTAATTTAAACAATGGCTTAATGATCACATGCTAACTCCAGTTAGTCACAACCTGGGATTATATCATAGATTTGATACTGCATATGTACAATGTTTGGTCTTAGACAAGATAAACAAAGATCCATGTGGAGGGAATTGGGACAAAAAAATTCTCCAAAAGGAGACAATGTGGATTGAGCCTCTCAATACCATGCAACCCTCTGGGGTTTAATTAAATATTATCTTGCAAACCTTTTCTGTGACACATAGTTGGCATACATATTTACATACATATACATACATACATATTTACATACATATCTGAACATATTTACACCAACATATGTTCAGTTGGATATTATTCTAAGACATACATATGTTATTCTGTATTACCTTATGGATTTATGTGTTTTCTTTCCTGCTTTGCCACTATTTAGAAATGCACTGATTTATGGGTCTGTGTGGACATACAATCATTGTGATTGGGAGCATGCATATAGGTAGCTGTTTGTAATATTATATTAATACAATGCATTGCAGGTTTGATTGGGGTAGTGGAGATCGTAGCCTTGTGTGGGTCCCCCTTGTTCTAGGTGTGCGGCCCAGAAATGCCATCAGCTCCCGGCCTGGTTTATTGGCACACATAGATCCCTATCTGCTGAGGACGTGTAGGTCATTTCTTGGTAGTGCGCTGCTGCAATATATGGAGACCAGGGATTCTTCCATCTTCCCCAGGTCTCCACTTGAGCATGCGCTAGCTGGTGTTTGATTGGCCTTCAGGCTAATGTGACACTGCGGCAATAAACCAGCACTGATGCATGTGCAGTAGATTCCGGCTGAGCCGGGTGACGTCACACGCCGGTCGTCTCTAGCGTGAGTGCCCCAGATGGGGCTATTTAGGCTCAGCTGCATGGCAGCATTGTGAGAGTATCCATCCAGGCATGAACCTACTGAGGTAATGGTGGACAAGCAAGCAAGAAGGCTATAGGAGGCAGATATTTGTGACACACATGCAAGGGATGTGATTGTTGGCATATATATATTTTATGGCCACTCTTACTCTGTTACTTATTTTGGGCACATTTTGACTTACATTTTAGAGCTGGCCTTTACAAATGGCAGCAACTAGGGGCATGACCCCTATGCCCCTATGTCTAACCCAGCCTGCTGATATATTATTCTAAGGAGGGGCTGGATGTCTTTAAGAATCCAGTCAAGACAGTTCACTAAGTGTACATATGCCAATGTCCTCAGCATCCAATATTCCATCAAATCAGATAATCATTTAAGGGTTAAGATTATAGAGTTCAGTATGTCCTATAGACTGCAGTGTGGTGTGATGATCTGAATGCGGGCTGCAGGGTGACCAGCATCTTCATTGATTCACTTTCTGGCATGCGTCTTCCGGATATGTTTGTGGTGGCAGCATTAGTGGTTGGGAGGAAGAAAACACTTCTTTTTTTTTTTAAGTTTTGTTCTCTTGCAAGAGACAAGCTTCAATTTAACCCTTAAGAAAATTACTGAATTTCTCTTCTGCAGCAGTTGCTGCATTGGAGAGCAGCTGCAGCCGGATTGGCTATTTCCGGGATATTTCTGAGGAGGCTGCCTGCAGTGCCGTTGTCCACCGGTGAAGGGGATTCTATGTTGGACCCTATACCCACAGGAGGGGATCCAAGTTCCCGATTGGTGCGATACTGTTTGAAAAAGCGCTCTGACCAGGGGCGGACTGACAACTCATGGGGCCCCCGGGCAATAGGGGATCATGGAGCCCCTGTCTCCTTGCCCAAACTCAAAAAAGCCTATGAAAAAGGTACCAGGGGCATCTCATGGGGCCCCCTACTGACCCCGGGCCCTCGGGCAGTGCCCGAGTTTCCAAATGGTCAGTCCGCCCCTGGCTCTGACCCTGTGGGGCCGCTTCATGGAGGTGAGGGGGCATTTCACCCAGTGTTGGATTTCCTATGTATAACCTTTCATATACATACATCCATTAAGGACTATAGAACACCTCCACCATTTAGGTGGTTTTGGACTTTTAATTTGGGTGATACGTTTATTTCTGGATGAGATTCACTTTATATGTTGGATATTTTATTTATATACTGTATGATTCTGGAATTTTTTTGACCTATCATTTAATGTGTCACGGATTCACGTGTATGTCACTTATCTCACTATTTATCCCAGCATTTTGGGTTCACGCATAAATAATTTATTTCCTTTTTGGTTTTGTCTTTATGTTTATAGGCTGTGTGGCTTATAAACATTTCACCATATACAGTATTCTATTAGTGTCACTTAGGCACTAATTTTCCACTTTATCCCCAATTAGGGGTCACTGTTACATGGTTCACTTTTTTCCTTTTATCAGTTTTATATCTGTTGAATTTTGATGATTTTATTAACAACTATGTTGTGGCAAATTAGCTTTGTGGTTTTTCACTAGTAACCACTTTTTCAAAAAGTTTCCTTTCATTTCACCTATGTGCACTATAAGTGTTCTTTTCTGTTAGATCTTTAGCCAATACCAGTTTGGCACATAATATACCTTAAGGTATATTTTCACATCACAAGTAATTTTGTGAAATTTAGTACGGTAGTGGTGGGATTCTATTTTATCACCATTTATGTTGGCACTATTTTCGGATAATAAGGATTGTCACTTACAGTATTAGTCACCGATTTATGGTGTACTTAGGTTACACCCTAGATTTATTTTTGGGGTTCCACTGTTATATATGATTTCAAATTTTCATGTGCATTCTATTCTATATATTTTGAAATTCATAAGTTACCTATTTATGGTGTACTTAGGTTACATCCTAGAATTAGTATTTTGGGGGTTCCACTGTTATATATGATTTTCATGTGCATTTTATTCTATATATTTTGGAATCTATATGCTCTCTCTGCGAAGTTTTCTGTTAATTTTGATTTAAGGGATATAGTATTAGCGCAGCACCAAATTATTATATTCACCTATAGACTGATGTTTTGTTGCTTCATCTCATGTATCTCTTGCTGCTTACTGTATGTTTTTAGATAAGCAGTGGCCTTGCACAATATTCTATTATGCTTAGCTGATCCCTTCCTCCCTTTTTTTTGCTGCGACATCTGTGTCCCCGAATACTGGAATCAAGTGTAGAGTTAATGTTTTGGTTGGGGTTTATGCATACCCATATATTGATATACAGTATGTTACCTTATTTTATTATATACTTACCTGGCCCTTCAAAATGTCGTCCACAGCTCCCTGATGTGCCCCCATGGTCAGATATTCGACCCAGCACTCCTATTGGTCTCTGCTCCTCCTTGTCACACTCATTTTTCAACTGTTATTTTACGTTGTGAGTAAATATCTTTGTAATATTTAATTGTTATCTATATTCCATGCATATATGGTAAAACTGTATTTTTCACTCCTTTACATAGATGCACCAAATTAGCTCCCGAGGTAGCAACTTTGTTACGAAACATGTAGAGCAAGCTACAATTGGAATGAAATAATCCCCCACCTTGGAAGAAAACAAGCACTAGAGATATTGGTGGACCTTGGGTGCGATACTGGAAATGAGATTGTAGGGGGTAACCTATTCCAAATATTTAGGATGGTATTATTATTACTGCATGCTTCATAAATTCATAAAGAAGTCTTTATTGTTTGTTGTCCTTTTTTGGCCAGCCCTACATAAGGGCCTGGATATTGGTATGGATTGGGGGGGGGGCAATGCTGTTTTTTTGTTTATTTGTCTGCAGCCCACCTTAAAATTAGCTCTGGACCCTATCTAAGCTAAATGCCTGGTATTGATGTTGGAGGGAGCTCACACCCTTTTTTAGTTTCTGCTTGGGACCCCTCATAAAAATGTATACCAGATCCCCTATCTAGGCTAAGGATCTTAATTTTTTTTTAAGGAGACCTTCTGCAGGGCATGTGACCTGATATGTTTCAGGAGGGATGTGAATGCTAGCTGCTTCTTCCTTTCCAGGTCACCCAGGCTGCATACTGGAAAAAGGGTCTGATGTGTATATTAAAAGGTGCTCCATGCAAATAAACAAAAAAATAGAACAGCATCCCACCCTCCAAATCCATACCAGACCCTCATACTATATAGGGATCAGGTTTAGATTTCATGAATTATGTCAACGAGAATCCCAGCTGTTTTTTTTACAAACAGAAGCCATGGGGAAAAAGAGTCATTTAGCAGCAATAGTTTTTATTTATTTGTTTTAAATGTCACTTTTTCTGGAGTGTTCACCAATTCACATGGGCTTTAAAGGGATCCCCTATGCATGCTATTTAAAGAAATACCGTATTTTTCGCTCCATAAGACGCACCTGACCATAAGACGCACCTAGGTTTTAGAGGGGAAAAACAAGAAAAAAAAATATTCTGAACCAATGGACTGCAGACACAGTACAGGGGATGACCAGAGACTGCGGACATAGTACAGGAGATGACCAGAGACTGCAGACACGGTACAGGAGATGACCAGAGACTGCGGACACAGTACAGGGGATGACCAGAGACTGCGGACATAGTACAGATGACCAGAGACTGCAGACACAGTACAGGAGATGACCAGAGACTGCGGACACAGTACAGGAGATGACCAGAGACTGTGGACACAGTACAGGAGATGACCAGAGACTGTGGACATAGTGCAGGGGATGACCAGAGACTGCGGACACAGTGCAGGGGATGACCAGAGACTGCGGACACAGTACAGGGATGACCAGAGACTGCGGACAGTGCAGGGAATGACCAGAGACTGCAGACAGTGCAGGGAATGACCAGAGACTGCAGACAGTGCAGGGAATGACCAGAGACTGCAGACAGTGCAGGGAATGACCAGAGACTGCTGACCTTTGGAGAGGGAGGGGGAGCGGGTACCTGAATTTGTCAGGTACCCGCTCCCACTTCCACGGAGTTGTCCTTCCTTTCTTCTTCCCGGGCCGGCTTCTGTGACAGCCGGGTGCCCACTGCGCATGCGCGAGAAGCGCTGCGCTTTGTGAATGGCCCGGCGCATTTTGGGACCTGTTATGTGTCCCAGAAGACACCGGATCATTCACAAAGCGCAGCACATGCGCAGTGGGCACCCGGCTGTCACAGAAGCCAGCGCGGGAAGACTGTGCAGCGCTGGAGCGAGGAACAGGTAAGGCCCTGCAGGCGAGAACAGCTGAGCGGCCGGCCCGGTATTCTGACATGGTGGTGGCAGAAATACCGGACCGGCCGCTTTATATTCGCTCCATAGGACGCACTGACATTTTCCCCCCTTTTTTGGGGGGAAAAAAGTGCGTCTTATGGAGCGAAAAATACGGTAGTTTGTTTTTAATGTTGCCCTTTAAGCCTTATTTTTTACCTTGCATTGATACATGTCCTCATGGCAGTGCCAAGCTCTCCATTCCATTTGTTTGACAATCCCTTGCCTATTAACCTTGAAAATGGCCAGAAATGTTTTAAAGGTTTCACCCTTAGACTTCATTTGTTTGTTTTCTAAGGCTTCTTTCCCTATGTTGTAACCTGGTGATCTGGTCAGTACTACACCTCCTGTATTAGAGGGTCTCCACTATGGATAAAAGGAACACAGGAGCACCTTTGGATAGCAGCATTGTTCATCTGGGGAGGGGCATGTTAGATATACTAGTAGCTTTAGATACACTAACAAATTGAAGCCAAACTCCAGCTAACACTTTCTAAGTAGTTACAGCAGTTACGGCAACAGTTTTTTTCCCTTTTGGGATAAAGGTTTTACATAATTAAAAAAAAGCTGATCGTTGTACGCACCCTATCAGTGGTAAATGGTTTGTCTCTTCTGTGTAACTGCAGGGCAGCGTGTTCTGTTGAAAAGCAACAGACTTACTGGCCAGATCACCATGTGAAAATAAAGAAAAGAAAGCCTAAAAATGAAAACTATTGCACCCATCTCTGGATGAAGGAGCACAGGGGCTACAGCAGACAGCAGCATTCTTAATCTTGGGGAGAGTTAGATGTACTAGCAGATGTAAATACACTAACAAATTGAAGCCAAACTCCAGCTCACACTGCAATTACACAAGCAGTTACAGAACGTTTTTTCTTTTGGGATAAAGGTTTTACATGAATAAATAAAATAAAACAATCAAAAAAATAAACCATGCTCTCACAACCCCCTAAACAATTTTTTTTAAAAGTGTCTCAAAACATAAGTAGACATACAACTGAAAAGTTCATAAGAAAAGTACAATTAAAGTGATGAGTGCAAAAACTCCAAAAGTAATAAAAAGATGACACCAAAAAGAAATGTGCTCTTCCTCTCCACCAGATAGGTATACAGTGCACTCACCAGAAACTTATAACCCTTTTTATGCAAAGGAAGTCACATAATGCTTTATAGGTCCCCAATAGTGATCGGCCGAACACCTCCCTGTTCGGTTTGCGGTCGAACATCCGAACCTACAGAAAGTTCGACAGCGAACTTCGAACACGAACCAAACAAATGAGCGGTATCTTACTGCATCTGAGTATGTGGTAAGATACCACTCAGTTACTAAAATACCACATAAGTTATATTATTAAGTCATGCAGTATTTTAGTACTGAAGCATTCATTCATGTTTCAGCTGTCAGTGGGGTTCCCCTCTGACACCTGAATGTATAAAGAATTGTTGGCATTGCCCGATAATTCATTTTTTAAAAAAAAACAGCATGGTGTCCCCTCTCCCATCCATACCAAGCCCTTCAGGTCTGGTATAGATTTTGAGGGGAATCTCCATGCCAATTTTTTTTTTCAAATGGCTTGGGGGTCCACCACAAAATCCATACCAGATCCTTATCCGAGCATGCAGCCCAGTAGGTCAGGTAAGGGGGGGACGAGTGAGCGCCCCTTTTCCTGAACCTTAACAGGTCACATGCCATCAACATGGGGGGGGGTGCTTGTTGATGGGTACAAGGGACTCCTCCCCACAATCGTGGCCTGTGGTTGTGGGGGGTCTGCAGACAGGGGGCTTATCGGAATCTGGAAGCACCCTTTTAACCGCTACCCATTCACCAAAAAAAAGTGTAGTGTAAAAAAAGACCGGAAACAGTCTTTGACAAGTCCTTTATTAAAAATAAAAATTTAAAAAATGTCCCCTGAAGTAGATCCAATGTCAATCAATGCCCGCCGTCGCTACCCGAAAAAAGAAAAAGAAAATCCGTTCAGCTCTCGATGCTGGCTCCCGCCATCTGACAGCTGCACCCGCAATGACAGTTTGTATATACTGTCATGCCGTCACAAGGGGCGGTGTTCATCCCGTCCCCTTGTGGCATCATCTCGCGCTGTGATTGGTCAAAGCATTGCACCTGACCTGTGGTCAGGTGCATTGCTTTGACCAATTACAATGCACTGTCAGGGCCCACCGAACGCCTGTTCGTGTGTTCGCTGAACACATTAACGGCCCATGTTCGACTCGCACATGAAGTCCATCCCTAGTCCCCAACTGGCAGTCTCTCACACTAAGCCATGAAATTCAGCTTTCTGTTCCATCCAGTTGGAAATCCTGTATCTTTGGATGTTCTACAGGGTATGACTATCTTTTCTGGTGGTGGTGGCTGGATTGGTTTGCTCAATGGCGCAAGAAAATTTGGATTTTTTTTGTTAGCACAAGCGCTTTTGTGGACTTGTTTCACTTTATTAAAATGAATATAAAAAGGTCTTTTTTGGGACTTTTTTTCAAACATAAATTGCATGTGATGTATTGAAGATTTAAAGAGACATTACCAATGTTTGTGAACAGGATAGCATTTTAAATGCACTTTACAGTTTTTTTTTTAGTTTTAAAGGAATAGTACAGGATTGAATACTGCTGTGAGTTATATAATACTCCTGATGTACTGAACTTTCTGTGGAACATGATGCATTTAAGATAGCTATATTTAAATACATGCACCTCAAAGGTTATTGGAACCATTAGTCAACTATAAAGGATGTTCATACTACAGGGCTGACCAAAGTTATAGGAGATTGATCTGTCAATCTATTGATATGCTTCTATTATGTTTTTATAAATTGATTTAACCACTTGCCTACCAGGCACTTATACCCCCTTCCTTACCAGGCCAATTTTCAGCTTTCAGCGCTGCCGCACTTTGATTGACAATTGCGCGGTCATGCAACATTGTACCCATATGAAATTTTGATCATTTTTTTCTCACAAATAGAGCTTTCTTTTGGTGGTATTTAATCGCCACTGGGCGCTTTACTTTTTGCGCTATAAATTAAAAAAAGTGCAAAAAATTTGAAAAAAAAAAAGTTTATTTGTTTCTTTTATAAAATTTTTCAAACAGGTATTTTTTCTCCTTCACTGATTTGCGTTGATGAGGTGGCACTGATGGGCACTGATAGGCGGCACTGATGGGCACTGATAGGCAGCACTAAAGGGCACTGATAGGCAGTACTAATGAGGTGGCACGGATAGGCGGCACTGATAGACAGCACTAATTAGGGGTCACGGATAGGCGGCACTGATATGCAGCACTGATAGGCGGCACTGATAGGTGACACTGATGATGGGTACTGATAGACGGCACTGACTGGCATCACTTCTGGGCACTGACTGGCGGCACTGACTGGCACAACCCCTGGGCACTGACTGGTGGCACTGACTGGCAGCACTGGTGGGTGGCACTGGTGGACAGCACTGGTGGGTGGGCACAGGTGGGTGGCACTGGTGGGCACAGGTGGGTGGCGCTGGTGGGCACAGGTGGGTGGGCACAGGTGGGTGGCACTGCTGGGCACATGTAGGTGGCACTGCTGGGCACAGGTAGGTGGCACTGCAGAGTGGCACAGGTGGGGGCACTGCTGGGCACAGGTGGGGGCACTGCTGGGCACAGGTGGGGGCACCGCTGGGAATGGGTGGGCGGGGCTAGTGGGCGCACAGCTGATCGGAACTTGCGGGGGTCACTGCTGGGCACCGATCATCAGGGCACTGATCATCAGTGCCCTGATGATCGGTGCCGATCCCCGCTCTGACAACTGCCGGTTCTCGGCAGTACTTTCCTCACAATCTGACAGCGTGAGGAAAGTGCAGCCGAGAACCGGCACTTGCATTTTCCTGTGATCAGCGTGTCATTGGACACCGCTGATCACGTGGTAAAAGGCCGGTGGGATCGGCCTTTCACCACATCTCGTGATCAGCTGTGTCCGTAGGACACAGCGATCACGGAGATCGCCGGGTGCGCGCCCCCTGGGGCGCGCAGGAGAGCGCGTTCTGGGAGGACGTCATATGACGTCCACTCAGAACTGGCCGGCCGCGGTGAAGCCGTCATTCGGCTATGCGCGGTCGGCAAGTGGTTAAAGTGTGTAAGTTTATTCCTGAAAACCTTGTTTATAGCACAATATTGATATTGGTTGCTTTGTCACTTTATATATACTCTGAGGTGGTGATGGTTATATTAGTTACAATAGACATTTTGATTTTGTTCCATTGGTACAATAGTAACTAGCTCTCAAACTCAGGGTATATGAAAATGCTATTCCCTTGGATCATGAGGTGACACAATTTTTATTTCCTTTGATGCAAATTTTCCGCTGTTAAAAATTTTACTGAGGAAGGTACGTTGTCTGGCACTGGGCAATTAGATATTCACCAGCTTGTATTTAACATCTGTGATCTCACAGAGTAGAACAATGTAACAACCCATAACATTCAACACTACCTCATAACATTTCACTGTAACTGGCAGTTATAATGTCCATTTTTTTAGGCATATTTAACATATTCAGAGAGTAAAATATATTAATACCTCCTGCGCTTTAGATGAAGAAAAAACTACACTAAGCTGCCAACACCCTCCTTTGAACCAAAAAGTACATATATAAACAGAAAAAATTGGTGTGGCGCTAAGATAAATACCACTAATACCACTTATCATATACATAAACAAATAATCATGCATAAAAACATAACCCCTAACTGGGGCACGTGAATAAATACTAGTGATGGTGACACAGAAACACCATGCAAAGGGATTCCTACAGGTGATAGAAGTGCATAGATTACAGTCCACTATACACAAAGACTGCAATCCTTGAACAAACGTGAAAGTGCCACTGGTGCCACTGGTGTCACAATCCAGAAATGGTAAGAGTGCCTCCTCACCTCCCCGCACTGACCACAAGGGCCAATACGCCTTTGCACCTTATAGGTGTAATCCTCGAGTGCCAGCCGGTAAGGTCCACACTGGATGCTATCTCAGACGCTGTGCTCCCAAATACCAAATCCAGCTGCTTTATAATGGTGGTAGTAGACCACCAGATGATGCTCAGAGATATAAAAAGAGACTTGCATAGGGTCAACCCTGATGAAGTCACGTGGTATTCGTGACGCAACGCGTTGGTACGCCCTGACGACACTTCCGGTACGCGGTGACGTCACTTCCGACGCACGCGCCATATTGGGACTCCGGGTACACCCATAGCACGAGGAGACAGGACGAGCATTCTAAGGCTATAATTTTTGATGTGGATATGTGAGTGGACATTTTAATTGCTTATAATCTTATTAATAAATATTACGGTATCACGCTATGGCAAGTCTCTTTTTATATCTCTGAGCATCATCTGGTGGTCTACTACCACCATTATAAAGCAGCTGGATTTGGTATTTGGGAGCACAGCGTCTGAGATAGCATCCAGTGTGGACCTTACCGGCTGGCACTCGAGGATTACACCTATAAGGTGCAAAGGCGTATTGGCCCTTGTGGTCAGTGCGGGGAGGTGAGGAGGCACTCTTACCATTTCTGGATTGTGACACCAGTGGCACCAGTGGCACTTTCACGTTTGTTCAAGGATTGCAGTCTTTGTGTATAGTGGACTGTAATCTATGCACTTCTATCACCTGTAGGAATCCCTTTGCATGGTGTTTCTGTGTCACCATCACTAGTATTTATTCACGTGCCCCAGTTAGGGGTTATGTTTTTATGCATGATTATTTGTTTATGTATATGATAAGTGGTATTAGTGGTATTTATCTTAGCGCCACACCAATTTTTTCTGTTTATATTTAACATATTGCTGTATGGAAAGTCTTTATGTGAAAATGTAGTTAATGTTAATATTAAAGTGGGTTTCTTGTACACAAGGGAAAACACACTGAGTGGAATGAATTTCCTTCTATAAAATGGAACATTTATGTGGGCTGTTGAGGCCTTTAACATTCACAGATGTGATTTTGAAATGTATATTTATGTACATTAGCTGAGCTTGTTAAGGGTTGTTCACATTCTAATTTTGAGAATTCGGTAAAGGAAGGAAAATTTGTATTTGATGTTTGAGTCTCTTGGAATGTAATTTGTAATTGACACTTATTGTACATGACCAATGGAGGATGAGGAATCCTTAGCGATATGTAGTGCTGTTAAGATTCTTGGTATCTTGGAACAGGTCTCCTTTGAAAACGTAAACTCAACATACAAAGAGTTTAGAAAATGTAACCTAAAACATTGTTGCACCAAGTTTATTCATTATTACTTGCTTTGGATCAAAATTTTCCCCATTCGAGGGTTACTTTCACAGGCATAAAGTTTTTTTTTGTGAGTGGTACCTTCATTGGTATACTATTCCATGGTTTTAGGATGTCTAGACATTCTCCATTGTCTTGACTGTATGAGATTTGCCATCTCATGTAATAAGCAGTTTAACAAGGCAGCCCCAATGGTAAGGGATTTGATTATTGTGTACACACTTGGTTACACTAATCAGATTTTTCCTCTGTTTTAGTGTATATTGGTATAGTCCTGCATAAAATGGTATGCTCGCAAATCTTTAAGGGAGATTCCTAGCTGGTGAAAAAATGTTTTACTTGTATGTAGTAGAAAAGAATGCATACTACAACCTCTGGCAAAAAGTATGGAATCATCATTCTTGGAAAATGTTCATTCAATTGTTTGTGTAGAAAAAAAACAATCACAGACATGCCTCTAAACTATTTTCATTTAACATTCCAACCTTCTGGCTTTAACCACTTACCCTCCTGAGGATTTACCCACCTTAATGACCAGGCTTCTTTTTGCTACTCGGCGCTGCACTAATTCAACTGATAATTACGCGGTCATGCAATGCTGTACCCAAATGAAATTTATGTCTTTTTTTCACACAAATAGAGCTTTCTTTTGGTGGTATTTGATCACCTGTGCGCTTTTTATTTTTCACGCTATAAACAAAAAAAGACTGAACATTTTGAAGAAAAACTATATTTTTTACTTTCGGCTATAAAAAATATATAGTAAACTCAAAGTTAGTTATAAATTTAGGCCAAAATGCATTCTGCTACATGTTTTTGGTTTAAAAAAATCCCAATAAGTGTATATTGATTGCTTTGTGTGAAAGTTATAGCGTCTACAAACTATGGTATATAGATATTGCAATTTACGCCATTTTTTTGCTATACAGTACTGCCCTAGTTTAACTGACAATTGTTCATGCAATACGGTACATACTGTAAATGAAATTTATTTCCTTTTTTTCACATAAGTAGAGCTTTATTTTGGTGGTATTTTATCACCTATGCGCTTTTTATTTTTGGTGCTATAAACAAAAAAAGTTTTCAGAAAAAAATGTTTTCAAAAGCTTTTCCATTCTGACTGCTCATCACAATTCTTGAGGTGCTAAAATACCAGAACAGTACAAACACCCCCAAATGATGCCTTTTCGGAAAGCAGATACCCTAAGCTATCTGCTGAGAGGAATATTGAGTCCATGGAAAACTTATTTTTTTTCCACAAGTTTCTGGAAAATGACAAAAACTTTTTTTTTTTACACAAATTTGTCATTTAAATTATATATTTCTCACACAAGTCATGGGTATATGTGGAATTACACCCCAAAATACATTCTGCTACTTCTACCGAGTATGGGGATACCACATGTGTGAGACTTTTTGGGAGCCTAGCCACATACAGGAGCCTGAAATCCAATGACCACTTTGAAAGCCTGAAGGTGAGTAACTTCCTCATTTCACTTCCTCACTACCTATCACAGTTTTGTAGGCCCTGAAATGCCAGGATAGCACCAAACCCCCCAAAATTACCCCTTTTTCGAAAGTAGACACCCCAAGGAATTTAAAATGAGACATGATGAGTATTTTGCAGATCTCATTTTTTCTCACAAGGTTTTGAAATATAAAAAAAGAAAAGATAAAATATGTTTTTGGTTTTTTTCTTCAAATTTCAAAAACCTGTGGCAACAAACGAGATCTGAAAACTACTCACCATGCTTCTGATCAAATTCCTTGGGGTGTCTACATTCCAAAAAGTGGTCATGGGGGGGGGGGGGGTTGGTGCTATCCTGGCATTTCAGGGCCTCCGAAACTGTGGTAGGTAGTCAGGAACTGTAATGAGGAGATAAAGCCCTTTAAAAGCCTGATGGTGCTTATTGGATTTTGGGGTCATGTACTTGGCTAGACTGCCAAAATGTCTCTCACATGTGGTACCCCCATACTCAGGAGAAGTAGAAGAATGTATTTTTGGGAGTAATTCCACATATACCCATGGCATGTGTGAGCAATATATCATGTGACAATTTTGTGTAAAAAAAAAGAAAAAAATGTTTGTCATTTTCCAAAAATTTGTGGTAAAAAAAATAAAATTCTTCTATTGATTCAACATGGCTCTCAGCAAATAGTTTGGGTGTCTACTTTCCAAAAAGGGGTCGTTATGCCACACATCACTCACTCTTCTAACCACCTGAAGATCAAGCCTTTTCTGACACTTTTTGTTCACATGAAAAAAATCTGTATTTTTTGCTAGGAAATTAATTTAAACCCCAAATAATATATTTTTTTTTTAAAGCAAACACCCTAGTGAATAAAATAGTGGGTGCTGAAATTTTTTACGTCACATAGTACTCACGCAGCGATTTTTAAAACGCAATTTTTTTTAAAAAAATACACTTTTTTTACTTTTAATGCACAAAAACACTAAATATTGGCCAATTATTTGGTAAAATATAAAAGATGATGGTATGCCCAGTAAATAGATACTAAACTTGACATGCTTTAAAACTGTTCATGCCCCGTGCAATGGCGACAAACTGCATACGTTTTTAATATCCATAGGCAATGTTTTAAAAGCCTTTACAAGCTACCATTTTAGATTTACAGAGGGGGTCTAGTGTTATAATGTCTACCCTTGATCTGATGTTCGTGGCGATACCTCACATGCATGGTGCAACCACTATTTCCATACTGGCACAGGGTCAATGCTCACGAACGCAGATGCACGCGTGCGCAGGGGGGGGAGGGGCGAGGGTACTTTTTTTTAGGTTATTTTGATTTTTTGTATTATTTTTACACTGTCCCTTCATTTTTTTTTTTGATCACTTTTAATGCTATTACAGGGAATGCAAATATCCTCTATAACTTCAATGGGCATTGTCATATATTGTTTTTTGAGAAATCTGGGTTCTATCAGACTCTAGATATCTCCTCTGCCCTTACATTATCTAATCAAACCAAGATCGGTGTGATCAGATGCTTTCTGAATTTACAAATGGCGCTGTTTATATCCTGTGAAACTGAAGTGATGAAATGCTCGTAGCTTCCAGCTTCTTAGAGTATAGAGATGATTGGCACAATTCTGGTCTCCAATCAGCTTTTGTGCGTTTTGTTTTGTTTTTTTGTGCTTGCACTAAGAAAAACAGATGTGATTGCTGTGTCATAACATTGCATTTCTTCAGCGCTTCCAAAAAAGAATGGGGTAAATCTCTAAGCTCTGAATTGTTTATTTTAAAAATATTTTTAAAAAAGAGCTTAAAATGTTTTAAATTGCGTTTTGCCTAAGCCAGTGGGCTCTAATTGCAAGGCCCTTGAAGTGAACCCTCCACTGACTTTTAATTCATGCATCCCTCAAGAAGTATTTCAGGGATAACTGTCTCCCTCTTGATTTCCAAGTAACTTTTGGGAAGGTGCCTAAAGCTACCATAATAGGAGAAATTATTCATCTTTCAGGTAAAAAAAAAAATATTTCTAGTATATGTCCACTCTGAACTGTACACAATAAGTATTTGTTCAGAATAACATTTGAATCAATAACATTTATTTATCTTTGATAAAGATTGTAAACGGTAATAAAATTGTGGACATTCAAAAAATGAAAATGACAAAACACTATTTTTAACCACTTGCCCTTCTGAGGATTTACCCCCCTTCCTGACCAGGCCATTTTTTGCTTTACAGTGCTGCGTTACTTTAACTGACAATTGCGTGGTTATTCAACGCTGCACCCAAATGAAATTTACATCCTTTTTCCCCCCACAAATTGGGCTTTCTTCTGGTGGTATTTGATCACCTGTGCATTTTTTATTTTTTGCACTATAAAAAAGAGGCTTACAATTTTGAGAAAAAAAACAATATTTTTAACTTTTTGCTATTAAACATGCTCAGTAAAAAAAATTTTTAAATCTAATTTCATCATAAATTTAGGCCAAAATGGATTCTGCTACATGCCCTTGCTAAAAAAAAAATCCCAGAACGTGTAAATTAATTGGTTTACGTGACAGTTATAGTGTATACAAATAGGGGTATAGATACTTGAATTTTTTAAATTTTTGTTATTTTTACTAGTAATTACCAACGCGATCACCAACTTATAGTGGGACTGCAGGGGGCATTCTGACGCTGGGGGGAACTGACTTGGTATCACTGACATCCCCAGTAATACCAATACTGTGATCAGTGCTAAAAAAAGCACTGACACTGTACTAATGGCACTGGGCAGGAAGGGGTTAACATGAGGGGTGATCAAAGGGTTAGCAGTGTGCTTTGTGTTGTTTTACTTTGTGCTGTATGTCTGTGCTTCACTGTAATCACACTGCTTTGGATGGCTGTGCTGTTCACAGCCATCCAAAGCAGTGTGCATGAGTTGACAGGGAGGAGAACTGTATTGTTTATATACAGTTCTCCTCCCTGTTGGAGAACCTTGGCAATCACTGGGTGCCGGCGAGTAATCACTGGCTGGGACCCAGTGATTGACAGCTGCGAATGGCAAAGAAGGTAGGGCGCACTCACGTCCCCTACCCGGACATGCAAAATCATATATATATATATATATATGTGATTTTGCACACCCGTGCTGCCCTGTAGCAGTATATCTGCTATTGGGCAGTCGGGAAGTGGTTAAAAGAGTTAATTTACTAAAGGCAACCTGTTCGCTGGGCAAGATAATTTTTACTTTGCAAAGGAAGTTAGTAAATGAGGTGAAGCTCTGTTAACTTCCATCATCCAGTCATGTGCACACAAAAAAATCTTTTTTCTATTTTTCTTACATGTGATTGGTATACTTTGCAAAGCAAATTTTCAACTCATTAATGAATCTGAGGGCAAATCACCTAAAGTGAACAGTTTGTTTTATTTTTTAGTAAATCACCCCCATTGTTTTCCAAAAAACAGTTTCTACGGAATGTATAGTGTATGTATGAATGTATTTTCTTTATTTATGTTCAGGACTAAAGTATTGCTCAGTAATAGCATACATCAGATTTCTAGTGGCATTTTTCAGAGCTAAAGGAATCAGTATTGGGAAAAAGAGACATTTTGAATGTCTTTGCACCAAATATAAGAATACATTTCCAGTGTTTCTGTTTTTGGGTATTACATTTACCCTGAGGAAAGGTAATTGTATTTTTAAAATTATTAAATAAATATTGCATTTTTGTGGTAAATAATATTTTAGGGATTTATTAAATTTCTATTGAATATGCCTTTTTGATATTAATAAATCATAAATAAAAAAATGCATGAACACAGTAAGAACACTAACATCTCCAGATGCAAAAACCAAACCACGCTCACTGTGTGTTTTACAAATCCGATTCTTGGTGTGGCTCCTGACCAAGCCCAGTGATATCATAGGGTCTTCCTCCAGACTCTTTTTTTTTCAAAATGGACTTTATCAAGAGATTAGTAATAGATATGAATTATACATATACATTTTTTTTATGATGTAACAAATACAGAAGTAATTGTATGATTTTTTTTTTACCCTTAATTAAAAATTAAAAGATATCTGTTCCGGATTAAGCACATATTAATTATGTTTTTGGAGTTTTATTAATGCTTAAAAGAAAAATGTATATATTCAGTATATGTTCTGTATTTTTTAAACATTTACAGTATTTTTTGCTGTGGTTAAAATGTTAAGGGGGAAACTTTTAAAAAATAATATTCTGTTCACAGAGAGATAATTTTTATAATGAATATCATCAGTTAATTAAAAATAAATGCTTAGAACTATTGTAAAGTGAAATTCTAGAGAATATTACATAGAACAATGAGCAAAGGATATTAATATTAATATACATAAGCTATTTCTTTTTAAAAGTATTATATTTTAACACTATTTTGTGAAAGAAGGAGCTTTAAATATCTATTAGATATACTGTCACATCACAAATTACTGTACGTGTGACAATATACAGACTGTTACATATGTTTTTATGTGTCATATCCCACATGGGTGGTAATCAGCAGCCTTATTTAAATCCTCCGATCAGGCTTCCCCCAATATACATTTGCTAGGTTTAGTGACCATTTAGGGTGCACTAAACTATCTACTGTAAAGAAAGGGGAGGGGCATATAAGGAATTGTCCCCAAGCTGTGCTCTCTCTCTGTCCTGGGACACAAAAGCAGTCAGTATGACCAGACCTGAAGCTGGGAGGTAAACTAACTCCATACTTCTACTGTACATTGCATTGTATGTTTTTGTGTGTGATATCATGTAACCTACTGTACAGGAACTCACACGTAGAGAATGGTACAGAAAAAGCAATCTGTATTCCATATAATAAATAGTGTGAATAGGATGCACGGTACCTCATGATGATTTATCATACATCATCCATTGAAAGCTTAATGCAAAGCATGCAATCCAAATAATATATATTAATGTTGCATAATATAAATGTTATTAGCTTCAGATGGAAAGATGACCCCAAGAATGTCAGGAATAAAACCTGACACACAAAAGGGTGTGCATCATTCATTATAAGAGGATAGTGAAGCAACTGTATTCAGCAGGTAAAAACTTGCAATAGAAAGCTACGTCAACCACTCAACAGGCAACAATATAGAGTCCGTGCACACAGGTAATAATAACATGCATACATAAATAGTGTTCACAATTCACTAAAGCTTATCGCATGAGTTGTCAGTCACATGACCACATATCACATGCAATACTGCAAATATCAATTCACTATTGCTAGTATGCGGTATTTACCAAAAATATAAAAAAAAACTTGGTAAATACCACATAAAAAGACCTTAAATTCAATTCACAAAAGGAAATAAATAATTAAATGCATGCAGTAATTAAGTAGTGGTCCAGGCATGTGGTATGTACTGGCATCTGTCCGTACTGTCATGGGTTGTTAAGGACTGGGTGGCCGTGGAGTCCCTAACAACCTATGAGTCACAAGCTGTCAGCAGGGTTCCCCACTGACACCTGAATGTAAAGAGAAAAATAAAAAGAAAAAAAAATTATTGAAAAAAGGGCATGGGGTCCCCCCCTGCATTCAAACCAAGCCCACCCTCCCTCCTCAAAGAACCTTGTCCTCATGTTGATGGGGACAAGGGCCTCTTCCCCACAACTGTGGCCTGTGGTTGTGGGGGTCTGTGGGCGGGGGCTTATTGGAATCTGTAAGTCCCCTTTAGCAAAGGGGCCCCAAGATCCCCGCCACAAAAATGACCGATTCTAATTTTGTATCTTGATGTTGAATAGGTGGTCCATGCTGATGCAAGCATACCCACATGTTTGTATGCCAAACCTACAGACCAGAATACTCTTTTTGTATATATTTTAAAAAAAATAAGAAAGCAGAGAACAGCAAAAAAATGACATTTCACACTCATTATTTTGAAACAAGTTGGATCTTTCATCACTTCAATGCACAAAGTGTAGAAATCCAAATATAACAGATATGAAGATTACATTATATTTAGGGATTATCAAAAGAAAAGCTCTCAACCATTAAATCTTACATCAGTTAGAATGATGTTCTGTAAAATGGAAATTTTACCATGGAAGCCATACAGCTCTAAAAGTCTAATCTCTATTATATACTGACAAATTTAGTTCTTCCATCTTACAAGCATGATTCACTTTCTCACACAAGCCCCTAATCGTAGGCGTATAAGTATTTTTCAAATGTTTTGGGATTATCAATGTAGATGCTTTCATTAAATTAATTAATAAAACTACCACTGAAATAATTTATGGATCCTCTGTGGTGTGTAATACCAATATGTCAACTATTTATATTTAATTTCTTGTATTGGAGTTGATATTGAGTTATGAGTTAATTGTAATATCTTATTCCTTGTTGTTAGGTCAGTTTTCCATTGAGATCCTGTTCCTATCTATGTGTATTGAAGGATCTCTTCTGTAGATGAATTGAGCCAAACATATATCTTAACCGCCTCCCGGCCGCCATATAGTAATATGACGGATGCAAGGTGGTTCTCTCGTTCTGGGAGGACGTCATATGACGTTCTGCCATTCTCACCGGCGATTGGCGGTGCTCTGTGTCCCTCGGACACAGCGGATCACCAATCCATGGAAAGAGCTGAAAATGTTGGTTTGGTCATGAGATCAGCTGTGTCCAATCACAGCTGATCACATGTAAACAGGAAAATGCTGGTTATCAGCATTTCTCTCCCCATGAGCTGTCATGCTGACAGCTCATGAGGAGAGGAGAGCCAGTAATCGGCATTCCTCGGAGGGGACATGTACACAGATCATCAGAGTACTGATGATCAGAGTGCCCTGATGATCTGTGTAGCCCCAGCAGAGCCACCTGTCAGTGTCCATCAGTGCCAGCTCTCAGTGCTCATCCATGTCACCTGCCAGTGCTCTTCAGTGCCCATCAGTGCCACATCAATGCCACATATCAGTGCCCATCTGAGCTGCCTTTCAGTGTCACCCATCAGTGCCAGTCAGTGCCACCTATCAATGCCAGTCAGTGCCACCTATCAGTGCTGCCAATCAGTGCCACCTATCAGTGCCAGTCAGTGCTGCCTATCAGTGTGCATCAGTGCCGCCTATAAGTGCTCGTCAGTGCTGCCTATCAGTGCTGCCTAACAGTGCCAGTCAGTGCCACCTAACAGTGCCAGGCAGTGCCACCAATCAGTGCCACCTATTAGTGCTGCCTATCAGTACCATATATGAGTGCTGCCTTTCAGTGCCCATCAGTGATGCCTGTCAATGCCCATCAGTGCCACCTACCAGTGCCTCCTCATCAGTGCCCATCAGTGCCACCTATCAGTGTCCATCAGTGCAGTCTATCAGTGCCTATCACTGCAGCCTCATTAGCGCACATCAGTGAAGGAGAAAAATCACTTATTTACAAAATTTTATAACAAAAACTAAGAAAAACTTTTTTTTTTTAAATTTTCTGTGGTTTTTGGTTTGTTTAAGAAAAAATAAAAAACCTAGAGGTGATTAAATACCTCTGGCTCTATATGTCACAAACAAATGATAACAATTTCATAAGGGTACAGTGTTGCATGACCGCGCAATTGTCAATCAAAGTGCAACAGCGCTGAAAGCTGGAAATTGGCCTGGGCAGGAAGGAGGTATAAGTGCCCTCTAGGCTAGTGGGTAAAAATTATACACTTTGTTGATGATGCCTTTGTATTTAATTGTTCAAATGGAGAGATCATCCTAAATGGACTAGTTTTATGAGAAATTTGCATCACATAATGCTTAATTTGAAAATAACTCCATTTCCCTGCTTTATGCTTATCAAGCGATTCAGGTTAGCATGGCAGGACCAGTCTATCATCCTAGAAAGCACAATTTTTATTTGGTATAGTTGGAAATTTGGCATCTCCATGCTTCCACTGATTAATCAATTTTGATTGGAGCCTTGGAAGTTAATTTACTAGGTGCATAGGGAAAGGGTTCCCCAAAAAGGTAGCTTCATATGCAACCATGTAGCTTTATCAAAGGGCTTTATTTGAAAAAAACAAGTTTACTAAATTGATATGTGTCCCTCCCAGACTCTGGATCAGGATAAAACCTGCTTTTTCCAACCTATTCACCTGCATTCCTTGGATAAATTCTGGGTTATTAATGCAAAGTAATGGCAAGGGTTCCAGTGAAATCTTTGCATTAGCATGAATATTATTTCCAGTTAAAGGTACTGGATACTGAGAGATGAGAATTATCTTCCTGCCTTTATGGACTTGATTCAGGGAAGTGATTGAAAAGTAAGTACATAATTTCCCTGCTTTATGCTTATCAAGCGATTCAGGTTAGCATGGCAGGACCAGTCTATCATCCTAGAAAGCACAATTTTTATTTGGTATAGTTGGAAATTTGGCATCTCCATGCTTCCACTGACTAATCAATTTTGATTGGAGCCTTGGAAGTTAATTTACTAGGTGCATAGGGAAAGGGTTCCCCAAAAAGGTAGCTTCATATGCGACCATGTAGCTTTATCAAAGGGCTTTATTTGAAAAAAACAAGACAAATGTGCGTTGCACAAATATACATACAGAAGCTGAGCACACCACCACCATAACTTAACCAATCTAAAAAGACAACTGTGCCTTGTCACCTTAGCAGCTGCTCATACAACCTTCAAACATACACACTATAAGGGAGGGGGCGAGAAGGCTAAAGATGCAACTAGGGAACATGCGAGACAATAAAGGGACCAGGGAGTTCAATCTGACCCTGGCAATGAGGAACAAATTTAAAAGTTATTTAAACATCATAAAAAGCTAACTATTAAATTATTGAATAGAAAATGGGACATTTCGTCCTTAGAGTCACATATTAAGCAGAAAGTCATACTGAGAGGACTAAGAGAGAAAGTTATCCCCGCAGAGCACCTACATACCCCTAGGTTTCTCAACAAATGGAAACAATATTGTATTGAGCATGGTCTAGGTCTGTTGAAACTGATTGTAGAGGAAGAAAGAGCACAGTTACTTGAAATTCAGGAAAAAATAGATGAAAGCACCAAAAAGCTCTAGAACCTTTCAAAGAGAACCCTGAATTCAATAAGCATAATTAATTCCTTAAAAAGGAAATTGAGAAGGTGCAAAAAAACTTACGTATCAAGAATCAACAAAAATTCGAACAAAATAAAAGATTGGGGGGGGGGGGGAAGGGGAATATTTTCAATCTTACAGGAACTAGAGGAAGGAGTAGATTTAGACTTTAAATCAAGCACACATTCTAGAAATATACAAAACTCTTCCGACAGTGAAGGGGAAGGTACTTCTAGATCTGTAGCTTTTTTAGACCAAGTAAAGATGAGAGAAATAGACCCTGGCCCAGAAAGAGGGGAAAAAAGGAAGGACTAATGGGAGGAGGAAAAGGAAAAGAATGCGAACAAGTAAGAGGGAATCCAATGAGGAACCAGAGACAGGGCAGGATGAGAAGTGAACAATAGAAAAATGGTATCGATAGCATAATGGAAACTTTTGATGAAGAGAACTCATTAAAGATATGAAGGTAGTGAATCTAATTTTCATCTAGAGCAGGGGTGTCAAACTGGTGGCCCTCCAGCTGTTGCGAAACTACAAGTCCCATCATGCCTCTACCTTTAGGAGTCATGCTTGTAACTGTCAATTTTGCAATGCCTCATGGGATTTGTAGTTTGGCAACAGCTGGAGGGCCACCAGTTTGACACCTGTGATCTAGAGGAAAGACATATCACTCTGGGGAAAAGGACAAGCCCTTTTGAAGAAATGTCCTCAATGGATGAATTTGAGGTATATAAGGTCATTAGCCTGTTCTTACTTAAGGTCCTCTTTAGGCTGTGGCATAGAAATAAGTACAAGCTGGCTAGCCAGCAAAAAGAAGATAACCTACGGGTGATGACACAGCCTGGAGATGACCTGGATCAAGAAGCCCTTATTGTCACTAAATAAATGGAAAAAACGTGCAACGATACAAATCGTGAAACTTCAATAACAAAAATAATTAATAAATAGTGAATGATGTAAGTGATAGTAATGTAAAAGTCCAAACAAAATTGCTTCTGAATAGAATATCCTTCCTCCTGTGATCACTGAGTGCTCCAACCAAAGAAATGTGCACAATTCCTTCACCAGATATCTGCTCACCTCCAGCAATGCGACCTCACATATATACCTGTTAGACTGAGCATATATATGTGAGGTCGCACTGGTGGAGGTGAGCAGATATCTGGTGGAGGAATTGTGCACATTTCTTTGGTTGGAGTACTCAATAATCACAGGAGGAAGGATATTCTATTCAGAAGCAATTTTGTTTGAACTTTTACATTACTATCACTTATATCATTCACTATTTATTTCTTAATTATTTTTGTTATTGAAGTTTCAAGATTTGTAGCGCTACACGTTTTTCCTATTTTATTTATTGATCTTGTCCATATATGAGATAGGGTTTTGTGTTATAGCAGCTATATATATTTATTTGGGTGTGTTATTTTTACATATTTTTTTATGTGCACTTTATTTTTGATCCACAGTAGCGCTCAAGATTTTTATTTTAATTCACATTATTATTATTTTGTCTCATACACTTGCTAGCAGTAGCTATGGAGGTTTTTTAAATTTTTTTGATCAAAGGGTGGATTTTGGAAGATATTTTCACTGATAAGTTAAAGATGAAGAAAATAATTGAACCACTTTGTTTCGTAAATATAGTCACTTAATGGACAAAAAAATTAATTTGTGGTGGGATTTGGCCACGATGGAGTGATACAGTAGAGAAGATATGGTCCCTAGAAAACTTAGTTGGGATTTCATCAGTGATGGACTTGAGGAGGAGGATGATGATATGGAAGAATGGTTCAAGTTCTTCAATAAGAAAGGACAAGAACTATTGGAGTTTTTGATTAAGAAGAAACAAAGAAAAATGCTTAAGATTGAAGTATTATTGAAAGAATGGTAACAAAAGATAGAACTGCTCAGACTCCATGCAGATTTCAATAAATTGTCTGATGATTTGTCTAAACATATGACCAAACAGGATTTGGATAATAAAAATAAAAAACATAAGAAATTCATAAGAGATTTAACTGATTATCAAACCAAATGTGTATTCAAATGGCAGCCACAGACCAGTACAGAGAGTGTGGCATCTACCCACACTACCCCTGAAAGAAGTACTAATATGGAGGTTAATGTAAAGGGTTAAACTCACTCCAGAAATTCTGGAGGTTTTCAGGCTTATCCTCAGTCTCAACCCTATCCACAAGCTCAAGGATATGAGCAAGGTTGGACAGATAGACCAGTTTATCCCCAATATCTTATAGGAATCCCCAATTTCAGAATAGAAGACCTCTATATTATTCAAACTTTCAAAATTATGCCCCACAGGGTCCCTATGTTGTAAACAATATGACCCAGTACAGACCGTTACCACAGAGTGTGAGGTTTAAGAAAACCCCCCACCCCTAGTATCAGGTTCCTGTTCATAATAGATGCACACCTCTTGGGAATGAGATCCCAGAGTTTTATCCCCCCTCCTTTTTTAGAAGCAATTACCCCAAGGGGAGGTCACACATGCAGGGAGAACCCATAAGAAAATCGGATGTTGAGCAGGAAGGAGGACACTGAATAAAATAGGGTAGAAATTAAAGTTTTAGATAAGGGACTCAAGTTTGCCCCCAAAAAGGGTTTGAACAAGTTTGATACTTATATTAATATCCAGAAACTTGTTCATAAGTTAAATATAAAGGCATTTTATGCCATGAATCCATATCCTATGAATGATCAAAGGATCAATGGGTCAAATACTAATTTAAGGAATAAGTCCCTATTTAATCCTAAAATAGGTGACAACAGACATACTGACATGTTAAACAAATTGGCCATAGAAGACTTGGAAAAAATGCCACTTAAAAAAGTTACAGAAGTGCATAGTATTAGCAATAGAATAAAACTCACTTGAAAATAGAAAGGAGCTTGTTATCCGCCCAGCGGATAAAGGGGGGGGGGGGCATTGTAGTGTGATCTAAACAGCAATATCTCAATGAGATGGATAAAATACTGGCAGATTTGAATACGTATAAAAAGTTATCCAGTAGCCCTACTTTTAAGAAGAGTTAGAACAGTTGATAAAGTATAGTCTAAGAAGGAAGGGAAATATTTTATTCCCTCCACTTGCAGAATACCAGTTATATACTGTATCCCAAAGATCCATAAGGATAGTTTAAATCCACCGGGACGCCCTATTTTTAATGGCATTAATTCTCTCACTGCCAGACTGGGGGAATATTTAGACCAATATTTACAACCCCTAGTGAAGCGGACAACAGCTTATTTGAAAGATACCAAACACATTTTGCAACTATTAGGAGAAAGCGATATAAAAACTGATACTATTATGCTGACAGCTGATGTAGCATCACTGTATGCCAGCATTAATCATGAGGGGGGCTATGAGAGCTGCCCACAGGGCTTTGATAAAACCAGCAGTTTGTCTAATAAACACAAAAAGTTTCTCCTGAAGTGTTTAGAGTTTTGTTTGCAGCACAGTTACTTTTGGTATCAGAATAATATTATTTACAAACATCTGGGGTAGCGATGGGCGCAAAATTTGCACCTAGCATAGCTAATATCTACATGGCTCAGTGGGAGGAGGAAGAAGCATTAAAAGAATGTTCCCCACAGCTTAGTCTTTATCATAGGTTTATTGATGACCTCATTATTCTGTGGGATGGGAGCTCACAGGATTTAGACATTATGCTGGCCAATATGAATATTAATAATAGGAATATTAGGTTAATTTGGGAGTCCTGTAAGACTCAGATACATTTTTTGGATCTAGAGCTTACTAAGGATGAGAATGGTTTTAAAAACAAAACCTTTTTTAAAAATACAGACAGAAACTTATACCTACCCAGTCATAGTTGTCATCATAAACCTTGGCTTATTAATGTTCCGAGGGGCCAGTTTATGAGATTAAAAAGAAATTGTAGCAAAGAGAAGGACTTTATACATCAGTCACAAATGCTGGCACATTGGTTCATGGAAAAGGGATATGAACAACATTTTATAAAATCAGAAAGAAAGTAAGATGTCTTGATAAAACATCTTTGTTGATAAAAACAAGGTGGATAATATCATGCAAGGGGTATCAGTCATTTTAGATTTTAATATCCAATTTAAACAAGTGGAGCATATCATTAAACAATACTGGCCCATACTTAAACTAGATAAACACCTTAATTCTGCTCTTTCAGGCACACCTAGGTTTATATATAAAAAATCCCCTACTTTGAGGGACAAATTAGTGCGCAATGTAGTTGATCCCCCTAGGGAATCTGGTTTTGCTTTCTTTAAAGCTAAAGGTTTTTTTGCCTGTGGTCGCTGTTATAGCTGCACCAGGGTTAAGAATAATAACAAAAGAAGAGTATCTTTTATCATCTCTGCGACAGGCAAGGAGTGTCTAATTAAAGATTTTGTATCTTGCAATACGGCAGGAGTGGTGTATGCCCTTTCATACCCATGTGGTATTCAATATATGGGGCGCATTAACCGCTTGCCGCCCTGCCACTGTGTATATACGTGTGCAGGGCGGCAGTGGAGCGCAAAACCACGTTTTAAAACGGGTTCCGCGCTCCCGACACTTTCGCCGGCAGTGGGCGCGCGCGCGCGCTCCCGCCGACCCGCGGGTGACACTATTTGATCCAGGAGGGATCAATCATTAGATTTCAGCCAGTGATTTCTGGCTGAAATCACATGATCGGTCCCTGTCCTATCCTGTCCTGTGTTGACATACACAGGGCAGGATATGATGTCATTCTTCTCTGCCTGGACACATTCCATTCCAGACAGAGAAGAAGACATCCAAAAAGTGAGTACACAAGCACTACACTACAGTTAGAACACTCTAGGACACATTTAACCCCCTGATCGCCCCCCCCCCTCCAGTTAACCCTTCACTGCCCTGTCACCAGTGTTACTGATCAGTGAAGCGATTTTTACTGATCAGTGTCGCTGGCGACTTCCGATAGAGTTAGCGCCCCTCCCAGATAGCGCCAGATTGCCCGCCAGTACACCAGTAATCCCGTTTAACCCCTTGATCGCCCCCCCCCTCCAGTTAACCCCTTCACTGCCCTGTCACCCAGTGTCACTGATCAGTGAACCAATTTTTACTGATCACTGTATCAGTGTCGCTGGCGACTTCCGATAGAGTTAGTGCCCCTCCCAGATAGCGCCAGTTTGCCCGCCAGTACACCAGTAATCCCGTTTAACCCCTTGATCGCCCCCCCCTCCAGTTAACCCCTTCACTGCCCTGTCACCAGTGTCACTGATCAGTGAACCAATTTTTACAGATCACTGTATCAGTGTCGCTGGCGACTTCCGATAGAGTTAGCGCCCCTCCCAGATAGCGCCAGATTGCCCGCCAGTACACCAGTAATCCCGTTTAACCCCTTGATCGCCCCCCCCCCTCCAGTTAAACCCTTCACTGCCTGTCACCCAGTGTCACTGATCAGTGAACCAATTTTTACTGATCACTGTATCAGTGTCGCTGGCGACTTCCGATAGAGTTAGCGCCCCTCCCAGATAGCGCCAGTTTGCCCGCCAGTACACCAGTAATCCCGTTTAACCCCTTGATCGCCCCCCCCTCCAGTTAACCCCTTCACTGCCCTGTCACCCAGTGTCACTGATCAGTGAACCAATTTTTACTGATCACTGTATCAGTGTCGCTGGTGACTTCCGATAGAGTTAGCGCCCCTCCCAGATAGCGCCAGATTGCCCGCCAGTACACCAGTAATCCCGTTTAACCCCTTGATCACCCCCCCTCCAGTTAACCCCTTCCCTGCCCTGTCACCAGTGTCACTGATCAGTGAACCAATTTTTACTGATCACTGTATCAGTGTCGCTGGTGACTTCCGATAGAGTTAGCGCCCCTCCCAGATAGCGCCAGTTTGCCCGCCAGTACACCAGTAATCCCGTTTAACCCCTTGATCGCCCCCCCCCCCAGTTAACCCTTGCACTGCCCTGTCACCAGTGTCACTGATCAGTGAACCAATTTTTACTGATCACTGTATCAGTGTCGCTGGCGACTTCCGATAGAGTTAGCGCCTCTCCCAGATAGCGCCAGCTTGCCCGCCAGTACACCAGTAATCCCGTTTAAACCCTTGATCGCCCCCCCAGTTAACCCCTTCCCTGCCCTGTCACCAGTGTCACTGATCAGTGAACCAATTTTTACTGATCACTGTATCAGTGTCGCTGGCGACTTCCGATAGAGTTAGCGCCCCTCCCAGATAGCGCCAGTTTGCCCGCCAGTACACCAGTAATCCCGTTTAACCCCTTGATCGCCCCCCCAGTTAACCCCTGCACTGCCCTGTCACCAGTGTCACTGATCAGTGAACCAATTTTTACTGATCACTGTATCAGTGTCGCTGGCGACTTCCGATAGAGTTAGCGCCCCTCCCAGATAGCGCCAGCTTGCCCGCCAGTACACCAGTAATCCCGTTTAACCCCTTGATCACCCCCCCTCCAGTTAACCCCTTCCCTGCCCTGTCACCAGTGTCACTGATCAGTGAACCAATTTTTACTGATCACTGTATCAGTGTCGCTGGTGACTTCCGATAGAGTTAGCGCCCCTCCCAGATAGCGCCAGTTTGCCCGCCAGTACACCAGTAATCCCGTTTAACCCCTTGATCGCCCCCCCCCCAGTTAACCCTTGCACTGCCCTGTCACCAGTGTCACTGATCAGTGAACCAATTTTTACTGATCACTGTATCAGTGTCGCTGGCGACTTCCGATAGAGTTAGCGCCCCTCCCAGATAGCGCCAGCTTGCCCGCCAGTACACCAGTAATCCCGTTTAAACCCTTGATCGCCCCCCCAGTTAACCCCTTCCCTGCCCTGTCACCAGTGTCACTGATCAGTGAACCAATTTTTACTGATCACTGTATCAGTGTCGCTGGCGACTTCCGATAGAGTTAGCGCCCCTCCCAGATAGCGCCAGTTTGCCCGCCAGTACACCAGTAATCCCGTTTAACCCCTTGATCGCCCCCCCAGTTAACCCCTGCACTGCCCTGTCACCAGTGTCACTGATCAGTGAACCAATTTTTACTGATCACTGTATCAGTGTCGCTGGCGACTTCCGATAGAGTTAGCGCCCCTCCCAGATAGCGCCAGCTTGCCCGCCAGTACACCAGTAATCCCGTTTAACCCCTTGATCACCCCCCCTCCAGTTAACCCCTTCCCTGCCCTGTCACCAGTGTCACTGATCAGTGAACCAATTTTTACTGATCACTGTATCAGTGTCGCTGGTGACTTCCGATAGAGTTAGCGCCCCTCCCAGATAGCGCCAGTTTGCCCGCCAGTACACCAGTAATCCCGTTTAACCCCTTGATCGCCCCCCCCCCAGTTAACCCTTGCACTGCCCTGTCACCAGTGTCACTGATCAGTGAACCAATTTTTACTGATCACTGTATCAGTGTCGCTGGCGACTTCCGATAGAGTTAGCGCCCCTCCCAGATAGCGCCAGCTTGCCCGCCAGTACACCAGTAATCCCGTTTAAACCCTTGATCGCCCCCCCAGTTAACCCCTTCCCTGCCCTGTCACCAGTGTCACTGATCAGTGAACCAATTTTTACTGATCACTGTATCAGTGTCGCTGGCGACTTCCGATAGAGTTAGCGCCCCTCCCAGATAGCGCCAGTTTGCCCGCCAGTACACCAGTAATCCCGTTTAACCCCTTGATCGCCCCCCCAGTTAACCCCTGCACTGCCCTGTCACCAGTGTCACTGATCAGTGAACCAATTTTTACTGATCACTGTATCAGTGTCGCTGGCGACTTCCGATAGAGTTAGCGCCCCTCCCAGATAGCGCCAGCTTGCCCGCCAGTACACCAGTAATCCCGTTTAACCCCTTGATCGCCCCCCCAGTTAATCCCTTCACTGCCCTGTCACCAGTGTCACTGATCAGTGAACCAATTTTTACTGATCACTGTATCAGTGTCGCTGGCGACTACCGATAGTGTTAGCGCCCCTCCCAGATAGCGCCAGATTGCCCGCTAGTACACCAGTAATCCCATTTAACCCCTTAATCTCCCCCCCCAGTTAACCCATTCACTGCCCTGTCACCAGTGTCACTGATCAGTGAACCGATTTTTACTGATCACTGTATCAGTGTCGCTGGCGACTTCCGATAGTGTTAGCGTCCCTCCCCTCCCTGATAGCGCCAGATTGCCCGCCAGTACACCAGTAATCCCGTTTAACCCCTTGATCACCCCCCCCTCCAGTTAACCCCTTCACTGCCCTGTCACCAGTGTCACTGATCAGTGAACCAATTTTTACTGATCACTGTATCAGTGTCGCTGGCGACTTCCAATAGTGTTAGCGCCCCTCCCAGATAGTGCCAGTTTGCCCGTTAGTGCACCAGAAATCCCATTTAACCCCTTGATCACCCCCCTCCCCCCCCCAGTTAACCCCTTCACTGCCCTGTCACCAGTGTCATTGATTACAGTGAACAGATTTTTACTGGTCACTGTATTAGTGTCACTGGTGACTTCCGATAGTGTTAGCGCCCCTCCTAGATAGCGCCAGTTTGCCCGCTAATGCACGGGATTTTTTTTTACCAAAAACATGTAGCAGAATACATTTTGGCTTAAATTTATGACTAACTTTGAGTTTACGATATATTTTTTATAGCTGAAAGTAGAAAATATTGTTTTTTTTCAAAATTTTTGTGGTTTTTTTGTTTATAGCGCAAAAAATAAAAAGCGCACAGGTGATCAAATACCACCAAAAGAAAGCTCTATTTGTGTGAAAAAAAGGACGTAATTTTCGTTTGGATGCAGCATTGCATGACCGCGCAATTATCATTTGAGTTAGTGCAGCGCTGTATAGCAAAGAAAGGCATAAATTACAGTATCTATACCATAGTTTGTAGACGCTATAACTTTCACACAAAGCAATCAATATACACTTATTGGGATTTTTTTTACCAAAAACATGTAGCAGAATACATTTTGGCTTAAATTTATGACTAACTTTGAGTTTACGATATATTTTTTATAGCTGAAAGTAGAAAATATTGTTTTTTTTCAAAATTTTCGTGGTTTTTTTGTTTATAGCGCAAAAAATAAAAAGCGCACAGGTGATCAAATACCACCAAAAGAAAGCTCTATTTGTGTGAAAAAAAGGACGTAAATTTCGTTTGGGTACAGCATTGCATGACTGTGCAATTATCATTTGAATTAGTGCAGCGCTGTATAGCAAAAAAAGGCATAAATTACAGCATCTATACGATAGTTTGTAGACGCTATAACTTTCACACAAAGCAATCAATATACACTTATTGGGATTTTTTTTACCAAAAACATGTAGCAGAATACATTTTGGCTTAAATTTATGACTAACTTTGAGTTTACGATATATTTTTTATAGCTGAAAGTAGAAAATATTGTTTTTTTTCAAAATTTTCGTGGTTTTTTTGTTTATAGCGCAAAAAATAAAAAGCGCACAGGTGATCAAATACCACCAAAAGAAAGCTCTATTTGTGTGAAAAAAAGGACGTAAATTTTGTTTGGGTACAGCATTGCATGACCGCGCAATTATCATTTGAATTAGTGCAGTGCCAAACAGCAAAAAAAGGCCTGGTCATTAAGGGGGGTAAATCCTCTGGGGCTCAAGTGGTTAAAAGGACGTTTAAAGAAAGGGTGAAGGAACATGTTCGTAATATCAGTAAGGGATTTCCTAAACATTTTGTCTCTAGATATTTTTTAGATACACACAATAAGGATTGTTCAGGATTGCAATTTTGGGGGATTGAGTCCTATAAACATAATTGAAGGGTTTTTTTTTTATAAAATAAATGTGATAATGTGATCAACATCTATTATATTGTGCTATTTGCAACTTAAATGTGTAGGAGCTGCCACTATTTATAAACCAAAAAACTTTTTGAAGTAAAAAACACCAAATAAATAAAGTGTTAAAAGTGGCGCTAAGTCAATCATAACTACAAAACCATATAATAAAAATCACATAAATGCCCATAAAATTCAATAATAATAACACAAATATGTCAAAAGTCCGTGATTACTGTAAAAAATAATTACAAACTAAAAAGGGGATTGGAAAGTCCATGAAAAAATTGTGATAAAGTAATCCAAAAGTCCATGAAAATGAATCTTCTATTTCACCATGTGCAGCAAACTGACAACAAAGTTCTCCATAGGATACCCCACATGGATGTAAACTCACCAAAAATATTTGCCTTCCACTCTCGTGGTTGGCAAATAAGCTTCTTGGGACATATTTTCCATTTAAAGATGAATACGAATCACTGAAGATAAGGATTCCACTGCATCCAAATTGACCATGTAAAACAAACAAAGACACTCCAATGGTGTAGTATGAACAAACAGATCCTTTAATAAAGTGATTGGGCCTTACTCACAAGAAAAATCAATAAAACAAGCCCGTATATTAAATCCTCTGATAAGCCTGAAGTGAACATAGACCAGGTGCTCTCACCACCTCCAGTTTGATGTTAATGGACGCCGCCGCGTCACTTCCGGTCACAGTCCACATCACTTCCGTTCACCACATCGTCATGCCCTGATGTGTTTCGTTACTACCGACTTACTCATAGGGACGACGGTGTGGTGCGGCATGGCGTGCTACTCTTTATAGACCCAGCAATCAGAGACATTAATCCTCCTATTGGTCAACTGCAATACACACCTCCATACAGAAAGTGAGGTGGGAACCTGGCAGAACTTCACATCATATATAGACACAACTATGGGCAAAACATAAAATAAACGAATTCCCCATAACAATTATGTATATACACATATTGATATGTAACACATTATATAATAATTACTAAAACAATATAAATAAAACCACAACTTTCAAACATTTCATGAGTGAATATGGGGAAACGTCCACATCCATCATCACATCTTATCTCCCCAAATTCACAAATATGATGCATGAAACAATGCTACTAATCTCCAAATACATCAGAATTAATTAACATAGAAGGTATATGCATACGTCATACAACCATGGCACCATATATATGGGAACAAAGTATCAAAACATTGCAATATAAATAACATCACCCTATAATCTATGCATTAATTATCCAAATTACATGTCGCTTATGAAACAATTGATATCCAATTCCACATTCAATCCTCCTGATGTCAAAGACTTTAAAAGATATATCCATCCAAGTGAATCCATCATACATCATTGAGGGTATAAAAAATCTAGAACAAAGGAAAGAAATTATTATCAGGCCAGCGGACAAAGGAAGGGGAGTGGTTGTCATGGACAGGGAACTCTATTCGCAGCAGTTGGAACATACAGTTGCAAGAAAAAGTATGTGAACCCCTTGGGATTACGTGGAGTTTTACATGAATTGGGCATAAAATGTGCTCTGAACGTCATCTAAGTCACAACAATAGAAGAACACAAATGTCAGGGCTCCAGGGTATGACCAGAGGTATGTGAACTGACGCAGGGAAACGCAGGCTTCAGATATGTTATAATAATAATATTTATTATCAGCTGCACAAATAAACAAACACAATGCAAACAAGCTAACCTTAAGCTAATAGGTACACAGAGCAAACAAACAAACAAACCAATAGGTACACAGTGCAGTCAGGGCTGGAGAGGTGGAATGGTCAGGCAGGCCAAGCCCACAGCACGGATTTCCTCAGGGCGCGGGGTCTAAGTCCCAGCCTGCTATTCACCAGGGCCCCTGATGGTGGGGATGGACTTGGTGCAGACTGGAACCAGATCGCGACCCCTGAGTGCGTCCGGCTGTGGTAGAGTGTGCTGGCAGGTCCAGGTCCGAGCGGGATGGATGGATGGATGACAGTCAGGAGCGACGTGGTCAGACTAGCCGGGTCAGTAACGGTGGGGACAGGCACGGTACAAGCAGCAGACAAGGGTAGTCAGGTCACACGCCGGGTTCAGTAACTCACGGGCAGCACGGTACGAGGATCAGGCAGAAGGATGGTCAGGGACGAGCCGGGAGTCAGAGCAGGAGAATGTCAGCATGGATCAGAACAGGCAGGGTCGGCAACAAGGAACGCACTACAGGAACACAGGAATCAGGAACAGGAACACAGGTTTACAAGGTACAGGGGCCCATGGAAAACACACACCAAGGCGCAGACTGCAGGTCTGGCCATCCCTTAAATACACCTGCATAATCAGCTTCAGGTGTTTGGCTGGCTGCAGGGTTGAGTCTCTGATTGCTGAGAGCACCCGCTGGCCAGCCCTGGTACTGCAGCCCACAAGGCAGGTGAGTCCCACCATTACTGGCAAGTCCATTCCTGACAGTACCCCCCCCTCAAGGAGCGGCCTCAGGACGCTCCAAACAGTCCTAGCTGGGCAAAATGTTCCACCGCTCGGGTCCGGTAACTGGCGGGATATCAAAGACTGGCACATCGGGCAGGACTCCGGGCAGCGGCACATCGGGCTGGACTCCGGGCAGCGGCACATCGGGCTGGACTCCGGGCAGCGGCACATCGGGCTGGACTCCGGGCAGCGGCACATCGGGCTGGACTCCGGGCAGCGGCACATCGGGCAGGACTCCGGGCAGAGGCACATCGGGCAGGACTCCGGACAGAGGCACATCGGGCAGGACTCCGGGCAGAGGCACATCAAGCTGGATTCCGGATCACCAGGCGGAGCAGCAGGCACCGGGCCACCAGGCGGAGCAGCAGGCACCGGGCCCCCAGGCGGAGCAGCAGGCACCGGGCCCCCAGGCGGAGCAGCAGGCACCGGGCCACCAGGCGGAGCAGCAGGCACCGGGCCCCCAGGCGGAGCTGCGGGCGCCGGGCTCCCCGGCGGAGCAGCAGGCAGCGGGCAACCAGGCGTCAGGTCATTTGGCTCGCCAGCGGGCACCGCGTCATCTGGCAAGGCAGTGGGCACCGAGTCACCAGGCACGACAGTGGGTTCCGAGTCAACTGGCACGACCACGGGCACTGGGTCAGACATTGGATCGTCTGGCTCGACAGCGGGCATCGGGTCACCAGGCATCAGGTCATTTGGCTCGACAGCGGGCACCGCATCATCTGGCAAGGCAGTGGGCACCGAGTCACCAGGCACGACAGTGGGCTCCGAGTCAACTGGCATGATCGCGGGCACTGGGTCAGACATTGGATCGTCTGGCCCGACAGCGGGCATCGGGTCACAAGGCATGACAGCGGGCACTGGGTCACCAGGCATCAGGTCATTTGGCTCGCCAGCGGGCACCGCGTCATCTGGCAAGGCAGTGGGCACCGAGTCACCAGGCACGACAGTGGGCTCCGAGTCAACTGGCATGACCGCGGGCACTGGGTCAGACATTGGATCGTCTGGCCCGACAGCGGGCATCGGGTCACCAGGCATGACAGCGGGCACTGGGTCATCAGGCATGGGATTGTCTGGCTCGACAGCGGGCATCGGTTCACCAGGTATGACAGCGGGCACTGGGTCACCAGGCATCAGGTCATTTGGCCCGCCAGCGGGCACCGCGTCATCTGGCAAGGCAGTGGGTACCGAGTCACCAGGCACGACAGTGGGCTCCGAGTCAACTGGCATGACCGCGGGCACTGGGTCAGACATTGGATCGTCTGGCCCGACAGCGGGCATCGGGTCACAAGGCATGACAGTGGGCACTGGGTCATCAGGCGTTGGATCGTCTGGCTCGACAGCGGGCATCGGTTCACCAGGTATGACAGCGGGCACTGGGTCACCAGGCATCAGGTCATTTGGCCCGCCAGCGGGCACCGCGTCATCTGGCAAGGCAGTGGGTACCGAGTCACCAGGCACGACAGTGGGCTCCGAGTCAACTGGCATGACCGCGGGCACTGGGTCAGACATTGGATCGTCTGGCCCGACAGCGGGCATCGGGTCACAAGGCATGACAGTGGGCACTGGGTCATCAGGCGTTGGATCATCTGGCTCGACAGCGGGCATCGGGTCACCAGGCATGACAGCGGGCACTGGGTCATCAGGTACCGGATTGTCTGGATCGACAGTGGGCATCGAGTCAACTGGCCAAATAGGATCATCAGGCTGGATCAGTTCATCAGGCGGCTGGGTAGAAACATCATGCTGGGTAGAGACATCAGGCTGAATGGAGGCATCAGGCTGAATGGAGGCATCAGGCTGAATGGAGGCATCAGGCTGGGTAGAGGCATCAGGCTGGGTAGAGGCATCAGGCTGTATAGAGGCATCAGGCTGAATTGTGGGCGCTGGGGCACCAGGCTGCACCACAGAAGGCAGGTTCTCAGATGGGAGGCTGACCGGTTTGGATACTGGCAGGATGGTATTGGTTGGAAAGAACTTTCGCCTTTTCCTGGTTTTAGTTACCAGAGCACCAGAGCACTGTAAGTAAGCGCAGGTTTGTAAACGGATGGAGCAGCTGGAGACAGAGAAGAGCTGGAGGGTGGAACAGGGGAGGGAACAGTTGCTACAGAGGGCTTCTTTACAGGGTTAAAGGCAGGATAGGTGCAGCGAGTGGGAACAGGGTACTGACATGCGGTAGATAGCAGGGTATACTGGGCTGTAACTGGAGGTGCTGTTGGGAATGCAGGAATAGAGCTTTGAAGAAATAGATTAAAAGCAGGACTGGGTTTTTGCAAGCTGACTGAGGCTGGGTGTAACAAATCTGACCATGTCTGCAGTACGGGTTGAACAAAGCTCCGCTTACACAAAGCCTGTCTGACCAAAGACTGCACTGCGTTTATGGTATCAGAATCAAAAAGTCATTCCTGCTTTCAGGGGTACCAGATGAAGCCAACTCTACACAAAGCTGAATCAAAGGTTGCACCTCAGAGAACTCTGTGCCCTGATCTACTAGAACATGAGCAATCCGTATACATTCTAGCAGTTGATCCTGGGTATACTAACTCAGAGCCTGATAAGCATATTCTCTGGCATCAAAAACCAGCAGCGACAAATACACCACCTCATCAAGATCCATTCTTCCCAGCAACAAGCCAAGATGGCTTCCCTGTGCAGCCACTTCTGGTCAGGATTGGCCTTGGTGTAATGTCAGGGCTCCAGGGTATGACCAGAGGTATGTGAACTGATGCAGGGAAATGCAGGCTTCAGATATGTTATAATAATAATATTTATTATCAGCTGCACAAATAAACAAACACAATGCAAACAAGCTAACCTTAAGCTAATAGGTACACAGAGCAAACAAACAAACAAACAAACCAATAGGTACACAGTGCAGTCAGGGCTGGAGAGGTGGAATGGTCAGGCAGGCCAAGCCCACAGCACGGATTTCCTCAGGGCGCGGGGTCTAAGTCCCAGCCTGCTATTCACCAGGGCCCCTGATGGTGGGGATGGACTTGGTGCAGACTGGAACCAGGTCGCGACCCCTGAGTGCGTCCGGCTGTGGTAGAGAGTGCTGGCAGGTCCAGGTCCGAGCGGGATGGATGGATGGATGACAGTCAGGAGCGACGTCGTCAGACTAGCCGGGTCAGTAACGGTGGGGACAGGCACGGTACAAGCAGCAGACAAGGGTAGTCAGGTCACACGCCGGGTTCAGTAACTCACGGGCAGCACGGTACAGAGAATCAGGCAGAAGGGTGGTCAGGGACGAGCCGGGGGTCAGAGCAGGAGAATGTCAGCATGGATCAGAACAGGCAGGGTCGGCAACAAGGAACGCACTACAGGAACACAGGAATCAGGAACAGGAACACAGGTTTGCAAGGTACAGGGGCCCATGGAAAACACACATCAAGGCGCAGACTGCAGGTCTGGCCATCCCTTAAATACACCTGCATAATCAGCTTCAGGTGTTTGGCTGGTTGCAGGGTTGAGTCTCTGATTGCTGGGAGCACCCGCTGGCCAGCCCTGGTACTGCAGCCCACAAGGCAAGTGAGTCCCACCATTACTGGCAAGTCCATTCCTGACAACAGTCTGCTGAACATAATACTACACAAACATTAGATGTTGCCATGGTTTAATTGCACATAACGTGTAAACATTCACAGTGCAGGGAGGAAAAAGTATGTGAACCTTTGGACTTAATACCTGGTTGACCCTCCTTTGGCAGCAATAACCTCAACCAAACGTTTCCTGTAGTTGCAGATCAGACCTGCACAACGATCTGGAGTAATTTTGGACCACTCCTCTTCACAAAACTGTTTCAGTGTAGCAATATTCTTGGGATGTCTGGTGTAAATCGCTCTCTTAAGGTCATGCCACAGCATTTCAATTGGGTTGAGGTCAGGACTCTGACTGGGCCACTCCAGAAGTCGTATTCTGTGCTGTTGCAGCCATTGTTTTGTTGAATTACTTGTATGCTTTGGGTCATTGTCCTGTTGCATCACCCATCCTCTGCGGAGCTTCAGTTGGGGGACAGATGGTCGTACGTTTTCCTGCAAAATGTCTTGATAAACTCTGGAATTCATTTTCCCATCAATGACATCAATCCGTCCAGGCCCTGAAGCAGCAAAGCAGCCCCAAACCATGATGCTCCCTCGGCCATGTTTTACAGTGGGGATGAGGTTTTGATGTTGGTGTGCTGTGCCTTTTTTTCTCCACACATAGTGTTGTATGTTCTTCCCAAACAACTCAATCTTAGTTTCATCTGTCCACAGTATATTTTGCCAGTAGTGCTGTTGCAAACTTCAAACGTGCTGCAATATTCTTTTTGGACAGCAATGGCTTCCTCCGTGGTATCCTCCCATGTACTCCATTCTTGTTTAATGTTTTCCTTATTGTAGATGTGTCAACAAAAATGTTAGTATGTGCCAGAGATTTCTGTAGGTCTTTAGCTGACACTCTGGGATTCTTCTTTACCTCATGCAGCATTCTGCGCTCTGCTCTTGCAGTCATTTTTACAGGACGACCGCGCCTAGGGAGAGTAGCAACAGTGCTAAACTTTCTCCATTTGTAGGCAGTCTGTCTTACCGTGTACACATGAACATCAAGGCTTTTGGAGATACTTTTGTAACCCTTTCCAGCTTCATGCAAGTCAACAATTCTTGATCGTAGGTCTTCTGAGAGCTCTTTTCTGCGAGGATGGTTCATATCAGACAGTGCTTCTTGAAACCAGTAAACCCAAAACAGGTGTGTGTTTTTTAAGGGCAGGACAGCTGTCAGCAACACATCCAATATCATCACACTGATTGGAGTCAAGGTTGGCTCACTCCTGGCTCCAATTAGCTCTGGGAGAAGTCATTAAGCTAGTGCCTCACATACTTTTTCCTCCCTGCACTGTGAATGTTTACATGTTATGTGCAATTAAACCATGGCAACATCTAATGTTTGTGTAGTATTATGTTCAGCAGACTGTGTTCTTCTATTGTTGTGACTTTCATGACGTTCAGAGCACATTTTATGCCCAATTCATGCAAAACTCCACGTAATCCCAAGGGGTTCACATACTTTTTCTTGCAACTGTATGTTGGCAGATAGTAGTACATATTCTTGTCTAGTCAAAGATCCCACTCCCATATGTAGACAGGAATTAAAACATTATTGAATTAGGTTATCGCACCCATGTATTGACTAGAAAAGAGAAGACGTATCTGATTCTGAGTAGTTCTAGGATACCGACAATTTATACCTTGCCAAAAATTCATAAAGACGCATTGAATCCTCCAAGCCATCCTATTGTGGAGGGAATAGGCTCTGTCACAGTGAGATTGGGACAGTATCTGGATAAATTCCTACAATCCAGTTTAATTCAAAGCAAGGTATACTTGAGAGATACCAAGGATTTACTCCAACTTCTGGATAAAATACAAAAATGATAAAGATATTTTTCTGATAACACCGGACGTAACTTCACTGTATACCATCATTAGCCATGACGATGCAATGTTAAACCTGAATTGGGCTCTTAGTAAAAGAGATGCCCTTCCCTACAATTATAAAATTTTTGGGGGGAACGCTCTTGACTTTTGTTTAAGTCATAATTATGTCTGGTTCAATAAAACATTTTACAGTCAAGTGGAGTAGCCATGGGAGCAAAGTTTGCTCCCACTCTCGCAAGTATTTGTATGGCAGAGTAGGAGGATAGATTTGTATTTTGGATACCTCAACCAGAATTCATTTTTTCAATCTCCATAGATTTATGGCTAAGTTAAATAATAATAGTAATGCTATCAAATTAGATTATCAGTGTAGTCAGGAATCTATTCACTTTCTAGATGGTACTGTACAGAGAGTGAACAATGCATGACACCAACGATGAAGTCACGAGTTACAGTGACGTAACGCGTAGATACGCCATGACGCAGCTTCCGGTCCGGTCCGCGGTGACGCACATCTGGTGTGGCCGCCATCTTAGTACACCTGGACAAGCCTGAACCCATGCAGTATATTCATGCATGCGGTTTACCGTTGATGTGAACTACTATTCAATGTGAGTGAGCATTGTCTACTTTAATAAAAGTACTTATACTTTACATGGCTTACTACACTATGAAGGATTTTTTTCTCACTCATCATGGTTTATGATGAGTGGTATACTTAGTTGATGGCAGTACCCAGAGAGTCCTGAATACATACCCACCTGCTGAGGGGTCCACGGAAGGTCCACTGAAGATACTTACCATTATTGGATAAAGATCCTATAGTGATCTTAAAGGCGTGAGGGCCCATTGGGTCGCAGAGTTAAGGTGAGGGGGCAATCTAGCCACAGGAGGAGTGTGTAGACACCATCACTGGATATCACCTCTGTTATCACTACTTGCATGAATTCATCTCAAGTGGAGCACGATTATGTATGAACTGTTGCATTACACCCTGTTCCAAATTTTTATGCAAATTCTATTTAAGTGTCACCAAGATTAAATATTTTGTTTTTCAGTTTAACTCATGGATGGCATTGTGTCTCAGGGCTCTTTTGATCACTGAAAACAATCTCGGACACCTGTGATAATTAGATTGGCAGGTGAGCCCAATTTAAGGAAAAACTACTAAAGGAGGGTGTTCCACGTTATTAAGCAGAGCACCATTTTCAAGCAATATGGGGAAGAAAAAGGATCTCTCTGCTGCCAAAAAGAGTGAAATAGTTCAATGCCTTGGACGTGGTATGAAAACATTAGATATTTCACGAAAACTTAACAGTGATCAGCGCACTATTAAGAGATTTGTGGCTGATTCAGAGCACAGACGGGTTCGTGCAGATAAAGGCACATTGAGGAAGATTTCTGCCAGATCCATGCATTGGATCAAGAGAGCAGCTACTAAAATACCATTACATAGCAGCAAACAGATATTTGAAGCTGCTGGTGCCTCTGGAGTCCCACGGACATCAAGGTGTAGAGTCCTCCAGAGTCTTGCAACTGTGCATAAACCTTCTATTCGGCCACCACTAACCAATGCTCACAAGCAGAAATGGCTGCATTGGGCAGAAAAATATGTGAAGACTAATTTTCACAGTCCTGTTCACTGATGAGTGCCGTGCAACCCTGGATGGTCCAGATGGATGGCGTAGTGGATAGTTGGTGGACGGCCACCCTGTTCCAACAAGGCTGCGACATCAGCAAGGCGGTGGTGGAGTCATGTTTTGGGCCAGAATCATGAGAACAGAGCTGGTCGGCCCCTTTAGGGTCCCCGAAGGTGTAAAGATGACCTCTGCAAAGTATGTGGAGTTTCTGACTGACCACTTTCTTCCCTGGTACAGAAGGAAAAACTATGCTTTCCATAATAAAATCATCTTCATGCATGAGAACGCACCATCTCATGCTGCAAAGAATACCTCTGCATCAATGGCTGCTATGGGGATAAAAGGAGAGAAAGTCATGGTGTGGCTTCCATCCTCCCCTGACCTCAATCCTATTGAGAACCTTTGGAGCATCCTCAAGCAAAGATCTATGAGGGTGGGAGGCAGTTTACATCCAAACAGCAGCTCTGGGAGGCTATTCTGACACCTTGCAAACAAATTCAAGCAGAAACTGTCCAAAAACTTACAAGTTCATTGGATGCAAGACTTGTGAAGCTGCTATCAAATAAGGGGTCCTATGTTAAAATGTAACGTGACCTGTTAAAATGTTTAAAAAGTTAAAATGTGTTAAAAGTTTGATTGAAATAGCTTTTGATTTCAGTAAATATGCTGCAAACACAACAAATGACAATTTTAAGTTCTTTATAACCTATAAAGTGTTTTGAAACTTACTGTGCGTAATAATTTGGAACAGTGCATTGTAAGTTTTTTATGTTTAAAAGAAATACTGTTATTAGGAGGTTTGTTCAATAAAATTTGAATTGTACTCTTAATAGTTGATAACATGAGAATTATGCTGACTGTTACTTGCATCCATTATTTAGGTAAATGAGAAAAATATAATTTGCATATTAATTTGGAACAGGGTGTAAGAGAATTATTACTTTATTTTGGTCACCATTGTACATTCACCAATCACGCCTGTGGAGTGTGATGTAAGGGGACTATTATATGTTATCACACATGTGTAGTGACTAAATTACTAGTTCTGTAGTTGTAACAGGACTATAGATCACCAACCTATTTGCACGTTTATTCCAAGAGCACGTGTGGCATCTGTGTTTGATTATTCATCCTTGTCTCTCTATATTTGAATGGTATATGAGTTATTGATATTGTATTTCAGTAGCGCTGCACTATATGATATATTTAGTTCTAATCACTGTATAAGGTATCAGTATTAAGTGCTTGCAGCTTATTACTATAGGGACTCCATAAAGTGCAGGAGGATTATTCATTTATTTATTAATGCATGACACCATCGTCATGGCTTAAAAACATTTTGAGGGGACAATGTATGAGAGTAAGGAGGAACTGTTCTAAAAATAGTGACTTCATATCTCAATAAAATATCATTAAAACTAGATTTATCCAGAAGGGTTACTCTCAAATAATCCTTGATAAAGTCATGCAGGATGTTTTTGCTATTCCTAGAATCTCATGTTTAGAAAACAATATCAGTAAGAAAGAGGATAATCATATTTTGCTGATGGACAAAACTTTAGGAACTATGTTACCTACAAAACCTAATTTTATATACAGGAAGGCACCTAATTTTGGAAGTACGGTGGTCAAAAATATTTTTGATATGCCTAAAACATCTTCCATGTTCCCTCATAAAAAGGGGTTCACTGCTTGCAAGAAATGTAAAGCATGTAGAACCACCAAAAATAATACGAGTAGATTAGTAAAATTTACATCTGGCACAGTGTATAGAGAATTTAAAATCCCTTGTTCATCACTTGTGACACTACACATGTTGTATATGCTATTCAGTGACCCCTCAAAACTAGAATAGCCAAACATATGAAAAATATCAGAAAGGGTTTTACTCATTATAATGTCTCTGACCATTATGCTAAGTACCATCAGAAGGATCCCACATTAGTAAAATTTTGGGGTGTAGATTGGGTGGCCTCTAAATGGAGGGGATCCAATAGGGTTAGAGATTTATCCCGTAGAGAAACTAAATGAATATATCTTTTAAAGTCTTTGACACCAGGAGGATTGAATGTGGATTTGGATATCAATTGTTTCATTAGCGACATGTAATTTGGATATTTAATGCATAGATTATAGGGTGATGTTATTTATATTGCAATGTTTTGACACTCTGTTCCCATATATATGGTGCCATGGTTTCATGACGCATGCATAAACCTTCTATGTTAATGAATTCTGATATATTTGGAGATTAGTAGCATTGATTCATGCATCATATTTGTGAATTTGGGGAGATAAGATGTGATAATGGATGTGGATGTTTCCCCATAGTCACTCATGCAATGTTTGAAAGTTGTGGTTTTATTTATATTGTTTTAATAATTATTATATAATGTGTTAAATATTATTGTGTATATACATGTGTATATACATAATTGATATGGGGAATTGTTTTATTTTATGCTTCGCCCATAGTTGTGTCTATACATGGTGTGAAGTTCCACCAGGTTCCCACCTCACTTCCTGTATGGAGGTGTGTATTGTAGTTGACCAATGGATATATTTTATTTTATGTTTTGCCCATAGTTGTGTCTATATATGGTGTGAACGTCCGCCAGATTCCCTCCACACTTCCTGTATGGAGGTGTGTATTGCAGTTGACCAATTGGATGATTAATGTCTCTGATTGCTGGGTTTATAAAGAGTAGCATGCCGCGCCGCACCGCACCGCACCGTCACCTCTATGAGTAAGTCGGAAGTGACGAACGCATCAGGGCATGATGGTACGGTGACCAGAAGTGACGTGGACTGTGAGCAGAAGGGATGTGACAGCGTCCATTAACACCAAACCGGAGGTGGTGAGAGCACCTGGTCTATGTTCAGTTCAGGCTTATCAGAGGATTTAATATACGGGCTTGTTTTATTGATTTTTCTTGTGAGTAAGGCCCGATCACTTTATTAAAGGATCTATTTGTTCATACTACACCATTGGAGTGTTTGTTTTACATGGTTAGTTTGGATGCAGTGGAATCTTTATCTTCAGTGATTCATATTCATTTTTAAATGGGAAATATGTCCCAAGAAGCTTGTTTGCCAACCACGAGAGTGGAAGGCAAATATTTTTGGTGAGTTTACATCCATGTGGGGTATCCTATGGAGCACTTTGTTGTCAGTTTGCTGGACATGGTGAAATAGAACATTCATTTTCATGGACTTTTGGATTACTTTATCACACTTTTTTCATGGACTTTCCATCACCTTTTAGTTTGTAATTATTTTTTACAGTAATCATGGACTTTTGACATATTTGTGTTATTATTATTGAATTTTATGGGCATTTATGTAATTTTTCTTATATGGTTTTGTAGTTATGATTGATTGATTGATTAATTTACTTAGCGCCACTTTTAACATTTATTTGGTGTTTTTTATTTCAAAAAGTAATTGGAGGGGTGACAACAAGATTAGAGAGTTGAGCAAAAGGGAGTCCTTTTGGATCCATGAGCTTAAGACTCTGGCCCCAAGAGGGATGAACAAAGAATTTGATTTAAATTGTTTTATAAGTGATTTTTAAATTGAATATTATATATTTTTTCATACACATTTTAATATTGGTTGAAAGTTGATTGATTCATTGATTAATTTTTAGCTATATAAAATTATACTCTCGTGGCGTGGGATATAAATTTGGGATGCTTTAATGTAACTGTGTTATCCTTGGTTATATATGACGCCATGAGAGAGATTCATAGTTTATTTGTTGATTATTATCCTATTGTTCTGAGACATATGGGAATCTGTGCTGGCTAAAGACAGTCATTCTTATTAGCTTATGTGTTCAGTATAGGCAGTTTTTTATACCAGGTCACAATTTATGAGACTGGGTTAGATTTGAAAATGGTTATTATCATCTCAAATATGGTGCGCCCTAAGTGGTCTTCAACAAAATGGCGCTGGGGTGTATATATATGATTGAACAGCATCGGATGGCCCAATCAGATCCCCTTGAAAAAGTCATGTGATCAGTAACAAAACGCGTTGAGGAGGAGCTTTTGGATGACGTCACAACGCAACTAGGAGTTGGCGTTTAACATAGCGGTGATACATGTTCCTCCAGGACTCTGTAAATCGTGGGACAATCTGGTAATATATCTAGGGCTCTGTTTGCTATTGTGTCACACGATTTCCATATGACATGGTATCATGTTCGGAGGATATACAGCTGTAGTATATGTCAGCTGATTCAGATGGCACAGATTCCTAAGAGTGCGGAGATATTTTGGAGGCTTTTTACACTTGGTGCGGTCTGGCACATGTGAGTGTACATTTGGGTATGTTTTAGTGGTAAATAAAGTGTTACGCACTATGTGAAGTATTTTATTCATGAGGAATACTGCCGATAAGGGGTGCTTTTGGAGCAAGGTATTGGAATCCAATACTCATCAAGTTGATTTTCAGAGTCCAATGTGGGACCAAAAGTGCGGTTTGACTGAGCATATATATGAGAGGTCGCACTGCTGGAGGTGAGCAGATATCTGATGGAGGAACCTCTATGGGGCCCCTTGGGCCCCAGCCTATGCCTGTCTGCACCTGGGACTGTGGGAGGAGGAGGTCGTCTATGAACTATTGAGGTACCTCAGCCATGTGGCTAGCTGGCTGAGGTACATTGATGACATGTTGATGATCTGCAGAGGAGATATGGCTGAACTTGGTGAGTTCCTTGAGATACTCAATAAAATTGATAGAAATATTAGGGGCGAGAGGGAGAGGGGCTACTCACACAAGGTGATTAGAAAAGAGAGAAAGAATGCACAGTCAAAAAGTAAAGATAACTTAATCTGTCCCTCACCCCCAATTGCAATGAATGCCACTCCGGAAGCTCCAGTGAGAAGTATCACTAGGTTCAGATCACAATGGAAACAAGTAAGAGATACCCTGTCAAAACACTGGATCCTACTCACTAGATCTCCAGCTATTGCTGAGATAGTTGGTGCTCGCCCTCAAGTGGTTGCACGACGCACCAAAATGTACGTGATATGTTAGTTAACTCAGAATTTAGTAAAGTACCGATGAATACTTGGCTTAAGAGTACTCCCCCCAAAAAGGCCTGTTTGCCTGTGGCCATTGTCAAATTTGTAAATTCATCAATAGGACAGATATGTTCTCCAATTGGGATTAATCTAAACAATATAAGATTCGGGACTTTGTGAACTGTCCGACAACACGCTTGGTCTGTATGCTTGAATGTCCTTGCAATAAGTATCATATTGGGAACGCCAAGCGACAGCTCCGAATACACATTGGAGAACACATCCACAGTCTCATAAACATTAACAAGAGTAAAAATAGAGATGAAGATAGCCCGTTAGAGATGCATTTTGCTGAATATCAGAATGGAAATCCAGATGGCCTGAAAGTTAAGGGAAATTTTCTGCTTCATCTCTCAAAAAGACGTGGGGATTTTAATACTGTCCTCTTGCAGAAAGAAAAAAATGTGGATTTATAGACTTAAGTATCCTGGCTCCACAGGGTTTAAATACGGAATGTAATCTACAGGTCTGTCTTGAATCATAGTGACTGTCACGTGCTGTTCCTCCAACCTTCCCTATATAAATTATGAAATTTCAATGTAGAAATATATTTTTTTTCCCTAGAGGTTACTTGCATCATTCACCTGTGTGCTTAATTAGGCTGATGGGTGACATCTAGTGGTAAAATTGGTTATTGGGTTATTGCAGCACCAGAAGGTATAAATATCCTGATTTATTGACCCCACCCATCCCTGAAGAAGCCCAAGCTCATTGGGCAAAACATGTTGGGCCGCACCTCTCTATGCACGCCTTGGGCGTGACGTCACTGCATTCTGCGGCCGTCCCATCCGACCTCCATTACATGTCTGGGCATCCAGCACTCCTTGCCATACATACAGCATCAGGAGCGGACTGATCATTTGGGCTTTCGGGCACTGCCCGAGAGCCCAGGATCAGTAGGGGGCCCCATGAGATGCCCCTAGTACCTTTCATAGGCTATTTTGGGTGTGGTTTGAGTGTGGGTGAGGACACGGGGGCCCCATGATCCCCTATTGCCCGGGGGCCCCATGAGTTGTCAGTCCGCCCCTGTACAGCACATAGGATGGATCTCCACTACTGACAATGCTGTAGAGTCTATGAGAAATTGATTCTGACACCATCTAGCAGTATAGTTAAGGAACTACTTGTGGCTTGATGGATTTAAGCCCAGCGAATTTCTAAGGGATGGTGAGAAACGGAGCACTTGTGTATTTACACTCTATTCATGAATTTGGCAACTTGGTGACTGTGTGTTAATGGAGTGGATGGTGGCACATTATACGGCCCAACTGGCCAACTAAAGGGACAATTCTACCCTGACTGCAAGCCTTATTTGCAAAATGTAACTGGACTCTTAGGCATCCTATAAATAACTTATTATTCATGGCTATAAGACAACGTGTCCCCAACCTGACTCCTATCTCCATTACATGGGACACTATTGAATGACTATCATCTAACCCTTACATTTAATATCTGGTTTATTGCCCCACAATTTCCCTAGTTGCATCTTTAGCAATCTCCCCCCCTCCCTTATAGTGTGTATGTTGGAGGTTGTATGAGCAGCTGCTAAGGTGACGAGACAACGTTGTCTTTTTAGTTTGGTGAAGTTATGGTGGTGGTGTGCTCAGCTTCTGTGTGTATATTTGTGCTACGCACACTTGTCTTGTTTTTTTTTAAAAAAAGTCCTTTGATAAAGCTGCATGGTCCCATATGAAACTACCTTTTTGGTCAACCCTTTCCCTATGCACCTATGTCTTGAGCATGAGTTTCGGTGACCAAACCCACCCATTTCATTTATGTTTACTGGTGAGTCAGTAATCATATGGTAACCGATATTAATACATGATGATTCTGAATTAATCCCTCCTATATTGGCTATTTAGGCCCTTGGTTAACTCTTTTTTAGTCCTTTTTATTGGAGTTAATTTACTAAAGGCAAATAGGCAGTTTACTTTTCAACAGATTCCTACTTTGCTAGACAGTTTTAGCTAAGCTTACTGTATGTGGTAAAAATTCAGTTTGCAAAGAATACACAATCATGTACAATGAAAATATAAAGAAATGTATTTTTGCTTTCACGTGTTAGAATGATAGAAGTCAGCAGGCATTCACCTTATTTGCTAAGTTAAGAGAAAATTTCCATGTAAAGTGAATTTCACTGTGCAAGGGAATGTCAGTGAATGAGGTGAAACTGTGCAGACCTCTATCATCCAACCATGTGCAAGTATAAATTCATTTTTTTTAATGTTCCCTGCACATTATTCAGTGCCTTAAATTGCTGAACATATTAAAAGTTTATAGGAAAGCAATTTGGAGAATTGTACTAAGCAAATGATGAGAAGTTTGCATGATCACTATAATGAACAAGAGAAAGTGATAAACGAGGAAATTCAAAAGACCTTGATTTGAGTGCCTATATAGGTTTAAAAATGTATTCTCAGAAAATGCAGAATTTATCCTCATATATTGAGAATATTTACAGAGATATTTTCACATCTCAGGATATTAAATTTGAAAAGGACTTATAAGCCTACAAATCTGGTAAGTGAATTGAATTTGAGACTCCTCACTAAAGGCAAGATACTCTATGCTGATACTACTGTTGATACAGGCTTTTACAGTTCTTTGCATACATCTAGCATGGATTCACTGAGAAGTGTATGCCCAAAATCTCAGAAAGTTCCTTACCAAACTTGATTACATAAAGGCAACACTAGAAAAAGAGTTAAAGTGGAACTAAAGTTCCACCTGATAAGTGAAATGAACTTCTGTGCCTACTAAACAATATAAATTAACAAATAAATGAGTTCTGCTGCTGACATCAATTGTGTTCCCACTATATAAACTAACTAAATTAAATAAACAAAGTGTTGCAGCACTGCTAATAAACATCAATCCATCATAATAAACAATACAAGTGGATAAACTGTGCTCATAATCATAATGTGAATAAATGATCAAAAACATAAACCATAAATGTAAATATCATATACTAATGAATAATGTGAATAAAGAGGCTGAAGTGCTTTCAAGTAAATAAGTTCATATGTTTCCAAATATTACATGATCCAACAGCATGACTGCAATTCCGTGGTGAGTGTGAATTTTCATGCTATTAACAGTACCACTCCGTGCTCACAGAACTCTCACCTCCAATGCATGTAAAAATTACATGTTGTTAATACGACATCTCCACACATCCAAACCTTGAGATATCTCCTTTATCTGTTCCTCCTCCCATGTAATGGATACTTTTAAGATGGTGTTGGAAATCATACATTTCAGAGGATACCAGTCACCTCCAATGCATGTAACACCTGCATACAGTATATTTAATAAGACATCTTCACAAATCTGGACCTTGCAATATCTCCTTTTGCCACTAGAGGGCTTTCCACCCCTCCTCCCATGTAATGGCTAACATTAGGTAATAATGGAAATCCTCTGTTCCACAGGATGCCAGTACCTCACCCAAATGAAAGAATGCCTCATATAGAGCAGTAAGTCAGTGAAAAATCAATATGTATTAAAATCACACTTACATTGTATTTTAAAAAACAAGAATGGATCCTCTCACTTCCTCAAATTGCCTCCACCCAAGCCCTTTGCGTTACGTCACCATCACGTGACTTCATCAGGGAATAGTAGGGGTCAGATACCATGTCTTTAACCATTAGTCGCCCGGCCTATAGCCGTTTGGCGGCCGCAATAATACTTCAGCTTTCCGGGTGCACGCCATTTGGCGTGCTCCCGCACATGCGCAGTTCGCATGGTTGCAGAGCCGTGCAGCGGCGCGATCTGTCACCGGCCGTGTACCTCGGACATGGCCGATGACAGATCTGAGTACCGGCCCCCGTTGCCGGTACCATGTGACCTGCTGTGACAAATCAATACTTCAGGATTTCCTACAAACTAAATAATACATCCTAATTTGGGTTATTTTCACCAAAGACATGTAGCAGAATACATCTTGGCCTAAATTTATGAAGAACAATTATTTATTTGCAAACTTTTATAATAGAAACAAAGAAAAACGTGTTTTTTTTTTCAAAATATTCGGTCTTTTTTGTTAATTTAGCAAAAAATAAAAACCCCAGCGATGATTAAATACCAACAAAAGAAAGCTCTAGTTGTGTGAAGAAAATGATAAAATTTTAGTTTGGGTACAATGTTGTATGACTGCGCAATTGTCATTCAAAGTGTGAGAGCGCTGAAACGTGAAAAATGGCCTGGGCAGGAAGGTGTAAAATTGCCCGGTATTGAATTGGTTAAATAGTCTGTTCTATTAGTACGATCGGTAGCCATTTTGTCGAAGTCCAGTGTATCATGGTAATTTTGACTATGATTTACAGCATGTTGGAGTCAAAACACCGGTGGCCATTTTCCCTAAGTAGTCTAATAGTACCAGATGAATACAGCTCTGATAATCAGGATCTTGTACTACACAAGCCTATGCTGTACATATCCAAGGAAAGGAAATATTAAAAAACAATATATATAGGTATAACAGCATACATAGGTATACCTAAAATTCTAACGAAAAAATTAATCTGAGGTGATAAAACAAAGAGGAAGAAACAGTGTATATTGGGGAAAAGGTCAGCCTATAATGGGGAAAAGAAACATGGAAGCTAACCACATTCTAAACTAAACAAATCATAGGCCTACTAATTGACAATGAGCGCATGGGAATGCTGATTAATATACAGGTGAAACTCGAAAAATTAGAATATCGTGCAAAAGTTAATTTATTTCAGTAATGCAACTTAAAAGGTGAAACTAATATATGAGATAGATTCATTACATGTAAAGCAAGATAGTTCAAGCCGTGATTTGTCCTAATTGTGATGATTATGGCTTACAGCTCATGAAAACCCTAAATCCACAATCTCAGAAAATTAGAATATTGTGAAAAGGTGCAATATTCTAGGGTCAAAGTGTCCCACTCTAATTAGCTAATTAAGCCATAACACCTGCAAAGGGTTCCTGGGCCTTTAAATTGTCTCTCAGTCTGGTTCAGTAGGAATCACAATCATGGGAAAGACTGCTGAACTGACAGTTGTGCAGAAAACCATCATTGACACACTCCATAGGGAGGGAAAGCCTCCAAAGGTAGTTGCAAAAGAAGTTGGATGTTCCCAAAGTGCTGTATCAAAGCACATTAATAGAAAGTTATATGGAAGGGAAAAGTGTGGAAGAAAAAAGTGCACAAGTAGCAGGGATGACCGCAGCCTGGAGAGGATTGTCAGGAAAAGGCCATTCAAAAGTGTTGGGGACTTTCACAAGGAGTGGACTGAGGCTGGAGTCAGTGCATCAAGAGCCACCACACACAGACTGATCCTGGACATGGGCTTCAAATGTCGTATTCCTCTTGTCAAGCCGCTCCTGAACAAAAAACAACATCAGAAGCGTCTTATCTAGGCTAAAGAAAAACAGAACTGGTCTGTCGCTCAGTGGTCCAAAGTCCTCTTTTCTGATGAGAGCAACTCATTTGGAAACCAAGGACCCAGAGCATGGAGGAAGAATGGAGAGGCACGCACTGCAAGATGCTTGAAGTCCAGTGTGACGTTTCCACAGTCTGTGTTGATTTGGGGAGCCATGTCATCTTCTGGTGTTGGTCCACTGTGCTTCATTAAGTCCAGGGTCAACGCAGCCGTCTACCAGGAGATTTTGGAACACTTCATGCTTCCTTCCACAGACGAGCTTTATTGGGATGCTGACTTCATTTTCCAGGAGGACCTGCCCACACTGCCAAAAGCACCAAAACTTGGTTCAATGACCGTGGGATTACTGTGCTTGATTGGCCAGCAAACTCGCCTGACCTGAACCCCATAGAGAATCTATGGGGCATTGCCAAGAGAAAGATGAGAGACATGAGACCGAACAATGCAGAAGAGCTGAAGGCCACTATTGAAGCATCTTGGTCTTCCATAACACCTCAGCAGTGCCACAGGCTGATAGCTTCCATGCCACGCTGCATTAAGGCAGTAATTTCTGCAAAAGGGGCCCAAACCAAGTACTGGGTACATATGCATGCTTATACTTTTCAGAGGTCTGATATTGTTCTATGTATAATCCTTGTTTTATTGATTGCATGTAATATTCTAATTTTCTGAGATTGTGGATTTGGGGTTTTCATGAGCTGTAAGCCATAATCATCACAATTAGGACAAATCACGGCTTGAACTATCTTGCTTTGCATGTAATGAGTCTATCTCATATATTAGTTTCACCTTTTAAGTTGCATTACTGAAATAAATGAACTTTTGCACGATATTCTAATTTTTTGAGTTTTACCTGTATATCGAAAGGAGAAATAAGTTAAAAATCATTAATGAAACAGTTGATATCAACTTCTACGCTGAGGCCACTAGAGGTCAATGTATTCAACAAAAATATTCACTTAGATTCTAATTGATTGATGGTCCTAATCTTATGACTACCCCTCCAGTGTCTCTTATACTTCTCTATTCCCCAGAATTTTAATTGGGAAGGATCTTTATTGTGTACTAATGCAAAATGTCTTGATATATTATGTTTCTTACATCCTTTAAGGATGTTTTTAATGTGTTCTTTCAATCTAACTTTCACAGGCCTTTTAGTTCTTCCTACATATTGTAATTGACATGTGCATTCTAAAGCATAAACCACACCTTCTGTGTTACAGCTAATAAAATACCTAATATTTTAGGATTTATTATTGTTCATAGAAGTGAACATCATTCTTTTTTCTTTAAGCCTTTTAGTATGTTGACAAACAAAACAGTTTTTACAAGGATAGAATCCCTTACCCGTAAAGAAAGAAAATTCTCTTGCCGGGGGATTCAGTACATTCCTCTCTACTCTGTCTCTAATAGTGGGGGCTTTTCTATAAATAATTTTGGGATACTGTAAGGGATTTCCGGCTAAAAGAATCGCGTTCGGGAACGCGCATGCGTGAAAGAGACTCCGCAGAAGAGCTGGCGGTTGTGCGCATGCGCGCAGGAATGCACGATTGCGCACATGCACGCACATGTGCACATGCACGGCAAAGATTGGCGCCAGACGGGCTATTTAAAGAGTGCCTCTGCTCTGGTTCAGTGCTGACTGGTCTTCAGCTCCCCCCTGTGTCCTGCTTGCTCCTGTGTGGTCCCTTGTTGCTGACCCAGCTTGTTCCTGACCCGACTCCGATTACTCTCCTGCTGCGACTGTTGATGACCCTGGCTATCCTATGACCCTGCTTCTGTCCTGCGTCCTGGCTACCTACATTGCTCTGCTGCACATTGGGCATTACCCGAACCTCACATCAGGCATTACCCAGAACCTGCTCTGTCTGCTACTATGGTACCCAAATCAGAGGATACTCTGCCTACCAAGATCATCATCTGCAAGAGCCGCAAGCAACAACCACTGGCGCTCTTGTCCCCCTAGTCCCTAGACTCCCTCTGTTCCAACCTCAGCGGGGTCAGGGCTAGTGACACAAGTGAGGCCGACCTCGTCAATTCAGTCTCCTATCAGGTACTTGACAGATACTTAGGTAAAATGGATTGGAGATGTTTCTTTGCAGTGAAAATGTACCAATGTTTATGAATAATCTTTTCCACCTGTTTATGCTGGATATTATAATCTAAGATCAACAGTACTGTTTCTAATTGATCTGTTCCCCTTTCACTCTGGGTGTTAATCATAGTGTCTCCTCACGGATTTGTTTAAGAATTAGCTGATTCTCATATCCTTTATTAATGAACCTCTTTCCTATTACATTTGCTTGTTCCAGATAATCTTCTTTCGTACAATTACGTCTTAATCTCATCAATTGCCCTTTTGGTATATTATAGAGTCATGAGTCATGTTAATAACTACCAATAGGCAAAAAACTATTTCTATCAACATCCTTAAAGTGTGTTTTAGTATTTCCTTCAATCATAATTTCCAAATCCAAGAAATGTATCTTCTTCTTACTAAATTCCTATGATAAGACAATATTTCTACCATTATGATTTAGATTCTCCAGAAAACTCTGTAACATCTTTTTGTCTCCTCTCCATATAATGATGATATCATCGATAAATCTTCTATATAGTAACAATTCTGATGGTGTAAACCAATCAATAAAACGTGCAGTGCTGAATATGCTTATAATGAAAAATATTGTCACCAATAAATATTGTTGCCAGTACAATAAATATTATTATATAACTTATAAATCCAAGTGAATGTGGCACATCATCAGGCACCAAATAAGAACATAATAATATCAAAAGCCTGTAATTCAGAAAAGTTTTCAAAGATAGTGCAGGCTTGACACGGTCAGGTCAGCAAATTAGTGCTCCATTCACATATAATCATTTGTAACTTCCGGTAAAAATACGTGCAATTCAATTCGTGTGATACTGTATAAAATGTGCACTTACCAGATGCACCTAAAATATGTGGATTAAGCAGAATATGACTCTGTAGGGAGCCCCTTTAGGTAGATCTGTCAACCAGCCTGGAACAAGGATCCCTCCTCTGAACACAAGCCTCCTCTGCAGCCACGCTTCCTCTGGGGGTCTCTGCCATCTTAGCTCAGATCAGAGCCAATGATAAAAATTGCCTCATAGTGTAGTAGTATTAAAATAGTGATTTATTAATTATAGATAATCATCCAGCAAAGTACTGTACAAATTTGCATCAACATGCATTAAGGGCATAAAATAACAAAATTTCCAGATAGCAATAACATGTGGCTGATCAGCCATTCTCCAAAATGGACGCTAAACCTTTGTGATGCTCCAGCGGCATGACGTCACGACATATGGCTCCTCCTTGAAGCATTTCGTGCCAAGCACGTTATCAAAAGGGGTGTGCCTAACGTCGGACATCCATAACCTCTTTTAATACTGACTATGCGCGCGCTCATGAGCATCACGCGGGCGCCATTTTAATGACTACAAAGTGGTGCCATTTTCTTGGTGGTATAGATTAGACAATTATAATGAATGCACAAGCGCATAGACCCGGCCAGTGGGATTCATGAGTCAGAGAAAAAGTATGTTGATACTTAGACTGCATACACGGCTACAAATAGACAAATTTAGCCTTAATAACATAATGGAAATAGCCAATGACCATAATTAGGTTATTAACATTATAAAACCTCATTATAGATATATATCGGACATTGCGGGTTTATCCCTATACATATATTAAAAAGTAGCAAAGATGGCAAAAATAAAAATAAGAATAAAATTAATATTAATAACAACCCCCTAGGTAAGAATTCAATAAAAGGGGAGCAAAAGGAATAATAATTAACATCAAACTATCAATTCACACTTACTGTTTGTAAATTAGGTCTAATGACCTCCCAAAACAACAGAGCTATATACCATAAGTTTAAAATCTGGGACAAAACCACAATGTGGGATCATACAACTTGCATACCGTATATAAAGCTATGTTAAATAAAAATAAACCAATACACAATATAAAAAAGAAACAAAACTCTCATATAGCTCTAAATAGACTGGTATATGAAAATGCATCCCAACGCAATTACGAAATTGCTAGGTAATAATAACATTATCCATAAATAATGACTAAAATAAAAATAATTTCCAAATACAAGAAATTTATCTTCTTCTTACTAATTTCCCATGATAGAACATTTATATCATTATGATTTAGATTCTCCAGAAAACTGTTTTTGTCTCCTCTCCATATAATGATGATATAATCGATAAATCTTCTATATAGTAACAATTTTGTTGGTGTATTTTCACCGATGGCATAATAGAGGGGGTTTTCAGAGTTACAACTGAGGATGGAACCACGCAGCGGGAGGATACAGATCACAAGGAAGGGGTTTGGAGAGAGCAAGAGGAGAATGGGACTTTGGTAAGAAAAGGAGATATAGAGGAAAGATTGGAGGAAGGAGAACAGAAAAGAAAAGAAAGAGAGAAAATTGGGAACAGGCATTTTTAATCTTAGCAATGCTGTTTTAACAGAAAGGGAATTGAGAGTATTGGATTTAGGTTTAAAATATGTTCCACAGGCCAATTTGAATACATTTAACACATTTATAGATGTACAGAAATTTGCAAGAAAACTTAATATAAAAAAACAATTTGTGTCCCCTTCAGCATCTGACACAGATATCTCAGATCCTACATCTCCGGTGAAAGATATCGGTAAGAGACCAGCTTCATCTCCTCTGCACTCACCCTGTACAAAGGCTCCAGTAAATAAAAAAAAATCAATATACTTTTCTGATGAAGCAGCAGAAATAACGGAACTTATACATTTAATGGCAGAACTACCAGCCTCAGATACCCCCATTATAGACTTTACTATGAAACAAATGCTACTATCATTATATAAAGATTTACAATCGGATCTGCAAAAATCAGTTCGCCATATCCAATCACAAGGTACACACCTTAGAAAGTGCACAGATGCCTCAGAATGGAAAATTCAAGAATGTGTAGCAGCACATAATACCTTGATAGATGCGTATGAAGCTCGATCACAAGAGATCATAAAAATTAAAGAAAAAATGGCTGACATGGAGACCGCTCAAGGAGAAACAATGTGAAATTCAGGGGGCTCCCTGAATCAATAATCCCATCTGAACTACCCCAATACTTGGGACGACTCCTAAAAAAGCTCTTACTATCTATGTCATCATCTGAGCTTATCATAGATAGAGCTCACAGGTTAATGAAACCTAAACATCTACATGATAACATCCCATGAGATGTTATTGCCAGAATACATTATTACCACACTAAAGAAGCACTCATGAGGGCTATGAGGAAACTCTTCCAGCTCCATACAAAAAATTTGCGATATTTTCAGATATATCCGCATATGCTGCACAAAAACACAAGGAATTTAAACAAATTACAGCACCACTTTTAACCCATAAAATAAAATACCAATGGGGGTACCCTACAAAAATTTTAGTCACTTATCAAGGAAAAGTGATCCCGATCCTGACTCCCAATAATGGACTAAAAGTTCTGACATCCTGGAATATTCCTATACCAGCAGAACCACAACACATACGCAAAGAAAAACACTCAAACATTTAATCAGAATGGAACACAATCCCTGACACTCGAACATTGGTTCCTTTGTCCTTTCTACTGCCTACCACCTTTATTAACAGGGAGGAGATAGCTCCTGGTTATCTCAGGTATACTACACACCCCACTGACCAATGAGCCTGCTATGCAAGCTCAAACCTAGTTCACGTTTGTTAATTTTTTCTGCTTATTTTTTGATGTTACTACTATGTTTGTTACATACTCCTTCTGTCAACAAGAAATGCATATTTGTACTGATGGATACATTTGAGAAAATTTACACACTCACAGACATAGGGGGAAATAACCAGTGCTGGGCTTGGTACCTACACTCTCTAATAATATCTCTACATACTATAATGCAAAACTATAGAATCCAAAAATGGTTATTATAACATCCCTTAATGCTAGGACTCAAACGCACATCTTTATGGAGAGAATCCCTAAAAACGAAATGTGACATCCTGTGCATACAAGAGACACACTTTAATAAAGCGATCCCACCCGTATGCAAACACCGAAAGTTCACTCACTACTATTTTGCAAACTCTGATAAAAAAACAAAGGAGTAATGATTGCAATAAAAGATACCATAACAATACAAATTCACTCAATATTCTCAGACCCACACGGCAGATGCATTATTTTAGTGCCAAAATGGACAAAACCCTAATGACATTAGTAAATGTATATGCTCCCAACAGGGACATAAATCCTTCATTAAAACACTATCAGCCAAAATTAAACTATTAAGACAAGGAGCTTTAGTCATATGTGGAGACTTTAATGAGATAATCGACATAGGCCTAGACTCTACTAACTAATCACATGACAATCCAACACTCTCTCTTCTTTTTTAGAAGCAGAAGATCTATACGATGCATGGAGATGTCTCCATGGAGAAGAAAAAGATTACACATACTTTTCACAATAACAACACTCATATTCATGGATTGACCTACTATTAGTAGATAAAAGATCCTTACAACAAATAACAAAAACAGAGATCGGATCAGTAACGTGGTCAAACCATGCCCCACTTACATCTGAAATCTTTACAACAACATTTCCCAACACTCAGTCTATTTGGAGATTGAATTCAGCCCTACTTACAAACCACAAATACAAATCTCAGATAGACAAAGAACTACTCTCGTACTTCCAAACTAATTCTAGTGATGATATAGATGACTTTGTCTTATGGAATGCCTACAAGGCATACATAAGAGGAATAATCATCAAATTGGGAGCATACGAGAAAAAGAGGAAAGCTTAACAAATCACGGGCATTCTAACGCAAATTAAAGTCCTTGAGACAAGAATCCCGACCAAGTCATACTATCTCAACTACGATCTCTGCGAGAGAACCTAAGACTCCGTCTTATAATACGATTTTATGGTGAAAAAATTAAAATTTATTTCCTACAGACAAGCAAACGGAGCAGGCCCATACTTAGCAAAACAATTCAAATGATATCAATCTAAATCTAAAATTGCTTACTTAAATGACCCAATTAAGAGAAAAATCGTGAACCCGCTAGACATACCCAATGCATTTAGCAAATATTACGCAACACTATATAATATAAAAAATTCCAAGGAATTAATTCCACCCATGACTGAGCACATCAATACCTTCTTGGACTCATTACAGCTCCCCAAAATATCTACAGACCAATTAGAATCACTATCACAACCCTTTACCATCACTGAAATTAATAAAGTCATTCATAATTTCCAGCTCATAAATCTCCAGGACCAGATGGCTACACCAATGAATATTCTAAAACATTCAATCTGACCCTCATCTAATTTCTATGTAAATTTGCTAACAAGCTAACGACGTCTGAATCCATCCCAAAAGAAACATTAGAAGCCCCTATTATCACATTACCCAAACCAGGTAAACCTCCCACATCACCAGCCAACTTCAGACCTATATCACTCTTAAATACAGACACGAAAATATACGCCAAACTTCTAGCCATTAGACTTCAATCACTAATGCCAAACTTAATTAACCCAGACAAAGTGGGCTTTATTAATGGGCGTCAAGCACTAGATGGCACATGAAGATTCATAATCCTAGCTCAATGGGCACACCATACACGAATGCCTTCTCTGCTTATCACATTAGATGCAGAGATGGCATTCAATAGAATCTATTGGCCATATACAGTATACACCTGATTCTTAAAAAATTTGGATTATCAGGAACCTTTGGGAAAGTGATTATGGCATTATATACTCACCCCAGTGCCAAAGTGTGGATGTCGGGACTACTATCAGAACCATTCCAGATCTCTAATGGTAGTAGACAAAAAAGGTGTCCTTTATCATCCTTGATCTTCGCCTTATGTATAGAACCGCTAGCAGAAGCAATACACCATCAACACAACATCAAAGGTATCCAAATAAGAAACATAACACACAAAATAGGATTATATGCAGACGACATCATAATTGCTATAACTGACCCCATCACATCAATAGTGGCATTACACAAAATCCTTATACAAAATAAATGAAACAAAGTCCTCTATGCTACCTATAGTAATTTCATCTAAATTACAGACACAAATATCATCGATCTCCCCTTTTCCCTGGCAACGTCCTCACAAACTACATACCTAGGAATACAACTAACATCTCCATATTCAAACATTTTTAAAATTAATTTTTTAAACTTACTAAATATCAGAATTATGAAAGGAACTATCCCATAACCTTGTCTCCTGGACAGGCCAAATTTCTGTCCTAAAAATGTTTATTTTACCACATATATTATCCTTTTATCGAGCCATTCCAATACCAATGCTAACTTCATCTATACAAAAATTGCAATCATTACAGAACAATTACATTTGGGAACACAAAAAAGCACGTATAAACAAAACTGCTCTATACTCCTCTCGACTTAATTCAGGCATGGGAGCTCCTAACCTGAAATTATACTACAAAGCAATAATCTTAGATCAAGCACAACATTGGTGGTTACCCCAAACAGAGAAAAGATGGGTCCAAATAGAACAAGACTTACTCCCTAGTAGCGCACGTGTGTCCATGGGAGCCATTACTCTAACTCATAAAACTCCACGATATTGTCTAGACACAATAAATATAACCCTCCGCACTTGGATGTCCCTTTTGCAGTCTCCTCCTCACAGCCGTCCCACAGTTAATGGCTTTATACCATTACTCTCCATCTCAGCTCTTACATCTGATCTTGAGCTAAAATCCTGGAATAGAGCAGGTATCCACAACCTTGCTCAACTATACACAAAAGGAACTCTACAATCATTTCACCAACTTTCAGAAACATACAATATCACATTAGACCAAAAAAGCCTCCATATGTATAAACCATTGGGAATCAGCCCAGAAGCTAACTCACAGATGGTACCTAACTCCACATCAATTAGCAACACGATCTCCACCCCAACACTCTTCACTTTGCTGGAGGAACTGTAACCAAATGGGATCTTTATACCACATATGGTGGGACTGTCCTCATATTAGCTCATTTTGGAAAGAAGTATTTTCATTTATAGCACAAATTACAAGTTCATCTCCAACTCCCGATCCAGCCTTGGCACTTCTGGGTATAGGAATAGACTCCTGGCCCCCTCAATCCAGAACTATACTAATTCATACTCAGCCCCCACATGAGTACTGCAAGGCTCTGGAAAAATTGAGAAACACCTCTACATTTAATCCAAAAAGTAAAGGTAATGAATTTTTGGAAGTCTTTAGGAGTATGGTGAAGAATGACAAAAATGATTTCAAAAAATTGGGATTACACATTTAGATAAACTTCCTTGTGAGATTGAACAAAGGATCAAGGATTTACAGAAAAGAAAAAAAAAGATTAAAAAAGTAATAACAAATGAAAATATATAATTATTTGAGGAGCTGATAAAGGAGGAAGTATTGTGGTTCTAAATATAAAAGATTATGAGGAGGAGATGGACAGATTGTTAAGTACTAAGGACACATATAAAAAAATTAACAGGGAAACCTACAAAAAAGCTTAAACATCAGTTGAAGAAAATTATAAAAAAAGGAAAAGAAGTCAGGATTCTTACAGAAAAAGAGGCAAGATATTTAATTCCAAAAAATCCCAGAATACCCATGATATATTGTTTACCAAAATTACATAAAGATAAAATGAAACCCCTGGGGAGACCAATTGTGAGTGGAATCAACTCTCTTTTTGCAAGGATCGGTGAATACATAGATTCGTTTTTACAGGAAATAGTAATGAAGAATAAAGCTTTTCTAAAAGATAGTGGAAAATTAATAAAAATATAAAAATCTTTAACCGAAATGTTTGATTGTTTATTGGTGACGTTAAAGAAATATATAAGCGAGCGCATACATATAAAAGGAAAATATTAAACAATTATTCCAGGCAGCCACTAGCACTAAAGGGTATAGGCAACAGTCCCAGGTAACGTATTCAAATATCTGTACGAGCACTCCTTAAATAGCCCGCAAGGCATGAACTCCGGATAAGCCGGAGCCATTTTCCCCGCGTTTTAGCTGTCACGTGATCGACCGCGGCCATTTTCACAGAGTCCTGTTTATTTCATTGTAACTATCTGGTCATGTGGAAGATCAAGGCCATTTTCTCAGAGTCCCTATTAAGAACCACTGGTGGCAATTTTCTTGTGGATTCTCAATCAGTATATTTAGCTGTGCCCGACTGATACACCGTGTCTATTATTTCACTATTGTAACCAAATCAATCTGGACACCCTAGAGTTACTAATTAACAGCGTATTAATCTAAAAGTGATATAAGTATTTTAGATCTATGTGAAGTAGTGTTCGATCATCCACTTACATATATATGCATAATGACCATAAAAAACACATTGTAAGAATCAATGTAAAAACATTTTACCAATTAAAATGCATATGTGTGTTATTAAATATATAAACAAGTATTATTTTTGATTCTATGGAATGTTTATCTTATCAGAAGTTTATCAATAAAAATTCCGGGAAAATGATTAAAAAATTGGAAGAATTATATGGGGGATAAAAAATGGGAAATAAAATAGAATGGCGTAAAAATAAAAACAAAAATATAAGTAAAATGAAGTAAAAAAGACGCCTTGCGGACCAATTGGGTATCTATATAGCTTAAGTTAAACATAAAATAGTAATTTATGAAAACACATTTATAAAACATGAAAATCCTAATATCCAAAATTACTGTAAATATAAAATAAAATAAAATGAATGATTATATATAAAAAATATCATACTGAGACGGTTATATATAAAAATATTTTGATTAAATAGAATAGTAATTCTATATAAATTAAGAATAGAAAACCTACAACCTAAGTAGTTCTTCATCTATTGAAGATGAAGAAGAATATATAGTGACTACTTATAACAAATTCCAACCGTTACAAGACTTACCAGAAAGTAATATAGGAACGAGGGATTTGCGACAAATCCCATCGCAAAACAGGAATCACTTTAGAGGAAAACCGAATGGCCATAACCAGAGGAATTTATAATTCCTATGTACCTCCACAATATAGAGGACAAAAGAATAAAGATCACTATACCTATAACTACCACCCAAGAGGACCAGAGATGGGACACAAAGGACGAAACAATAAGCAGAATTCACAGTATTCCCCATATGTAAAAGGGGACTACCAGAAAGGAGGGGAACACTGGTATCAACCATACTCAAGAGGTCTTACACAAAGACGTGATAATGATTATCATTACAGACAACCACAAGAACAATATAACCAGTTTCATAACCCTAGAACACCTCAACAACATACCAATTATCCATACAACAAGAATGTTTTAGGCCCAGGCCCAAATCATACGAACAAAAAAAGACATTTACATCCAGAACAGGCACCAGAGGAGGGAAAAGGGTTAACAGACCCCAAAAGACGCCGATTGTGAAAAATAATGGCACATTCAACATAAGTAGGACTACCCTGACTCCACAAGAAACCATACTACTAAATAAAGGTTTAAAGTTTGCACCACAAGCAAAACTCAACAAATTTCAAACTTAGATAGACATTCATAAATTTGTAAGAAGTGTTTCTCCTAAACACTTCTTACAGAACCCCATTACTAGGAATATTACTGGAAACAGTACTGGATCCCAATCTAATTCAAATTTGAAAAATCCATCTTTGTTTAATCCTCCAGCGGATAATAACCCACATATCACTATTTTTAAAAATATGGCAATAAAAGATTTGGAACATCTGAAGGTAAAGAAAATCCAACAATCTAATGTGAGATGGGGAAACAGCTCTCATTGTTTGAACACTGATTGTGTGGAAGTAAATTAATGTTTTGACTGACATTCTGCGGTTTAGCCACAAGATGTCACTGTTTTTCTAACACAGCCTCAGACTGCATAGATATTTGTATATTCATGAAGAGGTGGAGTTTTCACACAGAGTTGGAGTGAACAGGAAGAGGAGACTGCAGCCATGTTTTGAAGGATGCTGAATGAAGGGGCCATGTGAGCTGAGAATCCGATGACATCCAGGTGTGGGAGCTTCCCTCGGTAACCAGAGCTGAAGCTAAGTGAAGCTGATCGTCTCCAAGACCCTGATCCTGTTCAGAGAAAGGTAGATTGCTGCCAGTAATGCTCATGAGAGCTGAGGAACAACGCAGCATACACTGCAATATCGCAAGCTTGTTGGAGAGACATTTGTTCTGTTAAGAGTCACCAGCGCATGAAAAGCAGACCCGGGTCGGTAAGATCGTGCACGCACCTCATTTCAGTGTTGGCACCTTGAGACTGAGTCCAGGCCTATAGTTAGTTAGTTAGGGTCTCTGTTTGTGTCAGGCCACAAGTGTTGTTACTGATTATTGGAAGGACTCCACAACACAAGTGACATTTCACATTGGAGAGCTGATAAAATCCTACAAACTCAAGACAGACTGGCGTTTTGCTCAGAAGGAATACTCAGGCACATGCTACAGGACCAGTTATGGGAGGGGGAATACTGTAGATTTGTGTAAGATTGTAAGCTGTTGTGCTGCACCGCAGGCTAGCCCATACTGTACACCCATACACTGATTCCTGCGCTTTTAGGGTAATAACAGGTAAGGTGTGGCAGCTTAGTTGTGCCCGCCAGTAGGTAAATTACTACACCTTCTACCTTCATCCATCAGGAGGCACCGTGCTGTGCAGCACAAGGGTCTCAGCCTTTGGACTGGGTGTATGTAAATGTATTGTATGTTTCCAGCATTTGTGGTTGTGTTTATTTTCCACATCGAAGTAAAATTCTGTTGTGGCAAAAGCTGGTGTTGGGGTTGCTTTCCTCGTTCGTGGCTTCACTGTATGCTGGGGAGCCCACCCCGGTACACGGCTTACAACTATAACAGAAGGCATGTCTATACTACTAAAGAAGAAAGACTTAGTAATCCGCCCTGCAGATAAAGGGGGTGGTGTCGTTATCATGGACAAATCTCATCATATGACAGAGGCCAGTAACATCCTGAGTGATGACACTTATTTGATTAGACCAAAAAATCCCACCTTTAGCTATAAGGGGATTATTACATCTGGCTACAAAGATGGCTGTCAGGGCCTGGACTTGAACCTGGGACTTCTACTGTGTCAGTCAGTAACTCTTCTCACTGAGCTACCTGGGATGCTGGATAACACTCTGCCTGATCTAGAGGACAATCCTGCCTTGTACCTTGTTTTCTGATGAACCTTGAACTCCTTGCTCCTCCCATGACCTTCCTGATAAAAGCCATGTCTCTGCACTTCCTGGTTGCCAGATTATTGTGCCTTCCCAGCCAATATCCCGCTTGTCTCTCCTGCTGCTTTCTATACCTTCGCTACCGACCTTTGGCTTGTTACTGGACTACGATTTTGCCTCATCCTCATCTACTACCGTTGTGACTGACCCTTTGCTTGTTGACTGACTCCTCTTCTGCTTAATCCCTAACCTGTTTGATCTGCTATTGGTTTCCGGCTTGCTCATTCCCTGGTGGGGTGATCCTGAGATCTGCGACCTGGTATTAACTCGCAGCCAAATCCATCTCCACCACTAGGAGCTATGGTGAAAACCCGTTAATGCTTAGACCCCGCACCTCAGGTGAGCCTGCGTCATTTCCCGCAAGGCGCCTTTTTTACTTCATTTTATTTATATTTTTGTTTTTATTTTTACGCCATTCTATTTTATTTCCCATTTTTTATCCCCCATATAATTCTTCCAATTTTTTAATCATTTTCCCGGAATTTTTATTGATAAACTTCTGATAAGATGAACATTCCATAGAATCAAAAATAATACTTGTTTATATATTTAATAACACACATATGCATAATTGGTAAAATGTTTTTACATTGATTCTTACAATGTGTTTTTTATGGTCAATCTGCATATATATGTAAGTGGATGATTGAACACTACTTCACATAGATCTAAAATACTTACATCACTTTTAGATTAATACGCTGTTAATTAGTAACTCTAGGGTGTCCAGATTGATTTGGTTACAACAATGAAATAATAGACACGGAGTATCAGTCGGATAAAGCTAAATATACTGATTGAGAATCTGCAAGAAAATTGCCACCAGTGTTTCTTAATAGGGATTCTGAGAAAATGGCCTTGATCTTCCACATGACCAGATAGTTACAATGAAATAAACAGGACTCACGTGACCGCTAAAACGCTGGGAAAATGGCTCCGGCTTATCCGGAATTCACGTCTTGCGGGCTATTTAAGGAGTGCTTGTACACAATGTTGGCAATTAGCATACCCCTGAGGACGTATTGTCAATGAAATGCGTTGGGTGGAGCCACATTGCTGATGTCATGCCGTTGTCTCCTGGGCAAAGAGCGGCGGCCATTTTGGTACCTATTTACATTCCACGTGGATTACCTTTATTTATGTATACTTAACTTTTAAATAATAAATACTACACTATATGAGAAACCTTTGGCTTCTGTGTTAAGCAATCTTCCCCAGATTTAAAGAGGCATGCACCACTGGTACTGTGAGGATGCTGGATTAACCCTTAAGCTGTCCTACTATTCCTGCACTCAGATGTGACAATTGTAACCAATGCCTGTATACATCAGAGTTCTGGTGAGTGCACACCCATAAGAAGTGGTGGATTACCTTCAAAGAAACATGCACTATTGCACTTTGGGCACAGGATTATATTGTATATTGAAGAAAGACTCCTGTTGATTTACCCACTTTATTTATTTATTTTATTTCATCATATGAATATTATGGACTTTTATTGATTTCACATATTGCACAGATTGCTTAAATAGCACTTTATTTACATGTGCACTTAATACTTTTTTGGATATATTGCCATATTCATATTTATGATAGAGCTGCACTTTCAGATATTTGAATATGTTTATTGGTGACATTTGATGTAGAATTACTGTATACTAATATCAATCAGAATGATGGGATAAAAGCAAGAAGATGGGCTCTAAAAAGAAAACTAATCTCAAAAAACAACAGAAGTTTTATTGTTGAGTTACTGGAGTTTGCTATGACAAATAATTTCTTGTGGTCCAATAATGTCTTCTTCCAACAATGCAAAGGAGTTGCGATGGAAGCAAAGTATGCTCCTAGTGTTGCGAATTTGGTGATGGCAAAATGGGAGGAAGAGAGTATTTATGATAAATGGCAACCCCTTTAGCACCTGATGGATAAATGCATGCACTAGCTGTTGGGATTTGAGCACAGGGATCTCTTGTTTGTTGTATTGTTGGGTCAGTAGCCAGACCTGAACCTTGTAGCTCTCCCCATTGTGTCTTTTCCCCTATGCTAGCATTGTGCCCACAGTAGCATTTGCGTAGGCAGAGCAGAGTAGGACTGGCCATAGAGGGATTACTTTGACGCAGTTGGCCAGCTTAAGCATGTATTGCAATATGTGTGAACTAAATATCCCTATTTATTGCATAGTCTGCTTGAAAGGGTATATACCAGTGTGCAGAGGGTCCTCAGAATTTCAAATGGCCAGAGATGGCGCTATAGAAAGATATATTGACGATATTGTCATGTTGTGGAGAGGGCCACAAGTTGAACTTGATGAATTCATTAAGGATATCAACAATAATAAATACGGTGTAAGATTCATTGTAATTAGTGATACTCAACGGGTCAATTTTTTTGACCTTACTTTGTTTAAAAATAAAGGTAATACCATGACTAAATCTTTCTTTAAAGACATAGACAGGAACAGCTATATACCCATCTCAAGTTGTCACCATCCGAGGTGGCTATATAGCACTCCCAGAAGTCAGTTCACTAGAATTAGAAGAAATTGCAATGTAGAAGGGGAATTTTTGGACCAGACTGACTTGTTATTTAATAGATTTATAGAGAAGGGATATAAGAAATCTTTTTTGCAAAGGGAGAGAGAGATTATTCAATTCAAACACAGAGAAGAATTATTGGTGAATAATAATAATATTAGGTGCATTTCATAACCGATTATAATGCACAATATAAAAAATTAGAAATTAAAAAAAAAATACTGGCCCATTCTGTTGAGATATGAGGTTTTGAAAAATATTATCTCAAGCAATCCTAAATTTATATATAGGAAAAATAAATCGCTAAAAACCAAAATTATACATAAAGTCATTAATCCAACTAAATCTGGTTATTCCCGGAATTAGGAGGTTCTATTATTGTAATTGGTGTAAAGCATGTAGAACTGCAAAAAAGAAAAGAAAAAATAAATAATTTTAGGTCTGTGTCTAATAACAGAGTATAATATTAAGTCTTTGATCTTGTGTGATTCCTCACATCTAGTATACATGCTGGCAGGGGCGGACTGACCATTTGGAAACTTGGGCACTGCCCGAGGGCCCGGGGTCAGTAGGGGGCCCCATGAGATGCCCCTGGTACCTTTTTCATAGGCTTTTTTGAGTTTGGGCAAGGACACAGGGGCCCCATGATCCCCTATTGCCCGGGGGCCCCATGAGTTGTCAGTCTGCCCATGCATGCTGGAGTGTCCTTGTCACTTCCAGTATGTGGATAGGGTGGTTAGACAACTAAAAACCAGAATAGGGGAACATATTAAGAATATAAAAAATGGTTTTCATAAGCATAGTGTTTCCAGACACTTTAAATTGAAACATAATAGTGAATCCAGTTTACTAACCTTTTATGGAATTGAAAAAATTAATTACCATTAGAGAGGGACAGATATGCTGAATGAGGTTTAAAAAAGAGAGACCCCCGATAAGTGCCCCAGAGTCTCCAGAAATGCTCTTTTTGTTCATAGACTCCAGAGTGGTCTTGGGGTGCCCAATATAGCTAAGTATTATCAGGCGAGCCAGATTGCCCCGCTGTCTATGTTGCATGCTTCTTCAGACGTTCCTTTCTGGGTCCTGCTGGAACTAACTAATTGCGCCCTTATTGCGACATCAACGTTTCTATGGCTTCCCCCTGTCCTACTCCCTATGGCACTGAATCCAATTTTGCTCCATGGCTTACAAGTGTGGGACGCGGTACGTTACTCCAGTGGCCTGATGTCACCTTTCCTACCTTTGCTCCTAATTATTAAAAACCCTCTCTTCCCACTGGGTTTAGATCAACCAAGGGTGTTTTCTTGGTGGGTGGCCAATGGTTTTTCACAGGTGCGACACTTTTTGACTTCTTGGTCCTTCCCTACTTGGAATTCTCTTCAGGAGTCACGAGATGACCCTCCGGCTGATTTTTTTCGTTACCATCAACTGCAGCATTGGCTGACCTCACTGCGGGGCACTTCCGCTTTTCCGTACCAGAAATTTTGAGCTGTTTTGCCAATAGCGTCCGGGTGCCCCGGGCCTTGTTTCCCTTCTTTATGCAGCTTTGAACATATGCTCGATGTATACTTCTATCTCATATGTCGCTTAGTGGGAGCGGGACCTGGGGGCTGTCGTGGATCTGGAAGACTGGAATAGGGCATGGTCGCTTATAGCTAAATGTTCATTTAATACGACCACGCTGGAGGTGGCATATAAGGTATTGTTTCATTGATATTGGGTTCTAGCTCTTTTGGCCCAGGTGAATTCTGCCTGGAGTGATTGATGCTGTCGTGGTTGTGGCCATTGTGGTGATGTATTGCATATCTGATGGTCATGCCTGAGACTATTTCGTTTTTGGTCTCGTGTGTTTGGCCTATTTTTCACCTTGTTACATCTCTCCATCTGGTGGTCATGCCCGAGACTATTTCGTTTTTAGTCTTGTGTATTTGGCCTCCTTTTCACCTTGTTCCATCTCGTGTGTTTGGCCTCCTTTTCACCCTGTTCCATCTCTCCATACGCCAGGATGCTCAGTATGGTTTGCTTCATTGTCCCATACCGGGCCTCTTGGCTCACCAGCAGAATTTGGCTTCCTGTTTGTTTTTGTCGGCCACTAGAACAATTGCTCAGGCCTGGAAGAGCCCGTTTGTCCCTCTTCAGGTAGTACGGGACCGTATGACCACTATGATGCTCAATGAACAGAGGTCAAGTATCTGTAACGACTCCCAATGGAAATTCTTGAAAATATGGTAGCTGTGGTTGCAATATGTCTTTCCCATGCTCCCCCCGGATAGTCTGGGGTTGTGATGTTGCTTGTTATTGGCGCTCTCGGACCCCTTCTCTTGGTCTTATTATCTTTTTCCTTTTGTACTCTTTCCTTTTCTTTTTCAGTTTGTTTTTTGTGTGGCAGTGGATAGCTGCCTTTAGTTTGAGTTACTGTCGATGTTATACTAATGTTTTTGTCATTTATGTGCCATTGATAGCCCCTGCGTGGGTGCACCTTTTGCTCTGTTGGTGTTAGAGCACTGTTTTTTTTATTTTTTTTGTATGTGCAATTGTTTTGTTGCTCCGGTCTTAAACTGTTTATAAATTAATAAAAACATTGAAATACAAAAATAGAGACCCATTGGATATATGAATTGGAGATATTGCAATCAAAAGGGTTAAACATTGTTATTGATTTGAATTGTTTTCTGACAAATTTCTGAGTTTTCGGGAGAGTTACCCTTTAACATGTACTGGCCCTTTAAGAATGCGATATTTAGGGCTTTAAACTATCAAGATGTGTGTATATGGTTTTAATAATAATTTTATGTGTAGAGCTACTACCTAATGGGGAGTGCCCCCTTTTTTAGCAGTGCAATATGGAATATTGAGTATTTTTAGCATGGATCATATATTTAGAGTTTAAATCCTTTACAGTGTAGGGTGGGGCCTCGTAGGTGACGTCACCACATATGGGTGAGCTGCCGATGTCTAATTGGTGACCGGAGCAAACCTATAATTATTAATTTTGTATGCAACATATGATAGTGTCGGCTCTGACACTATTCAATATGAGTGGATTTGAAGCTTTTTTATTGAATAAAATGCCTGGATGGTTTTATGCTTTGTGGATTCCTCTTTCTTTCTTTCTGATCCCATTTTGAGTGCATGAAGAGTCAATTTCAAGGAGTTACAATTAGCCAGCATGTGCCTCTGCAGATCATTGCTCCCAGAGCTAAAGCGCTTGCAGCTAGTTTATAAATTTACCAGAACGGAGCTCTGGTGAGTGTACTTAATTCATTTGGTGGTGCTTGGTCACATAAATCAGACGTTCATTATAAAAATTGTTGAAGAAGATTTATGATTTCACTATTATTCTTATGGACATTTTCGTTGGATATTGATTTATTTGTGTATTCACAGAGTTTAGTAGTCACATTTTTCTGCATGGTATCATTTAATGCACTATTCTATTTAATTATGTTGCACATATTATCACATGTTAAGAGGTATATTATGATTGAGGAGCGCTGTCTTAATTGATTATTTTTTCTTATTTCCTTTTTGCATATTATGTTATATTCTTTGTAATGTTTACATGAGTTCCTTTATTTTTGATTTATTAAAATCTCTTTTCTTATTATCTATAGCTTTTTTAGCTTTGGCCGTAAGCCACACAGGTTTGATTTTTAGCCTTTTTTTTAATTTAACTTTTATTTGATTTTCCAGTACAAAAAGAGCAACACATTTATAAAAATATTTCACGTATACACATTCCATTTACCCCAATATTACCCCCCCTCCTTCCGCCCTCAGCCAACCCATTTTCCCCATCCACATACTCTTTCTTGAACTATATCTTCTCTCATATTTATCTATCTCTGATACTATAATTCTCAATTAAGGCTCTCTCCTGATTTCTAAACTTCCCCCTCAATTCCAAACAGTTCCATATATCTTTCAGAGGATTTAAAAGTCAACCAACTACACCATGTTTGCCAGAATTTTTTAATTTTTATCCTCCTCCACGTGACATAGCTCCTCCATCCTATAAATATTTTCAACTCTATTTATCCATTCATTAATTATTGGTGCTTCAGGAACCTGCCAGAACTTGGGAATCAAACCCTTAGCCGCACTAATTAGATGATAGAGTACCCTATTTTTATATAGTTTCGCTAAGAGCTCAAAGTTATAGAATAAACACCTCCAAGGATCTCTCTGTATGGTTATCCCACATACAGTATCTCCTGAATATATTGGATTATTTCCCTCCAGTAATCCTGTATTTTTGAGCAACCCCACCATATATGTTCCATTATACCCCTTTCTCCACATCCTCTCCAGCACAGAGGTGAGGTATCTACTTGTTGTCTGTAAGCTACGTTTGGTGTAATATACCATCTAGTTAAACATTTATAGTTCATCTCTGCTGTGCTCATATTTGTCACCTCATGTGTTAATCTGAAAACTTTATTCCATTGCTGTACATTCATTTCTGTTCCAAGATCCTTTCCCCATTTTTCCAAAAACCCCAGAGGATCAGTTCCTTCCATAACCATTAGGATCTTATAAATCCTAGAAGTGACATGTTTAGGGGTTATTTTTTAATTTAACAGTTTTTTAAATGGATACATATCCTCCGACGTCCTCAGTGGTTGACGGAGACTTGAAACAAAATGATAATACCGCCAGTCATCCAATGTGATAAATACATCTTTTTTTGTCTTTAAATTTTGAAAAGTGTGCAATTTCTTATCCTTTATCCATTTCCTAAAAATATTATCCTTCCCCGGGAGGATATTTGAATTATAATAAACAAATCATATTCTGTAATAACAAAATATAAGTGCAGCGCTCTGTAAATAATAAAGTGATAATCAAAGAAAGTCCATAAATTAAAAGTCCTTTTGTAATCAGCATGTGAATTGAATTATAACTACCAAAGGAAAATCACCACGTGACTGCTTAAATAATATCTTCAAAGTGCCGTGCTTCCCCTTCAGGTGTGCACTCATCAAATTTATTTGCCTCCCACTCTCATGGTTGGAAAATGCACTTTTGTATATATTTATATTCTTCCAGAAAAAAAGGTGTTTTCTCATATCATAAATCGATTCATCCCAAGAATGGTTCAAATTCTCTAATATTATTGCCTCTGAAAATGACTCTCCACAGACATCACATAAAAGAAAAAAGATAGAGACCTGACATGGTGCAGTACCATTTAAAACCATTTATTCTCTGCCCAGAGAATCTCACTTACAAGAACATAAGTTAATATAAGCCCAAAGATATGTAAACCTCCATGTATTGGTAGTATTAGTAATGATGAATCTAAATAACCAATCATCACATCCGTGAATTGATCATACACACTATAAAAGTGTGAAGCTGCACCGCATAGCCACTCCCTATGAATAAGTCCGGAAGTGACAAAATGTGTCAGGGATTGGCTAAGCAATAACCGGAAGTGACGTACTTTGGAACTGGAAGTGCCGTGAGACTGTCCGAGAGCGAGGATCGGCAGTGGTGAGAGCGTTGTACAGTCTTCCCTCTGATACTCTCTGATACTTTTTTATTTTAGATAACCACTTATTGATATCAATACGGATGTCAAGCGTACCAAATATTTTCTCTTCTTCCTTGTTATGTGACAAATTATCTGTCAAAATTTTGTTTGTGGATGGTTGTATATACACAAAATTTTCAATAAATTCTATTTTAAAACAATTTACACATCATCACAATTACTTGTATCCAGATGAATTATACCTTGTTTTTTCCAGTTCAAAATGGGCTTTCATTTGGTGGTAGATTGGTATATTTTTGGTAAAATTGGCACAAATTAGTAAAAAGTATAATTTTGTAGCTGTATATTTCTTGGTATTACCATAACCTACTAACCAAAATAAATTCTCCTGCTCCTGACAGATACAGCGATACCAAAAAAAAAGATCTGTTAACTGATACAGGGGAGTTTAATTACAAATTTCTTGCAATTTTCAGAAGATGCCAACAATAATATCTCCAATTGATTTTGGGTGGATTGTGTCAGATTTAGCTTTTAGTTTTCAACTTTTTTGTGCCATACCAATACAAACAAAATAAATAAACATGAGAATGCCTAAACATTTGTAATTGCAACCATTTTGAGGGCAAAGTGGTGCATTATCTGACAGAAATGCAGGGGTGACAATATTTTTGGATGTGACTGTACATGATGTATATAACATGCTAGTAATTCAGATTGGGTGTGTTCTGTGAGATTTAAAGGCTAAGTTCACCTTTTCAGGGAGAATTTGTTTTTCATAATAAATAGGAGCATTATCTAATGTAATTTCTGGCCTAACAATCCCCATGTGCTTATCTTTCACTTATCTCATCTATAGCAGCTTTAAATGTTCACTTGTTTTTGAAAAATGTTTTCTCCTTGCATCACTTTCTGTAGATCATATCCCATCATGCACTGGCTTGCTACATCACAAAACAGGGCACGATAGGGTGTGTTCACCATTCTGGACCATACTTCCCTCATTACTTTACAACCTCTTATTTTATTTCCACCTACTTTCTGTACAATCTGATTGTACAATCTCCATTAGAGTTACCATCAGCTATGTACTATAAGGGCTTGCCTGATTTGAATCAAATTGAATAGATTGTTCAGGTGGGTCCTCCTATTCCATAGTTTTGGTAAATCTAAAGAAAATGATACATACGTTTTACAATTGGATTGCATAGTGTATGGCCATCTTTATACAAGCACATAGGAGGTAGGGGAGGGATAAACTCAACTATCAGGCCCCGTTCACAAGTCTGCATAATGGGAATTCACATTTCCACATGCTTTTTTGGGGGGACTTTTTGGAGCATTTTTGATCGTCACGCATAGGGCAGTCCATTCACTTGAATCTTCTGGAGGAAAGGGGACAGGTGCAGGGTGTGTATTAATGAGGTCAGCCAATCAGCTATCTCCTTCTACTGGTTCTTTTGGATTAATTTTTACCAGGACACTGAGTTTGAGGTATTGCCTGGTCTATGACAAAAAAAAGCTTGTTCTTTTCTGCAAAAGAGGTACATTACTGGTACATTGGTACACAGGGGAGCTGAAATTTAGAAAAAAAGGTGAATTTGGAATTTATACTTGACTTTTTTTAAATACAGATAAAAGTCTGGTTGATTGGCTCATTAACAAGTTCTAGCATTCATTAGACCAATCTCTCCCACGGATTTTTCATGTTTGATTATTCCAGCTGGATTATATCATCTCATTTTAAACCTATATTTGGTTTTCTTTGTTATCCTTTTTGGAGCTCATGAGTAGTTTATTTTTGTTCTTTGTTTTTCAGTTTTATTTTCAACATAACCTGGTATATTGAATATTTCCATAGATTATGGCATTTTATTTATCTGTAAGATTTTTATCTTCCATTTCATTAAAAAGCCTTTACAATTCTGGAAAAGCTGAAGGAATACACTTTTACACTACTATAATTCTTATACAAGACATCTATGTGCTCTTTGAATTCTTGAAAGTTTTATGCATATTAGGAATGTGATGGATCATTTATTCCAAACAGATAGTTGTAGGCCATATGGTAGAATATTATAATGGCTTTGGAAAATGGCAAAAAAGGTCACCTCATAGACAAGTAAAAACCTGACACCCAATATTTTTTTCAGACAAATTAGTAAATTTAAGAACAATGTGGTTTGGTTGTAGACCAGGTGCCTGAACCTTCACAAAAATGGAAACCTGAATGATCCTCTTTTACAAACAGAAGCATTTTGGATATTTACTCTTGATTTGATGGCCCCTAGAGGACTTACTACAACTTTGTCACTCTCGTGTTATTTGTCTTTGTAAAAATTGTAATTTGTTTAACTTGGGAGAAGAAGCGAAAGAACATATCATCGCCACCATTGCTTGTGTTATTGTAGTTGGTTTTTTTATATTTGGAAGCAGTTAGGGTACTCAAGAATTGCTATTCTTTATGTTAATCTTCATTTGTTTGTTGAGGTTGATGGTTGATGCTATGATGGTCATCCATCCCTTTTTCCCCATCCTCTTTCTCCTTACCTATTTTCTTCTTTTTCTTGTTTTAGCATTCTTTTATTTTGTCCTTTTTATTCCTTTTATTTTTGATCCCCTCATTGTATTCCCCTTTCATCCAATTCTATCCATGTTCACTCTCCCCTGTTTTTCCTATTCTTAAATGTATATACAGTATCTCACAGAAGTGAGTATACCCCTCACATTTTTGTCAATATTTTATTCTATCTTTTCATTTGACAACACTGAAGAAATTATACTTTGCTACAATGTAAAGTAGTGAGCGTACAGCTTGTATAACAGTGTAAATTTGCTGTCTTCTCAAAATAACTCAACACACTACCATTAATTTCTAAATCGCTGGCAACAAAAGTGAGTACACCCCTATGTGAAAATGTCCAAATTGGGCCCAAAGTGTCAATATTTTGTGTGGCCACCATTATTTTCAAGCATTGCCTTAACCCTCTTGGGCATGGAGTTCACCAGAGCTTCACAGGTTGCCACTGGAGTCCTCTTCCACTCATCACGGAGCTGGTGGATGTTAGAGACCTTGCGCTCCATGCTCTAAACTAAAAGCCCCTTTTCCAGAATGCACTCTGAATGTTCCTTATAGAGGCACTCCTGACTTGGATGCATTGTCTTTTTTAAAATGGACATATTGTTGTGCTTTTTTTATATGTTTTCCAAACCCTCCCTATCCCTAATCTTTCTTTATTACTTTGTGATCTGCCATAATTCATTATCTATGATCTCCCTCAACAGCTTGTTTGCGTTTCAATGTCTTAAGCCAGCCATAGATGGGTGGAATGTCGTTCTGGTCAGCAGGGACTGACTGAGATTTGATCATCAGTGGGCAGGCTGGTTGTTCCACATGTGAAAAGGACACTTGGAAATGGCTGATGAGTTTTGAGGAGCGGTCTCCTCTTCATCTGAGCCTACTGACTAAGAGGAGATCGCTCCTCAAAATGCATCAGCCATTTCCAAGTGTCCTTTGCACATGTGGGACTTGTGTACCTTTTCAGACCATGGACCATTGTCGGTAATGATATGCCTGTTTACGTTTGTCGTTTGTGAGTATACATCTGCTATTTTTTATGATTAACGTTTTTATTGAGATAATGTGCAAGGCTTGTGCACCCCTTTTCTTTTACTATATTCTAGTGCCAATTGGGCTGCCCCAGCCTTTAGGGGGCTGCACAGTATTGCCATATTGGTTTGAATGCTAAGGTATATGAAGATCTTTCCACATATGCCATATCCAGTCCTTTGAGCACAGGAGATTTTTCATTCTTTTCTTCTTGGTTACCTATAATAGTATCCAGTTATATTTTGTGTATTTAGGAAAGAATGGAGGCTTGTTTTATAACAGTCTACCAAGCTGGTCAGAACTAGTTTTTTCAGGGAGTCTATTTCACACTTTCACGGCTCTTCCTGTGAAGAAGTCTTTCTATATTTGGAGGTTAAATCTCTTCCTCCAGACATAGAGTGCCTTCTTGTCCTTTGTGAGGACCTTGGGTCTTGGTATGCTTTTTTAAAAAATGCATAGCACATTTTTAACATGCTTTTTAATGCATTTTTGGTTTGATTTCTGGTTTCCTGACTCACAGCAAGCACTTATGGAACATGGCCATATGACTCAGAAAATGCACCAAAAGTGCTGACACAGAGAACTTTTGATCCATTGACTTAAATGCGAGGTGCATTTTTTGGTGCACTTTTGAAAAGCACACCAAAGATGCAGCATGCAGGATTTTTCAAAATGCAGCGCAAACACAAGTGCAGCAATGTGAATGGTTACCTAGGATTTAAGAAGGAAATAGTTTTCATATTCTTTTCTTGGGCTGGAGAGCAGGGCAAATGCACCAGTGTGAAAGGGGCCTTAATGTAAATAACTCTACTTCAAGTTCACTATATTGGCCATTTATATATTTGTGATGATGATCATATTCTCCTAATTACCTCTTCTCAAAAAGAGAATACATTCAATTCAGCTAATCTTTCCTTATAGCCAAGCTCCTCCATGTATCTTATCAATTTGGGTGCCATTCTTTGTACTTTTTCCAGTTCCTCAATATCCTTTTTGTGAACTTGTGCCCAAAAACTAAACTGTATATTCTAAATAGAGTCTTACAAATGATTTGTACAAGGAAAAAATTATCTCTCTCTCTCTCTCTCTCTCTCTCTCTCTCTCTCTCTTTCTGGAGTCTATACTTCTTTTAATACAAGAAAGTATTTTGTTAGCTTAAGAAACTGCACCTTGACATTGCATGTTATTATTAAGTCTGTGATCTACCAGAACACCCACATTCTTACCCACCATTGCCTCCCCCAGCTATTCTTCTTCTGGAATGTATGATGCCTGCATATTTTAGCCTCAGTACAGAACTACATATTTATAAACATAAAACCTCATTTGCTACTTAAACAGAGCATTGATGTCAGCTTGTAATTTGAGGACATCCTGTAAGGACCTAATTCCACTGCATAGCATGTCATCTACAAACAATGAAGTTGTACCTTTAATACCATATATATAATATAAATATATAAATAAAATGTGTAAGGATCCCCACACTGAACCTTGGGTTACATCACTAATAACCTTAGACCACTCAGAGCATGAATCATTAATTATTCCCTCTAAATACGGACTTTTAAGCCAGTTTTTCATACATTTACAAAGTCAATTGACTTTGTCCACAGCCACACCTTTTTGCTTAACTTCTCATAAAAATAAAATCTGATTTGTTTGTCAACTTTGGTCTTTCATGGATCCATGCTGACTATTGCTTAAAATATAATTTTCCATAAAAATGTCTTCTATATGGTATTTTATTAAATGCTCAAGTATTTTCTCTAATATAGAAGTTAACCAGCCATTTTTTTTTCATTCAGGCACCACATTGACCTTACACCAATCCAGTGGTACCATGTCAGTCAATGCAAAGTCTCTAAAAATTAAAAACAATGGCTTTGAAATAAGAGAGCTCAACTCTTTTAGGACCCTTGGGTGTAGGCCATTTCTTCCAATTGCATTATTCACCTTTATTGTTTCTAATTATTTCTGGACCATGTCAATTTTGAGCCATTATGGATCATTTCGGGCTATGTCAATACTATCCTCATTAAGAACTTCCCCATTTTCTTTTGTATACACAGAGCTAAAGAAGGTATTTAGTATTTAGGTCTTTGTCCCCAATAACCACCTAAAATTGATCTAGTTAAGGGCCTACATGCTAAAATATTAAAATATGTTAAAAGTAAAAAAGCTGCCTTCTTTACTTTTAATATATTTGAAGAATTCTGGAGGGTTTGCTCTACTTTTTTTTTTGCAGCCGTTTGCTTTCAATTTTTGGTGATTGATTTCTTTTTACATATTTTGTTATATTCTTTGTAACTTTTAAACGATGATAGTGTTCCTTCATTTTTATATTGTTTGAATGCTCTTTTTTTAAGCTGTTACTTATTTGTTTTAGATGTTACTTACTTCTGTTTTAACCTATTTTCAACTCCTGGTTTTCAACCACTTCAGTACCAGACACTTTCACTCCCTTCCTGCCCAGACCAATTTTCAACTTTCAGTGCTGTCACACTTTGAATGACAATTTTTTTTCACATAAATAGAGCGTTCTTCTGGTGGTATTTAAACACATAAACACAACCATTTTTATTTTCTTGCTAAACAATTTTAAAAAGACCGAACATTTTGAAAAAAAAAACATGTTTTTCTTTTTTTTTCCTGTTGGAAAAAGTTACACATAAATAATTTTTCATAAATTTAAGTGTACTGCTACATTTCTTTGGTGAAAATAACCCAGGTCAGGGTATATTATTTAGTCTGTAGGAAAGGAAAGCAGTCCACAAACTATGGTATATACAGTATATCTGAAAAACTATTATTCCTGATGTACTGATGGCCTATCTCATTTCTTGGGCCCAAAAATTCCTCCAGTCCAAGGTGTTTAGTTAGAGGCATGGTAAATTTTTTGAAGTTTTAATTTTTTTTTGAAAATTAAGAAATTAAAAATAGTTCTTTACTATTTTTTTATATACTGTCACCAGTGCAGTGCAGCCTCATCATTTAACTGGTGTGGCAGTGATCAAGGACACTGACTGGTGACAGTGTGTAAAAAAGAAAAAAAAAATGTTTATTTTTTTCTTTTTTATTACACTTTTTTTTCCTTTTTTATGATTTGTTTTTTACATACTGTGTCCATAGTAACACTGTACTACTCTGGGGAGGTGACCAGGTTTTTTTTTTACACACTATGAACACTTATAACCGTGATAATCACTGTTATAAGCAACCATTTTTTTCTGAATGAAGTCCATTCATTCAGTGTGTACTACTGTGATTGGCCAAGCTAATCACATGTTACAGATAGGCTGTGATTGGCCCTGTCTGTACCATGTGCTCACTGTGACAATCACAGAGATCAACACAATAGTACATCATGAATTATTATTATTATTATTATTATTATTATTATTATACAGTATTTATAAAGCGCCAATAGTTCACTCAGCACTGTACATTACAAAGGGGGACAGAACATGTGACAGAACAACAACAATATAATGCAAAACATGAGGAGATCGAGGGCCCTGCTCTTTCAAGCTTACTTCAGTACAAAGAGCAAAAACCAACCAACCGTGTACCTCTAGTAACCACATACAACCCAGCACTAGAAGGAATAAGAAAAATAATCAAAGAATTACAACCCATCATAACAGAGGATGGAACTCTGAAATAAATATTCCAGCAACCCCCAATACTAGCTTTCAGATAACCCCCCAACCTCAGAAATAAACTAATCAGTAGGAAACTTCCTTCTGATTACGAGGTCACAAATAATGGAAGCAAACACTGCAATAAAAAACGCAGCAAACTGTGCAACCAAATCAATCCATCAAAAAGTGTAAGACACTCAAAAGGGATCTTCAATATCTTCGGATCATACAGCTGCACCTCCAGTAATGTTGTGTACCTTATCCAGTGCAGAAAGTGTAGCAAAGGATCTTATGTTGGTGAAACAGGACAGAAGTTGCAAACAAGGATGAATTTGCACAGACATACCATCAAGGAACATAAAGAAGATGACACACCTGTGGGACACCATTTCGCACAACCAGACCACATTATGGAAGACCTCAATGTTTTGGTTCTTAAAGGAAATTTCAAATCCATTCAGGAAAGAAAAACTTTTGAACTAAGAACGATAATTCTATTTGACACAAGAGATAAGGAACTTAATTTGGACATGTGATTCCTCAATCATTATCCAACATTATTATGACTCCCTCTGTGAGTGTTGTTGATCATAACAATTGTCCAAGCAAACATTACACCAAGGTACTGGGCAAAGCTATTTCCTGGGTGAATATGGGGGCTAGAGGAAACCCCTCAAAGGGTGGACCAGATAAGAAGAAAACCTCATCTATGGTAATATTTCCTAATAAGGGTTTAAAGTAAGAATAGGTAAGTTCAGGTAAGAAATTTTCTTGTTTTTTATTTCTATTTATTTTTTTTTATATTAACAATTTTTATTTTATTTTCACAAAGATATATATATACATACAAAAACATCACAGGAGAGAGAGCACATTGATGGTGAGATCTGCATGGTTACAAACATAATAATGACATATAGTTACATTGAGGAGGCTGTCAAAACTAAACATCTGTAGAAAGGCGGGAGGAGGAGAAATTGTCCCATGGGTGCCACACTGTCTCGAACACAGCAATCGAGCAGGCATATATAGCAGTCAGGTACTCCATCTGTCGCACATCAGCAATAATTTTAAACAGCATTGACATAGAAGGAGGTATAGCAGATAGCCAACACATAGGAATGCTTCTTCTGGCTTCTAGTCAGAATATGTGTGGAGAGTTTCCTAGCCATTCTGGGAAGACCTGGAAATGGCAGGCTCAGTAAAAAGTACAGAGGCTCAAAAGGGAGACAGGTCTGCAATAACAATTGTAAAAAAGACAAAACCTCTTCCCAAAAAGGGACAATGGAACCACAAGTTCAAAAAATATGGAAGAGGGAGCCAATGTCTTTCCCACAACGCCAGCAAGCAGAAGAAGCACTCTGATTAAAGGCATGGACAACCTTGGGAGTTTTGTACCATAACATCAAAATTTTATATGTGTTTTCTTTATAAACCACACAGACGGAAAATTTAGACGTGTTGTCTCAAATTTTCTTCCATTGTGTAAGGTCAATGTCACATTGCAAAAACTGGGACCACTTGCGCATGTAGTGATGAGTGTCGCTAGCGAGGGGAGTAGAATCCATAAGAATTTTATATGTATTAGAAACTATGCCCTTTTGATGTGGACCTTGTATACAGAGTCGCTCAAAGGGAGTAGGATTCCCAAGAGTCAGCGTGGGGGATATAGTGGAGAAAAAGTGACGTACCTGGAGATATATATAAAAATGGTGGGAGGGCAGATCTTTTTTCTGGAGATATGAGAATGGTTGCAGCTTTCGAGTAACAGGATGTACTAGGTGACGAAGTTGGAAAAGTCTGGCCGTGACCCAAGGAGACATTCGGGGCACCGCCAGACTATCTGGAAGGTTGGGGTTAAAAAGGATATTAATCAGTGGGGAGCAATTGGAGGCCAATGCAAACCTGGTTTTACATTTTCGCCATATACTCATGGAGAATTGCATAGGGCCAAGGAACAGACGGTGAATAGGGAAAAGGTCCACCTTTCGAAGATGACCATAGGAAAGAGCAGGGATGAGTCGGGGTCAATTGTAGGGATTCTATCTCAGTCCACAGATTAGGAGGGGTTAGAGTGGACCATGATGTAAGGAAGCGGAGGTGAGTAGCGTAGTAATAGGTCACAATATCCGGTGCACCCAGGCCTCCTCTAGAATGCAGAGAAAGCGGTACACTACGTGCAATTCTATGTCGCTTATTATGCCAAATGAAATGTAGAAGAGATTTCTGCAGGGAGTGTAGCTTTGACATAGGGACAGGGACAGGGACAGGGAGGGTCGCAAATAAATACAAACGTTTGGGTCAAACAGTCATCTTTATGACGTTGATATGTCCCAAGAATGATAAGGGTAGAGTATCCCAAGATTTCAGGGAATGGGAAATAGCTATAAATAGGGGGGGGGAAGTTGGCGTCATATATTGAACTATAGGAGGAAGTAAGGTTAGTACCCAGGTATTTTAGAGAGCGGGTGCACCATCGATACGGAAAAGATTCTTGAAGGGACGAGAGGACAACTGGTGAGATATGGAGTGGGAGTGCTTTAGTCTTGGAGGTGTTAACCTTATAACCCGAGAGAGCCCCAAACTGTCTTAAAAGTTTATGCAGTGTTGGGAGGGAGATTTGGGGGTTCTAGAGTGTAAGAAGGTGTCAGAGCCTGGGATCGAAACTGGTCCTTCTGCAGTGGGAGGCAATGTCTCTTCTCACTGAGCTATCTGGAATGCTGGACAGCTCCCTTGACAATTCTTGGATAATCCTGCCTTGTGCCTTGATTTCTCTTGAACCTTGAACTCCTTGCTCCTCCCATGAACTTCCTTATAAAAGCCATGTCCATGCACTTCCTCCTTGCCAGATTATTGTGCCTTACCAGCCAATATCCCACTTACTGTTCCTGCTGCTGTCTTCATCTACGTTACCGACCTTTGGCTTGCTACTGACTACGATTCTGCCTCATCCTATCTACTACCATTGGTGACCGACCCTTGGCTTGTGACTGACTCCACTTCTGTTTGATCCCTGAACTGTTTGATCCGCTTTTGTTTTCCAGCCTACTCATTCCCTGGTGGGTTGATCCTGAGATCTGCGACCTGGCATTCACACGCAGCCAAATCCATCTCCACCATTAGGAGCTCTGGGGAAGACCGGTGGATGCTTAGACCCCGCACCTCAGGTGAGCCTGCTTCATTCCCAGGGTGGGACGCTGGTGTACCAATCCTGCTGGTTTCAGGTAAGCCTTACAACTGCTGTAGCAACTGGTCTCTGAACCTGACCTTATATCGTGACAGAAGGATATCAAAAAGGGACAATTTGTATTCACGACCATGAGACGTTATGCCTTGTATATCAGGATGGGACAGGATTGCAATAGCCAGTGGCTCCAAACAGAGAATAAACAACAGAGGAGAGAGAGGACATCCCTGACGCGTACCATTCGACATTTGGAAAGGGGGCGAGAGAAAAGAGGCCAGTCTGACCTGCGAGGAAGGATGAAAATAGAGGGCTTTCAAAGCTGCCACAAAAGGTACACAGAAGCCAAACTTCTCCAAAACCATAAACATATAAGGCCAGCTGAGACGATCGAATGCTTTTTGGGCATCCAAGCTCAATAAAATGGTGGGCAGAGAAGACCGGTTAACCAAGTCAACCAGATCAATAGATCTCCTGGTGTTGTCCACTGCATGTCTGGCTGGGACAAAGCCTACTTGGTCTCTGTGTATGAGTTTGGAGATGAGTTTAGACAGCCTATTGGCTAGGATATTAGTAAAAATCTTGTAATCAGAATTCAGCAGAGCAATAGGACGGTAGTTATCTAAGATAGAATGATCCTTGTCAGGTTTGGGAATTACAGAGATGTAAGCACGGGAGAAGTCCGCTTGTGGAGTAATACCTTTTAAAAAGGTCGTGATAGATAGAGAGAAGGTGGGGAGCCAGGGTACCAATGAAAGTCTTATAATAGGAGTAGGGAAGACCGTCTGGTCCAAGGGTTTTGCATGAGGGGAGACGTTTGACTGTATTAAATAATTCTTCAGGCCAGATGTCAGCGTTGAGAGCTGCAACATCAGAAGACGAAAGCTTAGGCAACAATAGAGGGTCAAAAAACCTATCAAAAGAGATCTCTGTGAGAGGAGGGTATTGGTCTGGGGTCAAACAGTTATAGAGGGATTCATAATATGAGCCAAAAAGGGAGACCATTACATGGGGATCATAAGTAGGGCCTCCATTCGGCTGGACAAGATGGTCCGGCACCGTAGAGGGGGATTGGGCTTTAAGTCTATTAACGAGCATATGTTGAGGTTTGTTAGAGAATTCATAGAATTTCTGCCTGACCCAGAGGAGAGATTTTGTGGACTTACAGGCATCAAGGGCCTTGATTTGGTCACGAAGAGAAGTTACTCTATACAGCTCAGAAATAGACGGTTTTGCAAGGAGTCTACGTTCAGCCAGCGTTAACTGGCGGACTAGAGCAATCCTGGCACACTCCGAGGACTTATTCAGGTGAGAGCCCATAGAGATACCGCCTTATGGGCTTCCCATACGGTTGAGTTAGATGTTACAGAACCTGCATTAAGTTGAAAGTACATATCAAGTCCTTGAAAGAGCTCAGTACGGAGATGTTCCGTGGATAAAAAGGTCTCATTAAGGCGCCAATGGCCTGTTTTTGGAATAACATTAGGGAATAACATGTTTAAGGTCAAAGAAGCGTGATCAGACCAGGTGATGGGATTAATATCCGAAGAGACTAGAAGAGGGAGAAGAGGAGCTGTAATGAAAAAGTGATCTAGGCGGGAGTAACTGCGATGAGGTGTAGAGTAAAAAGTAAATTGTTTGTGGGTAGGATGTCGGATCCGCCAGGTGTCAAAGAGACAATGCTCCCTGATCAATTTGCGGAAGGATTTTGAGGAGGAGTATTGCTGCTTTGAAGGAGTAGACTCGAAGAGAACCTTCCTATCTTTGTGAGGTGAAAGGATTAAATTAAAATCACTCCCAATAATCATATGTGAAGTGGAGAAGGACCCTAATTTAGCGAGCGTTTGTGTGAGGAACTGTAACTGACCTGAATTCGGGGCATAGAGATTCATTAAAATAAGGGGGGTGTCACTGAGCATACATTCTAAGATAATGAAGCGACCATGTTGATCGACCTTGGAGGAAACAACCCAAAGGGAGCAATGTGTCCGAATCAGGATTGCCACCCCAGCCTTGCCAGATGGGTCAAAGGCTGAATAGGTTTGGGAAAAATACCTAGTGGCAAAATGAAAAGAGCCTGTTGATTTAAAATGGGTCTCCTGGACAAAAATAATATCTGCTCCTGAGGATCGGAATTCCTTCAAAGCCATCCACCGTTTCTGGACAGAGCTAAGGCCTTTAACATTATAGGATAAAAGTCGTAGAGCCATCACAAAATGACAATGAGTGTAGCAAATGTACCAGCAGAAAAGATAAATGAAATACCATCGATGAGATTAAACAGAGAACTGATAACATTAATAGACAAACCAAAAAAATTACAATAAGGAACATAGATATCCGCATGGATATGAACTTGGGAAAGACATCGGCACGCAAATCATCCAGGCAAGTGTCTGGACGGGATCGGGGGCAACACGACAGCCGGAACATATCAATCGGCAAACCCGGCCAAAAAGATACAACATAAGAAGGCACCCAGCACAATAATAAAATGAAAAAAAAAGGAAGGAGGGAGGGTGAAGAAGAGAAGGGAAAGGGGGAAGAGGAGAGAAAGGGAAGGGGGGAAAAAGGGGGGAAGAAAAAGAGGGGGGATGGAGAGGGGAGGGGAGGAGGTAGGGATACAACCTCGAAATGTCCACAGAAGAACACCTCAAAGAAGCATCAAGCAGGGTCATCGCTGGACCGAGGGGGCGAGGGCATTGTGGAGTACATGAAGGACGCTTCCGGCCCCTACAAAGTTTTGTCCAAATCTTGCTGGGGGTAGCGGAAGGACGAGATGGAGTAGATGGTAAAGAGGAATTGTCTTCTGGCAGTGGCGGTAGTCCCAGTTGCTTCAGGAAGGAGTCCGTCTCAAAAAGATCACGTAGAATAACTTGGGAGATATCTTTGGAGACAACCAGCTTGAAGGGAAAACCCCAGAGGTAAGAGATACGATGGTGTTGAAGATGTGTGGTGAGTGCTTTCAGTGCTCGCCATTTAGCCAGGGTAATTGGAGAGAGATCACAAAAGAGCTGAAGCCGGTCCCCTTTAAATTCCAGAGAAGGAACGTTGCGTACAGAGGCCAACAAAGCTTCCTTGCTCTCAAAAAAATTAAAGCGGACAATGACATCACGTGGTTTGGTGCCGTCAGCCGGTCTGGGACCTAAAGATCGGTGGGCCCTGTCCATGCGCCACTCCGCTTCTGGGACCAAGGGGGCGGTTGCGGTGAAGAAGGACAGGAGGTGTCGGCGAAGTTGGGAATCGCCAATGGATTCAAACATACCTTGAATACGGACATTTTGGCGGCGTTCCGTTTTCCAAATCTTCTTGTTGGAGCTGAATTTGGGACATGGTGTGTTTCAGATACACATTGTCTTGCTCCAAGACATGGACGTATTGCACCAATTCATCAAATTTATTCTCCAAATGATTTGCACGTTGCCTAATCTGTGCTATTTCTCCACGAAGATCCAAGGCCAACTTCAGCGGAGATAGTGGTGGTAATTTTGCGCAAAAATACCTGCAATTTTTCTTCCAGTGTAGATATCGTGAGAATAGATGACACATTGGGAATTAGCGAGAGCGGATGTAGAAGGGCTCATCAAAGTATGCCCAGCTGTCCCCTCTATAGGGAGTGAGGAGGTTGGCTGCATTGTGGAGGCAGCTGGTGTAGTACCTCCGGCCGCCACTGGGGGCCCGTCGGAGCTTGTCTTCAGGAGTGAGGAGGTTGGCTGCATTGTGGAGGCATTGTGGAGGAAGCTGGAGGCAGCTGGTGTAGTACCTCTGGCCGCCACTGGGGGCCCCTTCGGAGCTCGTCTGCAGAATCCCAGCCGAAATTGAGGCTGGGGATTGTGGCCTATGAAGAAACCGCTGCAGAGCTGACGGCCGCAGCTCACGTGGCGGCGGGGAGGGGGGCTTCCAGCACCCGATCTTCCAATTATGAGGCTGGGGTCTGGAGCGCTGCTACTGTGACTCACTCAGGGACAATTGTGGAGCAGCGGTGCGCCGTGGGTGAGTCTCTTAGGCCGGGGGATGGATGGAGCTCATAGGAATGCGGTCATCAACATTCATTTCTATTTCTTAAATCTAAAATATATTAAAAACATTAACTCAAAATGTTAGTGGTAACATACTGATGACTATCAAGGAAACCAGGGTGTCATTGTTCAACACCAAAAACTGGCAAAAATTGCAAAGGCTATGATCCCAGGATGCAATTGGGTTCATTTACTAAAACTGGAGAGTGCAAAATTTGGTGCAGCTCTGCATAGAAACCAAACAGCTTCCAGTTTTCTTTTTTACAAAGCTTAATTGAATTAGTTGAAGTTAGAATCTTATTGGCTACCATTCACAGCTGCACCAGATTTTGCACTCTCAATTTTTAGTACATTAACCCCAGTGCATATACAAGCGATCTATAAGGGTGAGATATAATGGTGACAAATATCAAGTTATCTCTTTTAAGAAGTTCCCCTGCAGAAAAGGGGAAGAATAGGTTTACCCTAGTATGTAATATTCCAGGAAATTATAGTCCTAAGGTAATTAGTGGCTTGCTCCTCAGGCTTGATCCCATGTGTACTTAGCAGGGTAAATTCCCAAGATGAACCACCTGCAATTATAAAGAAAGCCATTAGATGGCAATGCCAAACCCATACTACTTTAACATAAGGGAAAATCTTACTGAGGAGGTGTTTTTCATCAAAAAGCACACCCAAAGGTTTTAAAATGTGGTCAGTACTAAACCGCTATATAGCAAAATTTAAGAGTAGTTAAACTCTCATTATTACCACTGTCCAAGTCCTTGCAGTGCTTCTATCTGTGTAAGGTGTAGAGTATTTACCTCTTCAATAACACTAGGACTGGCACAATTTTGCTATGTGCATTTCCAACTGAAAATCTACGCATAATGCCTCAGCACCATCACACTCTCCATCAACAAGGTCCTCTTTCACATTTACTTTTAGATTACTTCTCACATAGCGACAAACATCAACTTCTTTATTTTATCCTGTCTCTCTGAAAGAGAGCATAGCCTGAAATATAATGCATGTGAAGAATAAAGCCAAAATTCAACAATATCAATTAAATCATAGTGTTCATGCACAAAAGCTTCCAACTTTCCTATTTTGGTTGGCAGACTTATGGCTAGTTTGTGAACAAACATCTTAACCCACAATTCATATATATAAAAAATGCAGCGCTTAGGGAAGTGATAATAAAACACAGTCCAATGAGAGAAGTGCTCTGTGATTCCTAGTGCAAATGGTAAAAATTCACACTAACCAGACAGCGCGAAAATATACGCATGTGTGTATATATCCTGAAGAATCTCCTCTCCACTCGGATCTGGTCAAAGGAATAGCCGGAAAAGATAGAAGTCCTACGCCCTCATGTGGTGAAAGAATGGTCCAGCAGGTCAGAGAAATATCTGGGTAAGCCTCCCCCTTCACAGGAGCTGACACAGGGATCACTTGGGGCTGTAAGAATTGAAGAAGCTCCTCACAGGAGACATAGGGAAGTACTCATAGTGTAGTAGATAAGGCTTTATTATGAGAACATAGGTGCATAGTGAACAGGGTATATAGCAAGTATGAATGAACACACTGACCCTTAGAAAATAAAGATGGCCGCCGGGCCTCCTCGTGGCACCGGCGGCTTAGTGTCAACGGCGTCCTGGGTCCCAACTGACGCGTTTCGTGCGCACGCACTTCTTCAGAGGTGGAACATAGGACTGCCGTGACCGTCTCCTCGTACATAAATATCGTATCTGGCGCATGCGCACTGGTGCGGCGCCATCTTGCCGAGGTCCAGGCGTCCGTAATCATCAAGTGCGCATGCGCGGGTGCCATTTTACCATGGGTAAAGGTGAATGCAGGCGTCTTAAACTACGGCTCCATACTGATGGAGTCCGGGCGTCTGCATTGCGTAAAAGCGCATGCGCGGGCGCCATTTTGCCGTATGTCAAAAGGCAAAATACCCAGCGCTGTCAGAACAACATCAATGATGCCAGACATCCTATACGTTGCGAAGCAACTGTAAAATTGATAGTGTTATGAGGGAAACACCCTCAAGAGACATACAATGTAAAATAATACACAGGAGAGGAGAATTTAGAAAAATTCACAAATAGTGTGAACTGGCCAGGACAGGGGTTAATGGAATTAACGGTAAGTGTACCCGCATCCTGATTAAAGGACCAATGAGTCCATGAGCCCCGATGCATGAAACGAGACTAGAGGTTAAAATACAAATAATAGTCTAATTAAATGTTAAGCCTTATATATAGGTACTAATCCTATATATTAGACCAAAACAACATGGTAAAATAGCATTTAATAAAATATAAAATACCTGTCACATGGAAGTTAATCGAGGAAAATCAAAACCCATGATGACAGGGTAATCAGACAAAAATAATAAAATGCACGCATATGACACACAACAAAAGGATAAAATTACAAGAAAAAAACGCATGTGTCATGAACATGTATCATAAAACGTTATAAAAAGCAAGAAGGGACCTAATGTGATAGGCACTAACCAGATGACAATGGAGAGGCCTACTCGCAATCAAGATTAATATCATGAAGATGCATGTATCAAATGGCGAGTGTTCATTACAGTATCCCACTAAATACGGAAGAGCTGGGGATAAATGTAATTTGGTCCTATTATGCGTCCTTAGTAGGTGTATAGATATTGGGATCGCGTGAATATAACATTCCATATGTATAAAAATTAGATAAAATATAGCAACTCCCCGTCAACCTATAGATATAGTTAACATAGTTGCGATATCAGTATAATTCATTTGACCACCGCAGGTTCAGCTGTTATCAATATAACAGTTGACATCAAGTTCAATATTCAAACCTGCGGGGTGTAGAGTATCTAATTCGAAAATATATTTTGTCTCCAACTGTGAGACCGCCCTAGTTTTAAAGGTTCCCCTCCAGTGTGAAGTTACTATATCAATGCCAGTAACTCCCCATCAACCTATAGATATAGTTAACATTAGAGATGAGCGAATCGAACTAGGCGAAGTGGAATTCGTTTCGAATTTCAGGAAAAATTCGATTCGTGCCGAATCCGAATATTAGCCAACTTCGGGTGTGCGAATCGGATTTTTCCCGATCAGCCGGCAAAAAGTGTCCCTGCAGAGAGCTCCGCTATTTCTGACAGTTCTCTGACAGTTCCTTCACATTTACAGCGGTTGAAACATTGTATCTATTTGTTTCCATTTAGGATACAGATGTTTTTATTCGGAAACAGATACAATGTTTCAACCGCTGTAAATGTGAAGGAACTGTCAGAGAACTGTCAGAAATAGCGGAGCTCTCTGCAGATACACTTTTTGCTGTACTGGAATACTTCTTCTTTTCATTCTTCTTTTCATTCTTCTCATTCTTCTTTTCATTCTTCTTTTCATTCTTCTTCTCATTCTTCTTTTCATTCTTCTTCTTCTTCTTTTCATTCCTCTCATTCTTCTTTTCATTCTTCTTTTCATTCTTCTTCTTCTTCTTTTCATTCTTCTTTTCATTCTTCTTCTTCTTCTTCTTTTCATTCTTCTTTTCATTCTTCTTCTTCTTCTTTTCATTCTTCTTTTCATTCTTCTTCTTCTTTTCATTCTTCTCATTCTTCTTTTCATTCTTCTTCTTCTTCTTTTTCTTTTCATTCTTCTTTTCATTCTTCTTCTTCTTTTCATTCTTCTTTTCATTCTTCTCATTCTTCTTTTCATTCTTCTCATTCTTCTTCTCATTCTTCTTTTCATTCTTCTTCTCATTCTTCTTTTCATTCTTCTTCTTCTTTTCATTCTTCTTTTCATTCTTCTCATTCTTCTTTTCATTCTTCTTTTCATTCTACTTCTTCTTTTCATTCTTCTTTTCATTCTTCTTCTTCTTCTTTTCATTCTTCTCATTCTTCTTTTCATTCTTCTTCTTCTTCTTTTCATTCTTCTTCTTCTTCTTTTCATTCTTCTTTTCATTCTTCTCATTCTTCTTTTCATTCTTCTTTTCATTCTTCTTCTTCTTCTTTTCATTCTTCTTCTTCTTCTTTTCATTCTTCTTTTCATTCTTCTTATTCTTCTTTTCATTCTTCTCATTCTTCTTCTCATTCTTCTTTTCATTCTTCTTTTCATTCTTCTTCTTCTTTTCATTCTTCTCATTCTTCTTTTCATTCTTCTTTTCATTCTTCTTCTTTTCATTCTTCTTCTTCTTTTCATTCTTCTTCTTCTTCTTTTCATTCTTCTTTTCATTCTTCTTCTTCTTCTTTTCATTCTTCTTTTCATTCTTCTTCTTCTTCTTTTCATTCTTCTTTTCATTCTTCTTCTTCTTCTTTTCATTCTTCTTCTTCTTCTTTTCATTCTTCTTTTCATTCTTCTTCTTTTCATTCTTCTCATTCTTCTTTTCATTCTTCTTTTCATTCTTCTTCTTCTTCTTTTCATTCTTCTTCTTCTTTTCATTCTTCTTTTCATTCTTCTTCTTCTTTTCATTCTTCTTCTTCTTCTTTTCATTCTTCTTTTCATTCTTCTCATTCTTCTTTTCATTCTTCTCATTCTTCTTCTCATTCTTCTTTTCATTCTTCTTCTCATTCTTCTTTTCATTCTTCTCTTCGTTTCATTCTTCTTTTCATTCTTCTGATTCTTCTTTTCATTCTTCTTCTTCTTCTTTTCATTCTTCTTTTTCTTTTCATTCTGCTTTTCATTCTTCTTCTTCTTCTTTTCATTCTTCTCATTCTTCTTTTCATTCTTCTTCTTCTTCTTTTCATTCTTCTTCTTCTTCTTTTCATTCTTCTTTTCATTTTTCTTCTTCTTCTTTTCATTCTTCTTCTTCTTCTTTTCATTCTTCTTTTCATTCTTCTTCTTCTTTTCTTCTTCTTCTTCTTCTTCTGGCAACTCCACCACGCAGCTCATTTTTGTTCCAGTATTACTGTATTTTGCTCCTTCAAAATCCTGAAACTTTCTTTTGGCAGGTGTACAGACTCAGGTACTCAGTGCAGGAATGGTGGGAATCCCTCACAATGGACACAGCAGGTGTACATACAGACCCAGGAATTCAACACAGGGACAGTGGGAACCCCTAATAATGGGTAAAGCAGGTGGGCAGACCCGGAATCTCAGCACATGGATGGTAGGAACCCCTCATAATGGGCACAGCAGGTGTGCATAACCAGAACCTCAGCACAGGGATGGTGGGAACCCCTAGTAATGGGCGCAGCAGGTGTGCAGACCTGGGACCTCAGCACAGGGATGGTAGAAACCCCTCATAATGGGAACAGCAGGTGTACAGACCCAGGAATTTAGCACAGGGATGGTGGGAACTCCTCCTAATGGGCAGAGCAGGTGTACAGACCCAGGAACTCAGCACAGGGATGGTAGGAACTTCTCATAATGGGCGCAGCAGGTGTGCAGACCTGGAACCTCAGCACAGGGATGGTGGGAACCCCTCATAATGGTCACAGCAGGTGTGCATACCCAGAACCTCAGCACAGGGATGGTGGGAACCCCTAGTAATGGGCGCAGCAGGTGTGCAGACCTGGGACCTCAGCAGAGGGATGGTAGAAACCCCTCATAATGGGAACAGCAGGTGTACAGACCCAGGAATTTAGCACAGGGATGGTGGGAACTCCTCCTAATGGGCAGAGCAGGTGTACAGACCCAGGAACTCAGCACAGGGATGGTGGGAACTTCTCATAATGGGCACAGCAGGTGTGCAGACCTGGAACCTCAGCACAGGGATGGTGGGAACCCCTCATAATGGGCACAGCAGGTGTGCATACCCAAAACCTCAGCACAGGGATGGTGGGAACCCCTCATAATGGGCACAGCAGGTGTTAGGGGGTTTAACTCTCCAGCATCCATTAGAGACTGATATAGTAATATAGTTCATTCTTCTTTTCATTCTTCTTTTCATTCTTCTTCTTTTCATTCTTCTTCTTCTTTTCATTCTTCTTTTCATTCTTCTTCCTCTTTTCATTCTTCTTTTCATTCTTCTTCTTCTTCTTTTCATTCTTCTTCTTCTTTTCATTCTTCTTTTCATTCTTCTTCTTTTCATTCTTCTTCTTTTTCTTTTCATTCTTCTTTTCATTCTTCTCATTCTTCTTTTCATTCTTCTCATTCTTCTTTTCATTCTTCTCATTCTTCTTCTCATTCTTCTTTTCATTCTTCTTCTCATTCTTCTTTTCATTCTTCTTCTTCTTTTCATTCTTCTTTTCATTCTTCTCATTCTTCTTTTCATTCTTCTTTTCATTCTTCTTCTTCTTTTCATTCTTCTTCTTCTTTTCATTCTTCTTTTCATTCTTCTTCTTCTTTTCATTCTTCTCATTCTTCTTTTCATTCTTCTTTTCATTCTTCTTCTTCTTCTTTTCATTCTTCTTTTCATTCTTCTTCTTCTTCTTTTCATTCTTCGTCTTCTTCTTTTCATTCTTCTTCTTCTTCTTCTTCTTCGTCGTGCCCCGTGACTGCCCAAATGAGTGAAGTGTGCGGTGATTCTAAGATCGACGGCACTCATCTGCATGTCATACTGACTGACATTATTATTTCTCTTTCCCAGCAGACTCCAAGGGCATTTAAATTAAAGGTACAGTGTTCTGCACTAATATAAAGGCTCTCTGAAGCCTAGAAACCCTTTTAATTAGTTAAATTCGCAGCGAATAAATTCGCATCGAATCGAATTTCTCCCGCAAATTCGGCGAATCAGCCGAATCGAATTTTTGAATAATTCGCTCATCTCTAGTTAACATAGTTGCGATATCAGTATAATTCATTTGACCATCGCAGGTTCAGCTGTTATCAATATAACAGTTGACATCAAGTTCAATATTCAAACCTGCGGGGTGTAGAGTATCTAATTCGAAAATATATTTTGTCTCCAACTGTGAGACCGCCCTAGTTTTAAAGGTTCCCCTCCAGTGTGAAGTTACTATATCAATGCCAACAAATCTCAAACTGGAAGGGTCTCTATGATGGTGTTTCCTATAATGGAGGGACAGGGAGTGTTCCTTGTACCCCTTTTTTATGTTATTGATATGTTCCCGAAGGCGGTACCTGAGCCGCCTGGTTGTCCTCCCAATGTATTGTTTAGAGCAAGGGCATTCCAGTAAATATACAACATATCTACTGTTGCAACAAATGAATTTTTCAATATTATATGATTTCCTAGTTTGGTTAGAGGCGAAAGTGTCTATCTTTCTCTTCCTCACCCCATTGCACTTACAGGCAATGCATTTGTTGCATGGATAAAAACCAGTGTAACTGAACAAAGAGGGAGGTGGTGTGGGCAAAGAGACCACGTTGGGAGCTATTTTATCTCGCAAAGTAGATGACCTGCGGAAAATAACCTCAGGTTTCTCCGGGAGTATCTTAGCGAGCGTAGAATCAGCCTTCAAGATCCCCCAATTTTTAGTGATTATGTGTTTTATGGATCTATGCTGGGCCGAGAATGTGGTGATGAATGGACAAACCAAAGTTTTGGGTGGTTTGGTCTGAATAGTCAATAATTCCTGTCTATCCGTATTAGCTATTAATTCCATGACACCATTCAACTTCTCCCTATCATAGCCTTTTCAAGGAATCTTTCTTTAAGGATATTGGCCTGCGTGTGGTAGACGTCAATACTGGTACAATTTCTCCTGAGTCTGAGAAATTGTCCTTTCGGTATTCCTGCCAACCAGCTAGGGTGATGACAGCTATCGAGAGGAATAAAGCTGTTACGATCAGTAGGCTTAAAAAAGGATTTAGTAGCGATATGTCCATCTAAATTTAACAAAGTGAGGTCTAGGAAATCAATTTCAGTATTACTGTAGTTATATGACAATTTGATGTTAACTGTGTTATTGTTAAGGGTGGTGAAAAAATGAATGAGGGACTGCTCCGTACCATTCCAGAGTAAGAGTACATCGTCAATGTACCGCTTATAGAAAAGTAGTTCAGGCCAGTCCATGGCATTAATATTATCCTCCTCCCAAAAAGGACATGAACAGGGAGGACAACCAGGCGGCTCAGGGACCGCCTTCGGGAACATATCAATAACATAAAAAAGGGGTACAAGGAACACTCCCTGTCCCTCCATTATAGGAAACACCATCATAGAGACCCTTCCAGTCTGAGTTTTATTGGCATTGATATAGTAACTTCACACTGGAGGGGAACCTTTAAAACTAGGGCGGTCTCACAGTTGGAGACAAAATATATTTTCGAATTAGATACTCTACACCCCGCAGGTTTGAATATTGAACTTGATGTCAACTGTTATATTGATAACAGCTGAACCTGCGGTGGTCAAATGAATTATACTGATATCGCAACTATGTTAACTATATCTATAGGTTGACGGGGAGTTGCTATATTTTATCTAATTTTTATACATATGGAATGTTATATTCACGCGATCCCAATATCTATACACCTACTAAGGACGCATAATAGGACCAAATTACATTTATCCCCAGCTCTTCCGTATTTAGTGGGATACTGTAATGAACACTCGCCATTTGATACATGCATCTTCATGATATTAATCTTGATTGCGAGTAGGCCTCTCCATTGTCATCTGGTTAGTGCCTATCACATTAGGTCCCTTCTTGCTTTTTATAACGTTTTATGATACATGTTCATGACACATGCGTTTTTTTCTTGTAATTTTATCCTTTTGTTGTGTGTCATATGCGTGCATTTTATTATTTTTGTCTGATTACCCTGTCATCATGGGTTTTGATTTTCCTCGATTAACTTCCATGTGACAGGTATTTTATATTTTATTAAATGCTATTTTACCATGTTGTTTTGGTCTAATATATAGGATTAGTACCTATATATAAGGCTTAACATTTAATTAGACTATTATTTGTATTTTAACCTCTAGTCTCGTTTCATGCATCGGGGCTCATGGACTCATTGGTCCTTTAATCAGGATGCGGGTACACTTACCGTTAATTCCATTAACCCCTGTCCTGGCCAGTTCACACTATTTGTGAATTTTTCTAAATTCTCCTCTCCTGTGTATTATTTTACATTGTATGTCTCTTGAGGGTGTTTCCCTCATAACACTATCAATTTTACAGTTGCTTCGCAACGTATAGGATGTCTGGCATCATTGATGTTGTTCTGACAGCGCTGGGTATTTTGCCTTTTGACATACGGCAAAATGGCGCCCGCGCATGCGCTTTTACGCAATGCGGACGCCCGGACTCCATCAGTATGGAGCCGTAGTTTAAGACGCCTGCATTCACCTTTACCCATGGTAAAATGGCACCCGCGCATGCGCACTTGATGATTACGGACGCCTGGACCTCGGCAAGATGGCGCCGCACCAGTGCGCATGCGCCAGATACGATATTTATGTACGAGGAGACGGTCACGGCAGTCCTATGTTCCACCTCTGAAGAAGTGCGTGCGCACGAAACGCGTCAGTTGGGACCCAGGACGCCGTTGACACTAAGCCGCCGGTGCCACGAGGAGGCCCGGCGGCCATCTTTATTTTCTAAGGGTCAGTGTGTTCATTCATACTTGCTATATACCCTGTTCACTATGCACCTATGTTCTCATAATAAAGCCTTATCTACTACACTATGAGTACTTCCCTATGTCTCCTGTGAGGAGCTTCTTCAATTCTTACAGCCCCAAGTGATCCCTGTGTCAGCTCCTGTGAAGGGGGAGGCTTACCCAGATATTTCTCTGACCTGCTGGACCATTCTTTCACCACATGAGGGCGTAGGACTTCTATCTTTTCCGGCTATTCCTTTGACCAGATCCGAGTGGAGAGGAGATTCTTCAGGATATATACACACATGCGTATATTTTCGCGCTGTCTGGTTAGTGTGAATTTTTACCATTTGCACTAGGAATCACGGAGCACTTCTCTCATTGGACTGTGTTTTATTATCACTTCCCTAAGCGCTGCATTTTTTATATATATGAATTGTGGGACTTTATATGCGTTTTCCTATATGTTCAGCTGCTGCCACTGTTGTTGAGCGCTTACTATATATTTATTACCAAACATCTTAACCCGTTGTTGCATTTTACACTTGTATTAACTATACTTATTTTTGTAGTACAAACAATATGGTAAACATCATTGTTTGTGACATGGGAAATTCCTTATCACCTGCCATAGCCCTAACCCCATCTTCCCCATTCTACCTGCCATTATTGTCACACCCCGTATAACTTTTCTGCCCCATATTATAGCTTTCCCTTCCTCATCAGTCCTAGTTTAAATAATCTTACAGCCTACACAAACCTCTCCCCCAGCACAGCAGACCCCCATTTAGGTGCAAACCATCTTTAGTATACAAGTTGTATGCTGATAAAAAGTCAGATCAGGGGATCCTAAGTGTCCAAAACTTTCTACGATAATACCAAGCAACTCAACTAGCTCGACTTAGAAAATACCATGTCACTACTGAGACCTCACTCTGGATCACCCTAGAGGCTGTTGACTGTGACCCATGGTCCATACATCATTTTTTATGGTTTCACCCTCATGACAGAAACGCCAGCCCCAGCAGCAAATACTCCCTCCATCTATTGAACAACATGAAATACTCTTATGACCTGCTTTCCTCACATTTGCCCCTTCTAACCATCAGGCATTCCCTCCATCTGTTGGACAACCATAAAATACTCAGATGACCTGCTTTCTCCACATTTTCTCCTTCTACCCATGATTCACAACCTATCGTTTCCCCCTAGAAATGACTCACCAGGTCCTTTCAAGCATTGGATTAACTTGATTCCACCATATGGTTACTTCAGGTGGCTCCATGGAATTCCATGGAACCCTTTCACAAAGTAAGAACAAAGTGACATTTACAAACTAAAAACTACTTCTCACTTCTCAGGAGAGAGACTGACATTTACACCATTTGAATCCAAATGCAAAAATGACCCACACTCCCCAGAGCTAATTTCCATTCTCTAGAGCACATTTATCAGTGGCGAATTTAGGTTTTGTGCTGCCCTAGGCGACCCCCATGGAGAGAACCTGACATTGACCAACAACACTCCTGCCCACCCCCCCACCTGAGAGAGCCTTCCACTAATACCCCCCCTCATCAAGAAAGACAATCACCTTCACAGCTCCGGACATCCCCAGGAACAAGAGTCGGGCTCTGCATTCACCATCAAGAAGCCCACAACCTCTCTCGGATCCCTCCTGGTCCCCATGCCGCATGTGTCCCTTCTTCCAAGGGGCGATGCTGCCCCCCCCCCTGAAAAATGCCACCCTAGGCAAACGCCTTGTTTGCCTTGTGGTAAATACACCCCTGACCTTGATAGGTCATACTCCTGTGCCTCCTAATTACATACAGAAATAGAAATCAGGCCTAGGTATGAAATTGGAATTTGATGACTCTTCCCAAATTGGAGATACCAAATATTGCTCAGCTGTAGAAACCAGTTTTAAAATACTGCTTTAGTGGTACATAGTACCCAGCTTACTGTGACATGTAACTAGTGTCAACCCTCCCAACAACCCTTCCAAAGCTGTCCCGAAACATGCACATTTTTACATAGCTGGTAGACCTGCCCTGTCATCCAAAGATTATGATAGTATATACAGGTATATACATAATCTTTAGCATCCTTCTTCAATAATCTCTCCCTATAAACCTATCCAAAGGGCTTCTAAACCTCAAAACTCTCAATCTCTCCAAATACAATTTACACTCATGATCCATGTTCTCACAACTGCAAAGCAGACAATATCAAAAGGCAAGATTCCCACAATTTTCACACAATTTCTGGGAATTCACCTCCACAAAACCTAAACCTCCCCTTCCAATCTAAATTCTCCTTAAGTCTCTGTTACTCCCCTATATTTGGACCACATTCCATTGTTCTTTTTCTAACCCTTTTAAATTGGTTGCACTGGATGACAATATCGTCATTATCCTCCATTATGTTGTGTATACTAAAACCTGCCTAGCTGTGTTGTCTATATGTTCTTTTTACAAATGCTTCAATATGCATTCACAGTACTTTTTGAAAAACCTTCAATAAAAAAATATTGAACAAGAAAAGTCAGCCCAGTGCTCTAAAAACTCAAATTCTGCTTGCTCAAGGTCTTTAGTGATGCATTTAATTAATTAAGCTCCCGCTGTCTTTCCTTTAACTTGCAAGATAGCTCTTTAAATTGAGTGTTAAGGATTCTCCATCTTTTATGTATTCTGTCATTGGTCCCAACATGAACCAAGACAGCTGGGTCATGTTCTGCTTCTCCAAGTAGTTTGTCTATTTTGCCCACCACATACCAAACCTTGGCACCAGGGAGATGGAAAACCATTCAATTAAAGCAATCTGGGCAATAAATTATTATAACAGACCTCCTGAATATAGAATCTCCACTTAACACCAACTGTCTAGGCTTTTCTGCATTATCCTCACCACTATTCCATCTGTTAGAGGTGGCAATGACATCTAGGACTACCGTCCCCTGGTTTGACACCCACATCCAAGTTGAAACATTTGTTTGGGTGCTCAAACACAGAACTGGCTTTCCATTTCTGTGAACCCCTACCACTCCCTCTAACTACAGTAACTCATGTGTTCCTCACACACAGTTCCTCACATACAACTAATGTGTAAAGTTGAAGTCTACAGACTTGGAAATTACAGTTTGTAAATGAATAAAGATCTGACTAAAAGACTGTATTCACAGAGAAGTGATTATGATTCATACTAAGAATGGGCCAAGGTTATTAGTAGTGTGTCCCAGGGTTCAGAGTTGGGACCTTTATTTTTTAATATACTTACAAATGTAGAGAGTTTGGGATTAAAAGTACTATTTCAATGTTTGCAGATGACACCAAGCTATATAGTGGAAAAAAGCTTGCATACAGGATATCTCCAACTTACAAGCAGACCTCAATTCACTGTTTAATTGGACAACTATGTACTTGGGGGCTAGAACTTGCATGCATCATATATACAAGGAGGAGTAAAATTGAGGAGAGTCAATGGTGAAGAAGGATCTGGATGTTCTGATAGATCATGGACTTAACAATAGTATGCAATCAGGGCTGCTGTTAGAAACCACAGGGCCCCATACAGCCAACCTGACATGGCCCCACTCCCAAAAAAACCCCAAAAAACATTTGACCCTTCCCGCATTCTTCATCCTGAAGGATCCTTTGTGTGCTCACAGCTGCAGGAGGAAAGCCTGCAGCACTGTAGGGGGGCCTGGGCAGCAAGGAGAAACTTATGGTGCACAGGGAGGGTGATGGGTGTAGTGGGAAGTATTACTGTTACAGATCCCCTTTATAGCTCTCTCTGCAGCAGCTGAAAGCCAGAGAAGAAGCCAGAGAGAGACATACAGGGGATCGGTTCCAGTAATTTCCCCCCCTACAATGATCACCCTCTCTGCCCACATCCGATCCCCCCCCCCAGGCCCCTCTGCTGGCCTGGGCCTCATACAGAAGGACAGGTGGTACCCCCTTATCCACAGTCCTGCAAGCAATGCCAAGCTGCTGTTTCTAAACTAAGCAAGAGGCATAGATTCCAGAGAGAAATAGGGAGAGACATAAGTTTGCCTTTGTACAAATCATTCATAAGACCCCATCTACAATATACAGTTATGTTTTGTTACAAGTTCACAAAAAGGATGTTTGGGAGCTGGAGAAAGTGCAAAGAAGGGCAACCAATGATGGAAAGATTAGCTGAATCGAATGTATTCTTTCTGTAGCTGTTCAAGTGGGGAAAGGCTCACAATGTTTCCAGTAAATACATAAGTGGGCAATATAGTGAACATAGTGTAGAGTTATCCATTTTCAGGTCATCACAAGTGACAAGTGGTCACCCTTTACACCTGGAGGAAAAGAGAATAAACCTACAAGTATGGAAATGCTAATTCAAAGTAAGAGCCTTGAAAATGTGTAGACTCCCTCAAGCACTAGTTCTGGTCAGCTCAGTAGATTGTTTTAAAAAGTCCTGGATTCTTTCCTAGATATGCATAATATAACTGGATACTAATATTTATAGGTAAAGTTGATCTAGGGAATATCCGAATGCCTCTTGGAGAATCAGGAAGGATTTTTTTCCCCCGCTGGAGCAAATTAGATCAAGCTTTACTGGGGTTTTTTTTGCCTTCCTCTGGATAAACTGTGGGTACAGGACTTTTTTTAATACAATCTACTAAGTTGGCAAGAACCAGCTCTTGAGGAAGTCTATTCCATATTTTACAGCTCTTCCTGTGAAGAAGCCTTTCCGCATTTGGAGATTAAACCTTTTTTCTTCCAGATGTAAAGAGTGCCACCTTGTCCTCTGTGATGACCTTACAATGAATAACCTAAATGGTGAATAACTCTACACCGAGTTCACTAAATGAACCACTGATATATTTATACATGTTGATCATTTATCAACAATAAGCCTCATTTGCCCAATTAAAAAGTGCATTGAGGTCAGCTTATAAGTCAGAGACATCCTGTAAGGACGTTATTCCACTGCATAACTTGGTGTCACATGAAAAGCTTGAAAATGTACTTATAATGCCAAATCCTATATTATTTATACATATATTAAGAAAGGATCCCAACACTGAACCTTGGGGTACACCACTTACAACCTTAGACTATTTAGTCTATGAATTATTAACAACTACTCTCTGAATACAGTCTTTTAGCCAGTTTTCTATCCATTTACAAATCATTTTTCTAAGCCTGTAGACTTTACTTTACCCATTAGCCTTGTGCGGGAAACTATGTCAAACACTTTTGCAAAAACCAAGCATACTACGTCCACATCCACTCCTTTGTCTAAGGCTTTGCTCACCTCATTATAGAAAGAAATCAGATTTGTTTAACAATTTCTGCCTTTCATGAATCTATGCTGACTTTTGCTTAAAATGTTTTTTTCTAGCATAAACTCATCCTTGTGGTCCTTTATTAAACTCTCCAGTATCTTTCCAACTATACAAGTTAAACTAACAGGTCTATAGTCACTTGGTAAAGACTTTTACCCTTTATAAATATAGGCACCACATTGGATTACACCAATCCAGTGGTAGTATGCCAGTCGTTAAAGAGTCCCTAAAAATTAGAAACAATGGCTTTGAACTGACAGCGCTCAATTTGTTTAGGACACATGGGTGTATGCCATCTGATCCAGGTGCCTTGTTCGCCTTTATTTTGTCAAAATATTTCTGAATCATATAAATTCCCAGCCATTGTGGATCATTTGGGGCTGTATCAATATCATTCCCCAATATGAGCATGACCTCCCCCATGCTCCTTTGTATACACAGAGCTGAAGAAGGCATTTAATAAATTTGCCTTCTCTTTGTCCCCAGTCACCCATTACAGATTGTTTTGTAAAAAGCCTACATGCTCAGACCTGACCTTTTTGCTATTAATACATTTGAAGATTTTCTTTGGGTTCGTCTTACTCTCCTTTGCAATCTATAGATCAATTAAAATTTTTGTGGCCTTGATCTCCTTTTTATACATTCTGTTATATTCCTTGTAACAATTAAATGATGATAGTGTTTCTTCATTTTTTTATTTTTTAAAAGCTCTTATCATGTATAGCTTTTTCAACTTTGGTCGTGAGCCACATAGGTTTAATTTTTAGCCTTTTAAACGTGTTGCCCATGGGAATATTCTGTATTTTGCAGTGTGTTTGCATACAGTGGTTTTGACAAATTCCTATTTCCATTCTGTGTTCATCAAAGTCAATATTTCCTCCCAGTCTAAGTATTGGAGAGCAGCTCTCAGCCTTGGAAAATTTGCCCTATTAAAGTTGTGTTTTTATCTTTCCAGTATGTGCTGATTGTTTACAGCTAACATTAAATTAAATCGTGTTATGGTCACTGCCTCCGAGATGTTCTTTTATATGAAAAGTAGTAATAAACTCTGCATGTTTTGAGATTACTAGGTCCAGCAGAGCATCATTCCCAATTGGGGCCTCTAAAAACTGTATCATAAAATTGTTCTGTAATAGGTTTATACATTTTTGCCTTTTAACTGTTCCTGCAGTGCCATTACATCAGTCAATTTCCAGATAGTTAAAATCCCCCATTATTTTCACTGTTCCAGTCCTTGCAGCACTTTTTATCTGTGCAAGGAGCCGAGTCTTCACCTCCTAATTAATACTGGGTGACCTGTAATATACTCCAATAACTACGCACACCCATGTGCAGTTCCACCCGTAATGCTTCAGCCTCATCACACTCTCCATCAACTAGGTCTTCTTTCATACTTGAGGAGCGTGGCCAGGCACATGGAGCGATAAGCAGCACACCTTCCATCCAGGCTTTTTCTTCTCCTTCGCAGGCTGTCTTCTGCCCTCCATATGGGCAAGAATCAACACCAGACCCCCCAGAGTATAATGGGGGGGTGGTCTAGTGGCAGTCTGCAGCGCTTCCTGACCCGATCCTCGGCAAAGGGCTCGGGCGCTCTGGCCTGCGGGATGGCACCGGCACCTCTCTTCTCCTTGTCCCCTAGGGACTCAGGGTTCCAGGAAGGTGGCCAGGTAAGCCCTTGGGGCTCCCTTCCTCCAACAGGGGATTCTGCAATTTACAGGGCACACAGGTCATGCAGGGTACACAGAGATCTCGCAGAGATAGGCTGGGACCTGCAGTCCCACATGCGGTCCCTGCACACCTATATCAAATCTCTCCCTACAAAAGTGGATTTTTAAATTTGTGTGAAACGTATTGAAAATACGTACAAACAAGAAATCTCTGATCTAAACAAGATATCTGTGTGCGTATGGAGGAGATTGAAAATACGGCATGTGTAACGCCTTACAATCCCATGAAGAGACCCTTTATTTTCATACGATCTTAATACAACAGCTTATGTACCAGCAAGATGACATTGAGAACAGGAACCGCCGTAATAATATCTGGATCAGGGGCATACCAGAATCCGTTGAACCTAAAAATTTAGCCGCAGCGGTTACCGCGATATTCAATCAACTGCTCCAGCAACCTAAAGACACCTATATTGAGTTGGACCGTATACATCGCACGATGGGCCCCAGAAACCCTGATCCATCTTTTGTTCGTGATACACTATGCAGGGTCCACTACTTCAAGGTCAAGGACACCATTATGAGTACAGACAGCACGCAAGATACCATCCTATTCAATGAGGGGCCGGAGATGTTCCTCCCTGACCTTTCATGCCAGACTCTGGCCATACACAGGGCCCTGCATCCTCTCACCCTGATGTTGCAGGTAGAGAGGCATATTTGCTACAAGTGGCGGTTCCCATTTCAACTCCACGCCTTGCAGAATGGCAAATCCACACAAGTTTGACCTGCCCACATTTCTCGGTGTGTTCGAACTACCTCAGGTGTCCCTCCCAGACTGGCCTTCTATTTCCCTCATCTTGGCAGCGGTCCGATCAAAAGAAGAAACGTTCCAGATCCTCCTCCCAGAAGATTCCTGAAGAGGGCTGATCTCCTACCTGCGTAACTTGGGAGGTTTTTCTCCCCTTCTCATTCTTTCCACAGTTTTTCATGCAATCTGTTGGTCATTCTCGTTTGATCTGTAAATTATATTTGTGCCTGTTTTCTTTTATACCCTTGGACTGTGGTTGGAGTCCTGGGTGCCACCACCAACGTTTGTTCGCCTTCGACCATAGGCTAAGGGGCTTTGGGCCTTCGTCTTGTTTGATTCATTCACTCCCTGCTCTTGTCTTGCCGTGTTATATTTATTTGTTGGGAGAGGGGGCCTATTTTGTCATGCCTGTTTGAGGGTTTACCGAACACGTTTTGGGAGCTTATTTTCACAAAGGGTGACCTCCCTCAAGGTTATTATTTGCCTGTAGGAGGCTCGGGTTGGGGTCAGATACATGCTCCTCTGACAACCCTCACCTAGTCCTTCAGTGTACTGCACAGTGCCACACTGTATCTTATTTGAACAGTTCGCCTGTCTATTGTTTCTTCCACTTACTTTCTTCCTTTTTCTGTTTTTCCTCTCTCTGCTTAATATCCTTTTCCCACTAGTTCCTTCTTTACTCCTCTTCCTTTTCTGCCCCCTTCCCCCTCCTCCCCTTTAATTTTTTTTTTTTTTCTTTTCCTTTGGTGGGTCGGGGGGGCTTGGTGGAGCGCTGTCGGTGATGTGCTTTTCCTCTATTTGCTCCACCACGGACAAATATGACGCCGATTAAATTTTCTTCTATTAATTGTAGGGGCTTTAACACTCCAGAGAAGCAGAGCCAGATGCTCTACCATTTACATAAACATGGATTGCAGATTTTGCTCCTTCAGGAGACTCATTTATGCTCCGATGGTTTCCCTGTCCTCCGCAATTGTTACTATACTGAGTGATATCATAGTACTAATCCACAGGCCAGATCTAGGGAGGTGTGGGTGGGCTTTCATCACACATTCGTCCCAGAGGTCTTGGACTCTGTAATTGATCCAGCTGGTCACTACCTTTTCCTCAAATTGAAATTCCAAGATTTTGTTTTTACAGTAGCGAATGTTTACACTTCCAATCAAGATCTGGTTTCATTTCTTTTGTCGGTCCTCTCTAAGCTGTCTGATTTTGGGGGTTCCTTTTTCATCATAAACAGTGGTGTATTTAGGTTTTGTGCTGCCCTAGGCAACACAAAAATTGGTGCCCCGTGCCGCAGAAAGTGGCTGACATTGACCAAAAACATCCCTGCCCTCCACCCTAGCCTTCCACTACCACTGCCCCCCATACACCAGGCACCATCTCCTATGGTGAGAGAGAGAGACACTCACATTCACAGCTCCGGACATCCCCAGGAACGAGAGTCAGGCTGTGCATACACCGTCATGAAACCCACAGCATCTCTCGGAACCCACCAGGTCCCCATGCCGCATGTGTCCCTTCTTCCAAGGGGCAGTGCTGCCCCCCTGAAAAATGCCGCCCTAGGCAAATGTCTTGTTTGCCTTGTGGTAAATACACCCCTGTTCATAGGAGGGAACTTCAATGTGGCTCTCTCTCCAGATTTGGACACTTCCACGGGTAAATCATCCCTCTCCCCATCGATCTTATCTCAAATTAAGTTACATTTGCATGACTTACATTTAGTGGACGTTTGGCATATCCAGCACCCTTCGGAACAAGGCTATAGTTTTTACTCTGCAGCTCATGAGTCATACAGTCGTATAGACTATTTTTTTGTTTTGCAGTCTTTTCTTGATTGTCCGACTTCATCCTCTCTCAGTCATTTTTTATGGTGGGACCACGTCCCAATCAATCTTACGATTCAGGACCGACCATTGTCTTTACGTCACTTTTCGTGTCGCTTGAACGACACCCTGCTCAAAGATTCTTTATGTGTCGCAGAGGTCGTGCAGGCTATTCAACATTTTGATTCTTGATCACATGTTGGACACTACTGGCCCTCTTACTCAATGGAAGACTCTCAAATGTGTCCTTAGAGGGGTTATTATTAAACCGGGGTCTCGTTTAAAAAAGGCTCGCACGATGTAGGTGACAAACCGTGGAAACACGTGGTGACCCGTGAGAACATGTGACAGTGAACCACTCTATGTATAGTACTTAGTGAACACTCAGTGTACACATCTAATGTGGCTGAATTGCATATCCTACCCCAAATGAATAATAAGCCAGCCTTTTTAACCCCTTGATGATCGCAGTGATATCATATACGTGTATGTTATTTGTTGTTTGTACCCATAGTACAGCCCAGAAACAATAGTGCGCATTTTGTTTTTGTCTTTTTTTTTACCTAAAACACACTGACACTAACATTAACGCTAACTGACACTGATACCAATTTTTTTTTAATCCTGACCTTTGACCCTGACCTTGACCCAAACACTAACCCTGGAACTAAACTAGATCAAACCTTGATCTAGGTAATTTTCTTTTATTCTTTAATATTTATTTATTTATCTTTTTTTTTTTTACAAGCATTTTTTTTATCTCTCTATGTGAGGAGTTAGAGAGATACAATGTATATCTCTTCTCCATTTATAGTGAGAGAAAAAACAAGGGGGCCGGACTCTCAGTGACACCGCGGTCTCTGTGCTGGGAGCGCACCGAGTGGCGCGCTCCCAGCACAAAGAGGTACGCAAATATGCGACCCCACGTAAAAAAGCCCAGTTCCATGAGGCCATATACTTGTGTGCTGTCTGCGTCAAGGGGTTAAATAAATCCAAAGGAGGGTGCGGATATGGATCTACTGGAACCTAGTGGGTACCTTCTGATCCCCCAGTACTCCTTTCAATACTCTTGCCTCCTTAGTACTCCTTAGTACTCCAATACATCCATTCATAAACAGAAAAAAGATCCATATAGTGTAGTATGTTAAAGATAAAATAACTCTACGCTTTAATGAATATGCTTCCATAAAATGCCAGATAACTAGCATAAAAGATCCCATGACTCCACCATACAGCAGCTTCAAGGAACGCCAAACACTATTCCCACAGTTAAAATGGCTGCTTCCGGTTTCTCGGGCAACGTCCAACGTCATGTCTCTTTATGTTATCTGGCATTTTATGTAAACATATTCATTAAAGCGTGGAGTTATTTTATCTTGAACATACTACACTATATGGATCTGTTTTCTCTTTATGAATGGATGTATTGGAGTACTAAGGAGTACTAAGGAGGCAAGAGTATTGAAAGGAGTACTGGGAGATCAGAAGGTACCCACTAGGTTCCAGTAGATCCATATCCAAACCCTCCTTTGGATTCATTTAAAAAGGCTGGCTTATTATTCATTGGGGTAAGGCTATGCAATTCAGCCACATTAGATGTGTACACTGAGTGTTCACCAAGTACTATACATAGAGTGGTTCACTATCACGTGTTCTCACGGGTCACCACGTGTTTCCACGATTTGCCACAATTTTTGGGTTTTTTGCATGAAATTTATATATTTTTTTTGGTATAACTAATTTTGGGATATTGATGAATTTATATTGTGAGGATAATCACTATTGAGTTTTCTTTCATTTTGAGGTGCAGGGCACTTACTGGATTTATTCGGCGAGTTTATATTGGAAGAAAAGATTTATGGACTTTAATTTTTGTTATAATTGTATGGAAACTAAGAAAGTTTTGACAAATAATGAATTCATACTTTCAAGGGTGAAAGTGGGACTTTTCTTTAGTGATTTTTTCACAGGGCTTGCAGATATATTTTTTAGGACACCGGTTTACATTTATTATTTTCACTCATTGCGCACCTGGAATCTTCTCACAAATGCATGTTGGACCCAGCGCTCGCAGTGGACTTATCTAACACTTGTAGAGACTTACTCCAACTTTTAGAATTTTCCTCCATTGTTGCACGAGACAGAGCATGCAACACTTATTACTTCCTAGCTAATAAATGTGGCCAGCACTTGGTGCATGTACTCCACCCCTGTCCGTTTCGTCATCCGATCCAGCATATTAAGGTGCTCAATATTACTAAACTCTACCATAATAAAGGAATTTCTTCAGCGTTTGTGAGTTATTATTCTCAACTTTACAATCTGTCCTCAGTGACTCCTGATGCTCCTTCTGTTTTTTCTCTTCCGGCTATGTTACAATACATTACGGAGACGGCGTTGCCTGTTCTAGATGCCCAGGATGCATTGGACATAGAGGAGCCTTTCTTGACTATGAAAGTTCTTGGGGCAATTAAGGCCCTGAAAATGGGTAAGTGCCTGGGTTCAGACGGGTTTACCCCGCGATTTTACAAAACATTCGCTGCCCAACTGGCCCGCTTCTAGCCCAAGCTTTTAATGTTATTGACGATTTGAACGTGCCTTCATCCGCTTTCCTGTTCGTCAATATTTCGATTATCCCTAAGCCAGGTAAATACCCCTCTCTCTGTGGTAGCTATTGCCCAATTTCTTTACTCAATCTGGACGTTAAGCTTTTTGCTAAACTTTTGGCAAACCGCCTTTCCCCTTTTCTACCACACCTAATCCACCACGATCAGGTCAGTTTTATCCGCAGTCGCGAACCTAGAGATAATACTTCTAAAACAATCCATCTTATCTCTTATATCAAGCAACACTGTTTAAAGGCTTGCCTTCTTTCATTTGATGCTGAGAAGGTGTTCAACTGAGCTGATTGGCACTTTCTACCTATCACCCTGGAACAGATAGGTTTGGGTTTGCGGTTCCTCACTCGGATTATATCCTTCTATTCTCGTCCTTCGGCATCTGTCCTAGTGAATGGTACGGTCTCTTTGCCCTTCACTGTATCGAATGGGACTAGACAGGGTTGCCCCCTTTCACCTCTTCTCTTTGTCTTAGTAATGGAACATCTAGTGAGAGCCATACGAGCTAATGACTCAATCTTGGGCATCCGCACTCCCTCCGCACATCACAAATTATCCTTATACGCAGATGACCTTATAGTTTATGTCCAACAGCCACTTATTTCACTCCCCAGTCTTTTCCACGACTTCCGCAGATTTGGTTTATTTAGTAACTTCAAACTTAATATCTCTAAAATGGAGGCCTTAAATATATCTTTACCTGTCCATGTGTTGGTGAACTTACATTCTAATTTCACTTTTCAATGGCGCCCAAAGGCTATTACGTACCTGGGGATCATGATTGCTGCCGATCTTACTTCTCTATATTCCCTTAATTACTTACTCTTGCTTTCATGTATCCGAAAAGATCTGGTTTCATGGGGTGCTTCTGCTCTGCCCTGGTTCAGCTGGATTAACACCCTCAAGATGGATACCTTACCTAAGTTACTCTATGGTATTCAGACTGTGCCGATTGCTGTCCCTAAGAGTTTCTTCCTCTCTGTATGTTCCCTTTCAGTTAGATTTATTTGGCACCGGGAGTTCTCCAGGTTAAAATATAGGTTACTTACTTACCCGAAACCCGGAAGCAGAGTGGGTTTACCAGACTTTGAGCTTTATTATAGAGCCACGTTTCTAGCCTGGATGCTTGATTGGTTTCCCAGACCCTTCCGTAAAGCCTCTTGTATGATAGAACAAGATTTGGCTCAGGTTGATATTCAGACTTTACCATGAGGTTATAGACAGGACCTTCGGCGTTTTCCCGGCCTGTCCCCATTGACTGTGGCTGTACTGCACTTGTGGTATCAATGGGGCATCATGGCTTCCTTATCTTCTGATCCTTCTCCCTTATCATCCCTATTTGATAACCCTGCTCTTCTTCAGAGGTTGGACTCTTCTATTATTGATCCTTTTACGCATTCTTCTTTGCCCGTAGCCCAAAACTTTATTTGCCTCCAATCAGGTCTTCCACTCCTTCAGGGAGGGCCTAGGGATTGGCTGACCACTACATTTATCCTCATTTTGCAAACATTTACAGTATATTCCTCCTCCTACACACACCGTCCACTCACTGAGTTTGAGCGGTTGTGCTCCCTTTCTGAACCGCCGAGTCATGTCCTAGCCTCCCTTGGGACATGGGTAAAGACATATCGGCTGCAGACTGGTCCACATCATTCCACCTCACTCATAAATCATCCATTTCTTGCTATTCCCAAGAAAAGAACTTTAAGCTCCTTTCTCGATGGTACAGAGACCCCTTCTCCCTACACAACTCCATATTTGGTGGGATTGTGACCTAATACAACCCTTCTGGAGGCAGGTCTTTCCTGTATATGACAGGATCTATGGTGAGTCCTTGGACCCTTTGCCAGAAATTGCTCTCCTCTCTATATTACTGGGCTCCATGACTGCGCAGAAAAAAAGTCTGTTACGTTTCTTTCTATCCGCTATCCGCAGCCAGTCAATTGATACCCCTCTCTGCGGCTTTATACTTTTGGTTACACAGAGTTTCCACATTTTGTTATCTATATTTCGTCTGGGGATGCACCCCGTGAACCTATGTTCTTTTTTGTTTTTCTCTATACTTCCGTAATATGTGTTATTGAAACACTTCCATTTTGTTGTTGTTTAGACTTATTTTAATTTATCCGTATGGACTAACGACATGCCTATGATGTTTTTCTATCCATTTATTTGTCCATGTTATTATTTCTCATGTTTTGTATTGTTAACATTACTGTAAAATATAATAAAGACAAATTTGCCTTTCTTTCACACTTGCTTTGAGATCACTTCTCATAGAGATAGACACCACCACATTTCCATTTTACCCTATCTCTCTGAAAGAGGACATAACCAGGAATATTAATAGCCCAGTCAAGTGAAGAATGAAGCCAAGATTCAGCAATAACAATTAAATCATAGTTCTCTCTGTGCGCCAAAGCTTCCAACTCACCTCTTTTTCTTGGCAGACTTCTGGCATTGGTGAACAAACACTTTAATTCATTGTCACATTGTGCACACATACTTTGCATATATTTTTATTTTAGTACAAATAGTACCATTTTCAATGGTTGATTGTGTAACATGGGAACCTCCTTATCACATGCCATAGCCCTCCCCCCATCATTCCCCATTCCACCCACCAATAGGGACTGACCCCTGTCTGACCTGTCTGTCCCATTAATCTTATTCTCCCTCCCCCCTCAATCCTAGTCCTCAATACTCCTCCAGCCTTCCCATAAACCTCTCCCCAGCATAGCAGACCCCCTTCCATTTAGGTGCAAATTCCCATTCCAGCATACATGCCTTAATTCCACCAGACTACAAGCCAGTCAAATGCTGGTCAAAATTCTTCTTCTTCTACAGTGTCAGCATTGGATAGAACATAGAACAGCATTGAATGCTGGATAGAACAGTGCTAATGTTGTGACTTGTGGTTGCCATTCTATGCAGCATTCCACTGTGAGCCCAGACTGCATGAATGCATATACAGTATTCTGGGTTCATGTCATTGTCAATTTGGGCTGAGGATAGAGAATGCAGTGCTGGAGAATAGAGAGGGTGAGTAGATCAGTGAAAAAATGTTTTTTCTCCACATACGAATGGACCATTAGAGTTAAAAAAGGGGTGTAGACATTCAAGAGCAATATAACTACTCATCTTTCCTGGTACTCATGCTGCCAAACACCACTCTATTCACAGATCATTTTTGGTTTTGTCCTCTGGTCTCACATCACTGATGTTATACTACAATGACTTTAAGGTCAAAGGAATGAACCAGTATGAGCTGAAGGGTTTTCTTTAGGCTTATTTTACAAGTCTGAGAGCTGGGTATACTTTGTATGTTGTATACTGTTAATGGCTCCTCCCATCCTGTACTTTCCTTCTTAGTTATAAACTGCTTTAGCACTGATATGGCACTTTTCTTTGCACTTCTACACATCCATAAATTGCAAATACTAATTACTACAAATAAAAACATTGATAACAGTTGCTCTTTAATGTTGATATGCAATGCCTTTTCTTGTCATGAGCCTTGCTGTCTTTCATATCCATTAGCTTTGATATACATTTTCCTTTGTATCCTAAGTACAATATAGACCCTTATGGCCCTTGGGATTTCCTTGTTTATTTGAAAATTACGGCCAAGCTTAAGCGCTAAACAGGATCATTACCTCTTCAATCCATTTATCTGCTCCACTGATAATACACTTAAAAAGCTTAGAAGATGAAACAATCAGATTTGTTTGTACATGTGAAGCATATGCATATGTCAGAAACCAAATGTACTAAATGATTTAAATAATACATTAAAGGGAGTTTTCATCAACCCTATTTTGATACTCAATGTATTACCAATCAGCTGGTCAATCTGTTGGACAAGGGATTGTCTTAATTTGTAGATTTCATATTTTGAATACTGTTTCACAGTTATTTTGTGGCAGCAGTTTAATGAAAATTGCATAATCTTACATTTTATGAATCTGACCTGCCTATTTACTAACTCAGAACAAAGAACAGTGATATACAACAACCTGCAGTATAGTGATTAGAAACCAGCCTCTATCAGTTAAAACAAAAATATGATAAAAGCACATTGCTTATGATTTGCTTTAGCTCAGTGTGCACTGCTGTTCTTAGAATTATTAAATTAAATGTATACATTTTGGCCATTTTTACAAGGATGCTAGCTGGCTACTTCCAGCATAGGATCTGCATCTGCTGGTCACAGGCAATCCATTCTGGAGGATTATTGAGAATTCTATGCACAACCTAATTTCCAATTAATTGTTATCTTATATATGAAAAGGGCATGATAATTTACAGTAGTGTGACAGTGCAGAGCCATGTTTTAGAGTGAAGAGGTATCAATGGCACCTAGTTTCTCATTCATACAAGATGAGAAGTTCCAGGAGGCATTTATCACAAAAAGGAAAGTAGACTTTCAGTTTCCTCTGGGTCTGTAGAGCATTGGGTTGTATGAAGCTTCCAGCCTGGGTCCACATTTTGCCAGCAATCAGCATCCTGATTGTATGGATGTGTAAAAATAAAGATGATCCTCCTGCGCTTAAAATGGAGCCCTAACCCAAAAGCTGCTGACACTAAGCTTATACACAATAAGTGAAATGACAAATATAACACAGTGTAGCGCTAAATAATATATGCTAAACATAAATAATACATAAAGTGTGACACACTCAATCCCTCTAAACAACACACTATAAGGGATTCAAAAATGAGTGCAACACGTGACTTCCCTCTAAGGCAGCGGTTCTCAACCTGGGGGTCGCGACCCCTTTGGGGGTCGAACGACCATTTCCCAGGGGTCGCCTAAGACCATCGGAAAACACATATTTCCGATGGTCTTAGGAACCGAGACACCGCTGCAGTCTCCGGCGATGTGTGGGCGGGATGATACGCTGCTGTCACCTGGCCACACCTCCGGGATCGCTCAGCAGCTTCGCCTCCTCGCCGCTGATTGGCCACCGGAACTGTAGCTCAGGAGAGGCACACAGGCGGCCAATCACCGGCGAGGAGGTGGAGCTTGGAGAGGAGGAGCCGAGCGGCAGCGCGCGTACATCAAAGAAGACCGAGGGAGCTGCCGGAGCGAGTGAAGAGGAGAGCGGCCAGAGAAGGAAGACAGCTGACAGGTAAGTGAGAGAGCGAGCCCAGGCTGGAACAGGGGTCAGCAAGGTAAGTATCATTGGTGTCAGTGGGAGGAATAGTGCCCCATCATTTGTGTCACTAATACCAATGATGGGGCACTATTCCTCCCCCCACTGACACCAACGATGGGGCACTATTCCTCCCCCCACTGACACCAACGATGGGGCACTATTCCACCCCCCACTGACACCAACGATGGGGCACTATTTCCCCCCCCCCCTGACCCCAATGATGGGGCACTATTCCTCCCACTTACACCAATGATGGGGCACTATTCCTCCCCCCACTGACACCAACAATGGGACACTATTTCCCCCCCCCCCCGACCCCAATGATGGGGCACTATTCTCCCCTCCACCACACTGACATCAATGATGGGGCACTATTCCTCCCACTGACACCAATGATGGGGCACTATTCCTCCCACTGACACCAATGATGTGGCACTATTCCTCCCACTGACACCAATGATGTGGCACTATTCCTCCCACTGACACCAGTGATGGGGCACTACTCCCACTGACACCAGTGATGGGGCACTACTCCCCCCACTGACACCAGTGATGGGGCACTATTCCTCCCACTGACACCAATGATGGGGCACTACTCCCCCCACTGACACCAATGATGGGGCACTACTCCCCCCACTGACACCAATGATGGGGCACTACTCCCCCCACTGACACCAATGATGGGGCACTATTCCTCCCACTGACACCAATGATGTGGCACTATTCCTCCCACTGACACCAGTGATGGGGCACTACTCCCCCCACTGACACCAGTGATGGAGCACTACTCCCCCCACTGACACCAATGGTGGGGCACTACTCCCCCCACTGACACCAATGATGGGGCACTACTCCCCCCCACTGACACCAATGATGGGGCACTACTCCCCCCACTGACACCAATGATGGGGCACTACTCCTCCCACTGACACCAATGATGGGGCACTACTCCTCCCACTGACACCAATGATGGGGCACTACTCCTCCCACTGACACCAATGATGGGGCACTACTCCTCCCACTGACACCAATGATGGGGCACTATTCCTCCCACTGACACCAATGATGGGGCACTATTCCTCCCACTGACACCAACGATGGGGCACTATTCCTCCCACTGACACCAACGATGGGGCACTATTCCTCCCACTGATACCAACGATGGGGCACTATTCCTCCCACTGATACCAACGATGGGGCACTATTCCTCCCACTGACACCAACGATGGGGCACTATTCCTCCCACTGATACCAACGATGGGGCACTATTCCTCCCACTGACACCAATGATGGGGCACTATTCCTCCCACTGACACCAGTGATGGGGCACTATTCATCCCACTGACATCAGTGATGGGGCACTATTCCTCCCACTGACACCAGTGATGAGGCACTATTCCTCCCACTGATACCAACGATGGGGCACTATTCCTCCCACTGATACCAACGATGGGGCACTATTCATCCCACTGACATCAGTGATGGGGCACTATTCCCCCCACTGACACCAATGACATGGCACTACTCCTCCCACTGCAAAATTACAGTTATGAAGTGGCAATGAAAATAATTTTATGGTTGGGGGTCACCACAACATGAGGAACTGTATTAAGGGGTCGCGGCATTAGAAAGGTTTAGAACCACTGCTCTAAGGGAACATAACAAGTGCAAGTGATGTACAGTGTCATACAATAAATAGTGAATAACACACCAAAAATCAAATCCATAAACAAATCATATAATCATAGTGTGTAAGTCCACAAACAATAAATATAATGATGGTGCTCCAACTTGACTCGCATGCAAGTAACAATGTGTAGGTGACCAATACGTGGCAATCCTTTAGTGGCCAAAATGCCCCCTCACCTCCTTTCATCAACCCCACAGGGTCAGCTCGCTTAGCGGATCACACCGATCCTATTAAGGACAGACTCTTCACAGGTTTCCCTCAGTAATGGTATGCGTTCCTCACTCCAAGCCTCCGCATAGCTCACAGCAAACCTCTCCCAGGATCATAATAAAACAAGAAGATCCTCCATAGTGTAATCTGTATTTATTATTTAATTGTGCATATAAATCATTAAAATGCCCACTCACATGTTCATTCCTCCCAAAAACGTTGTTTCACCTCATGCTAGAGGTGTACTGCATGGGTATCAATAAAGGTGTTCCAATATGGCCCCCACGCCGGAAGTGATGTCACCGCGTACCCGGAAATGCCTCCTTGCGTACCAACGCGTTGCGTCACGCTTGGCACGTGACTTCCTCAGGGTATTCCTCAGGGTACCCTGAGGAAGTCACGTGCCAAGCGTGACGCACCACGTCGGTACGCAAGGAGGCATTTCCAGGAGAGCAGTGACGCGTGGCAGGTGAGTCCATGCTGGCCGGGGATGAGCGCAGCTCAGGATCTATGCGACCGCCATCATCCCCGGTCGCACATGCGCCCCATTGCACTCATTTTTTAATCCCTTATAGTGTGTTGTTTAGAGGGATTGAGTGTGTCACGCTTTATGTATTATTTATGTTTAGCATATATTATTTGGCGCTACACTGTGTTATATTTGTCATTTAAGTTAGTATGAGTGCTGACCATGGTTTAAAAGATAAGTTCACCTTTTTGGACAAGAATAATAAATGCACATTTTTTTGCAGGTAAAAAAAAAAATGTGCATTTATTATTTTTTTCCAAAGGAGCCTGGAAAGCATTGCACCCGCGATCAGTAAATCGGTGATGCCATGGAGGTCTCCTGCAGACCTGTCAGAATATCTGCTTGCCGTACAGGGATGTACAGCCAAGCAGATATTCTGACAGGAAGCTTCAATGAACTACCACAGCGCTCCACAGTGCCATAGTAGTTCATTAAAAACTATAAGCCCATAGCCGCTAAGGTTGTCGGGGCTTGCAGTTCATTCATTCATTCACAGAAGTCCGTGAATGATGTGGTCGTATGGACAGAGTCCCGCATGGCTGCACTGTTTTCAAATCTGACAGATAAATGGCAAGACATCTCCCCGTATTATCTGTCAGAGGGAGGGGGGCGCGGGGCTGGCTGCAGCTATAGGAACATGTTACATGTTCCACCCTAAAAATGAGTGGAACATGTAACATGTTCCCAAAGGTGAGCATATCCTTTAAGCCTCCAACTGGGAGACACAGAGGCCCTGATTTACTAAGAATAGTGTCCAACAGCAGACGCTGAACATTCAGCCAGACCCAATTAAATCAATTAAGACCTTTCAGTGGTCAACATAAAAATGTCTATGGGTAGACTGAATTGTTTTTTAATACAATTTTGATAAATCTCTGATCTGAGTAGATGCAATTGTACGAGCAATGCCAGATATGGTGCCTAGGTGGCGTCACGTTTTGTCACGTTCACATTTATTTGTATGCCAGATGAGAAAACTCGCCGGTGTGCGTATTTTAATGGCTTTTTTTTCTTGGAGGGGGGGTTGCTGCTATTATTGTTGCCTCTATTAATTGTCTTGCCTTTTTTTTCTCCAAAAATTATCGCACAAATAATGTATTTCCTAATGATTGTTACAAAGTCATACATCCTATTTTCGAATGTCAAACATTTTCAACTTATATCCCAAATAATTTTAATGTCTAGTTCTAATTTCCCAATCTAATTATATATCTTCATTCTCTTTAATCAAGTTACTGTTCTACATTCCAACTCAAACTCTGTCTGTTACAGTGGCTTAGTGGTTAGCATTCATGGCTTGCAGCACTTGGGTTATGGGTTCTAATCCCAGTCATGGCTACACCTGTCTGGAGTTTGCATGCTTTCTCTGTTTGGGTGTGTTTCTGACAAAACTCCAAAGACATGCTGTTAGGTTAATTGGTACATGACTGAATTTGTGGCCTTAGATTGTAAACTACTTGATGTTTCAGACTATTGTGAAGGCCCAAAATATGGAGAGCAATTTCTGGGGCTCTGTCAGTGCCAGGAGTATTGATCAATCAATTAAGATTTTGGCTACTGACTAGAAAGTGGAAAGGTAGTAGAATAGCTGGTGTATGCTTGTGCCTGTGCCACCTGTACAGTTAGGAAGAACAATAACTTCTTCTATGGAATACCTTGAACCTCTGCTATGTATCTAGGAATTGTACATGTTTTCTACTGAAAATACAACAATTATTAGTAATGTTTCCCCTGTAGCAAGCATGAACTAACCCCTTATAATAATAAAGCATCCCAAATTCTCATTTGCCCGAATGTACCCAATTATGTATGGGCCAGATCTGTTTGCCCAGATAGGACCTCTCAGTGGCTATTTTATGGACAACGTACAATTTTATTTATGCCTGCTCTATATTGAGCTGCATTAGTCAATACGTTGCAATGGCCTGAAATATTTGGACCCAAACCACATGAGCTCAGGTATCCAAAGGTGAATGTTCCTTCATAGCAAACCTCAACTATGTACTGTATGGGCCTGGCCCATTCTAAATTAATGCATTGTTCCGGTAGGTCCTCCTATTACAGACTTTAGCTACATGTGGAGGAAATTGCACTGAGTTTTCATCAATCACATTGCTTATTATCTGGCCATCCTAAGTCTAGGAAATAGAATCAAGAGGATATGACACTTTTTTTTTAGGAACCAAAATAGTCTTTATTCGACACAAAAAAAAGCAAATACATGGCCTGATGTGAACACATGCCTGCAAGCTCCCAATTAGTTGGAAAACCAAAACCAGGCTTCGCTCTTTGCCAGCACACTGCTCAACCACATCTGCAAGATATGGGGACTCCAATATCTGTTGCAAGTTTGTTCAGGAACGAGAAGCTATTATGCTCCCCCAAAAGCAGCATAGAGGAAAGGGATGGACAAGTTGCTGTGCTGCTTCCAAACCACCTCCGGCATTCCAGGGTGTTTATGCAGGTCCTTGATGCCAGTTCTTGCCAAGTGCCACAAAATATCCACTGTCCACAAATGAAGACGAATGGAGGACATGAAAGTGGCTTTCTCCCAGCTTGAACCGCAAGCAGGACCACTCCTGTAAAATGAAAGCAAAGAATCATTGACATTTCATCATGACAATAACTTCTCAGTGCATGCTAGCTAGAGTGTCTTTTTCAATCTTTACCATTTGAGGAGCTTAAGTAAACATTCTTGGAGCAATTACAGTGTTTGGAAAGGCACAAGGCCCCCCCTCCCCCAGGCACACTAATGCTTACTTGAGCCCAGGGGCAGACTGACCATTCGGACATTGCCCGAGGGCCCGGGATCAGAAGGGGGCCCTGTGAGAGGCTCTCTGGGCACAGTTCACTAAGCGGTATCTTACCACACCCGAGTATGCGGTAGGATACTGCATAGCATTTTTTTTTTAAAAGTTTGAATTCACCAAAAAACGCTACTAAAACACTGCATGAGTTATTTTATCAAGTCATGCGATATTTTAGCAGTGAAAAACATTCCTTAATGTTTCAGCTGTCAGCGGGGTTCCCCACTGACAGCTGAATGTAAAAGAAAGAATTGCAGGCAATTAAAAAACTAATTTAAAAAACAGCGTGGGGTCCCATCCTCCATCCATACCAATCCTTTCAGGTCTGGTATGGATTTTGAGGAGAACCCCAACGCCAAAACTAAAAAAAAAAAAATTGCATGCGGGTCCCCCATCCATACCAGACTCTTATTCGAGCATGCAGCCCAGCAAGTCAGGAATGGGGGAGGGGGGGCAAGCGAGCGCGCCCCCCTCCTGAACCATACCAGGCCACATGACCTCAACATGGGGGGGTGCTTTGGGGCAGGGGGGCCCCCCAAAGCACCTTGTCCCCATGTTGATGGGGACAAAGGCTTCTTCTCCACAACCCTGGCCTGTGGTTGTGGGGGTCTGTGGGTGGGCAATTCAGCACAATATCTCTCCCTCCCCAAAAAAAAACCCATCACAGGCAAGGACTTGCTGAAAATAACCTGGCCTATTATGAGGCCAAGCCACGTTGGCTACTGCAGCCCTTTGGGAGCACGCCAAACAAGGCCCCACGCCCAATGAAGGCCACACCCACCACTGTCATTCCTTTGGTCTGAGAAAGTGATTGCACTGGATTCGCAGGCACAACTCTTATGTCATCACATAAGGCATCAATTCTGGTATACAGGCCCCACAAATCATTAGCATGGCCAGAAATAAAGCAACAGTAAAACAAGTGTGCCTGTGCAGCATACAACAGAAAATTGAACAGGGATGTGAAGGGGCACCCCATAGAAAAATGTATTGGCACTATGGGCACAATTAACTAAAGGTTATCACATGAGTTAAGTCAGTCACATGGCCACATCTCGCATGCGATACTGAAAATGTCATTTCTCTATTGCTACTATGCAGTATTTCCAGAAATTCAGAAAAACACTCAGGAAATACCGCATAAAAAGATCTTAAGCCCCCGGTCACATTGGTGCGATTTGTATGCCAGGCAACTTGCAAATCGTAGGCCAAGTTGCACCCTATTGCCCATTATTAGAGCGGTCATATCGGTGCGGTTCCGACTTGGTTGGAGCTGCACCATTTTCTAAAGCAGTGCATGCAATACTTTTTGTGTAATTGTGTCAGATGTCTTACAAATAGCAAGGAAATCAGCAGGTCACCTGATTTTGAAATTGTGCAACTGCACTGTAAGCCCCTGGTCACATCGGGTGCAATTTGGCATGTGATTTGCATGCCAGGCGACTTGCAAATTGCATGTCAAGTCGCACCCTATTGTCCACAATTACAGTGGTCAAATCAGTGCGGCTCCGATTTGGTCGGAGCCGCACCGATTTCTAAAGTAGTACATGCACTACTTTTCATGCGATTTGCATAGACATCTGTGTCAGATGTCTTGCAAATCGCACTTGAAATCGGCATGTCCCCCGACTTTGAAATCATGTGACTTCACTGTAAGTCGCACAACTTCAAAGTCGGGCTTGATGTGACCAGGGTGTAAGTCGCATGATTTCAAAATCGACTTTGATGTGACTAGGGGCTAAGCCCCCGTACACATGAAGCCCAACTTTGAAATCGTGCGACTTACAGTGAAGTCACACAATTTCAAAGTCAGGGAACCCACCAATTTCATGATGTGATTTGCAAGACATCTGATGCAGACGTCTATGCAACTCGCACCAAAAGTAGTGCATGTACTGCTTTTGAACTAAGTCGGAAGCGCACCGATTTGACCACTCCAATTGCGGACAATAGGGTGTGACTTGGCATGTGAGTTGCATGCTTTATGCAAGTGCAGCTATTTGGAGGGCGGTCTATTACTTTACTGGCAAGCTTAGTGAAAGCTCCAGAGACATCTTTGCAGCTACACCTAGGGCTTATATGGTATTTAAGTTCTTGTAAGAAGTTTTTGCTAATGTGGCTTGTTGAAGTTGGGTAATGACTATAGCCCCACTGAAATGAAATTAGTGGTGAATATTGATGTACTGTATCTTTCCTTGGTTTTTATTGCCTGACAATTCCAATTAATGGCCTGGAAGGGACTGACTGGGTTACTGAAAATTACATTTGGGACCTATTCAACCACTTCCCTGACATGCATAGCAGACACGCATGTAATGTGGCAAATGTATGTTTCTTTGGTAGAAGATTTAGTAAATATGTGGTTAATTATTGCCCTTACATAATTGTATAGTGCATATGCATGTATATTGACACATACTCGCACTTTTCCTGTGGGTGAGATGGCTTTATATATGTCTATTAATAGCCACGTATGAGGATATTTTGAAAAACTTTATTTCTGTGATTATGGAAATTAGAGAGTATTTGGAGTCATTTTACATTGGATACATTCAGGTAAATATTATCTAAAATGCATGGATACATGGCAGAATGCATTGATACATGTTAATAAGATGTACTGTATGTCTCTTTAGATCTAGTGTTAAATCATCTCTGGCTGCTGACGAAGTGCATAAAATCCAAGAAACACATTGAGCTTTCATTGAATTCACACCTGTAATTTGTGACTTGTAATGTATCTTGAGTCATTGCTCACAAGGCAACAGTGATTTTAATTACACATTTTTATGACAAACATTTTTTTATTGTGAGTGTATCAATAAAATGTATATTTTATAATGATGGGATCAGATGTATAGGTAAAGAGAGGCTGATACTGGTGGTAAGGGAATAAATTATTGGAAGTCAGAGAGGGTGATCTGTCCTGAAGACTGAAATCACAGTTTTCTGTTTACTGGGTATTCAGATACAACACATTGTGGATTGGGATGACAGATTGTTGGGTGGGGCTGGGAAAGACCTAGCTGTTATAGTACACAATACTTCAAAGTAGTATTTTCAGAAATACTACCTGTGCCAGGAGCCACACCATAGAGGCAACAGGAGCTTAGGGAAATAAACAAATGGCTAATTTGTTAGTTAATGGCTAATGTAGGGACAGAATGCATCTTATAATGGAGGGTGCAGCTCTTTTGGACAAAAGAATGGATAAAAGAATGGAGGAGCTTTTAATGTAGGATCTGGGGAAGATCAGAAAAGAATATCTCATGAAAGTAGGGACATTTGCTGTTCAGACATTCTGAGTAACTCTAGACTCTAAGGACATTTAGTGTGAATTCCTCCAGTGAAAGTCCCATAATGCATTGCAAGTCATCATTGTCAAAAGTCTGGTAAACTTTGGTCAAGGGCAAAACTTTGGCCAATGATGATTTTAAGCTAAGTTGCAGCCCGCACACTAGAACAGGCTACTCTCTCAACAGCTTTTTAGGGGGAGAGAGTCGGATATTGTAGTGTACTGTGCTACTACAGCTCTGTGCTTACAGTATCAGTAGTAGTATTTAGAGTACTGTATCCTGTACTGTATATTTGATACTAATACTTTACAGTGAATTGCAATTTGTGTTTTATTTTGTCAGAGTCTTTTATTCATTCATTTGGGTTTTTTTTTACCTGGACAGCAACAGCAGCTTGAATCTGCTGTCACCACAGCTCTTTATTACTCTTTATTAGCAGCGGTGCACCACACAATATTGAGGTGCTCTTTAGTCTACCCAAGCCCCACAGTTTACAGTGCACCGAAGCACGACTTCTGCCTTATACATGTCTGGCAGACCCACAGGAACAGACAGAAGTTGCTATGCAACATTGTTGTGTTGGGGGCGAACAGCCTCTGTATCCACAGGCCAAAGTGGTGGTGGATTTGGTGCATCCTCTGCAGGCAGGGCATGTTTTCTTTCTGGTGATGGGCATGCTTTACAGCCAGAGCACATGGAGGAGGTGGTGGAGTGGCTAATCAAGCCTTCATTGCCCTCCTCTGGTCACTTAGGTACAGGTATTTCACAGTCCACTCTGAATAAAAAGCAGCGCTATAAGGTCACATTAATAGTCCAAAAATGACAGTCCCATCAAATTGATATATCAAAAATTAATCTGTATTCCCTCTGTGCAATATATGTGTTGTTGTACTCGATTTCCTCCAATAAAAATCAGACTATCCACCTCTGGAAATCAGAAGAATTGCCTACTCACCACAAATATATGCTGCCCTGATATAAAGTACAGCATCAGTTTTTTACTTAATTTAATTGTTATTGATTTTATTAATGATATTATGTGACTTCACTGTGCTGCTACTAGTTTGGTTTGTACTAAATACTACACTATATGGCATTTTATTATGGTTGCCTTGTGGTGACTCTACTGGTAGGACAGGATACACCACTGGAACTTGTGCAGCTGCCCTGCATCTATACAGCTGCTAGTGATGGTTCCAAAGCTGTACCCTTCACCATCTCCTACTTCTCCTCCTAAATGTCCTCTTTTTCTTCCTCTGATCCACCAGCCCCCACCCAACCCCCCACCCCCTTAAATGCTCTTAAATATCTTTAAGCTCATGCTAAAAGATACTGTTGGTATGCTTAGGGAACTAGGAAACACTATTAACACTAGACACTTTTATCATTGGAGCCATTGTTGTCTACGATAAGGAAGAACATAGATATAAAAGGAATATGGATAGGAGATAGAGAACATAAGGTGGCGGCTTATGCGGATGATTTGATGTTCTATGTTGGAAACCCTAGGATGTCACTTCCAAATTTAATGAAGATATTGAAGGAATATGGGGAATTATCAAATTTAAAAATTAACTCAACAAAATGGAAATGTTAAATATAAACCTTAAAAATAGTGAAAAAGAAAAAATACAAGACGAATTCCCATTTGTTTGGAGAGATAAAGAATTAAAATACCTAGGGATAAAACTGTCAGCCTCAATTAAGAATCTGTATAAAGTTAATTATATTTCACTACTAAACGAGCTTAAGGAGGAGTTGAAGAGAGTGGGAGGTGGAAACCCATCCTGGATAGATCGTATAAACTTGATAAAACAGGTAATTGTGCCCAAAGTATTATATAAATTTCAAATGATTCCAATCAAACTTCCAGAGGCATATTTTAAATAACTTAAAAAAATGATAATAAGATACATATGGAGGAATAAAAAACCTAGAATACGCTATGAAATGTTGACTAGAAGTAAAGAAAGAGGTGGTTTGGGTGTACCAGATTTTAAGAGATATTATAAAGCGGTGATAATTGCGAGAATTTTTGATTGGACTCATAATCCAGAGAAAAGTTGGGTCAAAATGGAAAATACACTGAGTGGAACAAATTTAAGTAAGATTATATGGGTGCCTGCACAATATAGGGGATTAGATGATAGCACAAGTACGTACACTTTTAACGTTTTAAGAGTTTGGGAAATGTTACACAGACAAAAGGGATGGGTTTTTAATTCACAGTTAATGCCACTAAGGAACACAGAATATTTTACCCCTGGGCAGGAAAACATCGCAGGAAATGGATTATAAAACAGGAGGTGCAATTGAGAGATATAATGGTTGGGGAGGAATTGGGATCATATGGAGAGCTGGAGAAAAAAAAAGGGAGAAGTTTTCAATAAGATGGACAGATTACAATACTACCAACTGAAACCTTTCTTTGAGAGTCTCCCAAAGCCTATGAGAACTAGAAAAGAGTGGAATCCATTGGAAAGATTGTTAGAAGCACGGGGAGATGGGAGATACGGAATTGCAAAAATATACAAGATTTTAATTGAATTAGACACTGACACAAAATTTATATATATAGAGAAATGGGAAAGAGATACGGGAAGGGAAATAGATGAGGAGGAGCAAAGGAAAATGTTTAGATTAATTCACAAAAATATTAGTATGCGGGAGGTGGAAATAAATTATAAATGTTTGGTGAGATGGCACATTACACCTAATATAGAGCATAGATTGAATGGGGAGATTTCACTATTGTGTTGGAGAGGTTGTGGAGAGGTGGGCACGTGGTATCATATGTGGTGGGAGTGTCCAGGAATACAGGTGTTTTGGCGGAAAATAGTTTATCTAGTAAGGAAAATCACAAAAATTAATATTGGATTAGACCCAGAGCTATGTCTTCTCCACATCACAGAGCTTCCAGTGAAATTATATAAGGTTTTGGGGATATGGCATTATTTGAGTACAGCAAAGAGCTTGATACCTAGGTTTCTTTGCTAGGTGGAAAAAAAAGGAGGTGCCAACAGAGGAGGATTGGATGGGCAGAATGAATCAGATCTGCGGGACACAAAGATTGTATTATATGCATATAGATAAGATGGAGATGTATAATACAAAGTGGAAAAAATGGGAAGAGTACAAAGAAAAAGTGAAATATATGAGGATGTAATACCCCTTGAAATGGGTTTTAGAAATAATATAAATGTATGGCGTAAAGGAGAAGAGATAAAACGCAGAGTGGGAGGGGGAGGAAGGGGGGGGGAAGAGGGAGGGATGCGGTGAGGGATTTAAATAATTTATGTTAATAGGAAGATATTGTTTTGAATGTCTTTTTAATAGAAATGCGATTGTGATTTGTATTTGGATTGATAAATTAATAAACATTTATAATTAAAAAAAAAAAGACCATATATCTCCCAGACGTCCCAATCACTCCTAAAATATAGCGACTGGACTCGTTTCATCTTTCGGACCCATCCGTGATTCACACAAATTTGTGAGTGTCTGATCAACAATTTTCGGGAAAATATATCTCCAGAAACTCACCCAATGGGAAGCACACAAATGTGTTACACATGGGCTTCTACTTACAATTGCTGCTTCTCGAAAATGCACAGCTCAAGCGTCTTAACTCGCTACTCCAGAAAGTACGTCAACTAGAGTGTTCCCATAAACGTAAACAGGCATTGACACTTACTGCCGAACTAACAGCTGCACATAAAGCAACTGCTGGAAGCTGTGGAAGGGAAAACCAAGCGTAACTTTGCTTTATCTCAGAAACTGTTCTATGATTATGGGAACAAAAGTGGTAAATTTTTAGCTAGGGCCCTGCAAGAGAAAAAAGCAGCTCGCACTATTCATCAAATCCATTCCCAGCAAGGTCGAATACTTAAAACATCCCTGGATATAGCTGCGGAATTTGAAAACTACTACACGACTCTTTATAGTCTCCCTCAAGCCCCAAAACCTACAGGGGATAATAGATCATGCAAGGACATTATCCAGGCATTTTTATCACAATATCTTCCCAAACCTATCTCACGCTCTAATGCAGGTGACCTAGATGGGGTGCTGACACTTGTAGAATTCCAAAAAGTCATTGCACAATTAAAACCGGGCAAGAGCCCAGGCCCTAGCGGATTTACGACCACTTACTACAAATCCTTTATGGAAATTCTTGCGCAGCCATTCCTCAACGCATTAAACTCACTAGACACCCCGGGACAATAAGAGCCCTAAATATACATCACTGGTTGACACAAACGTATCAACATGGCTTTTTTATCTCTCTTGACGCAGAGAAGGCCTTCGACAGGTTGGCCTGGGACTATATGGAGGCGGTTCTGCTTGGACTTGGCCTTCCCCCGCACCTCATGAACTTTATCATGTCTCTGTATACCGCACCAACAGCCAAAGTTAGAGTCAATGGTCTCCTATTGGAAGCCTTCTCTAGCAGTAATGGAACTAGACAGGGGTGTCCGTTATCTCCCCTTCTATATGTCCTCACACTGGATCCCTTCTTGAATCACATTCAAATGAATGACAATATCAGAGGAATTATGGTTAAGAGCAGAATACACAAAATATTGGCTTTCTCCGATGATATCCTGCTCTTCCTAACAGAACCACACATCACCCTCCCCAATCTACTTCATGACTTTTAAATGTTTCAGTACATATCCAACTTCAAAATTAATTTCAATAAACCCCAGGCCCTCAATGTCACCTTACCCCCTGACTTGGTCAGGCAGGCACGGACAAACTTCACCTTCACCTGGCAATTCGAGGCCATCACTTACCTAGGGATTCAGCTACCCACCTGCCTTTTAGATCTAAATACAAGAAACGTCTTAGCTATCATACGTAACATTACTAAAGACTTACAGAATTGGGATAAACCAATTTTCTCCTGGTTCGGAAGGGCAGCGATCCTCAAGATGAATGTGCTTCTCTGGCTACTGTACCTGATGCAAATGATACCAATCGGACTGACTACGTTATTCTTTAGCTCATATAAGACAGTATGCACCTTCTTCTTATGGTGCAATAAACGTCCTAGAATCAGCTTTTAACAACTTACAAAGCCTAAGGCTGGAGGAGGTATCGGATTGCCAGACATTACTCGCTACTATTGGGCTTGTCACCTGGCAAGAATTGTGGACTGGTCTACAAACCATGTACGTAAGGCCTGGGTGAATCTGGAAGTAGCGTGACCGTACTAGCCACATCCCCTTGGCTGGGTAAATCACATATCCCATCCACTTTCAAAGAACATCCACTAATCGGTCCGACACTGTCTTGTTACCACTTGATGTGTCAGAAATCAGGCCTTTCCTCAACACCTGGTCCACTCACGCCCATTCGTATGAACCCTGATTTCCCCCGGAATGTCGAATGCTTTCCTCGCTGCGGCCTCACCCCAAAAACACACGAGACTACACCATCTTTTCAAGGATGGCGTCTTTTTGACAGAGAACGCCTCCAGAACCAATGGCCAACTCTAAACATGACTCCATGGATGTATAAGCAACTCCATCACTTCATACATAGCCCGTCACGTCCAAGAGAGCTTGCTAGACCCTTTACCCCATTTGAAAAAATCTGCTCCACAGACTCCTCACAGAGACAAATAGTCTCCAAGCTATACGTATGCCTGGAAAACACATACGAACTTATATCCAGAAAGGCCTGCATGGCTTGGAACAATGACCTACAACTAAACCTGACCCCCGCTGATTGGGAAAATGTATATGGACATATACACAAAGGTTCCATATGTGTTTCGACCCCAGAAAATAATGACAAACTATACTCTAGATGGTATAGAGTTCCATCTCTGCTCCATAGATTTGATCCTAACATCCCTGACTCTTGTTGGAGATGCGGCCAAGCAACTGGTACACTTTTAAATATATGGTGGGACTGCCCAATGCTCCAACCCTTCTGGGGGATAATACAGTCAATAACTGCTCAAGTAACAACCTACTCCCTAGATCTATCTCCTGAGCAATTCTTACTTCACGACTCCTAGCTCCCCTATAAAACTTACTGCAAATTGCTCACTATCCATATGGTGAATGCTGCAAAACAGTGTATTCCAATCCAATGGCACTCAACACATACCCCCTTTGTCCGGGAATGGTTTACACGTATAAACAAAATTGCAGATATGGAGGAGCTCATCTCTGTTGCAAAAGATTGCCCTGAGAGATTCAGGAAGACATAGGCATGTTGGAGTCATTTCAAAACCACAGCCACTTATCACCAACTGCTGCATGACTCCACTTCTTCCCCCACTTGATCACTACTCAACTACCAATAGGAATACGTTTTTTTGTTCATGCGTCACACATGTAACGCACACCTTGCCTAACTGAGATAGAAAATTATGGCCTAAATATTGTGAAAACTGACCTATATATACGAGATTGTTACGCATGCCTACCTAGACTGCCATATGGGACCTCTGACTACTACTTGGATTATTTTTCACTGTTTGACCCAGAGTTGCAGCTTCCCTTTCTTCCCCCTATCCCTCCTCCCCCTTTTTTTTTCTTTGTTCTCTCTCCACTCCTTCCCCTTATCTCTCTCCTCTCTCCTTCTTATTTCTCTTCTTCTATTCTTCCCTCTCTCCTCTCGCGCTCTATCCTACATTCTCAAATTTTCTTAGTTCAGATGCACTTAGAATATCAGTAGAACCACAGGTACAACTTCAGCTTCTCAGCCTCCTCCCCCAGGGGTGTATGCCTCAACATCCGCTACCCCCACCATCCTCCTATGTTGTATTGCATTGCATCACACTATTTAAAGATGACCATACGAGGATTGGATGATCTCTGTACCCAACTGTTCTGCTCATTTCATACCATGTAGATTTGTGCTTGGATCATGTTCTCCTCTGTTTTTCTTTTTCTCTCGTGTATATTTTTTCAACTTCAAGCTATGTTAATTGATGACACTAAATGTGCTTCAGATGTAAACCCTATCATGGATACGGGCATTTACTAAGTTGTATACATGAACCGATTGTAACCTGTATATGTTACCTCTGTGCCTTATTTCTCAATAAAAATTGTTTTTGGAAAAAAAAAGAAACATGTTTTGAGTAGCACAGATAATACTTTATTTTTTTAATCTGTTGTGTGTAAAAATGAATTCCAATTACTCTCCCTCATTTATTGTAACCTTCACAATGAAGGCTTCAAAGATGTGGTGCTAAATTGTATGCTTTTTTCATTCTAAGCATATTTATTTATTTCCTGATGCTAAATAAATTGAGGCCTGTCCAACCAAGCATTTTAGCAGTGGTGCAAATCAGAATGCTATTTACATGGTCAGTGCTAAAAAAAAGGCACTATTTTTTATGTATGGTAAATGTCTGCTTAATCTCTCAGAAATTGAGGCCAGTCCAGAAAAGACTTGTTAGCTGAGGTGCAAATCTGTATGCTAGTTCCATCATTGGTGTCCAAAAAGGACACCTATTTTCAGATGATAAATGCCTGCTCAAGCTCTTCCAAATTGAAGCTTAAATTCCTGTTCAATTACTCATAAATTGCAAGCGGTCTATACAGGCCTAATAGCGGTGATACAAAAGTATCACATTGCCACCTATATCAGAAAGGCTTAAAAGGTGTCCTTCATAACCATACCATTTTTGAGTCTTCAAGCTTAGAAAATAGCTCGAATTGTTCTTTTTTTTTATACAAATAGAAAAGTGCAGCGCTAAAAACAATGTATAATAGTCCACAAATTAAAATATCAACTAAAATGGTATACGTCCATATGTGACAATCTGTGCAGGTATAGGTGAAATAGCAGTAAACACTTTAGTGCTGGTGCTCCAGAATAGTGGGGTAAGAATACGCACTCACCAGATGCATAATGTAAATACTCATTAAATCAATCCATGGAGGTCCCCTTTAGGGATCAGGTATGCGCCAGGTCAAGGATAATCCTCCCTCTGAATAATGGTGGTGCCTCGGAAGTTCCCAGGTGGTAAAGGATCCAATCAGCCAGAGGTCCCCTTTCAGGGATGGGTGAGTGTAGAAGCCTGTGAGCCTCCTCTGGACACTGCTGTGGATTGGGTGGGCTCTATAAATTAAATGCTGTATGCCTGAGCACTGTAATGTGACATGTAGTGGCATCTTCTGACCCAAGAATAGATATTGAGCTGTCACTTGCAATAGTAGCAACCAGTTCTCTTTGATGAATGTACAAATAACCTTTAGGTGCAAATATCTGTAACGGTTGACTGGTTAACTCTTTGGCTCGCTCCTTAATCTGCCCATGCATCTGTATAATCTGGGAAATAGACTGGCTGACATCGAGCCTATGACTCCCAATTAAAACCGGCATGATGCCATAATAAGCCGGTTTCCGGCTTCTGTGGCACCGCCGCCAAGGGGACAGGTGCAGGAGAGGTCTGCTCTCCTCCGCTGAGAGGAGACACCCTCTCCACCGCCACGGGGGACTCGGGGGGACAGTAAGTACTGTATACAACATGTCCTATCACTATAATGGAGTACAGGGGAGCTGGGATATACATTACTCAGTAATGTATATCCCAGCTCCCCTGTACTCCATTATAGTGATATGACATGTATACAGTAATGTATATCCCAGCTCCCCTGTACTCCATTATAGTGATATGACATGTATACAGTAATGTATATCCCAGCTCCCCTGTACTCTATTATAGTGATGACATGTATACAGTAATGATTACTGTATACATGTTATATCACTATAATGGAGTACAGGGCAGCTGGGATATACATTACTGTATTCATGTCATATCACTATAATGGAGTACAGGGGAGCTGGGATATACATTATTGTGTACAGTTTTATATTTTGGACTATTTATTCTAAAGAAAAATTTAATTTCATAAGCTTTAAGGGGGCGTGGTTGGGGGCGGGTTGGGGGTGGGGGTTGGGGTGGACTGGGGTGGGGTTGGGGGCGGACCTGGGCAAGGTTGGGTGGGCAACTGGTGGAGAGTAAGTTTTGTGAGCGGCTAGTAGGTCTGGACTCAAAATGTTAACCCCTTTCCATGGTGGATAACATATGTAAGTGTTCTAGATCTCTTTCTGTTTGTGAGACTGCCCTCAAGGTTCTAACCAGATGGTACTATACCCCATCAAGACTACATGTATTGTTCCCACAAACATCCTCTTTGTGTTTCCGGGGCTGTGGCCTCACAGGTACATTGGTTCATATATTTTGGGATTGCCCAACCATATCTTTGATTTGGCGCAAGATATCTGAGGTGGCTACCTCACTGGCGAGTATCCTGGTACGTTTGTCTATACAGACCTGTTTATTGGGGGCTCATATCCCGGGGGTCTCTGATGCCTCTATGAGACTGATACATACTATTTGTATTGCCGCTTTATGGGCTATTGCCTTACATTGGAAGTCCAATGCTGTACCGTTGGCCTCTGTTTTATGCAGAGTTGATGCAGTGATACTTATGGAACGTATTCATTATAACTAGAGATGAGCGAATTTCTCAAAAATTCGATTCGGCTGATTCGGCGAATTCCAGTGTGAAATTCGATTCGATGCGAATTTCTTCGCTACGAAGATGACTTATAAAAAGGGTTTCTAGACTTCAGAGAGCCTTTAAATTAGTGCAGAACACTGTACCTTTAATTTAAATGCCCTTGGAGATGAGGAAAGAGAAGGAGAAGGAGAAGGAGAAGGATGAGAAGAAGGAGAAGGAGAAGGATGAAAAGAAGGAGAAGGATGAGAAGAAGGAGAAGGAGAAGGATGAGAAGAAGGAGAAGGAAAAGGAGAAGAAGGATGAGAAGAAGGAGAAGGAGAAGGATGAGAAGAAGGAGAAGGATGAGAAGAAAGAGAAGGATGAGAAGGAGAAGGATGAGAAGAAGGAGAAGGAGAAGGATGAGAAGAAGGAGAAGGAGAAGGATGAGAAGAAGGAGAAGGATGAGAAGAAGGATGAGAAGAAGGAGAAGGATGAGAAGAAGGATGAGAAGAAGGATGAGAAGAAGGAGAAGGATGAGAAGAAGGAGAAGGAGAAGGATGAGAAGGAGAAGGATGAGAAGAAGGAGAAGGATGAGAAGAAGGAGAAGGAGAAGGATGAGAAGAAGGAGAAGGAGAAGGATGAGAAGAAGGAGAAGGATGAGAAGAAGGATGAGAAGAGGGAGAAGGATGAGAAGAAGGAGAAGGATGAGAAGAAGGAGAAGGATGAGAAGAAGGATGAGAAGAAGGAGAAGGATGAGAAGGAGAAGGATGAGAAGACGGAGAAGGAGAAGGAGAAGGAGAAGCAGAAGGAGAAGGATGAGAAGAAGGAAAAGGAGAAGGATGAGAAGATGGAGAAGGAGAAGGATGAGAAGATGGAGAAGGAGAAGGATGAGAAGAAGGAGAAGGGGAAGGATGAGAAGAAGGAGAAGGATGAGAAGAAGGATGAGAAGAAGGAGAAGGAGAAGGATGAGAAGAAGGAGAAGGAGAAGGATGAGAAGAAGGAGAAGGATGAGAAGAAGGAGAAGGAGAAGGATGAGAAGATGGAGAAGGAGAAGGATGAGAAGAAGGAGAAGGAGAAGGATGAGAAGAAGGAGAAGGAGAAGGATGAGAAGAAGGAGAAGGATGAGGAGAAGGATGAGAAGAAGGAGAAGGATGAGAAGAAGGAGAAGGATGAGAAGAAGGAGAAGGATGAGAAGAAGGAGAAGGAGAAGGATGAGAAGAAGGAGAAGGATGAGAAGAAGGAGAAGGATGAGAAGAAGGAGAAGGAGAAGCAGAAGGAGAAAGATGAGAAGAAGGAAAAGGAGAAGGATGAGAAAATGGAGAAGGAGAAGGATGAGAAGAAGGAGAAGGATGAGAAGAAGGAGAAGGAGAAGGATGAGAAGATGGAGAAGGAGAAGGATGAGAAGAAGGAGAAGGAGAAGGATGAGAAGAAGGAGAAGGAGAAGGATGAGAAGAAGGAGAAGGAGAAGGATGAGAAGAAGGAGAAGGAGAAGGATGAGAAGAAGGAGAAGGAGAAGGATGAGAAGAAGGAGAAGGATGAGAAGAAGGAGAAGGAGAAGGATGAGAAGAAGGAGAAGGAGAAGGATGAGAAGAAGGAGAAGGATGAGAAGAAGAAGGATGAGAAGAAGGATGAGAAGAAGGATGAGAAGAAGGATGAGAAGAAGGAGAAGGATGAGAAGAAGGACAGTTCTGTGACAGTTTCTGTCTATTTCTGACAGTTCTGGGACATTCACTCCATACAGCTGTTTCAACCGCTGTATGGAGGGAATGTCATGGAACTGTCAGAAATAGACTATTAATGACAGTTCTGGGACTGTCCTTCCATACAGCGGTTGAAACATTGTATGTATTTGTTTCCATAAATGGATCCATTTATGGAAACAAATACATACAATGTTTCAACCGCTGTATGGAAGGACAGTCCCAGAACTGTCATTAATAGTCTATTTCTGACAGTTCTATGACATTCCCTCCATACAGCGGTTGAAACAGCTGTATGGAGTGAATGTCCCAGAACTGTCAGAAATAGACTATTTATGACAGTTCTGGGACTGTCCTTCCATACAGCGGTTGAAACATTGTATCTATTTTTTTCCATAAATGACATTCTGCAAATACACTTAGAGGAGCGCTGCAGATACACTTTTTGCCGGCTTGGAATTAATCTTATTTTCATCCTACTTCTTCTTCTTCATCCTCATCCTCATAAGAAGAAAAAGAAGAAGTAGGATGAAAATAAGAATAATTCCAAGCCGGCAAAAAGTGTATCTGCAGCGCTCCTCTAAGTGTATCTGCAGAATGTCATTTATGGAAAAAAATAGATACAATGTTTCAACCGCTGTATGGAGTGAATGTCCCAGAACTGTCATAAATAGTCTATTTCTGACAGTTCTGGGACATTCACTCCATACAGCTGTTTCAACCGCTGTATGGAGGGAATGTCATAGAACTGTCAGAAATAGACTATTTATGACAGTTCTTGGACTGTCCTTCCATACAGCGGTTGAAACATTGTATGTATTTGTTTCCATAAATGGATCCATTTATGGAAACAAATACATACAATGTTTCAACCGCTGTATGGAAGGACAGTCCCAGAACTGTCATTAATAGTCTATTTCTGACAGTTCCATGACATTCCCTCCATACAGCGGTTGAAACAGCTGTATGGAGTGATTGTCCCAGAACTGTCAGAAATAGTCTATTTCTGACAGTTCTGGGACATTCACTCCATACAGCTGTTTCAACCGCTGTATGGAGGGAATGTCATGGAACTGTCAGAAATAGACTATTAATGACAGTTCTGGGACTGTCCTTCCATACAGCGGTTGAAACATTGTATGTATTTGTTTCCATAAATGGATCCATTTATGGAAACAAATACATACAATGTTTCAACCGCTGTATGGAAGGACAGTCCCAGAACTGTCATTAATAGTCTATTTCTGACAGTTCTATGACATTCCCTCCATACAGCGGTTGAAACAGCTGTATGGAGTGAATGTCCCAGAACTGTCAGAAATAGACTATTTATGACAGTTCTGGGACTGTCCTTCCATACAGCGGTTGAAACATTGTATCTATTTTTTTCCATAAATGACATTCTGCAAATACACTTAGAGGAGCGCTGCAGATACACTTTTTGCCAGCTTGGAATTAATCTTATTTTCATCCTACTTCTTCTTCTTCATCCTCATCCTCATAAGAAGAAAAAGAAGAAGTAGGATGAAAATAAGAATAATTCCAAGCCGGCAAAAAGTGTATCTGCAGCGCTCCTCTAAGTGTATCTGCAGAATGTCATTTATGGAAAAAAATAGATACAATGTTTCAACCGCTGTATGGAGTGAATGTCCCAGAACTGTCATTAATAGTCTATTTCTGACAGTTCCATGACATTCCCTCCATACAGCGGTTGAAACAGCTGTATGGAGTGATTGTCCCAGAACTGTCAGAAATAGTCTATTTCTGACAGTTCTGGGACATTCACTCCATACAGCTGTTTCAACCGCTGTATGGAGGGAATGTCATGGAACTGTCAGAAATAGACTATTAATGACAGTTCTGGGACTGTCCTTCCATACAGCGGTTGAAACATTGTATGTATTTGTTTCCATAAATGGATCCATTTATGGAAACAAATACATACAATGTTTCAACCGCTGTATGGAAGGACAGTCCCAGAACTGTCATTAATAGTCTATTTCTGACAGTTCTATGACATTCCCTTCATACAGCGGTTGAAACAGCTGTATGGAGTGAATGTCCCAGAACTGTCAGAAATAGACTATTTATGACAGTTCTGGGACTGTCCTTCCATACAGCGGTTGAAACATTGTATCTATTTTTTTCCATAAATGACATTCTGCAAATACACTTAGAGGAGCGCTGCAGATACACTTTTTGCCGGCTTGGAATTAATCTTATTTTCATCCTACTTCTTCTTCTTCATCCTCATCCTCATAAGAAGAAAAAGAAGAAGTAGGATGAAAATAAGAATAATTCCAAGCCGGCAAAAAGTGTATCTGCAGCGCTCCTCTAAGTGTATCTGCAGAATGTCATTTATGGAAAAAAATAGATACAATGTTTCAACCGCTGTATGGAGTGAATGTCCCAGAACTGTCATAAATAGTCTATTTCTGACAGTTCTGGGACATTCACTCCATACAGCTGTTTCAACCGCTGTATGGAGGGAATGTCATAGAACTGTCAGAAATAGACTATTTATGACAGTTCTTGGACTGTCCTTCCATACAGCGGTTGAAACATTGTATGTATTTGTTTCCATAAATGGATCCATTTATGGAAACAAATACATACAATGTTTCAACCGCTGTATGGAAGGACAGTCCCAGAACTGTCATTAATAGTCTATTTCTGACAGTTCCATGACATTCCCTCCATACAGCGGTTGAAACAGCTGTATGGAGTGATTGTCCCAGAACTGTCAGAAATAGTCTATTTCTTTTGAGGATGAGGATGAGGATGAGGATGAGGATGAAGAAGAAGAAGAAGAAGAAGAAGTAGGATGAAAATAAGATTAATTCCAAGCCGGCAAAAAGTGTATGTGCAGAGCTCCTCTAAGTGTATCTGCAGAGCTCCTCTAAGTGTATCTGCAGAATAGAGGAACTCTGCACATACACTTTTTGCCGGCTTGCAATTATTCTTATTTTCATCCTACTTCTTCTTCTTCTTCTTCTTCTTCCTCTTCTTCTTCTTCTGAGGATGAGGATAAAGAAGAAGAAGAAGAAGTAGGATGAAAATAAGATTAATTCCAAACAGGCAAAAAGTGTATGTGCAGAGCTCCTCTAAGTGTATCTGCAGAATAGAGGAACTCTGCACATACACTTTTTGCCGGCTTGGAATTATTCTTATTTTCATCCTACTGCTTCTTCTTCTTCTTCATCCTCATCCTCATCCTCAGAAGAAGAGGATGAGGATGAAGAAGAAGAAGAAGAAGAAGAAGTAGGATGAAAAGAAGAATAATTCCAAGCCGGCAAAAAGTGTATGTGCAGAGTTCCTCTATTTCTGACAGTTCTCTCACAGCTTCTTCACATGTACAGCGGTTGAAACATCTGTATCCTAAATGGAAACTAATAGATACAAATTGTATCTATTAGTTTCCATTTAGGATACAGATGTTTCAACCGCTGTACATGTGAAGAAGCTGTGAGAGAACTGTCAGAAATAGAGGAACTCTGCACATACACTTTTTGCCGGCTTGGAATTATTCTTCTTTTCATCCTACTTCTTCTTCTTCTTCTTCATCCTCATCCTCTTCTTCTGAGGATGAAGATGAAGAAGAAGTAGGATGAAAAGAAGAATAATTCCAAGCCGGCAAAAAGTGTATGTGCAGAGTTCCTCTATTTCTGACAGTTCTCTCACAGCTTCTTCACATGAACAGTGGTTGAAACATCTGTATCCTAAATGTAAACTAATAGATACAATGTTTCAACCGCTAAACATGTGTTCCTTCTGTCAGAGAACTGTCAGAAATAGCGGAGCTCACTGCAGGGACACTTTTGCCGGCTGATCGGGAAATGTTCGATTCGCGCACCCGAAGTAGGCAAAATTTCGGTTTCGCCGCGAATCGAATATTTCCTGAAATTCGACTCGAATTCCGGTTCGCCTGGTTCGATTCGCTCATCTCTAATTATAACTTACTGGATGGGATGCACTTATTTGATAAAAAATAGGAATCATGGAGGGATTATAGACATTTATTGCATGATTAACAACATTCCAAGTGAAGATTGACTGGCATATACTGTTGACAGATGTATCATTCAACCTACTATATCGTCTATATATTTCATGTACTTGCAATCTATTCTTTTCTATTTCTTCTCTTTCTTATGTTAATATACTTTTCTGTATTGTATTTTTCAAAAGTGCCTTGTTTTGCTGTAAGTATCATTTGCAAATGTACTTTTGTTTTACAGTCTACTTTTGCAAAATAAAACCGTTTGTAAACAAAAAAAATTTTTTAACCCCTGGTGTAGGAGTTTTAGATAGGTATGTAGTGCAGTGTGAAGGTGAAGGCCTTCTGCCATTTTTGAGCAGAGAAGGTTTGGGAGAGTAGTTCTCAGTTCCTTAGTGATGATGTTTGTAGGTTGAATTTAGATGAAATATTAGGGAGTAGAATGTGGAAATACCTCTACCTGGGTATGTGGTGCAGTTGAGGTATTGGTAGATAGGGGTCGGGGAGGGTAGTTTTGGTTGGGACCTTTTTAGTTTGGAGACAATGGGTAATTCTAGTGTAGGTGAAATATTCTGAGGATGGGAGGGAAAATTTGCAATGGAGGTCTTGGAATGGGATTAGCTTGTTATGTAGGTAAAAGTCTGATATTAGGTGAATTACATGTTTTGCCCAGGGGTTGAGGTAGGGTATCCATGAATGTAGGATTTGAGTAGGGGGCAGTGTTGATCTGTGTTCTGGGAAAGGGAATGAGAGTATGTTATTCCATGCCTTGATGCAGGGGTGATTTAATGGTGGGTGCAGACATTTAATGGAGTATAGAGCTAGGACATTTTGTGGGGTGAGTGGTCTGAGCTTTATGGTTTCCATGGTGGACCATATTTTTTCTTTTGCAGGGTGCCACCAGAAATATATCTGGTCTAGAAGTGAGGCTGTATAGTATTACAGTAGGTGAGGAAGGCCTGCACCTCCTTTGTTAAGTGGACTGATCAATAGATTAGTAGCACACCTGGGACGTTTGTAATCCCCGATAAACTGGGTAAATTGTTTCTGTACATTGTGGAAAAATGTGTTAGGTACTGAGATCGGTAAGGTCCTATATATGTAAAGTATTTTGGGTAGAATAAACATTTTTAGGGCTGCGATCTTAACTAATTTCGATAGGCCAAGTTGCGAAGAGATTTAAGTTCTTCTGGTAATGTGGAAAGAAACTTTTTGTGGTTAGTTTCAAAGAGTTGGTTAGTTAGATGGGTTAAGTTAATCCTTAGGTACGGGATTGATGAGGTAGACCACATAAATGGGAATTTTGTAGATAGGCGTTGAGAAATGTCAGATAGCATATGTAGGTTTAAAATCACTAACTTGTTTTCATTTAATTTGTAGTAAGAGGCTTCAGTGTATAGGTTGAGTATGGCTGGTTTTGCTGGGAGTGATTGGGACAGATTAGTGATCATTAGGATAATATCATCCGCAATTTTGTGGTTAAGGTTATGATGTTTAATACTTGAGAATAGTGGTTCTTCTCTTAGTTTGGAAGCAAGGGGTTCTATAAGCAGGGAGAATATTATAGGGGATAAAGGGCACCCTTGTCTTGTTCCATTGGTGATGTTGAATGTTGTAGAGAGCACTCCATCTGAGAGGACCCTAGCAGATGGTTGGGAGTATAGTGACATGATGGCAGTTTGAAACCATCCAGTAATTCAAAATTTTTGGAGTACCGCTTCCATGAAGCCCAATGTATATGGTCAAATGCTTTTTCTACGTCAAGGGAGAGTAGTAAAGAGGTTGATTTGGTTATTTCTAAGTTATGTATTAGTGAGAGGATTCTTCTAGTGGCATCTGGTGCTTGTCGTCCTGGGATGAATCCGATTTGGTCGGGATGGACAAGGGTAAGGAGGAATTGTAGTAATCTTCGAGCAATTAACTTAGCAAATAATTTAACGTTAGTGTTTATGAGGCATATGGGCCTATAGTTTTGTACTTGCTGGGGGTCTTTGCCTGGTTTGAGTATAGATTGTAGCATTTCTTTAGGGAGGGAGCCTGAGGATGCGGTAGAATTAAAGAGTTTAGATAAGTATGGGGAAAGGTTAGGTGCAAAATATTTATAGTATTCATTGATATATTCGTCTCCCCCAGGGGATTTATTTAGTGGGAGGAGTTTGATTGTTGTTTCAATTTCTGTATTTTAGAATGGTTCAGATATGAATTGGATTTGATTAGGGGATAGGGAGGGAAGATTGATTGAGCTGAGCAAATTTTGGATAATGGCAGTTGATGGTTTGGGTGTTTCTTTGTCATTTTTTAGGTTATATAGAGATTGGTAGAATTCAGCAAAGGCATTTGCTATGTCTTGCGGGTTTGTGGCTAGAGATTTTGAGACAGGGTGAAATACTGCATTTATTTTGGTTTTGAAACTCTGCTGTTTTACTGATCTGGCTAGAAAGGATCCCGCTTTGTTTCCCATAGAGTAATATTTGGCTTTCAAGTTGCGAAGATTGAGGTCATATTTGTATAGAAGTAGTGAGCGTAGTTTGTTTCAGTCCATTAGTAGGGAGGCAGATTCTTGCGGGGTAGGATTCCATTTGTTTTGGTTCTCTTTGGATTTGATAGAGGCTAAGAGCTGTTCAATTTGTCTTTTCATTTGTCTGGTGATCTGTGATTCTAATTTTATGAGAACTCCTCTCATGTAGGCTTTATATGTGGGCCATAGCGTGGTTATTGACGTCTCTAGTAGATCATTTGATTCAAAGAAGAAGTTGTGGGCCTCCAAAATGGTTTTGCTGTGTGAGGGGTCTTTCATTATTTCCGAATTTATCTCCAGATGCGAGGAAGGGAGAGTTTATCTGAGTTTCTGATATTTATGCTAATTGGAGCGTGGTCAGACCAGGTGATTAGACCAATTTGTGAGTCTGTAATATGTTGTAGGGTCCATTTGTCTGTAAGAAAGAAGTCTATTCTAGAATATGAGAGTTGAGATGGGGAGTATTATAAGTAGTCTCGTTCAGAACCATGCTGACATCTCCAGATATCATACAGATCATTAGACTGAAGCAGGTGATTTAAGGATTGTTTGGGAGGTCTCTTGTTGGACGAAGAGTCCAGGAGTACGTTGTCTACCATGTTGAAGTCTCCTCCTATGAGCAAGCATCCTATTTTGTGTGTGGCAATTAGGGCAAGTAAGTACTGTATAAATTGAATTTAGTTGGCGTTTGGGGCAGAGACATTGACTATGGTATACACTATGTCCTCTATATTACATAGTAAGATATGATAGCGTCCTTGTTTATCTGCTATTTCAGAGATTAGGTGGAATTTCAAGGTGTCTTTTATGGCTGTTAGGATTCCATTTTTCTTTTTGGAGTTTGATGCAAAAAATAGATGCGGGAAGTGTTTCATGTGGAACGTGAGGTCTTGGATATTGTGAAGTGGGTTTCCTGGACAAGTATGATGTCCACTTGGAGTGAATGGGCTTCTTTGAGTAAGGCGGATCTCTTATAGGGAGAGGTGAGGCATTGAACGTTGAGAGAGGGGATTTTAAATGTCATGAAGGTGGGTGATTTCACTGATTAATGGATGTTGGATGTTTTTGACAAGTAGGATCGTGGAGATTCCCTTGATCATGGTGAACGGTGAGGTCTGGGGTGAGGTTGTCAGCTGTAATGGTAGTGAGCATGAGGAGTATCTGGTGGAGTGGAGGAGGATTTGCATAAAATGGCAATGTGATGGGTGATGCCCAGGGGCAGACTGACCATTTGGAAACTCGGGCACTGCCCGGGGTCAGTAGGGGGCCCCATGAGATGCCCCTGGTACCTTTTTCATAGGCTTTTTGGAGTTTGGGCAAGGACACAGGGGCCCCATGATCCCCTATTGCCCGGAGGCCCCATGAGTTGTCAGTCCACCCCTGGTGATGCCATATTCTTTTAGGCAAGATATAGAGCAGGAGGGACTGGTATATGAAACTGGGTAAACAGAAACATAACAAATATAAAAACATCTTGTGAATAATACAAGAGCAATAACTAGCGTAAGAAGCTACAAACAATCGGGGATATTTGAATAACCATGGCGGTGGTTTTAGGTCATGGTGTGACATATATTTAGGTCAAGGAAGTCTAGGTATTGAGCCAGAGCACTCCAGCTGGAGATATGTGTGGGGTGGTTTTTTGATGGTTATTGGTTATGTGGACTCATGGTTTAGCTCCAGTCACCGTCCATGGTTTGGGGTTGGTTTTGAGGGCGAGGGTGGTCTTCTGAAGGTATGATATTCCATTGTTTGAGAAAATCAAGACCTGATTCTAGACTTCTAATCGTGAAGATCTTCCCTTGCTGTTTAATGGAGAGTTTTGTGGGGAATCTCCATTGGTAGGGTATGTTATGGTTGCTCAGGGCCTTAGTTATAGTTGTTAATTTTTTCCTATTCGTTAATGTTACTTTGGATAAATCAGCATAGAGCTTGATCCCTGCGTGGGATGCAGGGAGAGCTGAAGGATTTCTTGCTGCGGTCATAAGCTTTTCTTTGATGTGGTAAAAATGTATGCGCACTAGTACATCTCTCGGAATTGATGAATGTAAAAAATATGGTTTGGGGATTCTGTGTGCTCTATCTATGACTGATTCTATGTCAGTAAGTGAGGGAAGGAGATGCTTTATCAATTGTTGTAGGTATGCGTTTAAGGCATCAGGGGTAACCGATTCTGGAATTCCTCTTAATTTGATGTTGTTCCTTCTGGATCAGTCTTCTAGGTCTGCTATGTTAAGGTTAAGTTTTTGGTTTTGCATCAAGATCTGAGTGAGTGTCTACCATGATATTGTGGGCTGTGAACAGCTTGCTAATTTTGTTTTCAATATGGCGAATTCGGTGGTCGTGTTCGTGTACGGTATTAGAGAGTGGAGTTAGCACATTTGAGAGATCAGTGTGGAGAGTTTGCCTTAAAGAGAAAAACACCCTGCCATCCAAAAATGCAAGGTAAAGTTCTATCATGCAAAGAGAAACCATATCTGAACATTGTCTCGAAATGCCGCCATCTTCTCTGGGCTAAAGCTAATTTAAGATGGTTTGTTGAAAAGTGGAAAACTGTTCTGTGGTCAGACGAATCAAAATTTGACATTTTTTTTGCAACCATGGGTACTGCATGTTCTGGATTAAAGAGGAGAGGGACCTTCCAGCTTGTTGTCAGTGCTCCGTTTCAAAAGACTGCATCTCTGATGGTATGGTGGTGCTTATGGAATGGACAGCCTGCACATCTGGAAAGGTACCATCAATGCTGAAAGATACAGTTGTGACCAAAATTATTCAACCCCCACTGAAATTGAGTGTTTTGGCCAGTTTGACATTGCTTTTGATCATTCAGTCATCTTGCTTACATTTACATTAAAGAGGCACTTGTAGGTCAGACAAATATAACATAACAGTTATAATGAAATAACCACAAATGTCTTTTCTGTGCTCACAGCATTATCAGTTTTATTCAACCCCCAAGTGACATTCAATCTTAGTACTTAGTACAGCATCCTTTTACAGTTATAACAGCTTTTAAACGTGAAGCATAGCTTGACACAAGTGTCTTGCAGCGATCTACGGGTATCTTCGCCCATTCTTCATGGGCAAAGGCCTCCAGTTCAGTCACATTCTTAGGCTTGCGCACTGCAACTGCTTTCTTTAAGTCCCACCAGAGGTTCTCAATCGGATTTAAGTCTGGTGACTGCGATGGCCACTCCAAAATGTTCCAGCCTTTCCTCTGCAACCATGCTCTAGTGGACTTGGAGGTATGCTTGGGATCATTGTCCTGTTGAAAGGTCCAACGTCTCCCAAGCCTCAGGTGTGTGACGGACTGCATCACGTTTCCATCCAATATCTCCTGGTACTGAAGAGAATTCATGGTACCTTGCACACGCTGAAGCTTCCCTGTACCTGCAGAAGCAAAACAGCCCCAAAGCATGATTGACCCTCCACCATGCTTCACAGTAGGCAAGGTGTTCTTTTCATCATAGGCCTTGTTCTTCCTCCTCCAAACATAGCGTTGATCCATGGGCCCAAACAGTTCTAATTTTGTTTCATCAGTCCACAGAACACTATCCCACAACTTTTGTGGTTTGTCCACATGGCTTTTGGCATACTGCAGTCGACTCTTCTTATTCTTTGGAGACAGCAAGGGGGTACGCCTGGGAGTTCTGGCACGGAGGCCTTCATTACGCAGTGTGCGTCTTATTGTCTGGGCTGAAACTTCTGTACCCACATCTGACAAATCTTTTCTCAGTTCCTCAGCAGTCACACGGGGACTTCTCTCCACTCTACGCTTCAGGTAGCGCACAGCAGTCGAAGTCAGCATCTTCTTTCTGCCACGACCAGGTAGCGTTTCAACAGTGCCCTTTGCCTTGAATTTGCGAATGATGCTTCCTAAGGTGTCTCTTGGTATGTTTAACATCTTTGCAATCTTCTTATAGCCATTGCCCTTCCTGTGAAGAGAAATCACCTCTTCTCTTGTCTTCCTGGACCATTCTCTTGCCTTCACCATGTTTGTAACCACACCAGTAAATGTCTAGAAGGAGCTGAGTATCACAGTCATTTTAAAGCTGCCTAATTGGTGCTTATTATGCTTGATTGCTGCTCGGTGACATCCACAGGTGTTTTCAATACCTGATGGAAAGCACCTGTATGAACCTCTGTTCTTCAGAGTGGTAGTCTTTAAGGGGTTGAATAATTGTGGCAATGAAGAAACCACATAAGAACCATTTACTACTGTATTACATAAACAATTGATGTCATTTTAGTTGCATTTGGGTAGTTACAACGTCCTTGTAGGATTTGATTCTGAATACAATTCCAAATGTACACTATAGTCCCTAAACCCCTTTACAGCATTGGGGGTTGAATAATTTTGGTCACAACTGTATATCCAGGTTTTAGAGCAGATTATGCACCTATCCAGATGATGTCTTTTTCAGGGAAAAAGAAGAAGCACAAAGAAACATAATGTTGAGGGCCATAGACACAGTGGTCAGTCAAGGAAACCTGATCCAGCAAATGAAATGAACATCATGTTTACTTCCCTTCAACATTAGAAGATGTCCTACATCAGCACAAAACCGGAGACCCAGGTGACCCATTTACTGTCCGGAGAAGCCTGCCAGAAGTGGTCTTCGTGGAGAATTGCGGCCAAAAAGCCATACCTCAGTTATGCACAAAAACATAGGAAATGGGCTGCAGAAAAATGGAAGCAGGTTCTCTGGACTGACAAAGTTTGAAATATTTGGCTGTAGCAAGAGGACTGAAGAGTGGTACAATACTGAGCGTCTTCAGGCAACAGTGACATATGGTGGAGTTTCCTTGCAAGTTAGGGGCTGCATTTCTGCAAACAGAGTTGGAGATTTGGACAGGAGCCATAGTGTCTTCAATGCTGAGAAATACAGGCAGATACCTATCCATCATGCCATACCAATAGCCATGCGATTGTCCCCAAATGTATTCTGCAGCAGGACAATGACCCCAGATCATCCCCAATTCCTGCACCTTCAGACCTCAAATCATCCCAAATTCCTTAACCTTCAGGCCTCAGATCAGACCCAATGCCTGCACCTTCACATCTCACCTCGGCCCCATATCCTTCAACCTCAGACCTTATATCAGAAACAATTCCTGTACTTTCAGACCTCAAATCAGGCCCAATTCCCACATTTTTCAATTGTTACTGTAATATGTAACACAGTTTTCTGAAAGTAAAATGCCTAAGTTATCGGTTTTAAAGTTTTTATAGTATTGTCCCTAAGTACTCCTGAAAAAGCAGATAACTATCATCCGAGAAACACGTTGAGTTTCATATTGCCTATCATACACCAGTCAGAGTAACTGGATATTGCTATCACCTGATCTAATCTAAGCAGAAATTTAAATTAAGTTACCTTTATGGGTGATAGGGAAAGAAGTTGTTAATGGGTCTTTACAGCTAATCTACATTTTATGTGTTGTTTGTTTTTTTTTTGTTTACAAATGTTTTTATTGAGAGATAGACTACAAAAACAGCTCAACTTCATGAGGTATAGTATACATCAAGAAAAAGGCACATAAGTAAAGAACAGTATTGTAAAACAGAATCATAGAAAAATAAAGTTCAAGTACATGAAAGAGGTAAGCAGTAAGACATGCAGAACAACCACACAACCACCAACAATAGAATACCAATCAATCTATGATAGTCCATCAAGTGAACAATAAATGCCATTTATGTGTTTTTAACTATTTATGCATTTAACCTCCCTGGAGGTATTCCCGAGTGTAGCTCAAGGTAAAGTTTCAGCACCACAAGCGGTTACCCCGAGCTACACTCGGCAATACCTTGCAGCGCTGCTGCGGGATCTCTTCTTCACTTACCTTGTCCTGCGCTCCCGCGATGTCCTCCCTGCAGTGACCCCGGCAATGTCCTCCGGCCAATGCCGGCATCTGTCTTCCGGGTTCCGTTCCCCGCGATGTCAGGACGTACGGGGATGGAACTGGTGGGAACTTTGAAAATTGTAGAAGTGACATTCACTAAATTCACTAAAATCACATAGTAAAACATTACTGTATCAAACCATTTCACATACATTTTGTCCCTAGTGCTTTGTCCTGTGCCCTGCCTGCATGTTTACTGTTCTTTCTGCCTTGAAACCGAGAAAAGTCCATGACGTCCAAAAAGCGTCCCTTTAGGTCAAAATCGGTTTTAGATCAGCTAGAGAACAGCAATAGTAAATTAGAACTACTTGCAGAATTGAGTGATAATGATTTGTGGGGAAATTCGTCATCAAACACTGAAAATGATTTTGCGACTTTGCTCAGTGATGTGTGAACTTGGCGCTCTATTTCAAATTTCAGTGTTTTTGGTTTGATTATATTATTGAATTAAATGTATTATTGTTATATTATTATTTTTTGATTATTTATTAAATTATAATTTATGATTTCGTGTTTCAAATTTTAACATACCCGGAATGTTTACTAGACTCTTGTTTGGACAGATTTCAGTCAGTTATTCCTAAAAATTACAGGCCTACAATAAAAAAACTAAATATTTCCATGCAAAAAAATGTACCGCTTTGAGCGCAGAAATATTGACATAATCAGATCGCTAGGGAGGCTACATAAAGTATGATATTTTTAAACAGTTAATTTTGGCAGTATGAAATGCCTCAAAAGTCCATCCAACAATTTTTCCTTTTTCTAAATATGAAGATGTGGCACATTTGATATATCTAACCTTACTCACCTACTACTGTTAACACAGGTGGAAAACACCCACCAGAATTTTCTCTCTTTATTTGGCTCATATTCTAATGTGATCCATACAGCTATAATAGTTCTGTTCTATATTTAAAAAAAAAAGGAAATTGAAGGTATAGATATACAAATACAGGGACTATGGGGTTGATTTACAAATAGACCTTGTACTTTGCTAAGTGCAGTTGCTCCAGAGCTTAGTAAATGAGGTACAGCTTCAATTTGAAAATAATACCCAATCGCGTGCAGGTAAAATAAAAATAAATAGCATTTTTGCTTGCCTATGATTGGATGATGGAAGTCAGCAGAGCTTCTGCTCATTTACTAAGCTCTGAAGCAACTGCTCTTGCAAAGTGCACAGTCTATTTGCCTTTAGAAAATCAACCTCCATACAGTCAGCATTATGCAGTTATGGCAAATCAAATCTTTCCTGAAAAAGAAGAGTGAACTCAAAGAGTACATATGAAATTAAGGGGGGGGATTATGAAATACAAATTAAGTAAATAGTCACTTGATGTTGTTTTCTCTTTGCACAAACTGATTGTGAGATTGCTGAATGCTGGTGGAACCCTATCTCTCTCCTTTGGGTCTCTTGTAATGACATCCTCAATGCTGCTTGTGGATACTCGTGGAGCTCTTTATTTCTCCTGTGGGTCTGTTATGAGGATAGATCCTCTAGGCTGTTTCTGACCACTCAGAATCTGGGGGTGATAGCAATCTGGTAAGTGCTCCCTTTTTAAAACAGAAGTGGCATGGATGTCACATGGAAGAATTTTGAAGGAATGCTTTCTGATTGCATTTGCACAGAAACTGGGACTCTATTCATTTGAATCAGTTTTTTTGAGTTGAATTTTTTGCACACTTTTTGGATTAAATAAGTTTGTGCACATAATTTTCACTTAATATGTTTGCACTGATTGCTTGTATTTGAGTGGTGATTAACACTGCACTTGCATTGATACCTTATTTTTAGCAGATCAATAATTTAGCTTAATTTATTACATTTTCTATATTTTCTAAGATTCTAAAATTTGGATGTTGTAAATAAAAGCCAGATTTTCTGGCAGCTAGGCTTTAGTTACTTTCACCGAGAATAGAAGCAACAAATTCCCATATGAATTATAAGACATTTCAAAAACAGCTCTCTCTCACACTGTGTAACAAACGTTTATATTATAGCTTAATATATGTATTTACAGGAGCATTTCAATGTTTAAAGAAAATATGAGTCACTTTCATTGTAAGATATTAATATTTATTCCTACTCTCTTCAAAATTGAGTATACTGTTGTATCTTTACATAATAAGCACATATCTTTGAAAGAGTTCTTTACACAACCCCAACATGTTCAGGTGGCATGTAATCTATAACTCTGGGACACTTTTTTAGGAGAGAGCACAGAAATTTGGTAATCTGAATATAAATTAACAATCATCTAATTCTCCATTGCCTAGCACATTTTCCATTTCCTCTAGAGACCCCAAACCCAAATTCAAAGATAAATCATTAGGTATGTACAATTACTTCTACATCCATAAAATCATTGGCTACATATTCTGAAAGTAACCTTGGATTATTGGAAAATGGTTGCCTAGAGGAAGTTAGCAGTAAAAAATGTAAGACACAAAACATCACTTTTGTCGAGCCATTAATATTACTTCAATTAATAACGCATTTATTAATCTTGTAATATATTTCAAAGCAGTATAAACTCATCCACCTTCAAGACAGAAGTGACTAATATACCACTTTAATCAGAAAGGCAACCTATGCTATACACAAAATTAGACAAAATAAGTCAGCAATTTCCATGGGGCCTACTTACTCTTCATATGACTTTATAAGACCCATGCTATATCCATTATTTCACTCAGTTCATGTAGAACTTAGTTTTACCACAGGAGGATAATTTTTACCTCCAAAATATTTTTACCAAGTGAAAGTAAACCTACATCAGATATTTTCAGAAACCTATTCCACATCATCCTTTAGACTGATTTAACACTTTCAAGAATTAAATACAGAAATAGCATTTGACAAAACAGAATGGCGTACCTTAAAAATCACTTTAGAAAAATGATTTTATCCTACTTATACAACAGTTTAAGGCATTATACTGTATATCTAAAAAAAATTATATTTATAATGGCACTAAATTAAGTTGATTAAATCCCCCCCCACACACACACACACACTCAAACACTTTTTTAAGTAATCAAACAATTTCTTAAAGAATTAGACTTAACCCAGACAAGGTATCAATTTTCATAACTCTTAGAAAATCCTAGCTTTTGCAGACAATGTAATATTTACCACAACTAATATACAATTTACTTACTCAATGTCAAAACATAATAACTTGAATTTGTTAGTTCAATTTCTGCTTTTAAGATCAACACACTCAAACACACACACACTCAAAATTTAACCTCCTTGGCTGTATTCCCGAGTGTAGCTCAGGGTAAACTTGCAGTACCAAAAGCGGTAACCCCGAGCTACACTAAGGATTACCCTGCAGCGTTGCTCCGGTATCCCTGTTTCACTTACCTTGTCCTGCGCTCCCGCGATGTCCCCCTGCAGCATCCCCGGCCATCTCCTCCGGCCAATGCCGGCATCCATCTTCCGGGTTCCGGTCCCTGCGAGCGTCAGGACGTATGGGAAATTCAAAAATTTTAAAAGTGACATTCACTCAATACACTAAAGTCACATAGTAAAACATTACTGTATCAAACCATTTCACATACATTTTGTCCCTTGTGCTTTGTCCTGTGCCCTGCCTGCATTTTACTGTTCTTTCTGCCTGGAAACTGAGAAAAGTCCATGGCGTCCAAAAAGCTTCCCTTTAGGTCAAAGTGGTTTTAGACCAGCTAGAGAACAGCGATAGTAAATCAGAACCACTTGCAGAATTGAGAGATAATGATTTGTGGGGAAATTCGTCATCAGACACTGAAAACGATTTTGCGACTAAGCTCAGCGATGTGTGAACTTGGTGCTATATTTCAAATTTCAGTGTTTTGGTTTGATTACATTATTGAATTAAATTTATTATTATATTATTTTTTATGATTATTATATTATAATTTATGATTTCTTGTTTCAAATTTTATCATACCCGGGATGTTTACTAGACTCTTGTTCGGACAGATTTCAGTGAGTTATTTCTAAAAATTACAGGCCTACAATAAAAAAAAACTACATATCTCCATGCAAAAAAATGTACCACTTTGAGCGCAGAAATATTGACATAATCATAGCGCTAGAGAGGTTAATAAACAGAATGTTAAACTCCACACTATAGTTAAATATTTTCAATTATCTTGCTTTTAAATATCTCAAAATAAAAACAAAAAAATAAAATTTAGGAATATGTTCTTATCCTAGTGAAAAGGATGTATATATCTCTAACTTCGAAAATTTGCTAGCATCTATAATCACAGAGGTCCAAGAGTGGTCACAATCCTGTACACATTTCAGTACATTTCTTTTTTAAAAAAATCAAAAGTGTGTTCTTGCAAAATGTATCTGGTTGGACAAAGCTTGTAGAATAAAATATGAAATCTTACTCAACCCAGGTGGTCTAGCATTACCAGACCTTTTTACATATTTTACCAAGTTATACAAACTTCTTTAATTGCAGAAAGATTAAATATATTTTCTAACATAAGCTTGGCTCCTTAACATCAAGCAACATTCTTTTAAAACAAAGAAGTGACATTCCTAAACATGTAATTTTTTTTTGTCATCCATTGGTGAAATACGTTATTCCCACAAAGTTAATTACATATGAAATCTTTCACAAAATATAATATCACAACAGATCTCAAACCTTAGCTTTCTATTAATAATCAATTTGTTAAAATGCACTTCAGTATTGACCGTTTAGGCCAATATCTCACATCTTTTCTGTAAAACGTTGAAACATTTGTTATATAATTTGTGTAACACTTTTTACGTTTACTACATTTTCTACATTTACCCTCTCTAATTCTCTAAATAAAGGGGAATTCTAACAAATCCTTTGCACTGACACATAAATTCTCCATTTTAAATTTTTTTTTTCAAATTTCAATAATGTTTTTTTATACAATAAGTATACACAATAAAAAAAACAGAGAAGTATGAGACAAAAGGAGAAACCCAAAAGGGTCATAACGAAATAGAAGGAAAGAAAAGGAAAGGAAAGGAAAGGAAAGGAGGGGAAAGGGAAAGAGAAAGGGAAAGGGAAAAGGAAAAGGAAAAGGAAAGAAAGGCGAAGTGTCAGGATGTATTTGTATAAGACGTAAAGTGGGTACCCTAAGCCCAAAACAACTTTAAGGTTCAAGAGATGTTACTGCTAAAATACGGGTAAGCTTTGTCACAATCATGCCCACAGGGAGAGGCACAGTTCTCCATTTTGCTCCAAATTTCTGCATTGTGGTATTTCTCTTAAACTAATATGCAGGCACCTGAGAGGGGGAGGTATAGTATATAAGAGCCAGGCACAGGATCTCCCTGTAGTAAGAAGGCTTCATGTATCTCCTCATTCCCCCTCCCTCAGGAATGCAACCAGCGTATGATGCTGAGTCCCTGCCTAACAATTCTTTGGCAAATAAGGCTTGGCTTGTCCACTGTGGGAAGAGATTTTGAGTAGAAAAAAGAAGTGTATATTTTTTGTGAGTGGTCAGACAAGTGAGGACCGTCTTCGATATAACATCTATCGGAAAGAAAGCAAAGGAGAATCTCGCGGCAACAACAAAACCCAATGCGAGACCAGAAATCCCTTTTTTAGCTCATCAGACTTGAAACTGCTTAACTCCAGGCATTTATTTGGCAAGTACTTATTTACCTAAACTTCTTTCTGTTATTTGTTTGCTGTGCTGTTGTGCTCTGTATATTTATATATATATATATATTGGTTACATCTTCTTTCTGTAAATATTTCTACTGCACCCTTTTGACCTTTTAGAAATAAATCTTACTTTCTAAAAGTGTTGAACTGTTTCTATAGCTCTTGAATGTAACTTACGAGTCTCTGCCGCTGAAGAGCGCTACTATGAGTATTTAACCCTCTGTATAACCGGTCTGTAGAGATAGCGGGATACTGACGGTTAACCAATCATCCTAGTGTATTGCTGAGTTTCCTCTTTCTCTGTATAAAAAGGAGGTGGTGGCAGTGTGAAGGGTTAACTGTGTAATTAACCTGACCCAGTAACAATTGCGTTCAGGCTGCAGGTACACAGATTGTAGTCCATTAGCTGGAAAATCTTTGTGCAGGGTGCAGCTGAGTGTGGCATTGTTACGCACGTGACAGCGCAGTTTTAGATTGGCTAGTCCTTCGGTCACGAGTTTGATGAGAAGAGCTGGGGTCTGACGTCGTGCCAGTCACAAGCTTAGTATCAGGACAAAAATCATTCAAATACCTATTAGCATTTTAGATTCATCAGAATAAATGAAAATTAACCAGGCATTCCAGGTTTTGTGATATAAAGTGGATGTGTGGTTTCTTGTGAGCCCAGACAAAATTTTCTTTGTATTTCTTGTAGTCATTTTTTATAAAGGATGGTCTGCCAAATGAAAAAAAAAATGGCATTCCAATTTTTAAGATCATTTTCTATATTTCTAAGAAGGGGCAAGACATTTTGAGCATAGAGATCATCTAATGTAGGTCATAAACCTAAATATTTCAGGGCTTTTGATTCGCATCGGATGGTACATTTTTATTGGACAGTAGTTAATACCTGTGGGGAGAGTGTACGTTTGTGCCTCTGATTTGCTGTAATTCACTTTGAAGCTAGATAAGTATCCATAAATGTGGAACGTTTGCAGTAAGTTTAGAATGAATGTGTGTGGTTGTGACAGGAATTCATCTGCATAAGCTGCATACTCTCTATCTGATATACAAAATACATGTATTGACTTGTTCTGGTTGATCGTACAAAATAAGGACTATAATGACAAAACAAAAAGCAATAGGGGTAGGCGACAGCCCTGTCTTATACCGTTTTTGATAAAAAATCTTGTCAGAAAGAACTCCATTTATTTTGACCTGTGCAGGGGATGCTCAATACATAGTGGAGATCCAAAATAACATCTTTTGTTTCAGGCCTATATGGGTACACAGGTGACCCTGTCCAAGGCTTCTTCTCATCAGCTCTTTTAACCTTTTGCAGCCACAGCAAGTCATACAATAAGTCCACTGCTAGTTTCAAATGTATATCTTCAGTTAAAAATACACTTACATGTTTTAGTGCATACAAACAATATGATATCCATTTTTGGGATAACGTATAAAATATGAGCTTACATCGAGAGAGAAACCAAACATGTACAAACTCACAGTAACGTGTATGTGTGAGCTGGAAAAAACCTGTTATAATCAAAATTAGGCAACATTTTAAAGCCTTTATTGGTAACCAGTTTAGAGTGTACATACAGGATAAAACAAGGAGCCCTGTTGTGGCAGCCATCTTTGGGATATTAAGGAGGCTACTAAACCATGCTGTGGTTGTACAGCCTTTGTGCTGAGGTTTCAGCTGTATTTATGGGATTACCATTTTCTGATTCTCTTCTAATTTCCTGGCTTGTGGGATATGTTTTGGTTCAGCTTCTAGGACAGCACACTCCATGATCTTTCTTGTGGATATATGAAGAGGTCCCACTTTTTGTGGTTTACCATCCACCAAGTTGCTGTAAGTGAAGTAACCCCTCTGGATTTTCCTATAGCTGGCCTTTTTTATTTTGATTGATCTAATTTTTCTAATTTTTTTTTTATAATTTCAAACAATAATTTTTGTTTGCAATTTGCAATTTATTAGGCATCATGCCACTTATAAGGGGCTCCATATTGCTGTCTACATTTTCTCTGGAGTGACCCTGGGTGTTCCCTACATGGATATAGCGCCACATATACATTGTTATGGTTATTAGTTTGTGTGTACGCAACCATCATACTTTAATATCTTCTGACCAAAGAGATGGAGCAGCACGGCACAACCTGCCTGGATTTTGCATGTTCTCCCTGTACCTACATAGGTTTCCTCCGGGTACTCCGGTTTCCTCCCATACCCAAAGACATGCTGGTAGGTTAATTGGTTCCTGTCTAAATTGGCCCTAGTATGTATGAATGTGAGTTAGGGACCTTAGATTGTAGGCCCCTTGAGAGTTAGTGACTGATGTGAACGTACAAACATATATGTAACGTGCTATGTAAATTGACGGCACTATATAGGTATCTGAAATAAATAAATCTTTCTTCCATCTTGAGAAAAGAATAATTCTCTGAGATGAATTTGCCTTTGTCCTTATTGCTAAGTAATGTACCTTGGACATTCACATAGTAGCTGTTGCTCAGCTGAAGATCAGGATTTACTGAGCACCATATAATGAATTTTATAACTGACCGCCTTTTTTTCACTCCTTGACTCCTTGCAAGCAAATGCTACTAGAGACATGCTATCCAGGTTAAACATACAGTAACTTTTTAATATTGGCTGCCTACTACTGATGGTTTGTGTTATTTATTTTGTTCAAATTACCTTAGAAAGTTTAACTCTTTGAAAACATAATACTTCACTGCAGTAAATATGAACATTACAAAAATGAATTTATGAAGAAATGAATATGAATTCCCCCCCACACACACACATTTTTGGGCATGTAATATTTCTTTACATAGGTATTACTTGGATACCTTTTGCTTTTTTTCCTCAATTTTTTATTTAGCCTTTTACAAAATAATGTCTGAAGAAATGGCAGCCAGCTCGGAAAAGTGTTTTTTGGGATTCAATACACTTTACCCCATAATGAAGTCAATGATCTTACATACATCTTTTCACCTGATTAGGCACCTTTTGCCTTTCAGTATGCTATTATATCAACACATTACCACTTCAAAGTTCCATGTACTAGGGAAAGAAAAAAAAAACAAAAAAAAACCCATTGTGGCTGCAGGATGGATTTACCAATCTTGAAAAGATATATCATTGTCTAACAATTGTTTAATAAATGTCAAGAAAGAACATCTTAGAAAAGGGGCAAAACTAAATTGGTCATTGAGACTAGTTTATATGTAGCATTAAGATTGTATATCCACTTTATTTCTACTTACAGTATTTTATGATTCCAATCTCAACCTTTCGAGTATAGATGGATCCTGTCCAGCACCACAAACTGCAAGCCATCAGTTTTATAATTGTGACAAAATGTAAAGTGCCTAGCAACTGGGTTAGATAGATTTGCATAGAGAATTTAAAATATATGATCTTACATTCTCTTCCACCAACTGACCGCATGTAGCAATTAACAAGATAGTTTAAGGTTCCTTGGGTAATCTGAAATTTCCCTCTAAACACTTTTAATAAATTTGTAGCATTCACATGTCCCCCACTGGAAACTTCCCAAGCAGGTACTCTTATAACTCCAAGCTGGCTGCATGGAATTGTAAATAGTTACAGAGTTGTCACAAACTGGACCAATTGCTGGCACATGAGTCCCCCCTTGCCCTTTTTGTTAATGTGGTTAGGAACTAGCATAATTATGAGTAAAGGACTCCTTTTAAAAATGATGTAAGGTGGATTATCGATAAAATGTTGCACAGTGGAGTAATGTGCCATTGTTTAGTGATCGCCTGATGAACCAAATCCATTTTGTTACTAATTTAAGTGATCAAACAGGCCCTGGGAGCTGCTTTAAGTAAGTCCACTTGAAAGTATAAACTCATGCATTTAAAGAATAAATGCATTGTACTCATGTATGAATGTCACTTTTACATTTAAGTTCTTACCATGAGCCTACTAGAACATGTTTCAAAAAATACTGATGCAAAAATGGTTTCCTTTGATATGAACACATTGCTGAGATTTATCATTATCTGTATTGTATCCTTGACCTAGGACAGTAGTCACTTCACTTTTAGGCAAATACATCATCCACCATCTTGCTTGAATTTTGCAGTAGGCAATTTATGCCTGAAATGATTAGATGGTCAGGATGATTAACTAAACTTTTGTGCATTATTGATAATGTGTAAAAAGTGGGCACTGTTGGATGTTCTATTTTTATAATCTCCGTTGTTTTCTTAGAAATCATTTGGTATTCGACTGCTCAGTTTATAAATTGGAAAACTCTCTCAGAAATCTATCAAGAATATTGGGGGTACTCTTTAGTACAACCGTTTACTGTTCAATGTTTTTTGATACATTGTGATGTATTGGGCTTTACACATTAGGAAAATCCCCACCCCCCTATCAGAAGGTTTAATAACAAGATCTTCATTGTTCTGAAGGTTAGTGTTTGGTTATATTTGTTCTACTAACAGGTTGGTATAACCTTTCTTAGTCAGCAGGGTAGTCAGATCGTCTGTCATAAAGCATACAAACAATCCCACACTTGCCTTGAGTAGGAGACTTGGTGAACTTTTTGTATATGCCTGTGGGTAGCTGAAGAGTGCATGAACACCCTCCGCTCTAGGAACAGAGGAGACATCCCCCTCCTTATACAGTTCATATAAACATTTTAGAGTTTTGTAATGGGATCAAATAAACTGTTTCCAGCCAGAAAGAAGGCCCACAAAAGGATTTGATTTCCACCAAATGGAAGTTTGAAAAAAGGAGCTAAAAATCTTCCTTGTGCCAAAAAAGACAATATAAAAAAAATTATAATAATACATAAAAAACCTATGAGGAATCAAATGGCTTTGTTAAGGGGAAGAGTTTATAGATGGACTAAGAAATATGAAAAAGTTAAGCCAGCTCAACAACTGAATATTGTTATTACTTATAAGAATTTATCTGATGCATCTTCTTCAGCTTCCTCTTTTACTTCCTGCTCAGATCAAACACATATGCACAAAGAGAAGCACACTGGGCATGTTTTATAAAAGGCATGTTTTATTTACATAAGTGTGGCACTATATATTAATACATAATCTTAGTTGTTCTCTAAAGTTTGCGCTAAATTTATGCAAATTGTATAATTATCCAAATACATGTATTCATGTGTAACAATCTAAAAAAGTAAAATAAATACATAGCACAGTCCTTTAGTGATAAATAAAAAACGTCAGTCTTCTGGAGCTTTAAATTCACCTCCAGTATGTTCGGTGGCCACTTCACACTAAAACATCTTTGTGCACCTCAGTTAATGTCACACCAGAAACTCCTGAAATGTGTTCTCATCTTTATGTATAGGACCTACAAACTAACAGGTCCAAAAGGCTTTTTTCCCACCAGAAGTTAAGAACTCTCAATCCCTTAATGCTTCTCTGCACACATGGTGTATACAAGCTCAGAAAAAATGTCAGATATTGTGCTGCCTCTGTAATTTGGGGGAAACGCAGTTTGCTTTGATGTCTATGAATAGCCTTTGTTGTTCTCTGGTTAATTGTTTTTCATTATGCTTCCACCTTGTGATCGATTTTTTGTTTTACATGTTATTTTCCATATTTACTTTTCCCTTCTTGTGAGGTATTTTTTTCTTCCATGTATGTGAGATTTATCCTTCTTCCCATACAAGACACACAATTGGGCTAGGAAAGACCAATACTCCTTTTTTTTGGCCACCTAAAACGCTTCAACTGCATTGTATTGTATTGCCACAGCTTTCTGCATGCAGTAAAGACATTTGTGGATTTCAAGTGTTCACTCTGCTCAGGTGGGTTCAGCTATCTGATTACCTTTCCAAAAACATTAAATGCAGTTAGCAAGTGTGAGGCCAAGACTTTATGGAGCTGTACTACGCTTTCACGTTTTGCTTATAAAAAGTTCTGCTTATAAAATGGATTTGCTCTTGTCATGATGTTTTTTGAGAGCAGATGATATTTGGATGATATTCTCTGAGCACAGCTTTAAATTATTCCCAGAGCATACCTGGGCAAGATACTGAATCTTTATAAATTGAGAAATATTCAGTTGTGAGAGAGAGAGTTCATCTGTATTTCTGGGATAGACAGCACAGAATTGTTGAGTGACATCGAGGGTCTCAAGGCTTCATCAGTAAAGATCAGCAATTTAAGATTATTGGGTCATGATCTAACCAGGGAACAGAGAGGATTTTAGCTTTGGGATGGACAGAAAGTGTAGAACAGTTAACCCATATGTGATCTATCTGGGGTGTATATATTGTGCAGTGCTGAGTAGTTGGTACAGTACAATCTTTCAGGACAGGGTTTAGTTCTCACCAGGCATCCACAAAGTCTGCTTTAATGAAAAGATCACAAAATCAGGCTTCATCTGTAAAAACAGGATTGCTGTTGGATTTCTCTAATTCAGGATTAGTGATCGAATTCTAGTTGACACACATAAATATGATGCTTTTACCATATGTTTTCAAGAGTTCTTCAAGTGCAAAAGAAAATGGATTTGGGACCAATTAGGAGCATAATAAATAAGGATTGTAATTTATGATCCGAGAGGCTTACCCTAATATAAAAAGGTAGTGACCTTGAGGATCTGAGATCTGTTTCCTACATGTAAAGCTAGTATGGTTATGGAATGCTATAAGGACCCCTGTTAGTTTCATAGGAGCAGATGATAGGTATGTCGTGCAATAAGAATGGTGAAAGTATAATGAAGCAGAGTAGGCCAAAAATCTGAAAAATGGGTTTCCTGAAGGCAAGTAATATCGATCTTGTGGGAATGTAGAAAGTTAAAGATCTGTGGTGCTTTGAGGGGTAGTTTAAACCCCGTGTGTTAAGGGTAAGAACTTTAAAGGCCATGGTATAAAGGAAAGCAGAGGGCTTCTGAATGGAAGTGCACATGACCGCAATAAGCAGGAGTAAGCAATCTGGCAGGGGCCTCACACCTTGGGAAGAAGACAAAGGGAGGGCAGAGTGTAGGGCAGGGGAAAACAAGAAAGAAAGAGCATTGTACAAGAGAATAGAAAACAAAAACGTTTGGCAATGGTAAAATCAACTTTTTTTGCGGAGCAGTATGAAACCTGGACTATGAAGTACCAGAGTGGCATGATGATGCCGGGGGGTAATGTGTGGCTACAATTGGGCGAATTAACACCTATAAAGGAATAGGTATAAAAGCATATTGAAAGTGAACGATATCAAAGAAAGGGAGCAGAACCCAGAATTAGGTTAAAAGGGAAGTTAAGATAGCAGGGTAATTTTTTAACAGAACAAATAAATCTGTAGTGCCTATGTTGTGCTTAAAAATAGTGCAAAAAGGGGTTGATAGTCATGGGTTGATGATAAATGAGTCAATGAGCCAGATACTGTATATGCAAAAACATAATACACAGAAATACCAACATTAATGAGAATATCATTAAGAAGTTCAGAGATCACAAGATAGTTATCAGTGCATATACAAAAGCATGACATGCAGATAACAGAGTCCACCTAAATAAAGTGTCAGTTAAGGTCTGTAGGGGAGTAAAATAACTCATAATGCATAATCTTCATAAGTAACCTCTCCCTGGTAAATGCTCAAAGCCCAAGAGATATCTAAATGATATCAAATAAGGCCTTTAATAAAATAAACCAGTAAATCTGCAAGATTGGAATAAGTAAGTGACTCAGCCTGGTGACATAAAATAAGGGCAAAATCCCAAATCCCATCAGAAGATGGTCTAATGGGCTAGGATAAAAAATAAAAAGTATAGTTAAGAAAAATTAAACCATCTAGCATAGAAAAAAGCATAAGTAAACAGTGTTAGCAGCAGCAACCATCTAAAGACTTATCCCGGGTGTTGGCCATAAGTCGCTGCAAAAAATATAATGGCACACCACCTGATGCAAGACAGTAAAACCACAACACAGCTATGTGGTTGGTGAGAAGGCGGGCTACACCAGCTGTGCAGGCATGTTTTGTGTATTTTAATGCTAATACCCTCTCTGTGGGGAGGATGGTTAAGATATATGTCACTGTTCTATTCTAATGGGACAGTGCCTTATCTGGCAATTGCTGCTAATACTGATTACAGGGCTGAATGCTTTGGGAAGGATTTGTGGACATGTACCTGTGCTACTCAGCCTGAATTTCCTGATCGTCTCCGACTTTTGGATGAGTCTGTGAGGAGACCTGGCTTCATGCACCATTATTGGCTTTGAGATTTTTGGCCTGTACTGTGGTACCTTTGGATAGATTTCAGCTGTCAACTGTCCATGCAGTAAGTGTGGGAATTTCTTAATTCCAAGTAAGCATCTAGCCAGCATTATGAGAATGGATTGAAACAACTGATTCGCCTGGAAAGAAGCTGACACAAGAGCACCTGCTGTTAACAAACAACTGGAGCCTTCATTTACACCTAAAACATATGTCTATTCATGCTGTTGAGCAGGAGTTATACTGGAACAATTCTTGGAATTAGGACTGAGCAGTGCACCTGAAGGACTGTCTACCAAGTTAAACCTCAGGAAGGGGAAGCAAGGTTGTTACTGGTGGAAAGGGCCTAAAATGTGCTGTTATTATTGAGCCTGAGCTATACTCAAGTTCTTATTATGAGCAGCAAAAAGAATAGTGCCTGAGAGTTTAGATGTTCCTGAGAAGATCTCTCTGGCTATGTCTTATCCCTTCATGTTACCCTCTGCATTGCCTGAATTTGTTAGCTTCTATTGTGCAGCCAGGTGAGAAGGAGAAACCTAAGGGCCCATGAATGGTAAAATTATATAGAGAACTGAGACCTGATTATTCACCAATCCATATAGCTGCCTATGCTCTTGTACAAAATATTAGATAATATGTGTTGCAATATTAAATATATGCAAAACTACAATTAAAATATGAATAATCTAAAAATAATACGAGACCCAAAAAAGCCTCTGTAATAGAATGCCAATAAAGAGCAAACATATAAACCAAATATCATTAAACTGTGCTAGATAAAAAATGAATATTCCACTATTAAATGTGTGCAAAAATGCAATTAAATGAATAATGTAAATAGAATACATAACCCAAAAGTTTCAGTAATAAATTACCAATAAATTGCAAATATATAAACCAAATTAACATTAAGGTGCACTAGATATTCATATTATTATTCATAGTTAATAACACAACATACTGTATATTATCTGATTTGTTCTCTAAGAGAGCATATTCTCTTTGGTGTTTGCTGCTCTTTTTAGGTTAATTTTTCTTTCACACAATTTGTGTGGTTTCCATTTTTATTTTTTATCTGGTACATTATATGCCTTATATGCCTTTGTGAAGCATTCATGCGAAAGTTATCTTCTACCTGGTTTGGGAAATCCTCTAAAGATGCTAAATTATTCTGGATTCCAAAGGATGGTTAATGAATGAGTTGCTAGAGACTATAGGCATAAGTTTTTGTATGTCCCTGAATTGATCTTGGGTAAAAGTGACAGTCAGTTTTATCAGTGGCGTGAGATGGAGGTATGGAATTAAACTGGCATCCTCTTCAATAATACCTACATATATTGTTTGGACCTTATATATGCTCAGGGGAAAATAATTAATACTACATACCAAAATATAAGGATATAAAAATCAATTTCAATTCATATATTAACCATAAAATCCAGTACACAAAATCAATAATAACAAGTCTAATTTTAAATCAGTACATTAACCACCTTGTAGTAATAACAACAGTATTCCCAGGTCAACATGTAGTTGTGGTATTTGTCAGCAAATGCTGGTGACATCTTCTCAGATCATGCTTAGGGACACCAAGGTAATGGATACATAAATACAAGCAAAATTAGAATCTAGATCCTTTTCTCAACTATTTTCCTGGGAGCACCATTCCATTTTTAGAATACACTTTGATAATGCCTACGCAAATTGTCAATTTAACTGTTAGTCAGTATATATTTAAGATCAGTGCCAATACAACTACAACATATCAAACGTAGGTGCAGCACTAATATATAATAGTATAAATATTGTGCAAAATGATAAATTAATGTCCAGCAATATTAATCATTGTTGATCCATAGGTAAAGTGAAAATAGTGCTAAATTAAAGTTACCAACAAATTGGTAATAATGCAGTGACAAAGCATTCAATAAAGTGAATATTGGTGTATAAAGTGCAACAAAAGTCCACATATAATGGTAGACATGAAGTCCTAAATACAAGATCTTGGGTTAGAAGTGATCCTTTTTAATCTTCTGGTGATATATCAAATAATAGAATTGTGCACTCACCAGATGCGCAATAACATCACGCATTTGAGAACACAATCTCTCAGAAGGTCAGCTGGGTCCTCTTATAGGGCATCTACAACCTGGCATGTATTCCTCCCTGGACTAACCATGGATAGCAGCAACTTCCTTCTCCTCATCAAGTGACTCTGTGGGTGGTTAGACTCATCTGGAAATTCAGCTAGATGATCAGCCAGTCAATGATGATGTGTCAAACTTCTTCCCTCCAATGTTATGACCTGGGCTGTAGTAGGGCTGATCAGGGCACACATCCGATAATTTTGCAGATAAGATTTAGAGTGGGGATCAGCACGCTGAGATCTGGCATAGGCTATCCTATCCGGTGAGCTGAGCGCTCAGCACACTGAGATCTGGCATAGGCTATCCGATAGGACTTTATATCAGGATCATGCTCGCATTTAAAGGACAGGACTGCTAGACTTTCTGAGCTTTCCCTGGCACTTCCCCATTCTAAATCTGATCTTCAAAATTATCGGATGTGTGTTTGGTATATTGATTTTGGGAGGTTGTTTGGTACCTTTTATTAGTGTCGCAGCTGCTAATTTATAGCGCTCACTTCTGTGTTTTATGCACAAATACAACATAGCTTTGCATATGGCTTTTATTTCTATACACAGTATTTTTATATATTATTGTCATTATTTTGGGTTACCTTCTTTATCTTATTTTTCCTCTATTTTGTATCAGCCTTTTGGATCAACTGTGAAGACATTTTTGTAGTCACTTAAGCAGTGTCCCGCTGAGGTGAGGCATGCATTCTTCCATTAAAAAAGCAATCTACAATCTTTCTTAGGCGGCAGTGGTGGGAGATGACACCCACACCTGCTATACCTTATCAAATCTTTTAGAGCAACCTCTGGACCGGTAAGGGATCATAGAATTTACCGCTCCTTTCCAGAAAGGTAATGTGGGAACTGTATTTTTCTTCCAATTTAGAATGACAGCTTTGCTAGCATAGAAGAAAAGTATATTAAGTAAAGTTCTGTGCACTACAGTTGGAACGCTCTTCCCACCAGGCCCAATAATCACACCCACATCACCACTGGAATAGGTGTTTCCAACACTTCTATAATACTCAGTCACCTGCAACCAGTAGGTTTGAATTGCTGGGCAGTACAAAAATACATGCTTAAAATTTGCAGGGGAGTGAGCACATCGCTAACACTCAGACGATTGGGAGGAGTACAAACCAGCCAGCCTAGAAGGGGTTAGGTAGACCTTATGTAGGAATTTAAAGTGTGTTAAATGATCTCTGGCAGAGACCAAATGAAACATTGTTTTTGAAAGTCTACTTTGTTCTTTTATTTTCTTATATATTTTATATTAATTTTTCTTAATCTGTTTTTCTTTTTAGAGAAACTGGGTGTCATATCCTACTTGCTAAGCTCAGTCAGATGGAGACAATACAATAATTGTTCATAAATAATGTAAATTTGTTTATTTTAATCTTTTTTTTTGAGTTTTTTGTAAAACAATTACAATAACATAGATAGTTCAGGATAGAAAATATCTGTAAACTTATCTTAGCACCATGGCGCTAGTACGCTCTCAGATCTAAGAAAACAGTCGTATACTGGCCTGTTGGCCTACAAGGGTATACATAACAGAACAGGTCAGTGTTTGCAATACAAGTTACCAGCAGACTTAGTGACCCTTAAGGTGTATAGTGTGTGCATAGTGCTTATTGTAGTCATGAATATAAAACAAAAGGAACAAAAGGGGAAAGGTAAAGGAGTAGGGAAAGAAACAAATAGAGAGAGATGAGACTAGAGCACAGATTCAGCCAAGGAGGCAATATGATATGCAATACTATATAATCATATCGTGGAGCATAATCCTTCCTTTCCAACAGGACCATTTCAAGTCAAATTTCCCCATATGCTGGCATTGAAGAGCCACAGCTCTCTCGCAAATGTAATTTAAATTTACTCTTTGGATTACTTCTGATATGGAGGGGATCTTCACTGATTTCCAAGCAGCAGTGATAGACATTATGGCAGCGATAAGTATATGGCCAACTATTGTTCTAAACTGAACAGGAAATAGGTGGAAGGTGATATTGAGTAGTGCCAAATGAGGTGCTGGGCTAGTCATCATTCCAGACACCTGTTAAATAAGTGCAAAAACCTCTTGCCAGAAAATATGTAAACAGGGGCATTCCCACATAATATGAAGTAGGTTACCATCCTCTCCACAGTTCCTCCAGCATAGAGGAGACACATTAGGATACATTTTAGTAAGTTTATATGGGGTAAGGTAACTACGGTATAATATATTAAGAGAGCAATTCCAATGATTTGAACATTTAGCAATACTAAAATTATTGCCCAGGGCAGCATCCCACTCATCTCTAGTGAATGACCGTTGTAGGTATTTCTCCCATCTACCTACACTGTTAAGAATAGAGAGATCATTGTCATAATGTAAATAATTGTAGAACCACAAAATACCTTTTTTTAGCTGAAGAGGGTTAGTCAACACATATCATAATTTAGAGTCTATTTCAATCCATGTCTTTGGGTTCACCCTATGATACCCTCTAATCTGTAGAAGGGAGTGTAGGCCTCTGCTTGGGATAGTATTTCCTATTTCAGTAAAAGTGCTGTAGCCCAAATCCTTTAAAGGATTGGTGTTGAGGTTTGGGATAAAGTATTAATACGCTCAGGGGCGGACTGACCATTTGGAAACTCGGGCACTGCCCGAGGGCCGGGGTTAGTAGGGGGCCCCATGAGATGCCCCTGGTACCTTTTTTATAGGCTTTTTTTAGTTTTGGCAAGAACACAGGGGCCCCATTATCCCCTATTGCCTGAGGGCCCCATGAGTTTTCAGTCCGCCCCTGCATACAGTGGGGCAAAAAAGTATTTAGTCAGCCACTAATTGTGCAAGTTCTCCCACTTAAAAAGATGAGAGAGGCCTGTAATTGGCATCATAGGTAGACCTCAACTATGAGAGACAAAATAATAAAGAAAATCCAGACAATCACATTGGCTGATTTGGAAAGAATTTATTTGCAAATAATAGTGGAAAATAATTATTTGATCAATATCAAAAGTTAATCTCAATACCTTGTTATATATCCATTGTTGGCAATAACAGAGGTCAAACGTTTCCTGTAAGTCTTCACAAGGTTGGCACACACTGTTGCTGGTATGTTGGCCCATTCCTCCATGAAGATCTCCTCTAGAGCAGTGATGTTTTTGGGCTGTCGCTGGGCAACACAGACTTTCAACTCCCTCCAAAGGTTTTCTATGGGGTTGAGATCTGGAGACTGGCAAGGCCACTCCAGGACCTTGAAATGCTTCTTACGAAGCCACTCCTTCGTTGCCCGGGCGATATGTTTGGGATCATTGTCATGTTGGAAGACCCAGTCACGGTTCATCTTCAATGCCCATGCTGATGGAAGGAGGTTTGCACTCAAAATCTCACGATACATGGCCCCATTCATTCTGTCCTGTACATGGATCAGTCGTCCTGGTCCCTTTGCGGAGAAACAGCCCCAAAGCATGATGTTGCCACCCCATGCTTCACAGTAGGTATGGTGTTCTTTGGATGCAACTCAGCATTCTCTCTCCTCCAAACACGACGAGTTGTGTTTCTTCCAAACAGTTCTATTTTGGTTTCATCTGACCATATGACATTCTCCCAATCCTCTTCTGGATCATCCAAATGCTCTCTAGCAAACTTCAGACGGGCCCAGACATGTACTGGCTTAAGCAGGGGGACACGTCTGGCACTACAGGATCTGAGTCCCTGGCGGCGTAGTGTGTTACTGATGGTAACCTTTGTTACGTTGGTCCCAGCTCTCTGCAGGTCATTCACTAGGTCTCCCCGTGTGGTCCTGGGATTTTTGCTCACCGTTCTTGTGATCATTTTGACCCCACGGGGTGAGATCTTGCATGGAGCCCCAGATCGAGGGAGATTAGCAGTGGTCTTATATGTCTTCCATTTTCTAATTATTGCTCCCACAGTTGATTTGTTCACACCAAGCTGCTTGCCTATTGCAGATTCAGTCTTCCCAGCCTGGTGCAGGTCTACAATTTTGTTTCTGGTGTCCTTCGACAGCTCTTTGGTCTTCACCATAGTGGAGTTTGGAGTGTGACTGTTTCAGATTGTGGACAGGTGTCTTTTATACTGATAACAAGTTCAAACAGGTGCCATTGATACAGGTAATGAGTGCAGGACAGAGGAGCCTCTTAAAGAAGAAGGTACAGGTCTGTGAGAGCCAGAAATCTTGCTTGTTTGTAGGTGACCAAATACTTATTTTCCACCATAATTTGCAAATAAATTCTTTCCAAATCAGCCAATGTGATTGTCTGGATTTTTTTTCTCTTTTTGTCTCTCATAGTTGAGGTCTACCTATGATGCCAATTACAGGCCTCTCTCATCTTTTTAAGTGGGAGAACTTGCACAATTGGTGGCTGACTAAATCTTTTTGCCCCACTGTATATACCTAGGTAATCTAGTTTTTTTATGGGTCCAGCTATAGGGGAATTTATCTTTGAGATCTTTTAAGGGGCCCTTTGCTATAGCTATTGGTAGGGCGCATGATTTCACAATGTTGAGTTTATAATAGGAAACCGCACTAAAAGACTGCAAGGAAGTCGAAATTTTTGTAAGGGATTTCACAGGGTCAATAACAGCAAGTATGGCATCGTCAGCAAACAATCCAATTTTATGGGAGGTATCCGCAACTCGGATGCCCGAGATCCATGGGTTATCTCTAATCACAGTTGCTAGAGGTTCCATTACTAAGGAGAAGATAATGGGAGATAGCGGACAGCCCTGCCTTGTTCCATTAGTGATGTTAAACGGTTCTGATAGAGCATTAGACGTAAATACTTGTGCGGTGGGAACAGTATACAGTGCCATAATAACCAATTTTATAAATCCACTTATGCCAAATTTGTTTAAGGTAGCGTCCAAATATTACCAGTGAACCCTATCAAAGGCTTTCTTGGCATCCAAAGCCAAGAACACAGCCTGTAGCCCACGAGTTTCAATTAAGTGCATCAGGTCAAGTATTCTACGAGTACCGTCCACTGCCTGTCTGCCCTTAACAAAGCCCATCTGATCAGCCTGAATAAAGAGAGGAGTTATGTTAAGGAGGCGAGTCGCTAAAATCTTGGCATATATTTTGAGATCGGTATTTAGCAGGGAAATGGGCCTAAAGTTTTGAGGGCGGTCCGGGGTCTTCCCCGGTTTAGGTAGGGTAACAATGATAGCCTTTAACATTTCTGTTGGAAATGTGGACATAAGCACAGCTTCATCAAATGTTCTTTTAAGGTGAGATATTAAAATGGATTGGAATTCCTTGTAGTATTCATTTGAAAAACCGTCAGCCCCCGGAGATTTCCCTTTAGGTAATGCTTTAATAGCCGCAATTATCTCGCTTTCCAAAATGGGTTGGTTAAGTCCCTCTAGTTTTTGGTGATTCAGTATGGGCAAAGACAGTTTATTCAAGAACTGATTGATCAAATCTGGTGTAGGTTGGGGAGTGTGAGGGTCATCTTTAAGGTTGTATATTTGGGAAAAGTAGGAGCAAAACGCTTCCGCTATTTTGTTAGGGTAATAAGTGAGTGTATTGGATATAGGGTCCAAGATTGAGGATAATTTGGATTTGGATTGTCTAGTTGCTAGGTATTTTGCAAGCATTTTGCTCACTTTATTCCCTTGTGTATAAAATTTAGCTTTAGCCTTTTTTAAGTTTTGTCCATGTCGCCATAATAGTAGGTTCCTAAGTGTAAGTCTAGTTGCTTGGAGTTCCTGCAATATGACAGGAGATAAAGATTGTTTACGTGTAAGTTCAAATCTAGCTTTTTTATCAACCGTGTCAGAAAAAACTCGATTCCGATTGCGTCTAGCCTGTGATGCCAACTTCAATAGTAAACCTTTACAATATGCTTTGTGAGCGCACCACGTGCTAAATGCATTTGCGTCAGGAGACAAATTAATATCAAAATATTCCTCTAAAGCTGTTGTAAAGTATCATTTCGCCATAAAAATACTGGAGAGAATTTCAGTCTCTTCAATACTCAAAGAGATAGGTGTGTGGTCCGACCACGTCATCAGATGGATCTCAGCTTTGGATATATTTTGCAATAATTGAACGTCCGTTAGAAAGAAGTTAATTCTTGAGTATGATTTGTGGGGTGCTGAATAGTGCGTAAAATCCTTTTTCAGATGCACGTAGACATCTCCAGGAGTCATAGAGGTCAGCTTCAGTTAAGGCATGAGCTAGCGAGTGTCTCAAGTGGCAGGAGCGGTTGGAAGTATCAAGCAAGTTATTTATAATAGCGTTGAAGTCTCCACAATAGAGCAAGAAAAGCTTCTGAATTTTTGCCACCTTTTTCCGTAGGGAGTTAAAGAAGTGGACCTGGTGGATATTGGGGGCGTAGAGATTCACAATGGTATAAACAATATTGTTAATTTCACACGCAATGATTAGGAATCTGCCCCTACTATATGACACCTGAGATTGTAATGAGAAGGACAGAGTCTCGGATAGCAATTAGAACACCACACTTCTTATCAGGACCATTAGATGTAAAAATGTGTCTGAACAGGTGGTGTGAGCAGTGCGGTGTTTTAGAGGATGAGAAGTGTGTTTCCTGAACACAAATCACATCTCCATGTAGCTGTTGAGCTTCCTTCCACATCATTTGGCATTTGAAAGGGCTATTAAGACCATGTGCATTCAGAGAGATAATCTTTAAAACCATGGTAGAGCTTGGAACTGTGAGATGAGGTCGCCCTCAAGTGGCATTGGTAGAAATTGCATGTCAGAGTTTAAGAGCCAAATAGGTAATCTTACAATATCCATGGTGTTCCAGCGGGGGAAAGGGAGTTTCAGCCCTCCAAGGTCATCGTGAAATGTCATAATGAGATCCAGTGGTGAAAATGATGCTGATGCTCTGTAGAGAAAAACTAGAAAAAGGGAGGAAAAATTGTGAAGAAAAACAAAACAAAAAGGTAACATACAAGTTTATGTGAAGCAAATCACTTGACTGGAGGGGGGAAAGTTCCAAGGCTGCAGCCTGATTATCCGCTGTCCAAGCGCACAGCGGGTGGAATGGAAAAAAAAACAAGGAAGTGCGGGGTAGGAATGTTGGCTAACGTCATCCTGCTACCTGTTCCCATTCCAAGGATATTTTCCTGGGAGAAGCTTTATTAGGTGTGGTTTCCTCATTTGTAGGTAAAAGTCCCCATTCCTTAGCTAGTTGGAAACCGTCTTTTTCAGAAGTAACCGTAAGCACCCGGTTATCTTTCGTAATCATCAATTTGGTAGGAAAACCCCACTGATATTTAATATTGTTGTTGCGTAATAATTTCATAAAAGAAATTAATTTCTTGCGCGCTAGTATGGTATGTTGTGAAAGATCAGTAAACAGAAAGATCCCACTGTATGGCGCTGGAAGTGGATTGGTCTTCTGCGCAAATAGCATTAGCTCCTCCTTCACATGGAAGAAATGGATTCTCGCTATTACATCCCGAGGTACATGGTCGGGAAGGAAAGAGGGCTTCGGCAATCTATGCGCCCTATCCACAACTACCTCCCCTATTCGGAGTATGCGGCAACAATGTAGAAATCATTTGCTGAATGTATTTGCGGAGATCTGCGACAGGAGTGTTTTCACAAATCCCCCTAAATTTTATATTATTTCTACGGGAGCGGTCCTCCAGATCCGCCATTTTCACTTTTAAAGCTTTCAGGTCATCCTCAGCCTCGTTATGGGCATCCACTAATTAGTTATGAGCAATAGCGAAGTCGCCCATTTTAGTTTCCAAATCTGACAGCCGCTCTCCTAGATTTTCAACCTCTGTATTGATTTGCATCACAAAGCTCATCTTTATGTAGGGATCCTTTAAGGGTAACTAACATATCTTTCATAACTGCGGCAGTAAGTGGCATGAATTCTGCAGGGCAATCCTCCAGATGTTCTATAAATTCTCTTGCAGTGTTGTGTGAAAAGGAATCATGAGAATGCTCACCCACATGTTGCACATCTGGAGAGTATTTCTGCTTATTCTTCTGAGGGCTGCATGTTGATGTTCTCAATGCAGGATCTGCCATTATTGTATTCACAGCAGGGCTGGATGAGTGCAGAGGAGACTACGGCTGTCTCCCTCCACATGTCCCTGTAGGTCCGGAGAAGACAGGGACCGGCACCATTTTGAGAGGAGAGGGGACCCGCCGGAGTGAAGAACTCCATTAATTTGCGGGGCCCCTCCTTTATTTTTCATTTCCCCATCTAAGGGAACAGTGCCCCACACCACGAAGGAGTGAACGGTAGTGTCAGGGGGTGTTCCCGCAGGCGATTGTCGCTGTAGAAGGCTGCAGCACTCGGTGGCTCTCAGAGCTCTCCTGCTATGTGGCCATCTCCGTCCGCGGCCGGCCACGTCCCCCCTGTAAATTTGTTTTTTAACCCCAATAATAATTCTTTCTTTTAGTAAAATGACAGAATAAATCTAGCTTTTGGAGCCAGAGTGCTGGGGAATACACCCATGTCCTCATCAACAAAACATCTCCTCTATGTTGATGGCATGTGGCCTGGTATGATTCAGGAGTGGGGGGGGGGCTGCACGTTTGCCTCCTTTTGCTGGGCAGTCAAGCTGCATGCTCAGATTAAGGGTCTAGTATGAGTTTTTTTAGGGGGACGGGCTGCATTTTTTTGCATGAGGATTCCCTTTAAACTTCATACCATACTCACAAGGTTTTATATGCATTTCTAGTAGTAGTGGAGGGGGAAGGGACTCTATGCATTTTATGATACTTGATGTAAGATATGCAAAACAAAAAAAATACAATTTAAAAATTGCAGGCAAATTATATTTCATTGCTGATTTAAGAAAAAAAAAAGCACACAGACCCCTCCAAAGGCCCTCCAAAATACATATCATACTGCTATGCATTTTGAGGGACTTTTGAAAGGGTCTGTGTGCCATTTTTAAATAGGAGCCAGAAATGTCATTTGTTTACAATTTAAAACCATTTTCTATATAAATGTCAAGTGTTTAAAAACCACTGCTTTTCAGCCAAATGAATAAAAAAAAAAAATCTGCACTAGTAGATACTTCCCCCGACCTGTGTAGATCCAATAGAAGAGCTCAATTGCTGAAAAACCTAATGCTGGTTCTGATAAAAAGGTTTCAGTACACACAGTGCATTACAGTTTGTTGCTTATGGGCCTGGTCAGGCCATGCTGACCCATATCCACAGCCAAAATCATTTACAATGGGCATGCAAGTATCAGAAATGGACCACAGAGCCATGTAAGAATTTGGCTTGGTCTGGTGAATGACATTTTTATTTTACATCATTTGGATAGCTGGGTGCATGTGCATTGCTTACCTGGGGCAGAGATGACACCAGGGTGCATTATGAGCAAAAGGCAAGCTGGCTAAGGCTTAAAGGATCTGGTACTGATGGTTTGGAGCCAAATACCATGGCATATCTTCAGAGGTCTAGTGTAGTACATACCTCAATGGGGCAGGGCCTGTTTTGGTGACAAAAGGGGAACATAGATAATATTAGGTAGATGGTCATAAAGATTTGGTGAGTGATCATACGTTTATGGCTGTAAGTGGCTAGGAATGCAGCAGGAGTTTTACTAGTTTTATATCTGTATGTTTAATTGGCCAGGCACCATTAGTCAATAGAAGTGCTGCTACCTTCCTGCCAAAAGAAGGATGTGTCCTATGACTGAAATCATTTTCATTACCTAAAGCAATTCTATAGGCATTTTTTTTAGATAAGAAGCATGTCAAATTTACCAGCTCTGCGCAATGGTTTACCACATAGCAGTCCCGATCCTCCACTTTTCAGGTCCCCTAATGGCGCTCCTGGCTCCTCCCCCTGCAAAACACCCCCATAACAAGTTGTTTGCTCTGGTGACACTCTTGCTTACCCCAGTCCTGAGGTGGCTCTGTGTGTCCATGACACAGAATACGACTCGGCCCCAACCCCACACTGTCCTCATTGGCTGTGATTGACAGCAGGGGGAGCCAATGGTTCCTGCTGGTGCCTCTCTAATGATTAGAGAGAGAGCAGAAAGAGCTTCTGCTCTCATGCACATAGCTGAAATGAGATCAGGCTCAGGTAAGTATAAGGGGGGGCTGGAAGGTAGCTGCATGCTAAAGGCTTTTTACCTTAATGCATAGTTTGCATTAAGTTAAAAAAAACCTTGTACCTTTACAACCATATGCAGGACGTTTGTGATGCACACCTGCACATTATGAATGTAAGTCGCACAGTTCTCTCCTTTTGTGCCTTGCAAAGTTTATATAATTGGTTCTGACACAGGTAGCAAATATAATTGTTTCTTATATAACCTATAAACATTCACTGAACCCACCCATATAGTTACAGTACCTTTACTGTACTTCTAATTTTTGGCATGGATTTGGCAATATTTTCCCACTGGCCATAGCATAATATATAATGAATGCAGACATACCCTGAATGGCAAATGCTTTAGAGTGGATACAAAGCTAAAGGGAATTTTAGTATTCTAATGTCTAATCTTTTTCAGATAGACCAATAAATCTTTAGGATTATTACTTTACTATTACATATAAGCTTTAAACTTAAATTATATCTTTTACACTCTTTTTACACATTATCCAGCCTTTGAACAGCCCTTTTCTGTATATATGAGCTCTTTCCCCACTAATTATTTTATCTTTCTATGTACAGCTCAGAAGAAAATGAAATATAAAATCTGAAATAACTAACATTATTGCAAATATCTTTCTTTACCTCATTTTATGATGTACATCATTCCTCATTATAACAGAGCATTTTATTAAATGTAGTGGTGCATGATGAATACATTCAAAAAATATGCAATAACTTACATAACAGCCTTTTAGCTTTGTTATGTTTTTATTTGCATTTTGAACACAGATTCTGTATTTTACACAAAGAAAAAGGCTCATTTCAATAGATGAATGACTCTGGAATAGTCTTTCTACCTTCATCTTGATAATGTATTACATTCTGGATTAGCTCTGATAGTTATGGGCTTTTTCTTCTTGGAATGTTGGAGAAGTAAATGTCAAAGCACTGCCCGCCAAAAATGGCATCATTGGATTATCTGCTATCATACTTTGTCAGTTTTGATCTATTTCATTTTGTTTCACTAGACAAGGTTAGGTTGAGTGACTGACAGACTTAGTACCCTCATTGGGCACTGTACAGTGTTAGAAGTGAAGTGCATGGCAGTTGATCTCATGGCCTGATATAAACAATATCATCACTGCCTTCATTTTAGTTCATTTTAGGGGGCTTGGTCTTTATTTAGTGATCAGATCTTGAAGAGACTTCCAATTGCTGGCACCTTTTAACATCTTAATTTCATTTACAACGACCCAAAGGAAACTGATCATACAGTGTATTTGATTTAAGTTTCTTAACAATACTAATTAAATATTACGCACAATTAAAAAGAATAAAAAATAACATTTACCTAGATAACAGGTTACAGAACTAGCGTCCTTGGGTGCCTTTCTGGTATCATTAATCACAGCAGGAGGGCCAAACCTGCAGACATCACTGCAGGTTATGGTATTTCAAGGGTCATGGGGGAAGGGGGCATTTCTCCCAGAACAGAATTTTATCTAGCTAAACAGTCTTTGATAGTTACTCTCTATTACTGTAACTAAACGGTACAGATACATTACTTGACTGTTCTTACATATTTCATACATGTTCTACTTTCACAGTACAACGGTAGAAATTAAACAATACTCAGTCACACCACTATTAATAACATTAACTTATATAATCACAGCTATTTACCATCAATCAATCTATTAAGGCTGTGCAGAATTCTTGAGTCTCTCAAAAGCTAATGAAACAAACAAGAGTGAGAATACAGCATTTTCTATTACATTTATCTTCAGCACATAATTGGTGCTTGGTGAAAGCTATAAAGTACCCCTTGCAATCTACCTTCAGGATTGAAACTCTCTTTTTTATATTCTCAATAACAGTAATTAAATAGAACAGCAAATAGTGAATTCTTAACATTGCTGCCTCTTATTCTTTCAAAAACACTCACTATTAAAATATTAAAAAAACTAAACGCATATCACAGAAAGAGAAAGAAAGACACTTCTATTTGCTTGACTGTTCTGATCATGTGACATTTGATCATGAATTGAATAATATACCTATATGATACATTAATTCGTATGACTAGGGATGAGCTGAATGTTTAAATCAAGGTGGGTTCACCAAATTGTAGTGAAGTTCGGGCTCTGAAACTGAACTCCATTGAAGTCAATAGAGCAGAAATCTTGAAATCAGTAATGGCCATTTTCTAGGCTTATAGGCAAGGGATTGTCAAAGAAATGGCATGGAGAACTGAGCACTGCCCTGGGAAATGTTAAAAAGCAAGAAACAAAATTCAAATTCCTTTGGTGGGGAGCAGTAATTTTAATAATGCCGAGTGATATGTCCGAGGGATACTCTTTACCTTCCTGTACAATGTATACAGTACATGCATGCCTATCCTAGATGAATGTCTGGTTGTGATGTGGACTTTGTGCAAAAAAAATAAATAAAAGAACATGGGTTCCCACTACAAATACATGCCAAATGTATTCTTGATAAGAGTCTATTAAAACACCCCTCTCACAAAAAAACGCAAAATGGAGTGGGGTCTCCTCCAAATTCATTAAAAGCCCAGTTAAGTCTTGTATTAATGCTAAGGAGTATCCTAATGCAAAAAAAAAACAAGAAAATAACAAGAAAAAAGCATTTGAGGCCCCCAAAATCCATCCAGCACACTTATCCAAGCATTGAGCCTGGCTGGCAAAGAAAAAGGGGGGGCTAGTGTGTGGTCCCTCCTGAACCATACCAGGTCACATTCTCTCATGCTGGAGCCTTTCCAGCATGTTAGTGAGGACAAAGGCTTCTTCCCCACAACCCATGCTTGGCAGTTGTGGTGGTCTGCAGATGGGAGAGCTTATCAGAAGTTCCATTTAAAAATATGAGGCCCCCCAGATACCAACATCCCATGTGAATAAGTAAGGGGTACATAGTACCCCTATTCAATCACAAAAAAAATTAAATAGTAAAAAACACACCACACTTTTCCACAAATCCTTTATTAAAAAATAAAAAATGTCTCATAATGTAAATTAAATGTCAGTCATGTCATCCAGTGATGCAGATCCCCATCAGTCACAATACATAATACCCATTGACTCCCTAAAAGAAAAAAATCTTATCCCAATGCCTGCCTGAGGTGAATGACAGCTCCCTGTCATCTGCAATGTAAACGAAGCTGAGTATACCCAGTGAGGTCATTGTCAAATATGGTATATAGATTTCCAGGAACACGCTCACATACACATAAAGTTCGAAGGACTCAGTGAGCGCTCATAGTATAAACTCATAAAAGCAGCTGAGCACAGTAAATGTCAGGGATCCAGGTATGACCAGAGATGTGTGGACTGACACAGGGACCAGTAGGCTTCAGAAATGATGAAATAATAATAAAACTTATTAGGAGCACAAATATACAAATGCACATGCAACCAAAAACCAAACCTCCAACTAATAATAGATATTGTCAGGAATGGACTGGCCAGCAATGGTGGGACTCACCTGCCTTTTGATCTGCAGTACCAGGGCTGGCCAGCGGGTGCTCCCAGCAATCAGAGACTCAACCTTTCAGCCAGCTAACACCTGGAACTGATGATGCTGGGGTATTTAAGGGATGGCCAGACCCACAGACTCTGCCTTGGTGTTGTGTTTGTCCTGGGCCCTGTATCTGTCCTGCATCCTGTTTCTGTCCCTCTGCCTGACCCTCTGTACTACGCTGCTTGTTACCTGTTTTGATCCCTGGCTTGTGACCCTGACCATCCCTCTGCCTGACCCTCTGTACTACGCTGCTTGCTACCTGCTGAACCTGGCCTGTGACCCTGACCATTCTCTGCTTGCTCCCCCTGTACCTACCTGCCCAATTGATATTGACCCGGCCTGCCTGACGACGCTTGCTTGTATGTACTGTTATCTGTGGGTGATTGATTGGGTTTGTTTGCACTGTATTATGTTTAGTATTGCACTGCGTTTATGTTTGTATGGTTAGTGTTAGTAAATTATATTGTTTATCACATATCTGAAGTCTGCGTTTCCCTGCATCAGTCACACACCTCTGGTCATACCTGGGAGCCCTGACAGATATGTACAATTGTAGTCAGGGCTGGAGAGGTGGAGTGGTCAGGCAGGCCGGGTCAAAAACAATCGGGCAGACAAGGTACAAAAGGAGCAGGCAGGAGAATGGTCAGGAATAGCCAGGGTCGGTGCAGGCAGAGTTCTAGCAAAGTCAGAGTCAAGCAGGAGAGTCAAGCAGGCAGGCTACAGGAAACAGGATCAGGACAACAGGGCACATGGGAAAACACCAAGGCCCTGATTGCAGGCCTGGTGCTGCTTAAATATACCTCCTGAAATCAGCCTAAGGTGATGGCTTGATTGCAGGAGTGAGATCCTGGCTGCTGAAAGCACCTGCTGGTAAGCACCGGTACTGCAGTGCACATGGCAGGTGAGCCCATACCTGACACACCCGCTACCAAGCACCGGTACTGCAGTGCGCACGGCAGAGAGCCCATTCCTGACACACCCGCTGCCAAGCACCGGTACTGCAGCCCACACGGCAGGTGAGCCCATTCCTGACAGTAAAGGAAACCATAAACCTTTCAAGAGACATGTATATAGAATAAGCGCAGCGCTAAAAATAATCCGGACTGATTTATGGCAGCAATGTTCATAAATGGGTAGTTAGTCCACAATATAAGAGCTCAAAGGTGATATATTATTACCACGATCGTAGTTAGAATAGGACTCGGTGAGAGGCAGGATATGTATAAAATGCGCACTCACCGGAAGTGCAAAGAAAATGCGCAATGTATCAGCAAAACGGAGGTCTGCCAGGGGGTCCCTTTCAGGATACGAATGGAGCCAGCCCAGGATGGATAGACATCGTCTAGGTAGATGTTCTCAAAACCGGAGGTCCACTTTAAGGACACGGGTGCAGCCTCTTCAGTACAGTGGAATAGTCACCAGGGGGAGCTCTGGGGGATTAAATGCTCAATGCAGAGCAACAGATGGAAATACCCATAGTGTAGTAATGTCAGAAAAATTTAATGAAGGATGTTATGCAGCAGCAAACATATATATATATCCTCATACATGTAAATGCTGAACATGTGCCAAAGGCTGTATCAAAGCAGTAGGCAGGAATATTGCAGCAACAAGTTGTTATGAGCACTAACCAGCTGGTGATCAAATGAGGCCGCCGGATCTCTGTGACCCGGCGGCGTGACGTCAAAGCTTGCAGGCTCCTCCAAGACGTGTTATGTATTCTGCTACAAAATGTATTCTGCTACATGTCTTTGCTAAAAAAAATCCCAATACATGTAAATTAATTGGTTTACGTGAAAGTTATTGCATTTACAAATGGAGGTATATATACTGGGATTTTTTTTTTAAATCTTCATTAGTAATGGTGGCGATCAGTGACTTATAGCGGGACTGTGGCGGCATTCTGACTCTGGGGGGAACTGACTTGGTGTCACTGACATCCCCAGTGACAGCAATACAGTGATCAGTGCTAATAAAAAGCACTGACACTGTACTAATGGCACTGGGCAGGAAGGGATTAACATCTGGGGCTATCAAAGGATTAACTGTGCACTGGGTGTGTTTTACTATGGGGCTGTGTCTATGTGCTTCACTGTAAGCACACTGCTTTGCATGGCTGTGCTGTGTACAAAGCAGTGTGACAGAACTGACAGGGAGGAGAACTGTTTTGTTTACAGTTCTCCCCCCGAGGATCGGCAATCACCAGGTGCCAGTAAGTAATCACCGGCCAGGCCCGGTGATTGACAGCTGTGGATGCAAATGGCAGCGCTGGTAGGGAGCACGCCCCCTACCTGGAAATGCAAAATCACGTACAGTATATATACACATGTGATTTTGCGCACCCATGACACCCTGTAGCAGAAGTTCATAATAAAGATCCTAGTTTTTTACAATTTTTGGGTATAGGAAAGGTAGAAAAGAATTGGAGGGGAGGTAACTATATTAGGAGTCTGCTCCGTAGAGAGTCCTTTTGGATCTATGAGATTCAAGTACTTTCTCCTAAGTGTCACAATTAGAGATGAGCGAATTATTCAAAAATTCGATTCGGCTAATTCGCCGAATTTGCGGAATAAATTTGATTCGATGCGAATTTATTCGCTGCGAATTTAACTTATTAAAAGGGTTTCTAGGCTTCAGAGAGCCTTTATATTAGTGCAGAACACTGTACCTTTAATTTAAATGCCCTTGGAGTCTGCTGGGGAAGAGAAATAATACTGTCAGTCAGTATGACATGCAGATGAGTGCCGTCGATCTTAGAATCACCGCACACTTCACTCATTTGGGCAGTCACGGGGCCAAAACCAGAGTGTGGAGCCACAGTGTGGCGGTGGAGGCAGCAGCAATGGGAGGCCATACAGCACCCTATGACAAAATGGAACCCACCAGCAGTGTGAGGAGACCTGAAAGTGGCACATGGCAGAGTGTGGCGATGGAGACAGCAGCAATGGGAGGCCGTACAGGGACCCATGACACACTCTGGACCTGGCAGCAGCATGAGGAGGCGGTACAGGGGCCCATGGCAGAGTGGCAAAGCGTAAGCAGCTTAAATTGAAGGCCATACAGAGGCCTATGTTAAAAACTCCCCCCAGCAGCAGTGTGGGGAGACGACTATCAAGAGTCCAATGGCAGAGTGGCGGAGCAGAAGCAGCTTCAATTGAAGGCCATACACAGGCCTAGGTTAAAAAGTCCCCCCAGCAGCAGCGTGGGGAGACGACTATCAAGAGTCCAATGGCAGAGTGGCGGAGCGGAAGCAGCTTCAACTGAAGGCCAATAGTGGTTGTGAAGCAGAAAGTCAGTTTATTGTACACAATCGGTCAATTGCAGCTTGCCGTTGGCTGGAAACTGTACGTTTGTGTCACTGGAATGCACTAATCACCCAAAAAATATTACCGCCAGCCAGCGTGTAAATAGATTTAACTCTTTGAACGTACAATAGTGGTTGTGAAGCAGAAAGTCAGTTTATTTTGCACAATCGGCAAACTGCAGCACCAACTGTGCACGACAGCCACCAAAAAAAAAAAGGGTGTATGTCACTTTAAATTTTCGATTCTTTGATAGCTGTGGCCCTAAGAAACGATTCTGTGTCCCTGAGTAACGATTCTGTGTCCCTGAGTAAGGATTCTGTGTCCCTGAGTAACAATTCTGTGTCCCTGAGTAACAATTCTGTGTCCCTGAGTAACGATTCTGTGTCCCTGAGTAACGATTCTGTGGCCCTAAAGTCTCTGTGGCCCTAATGCAGGCCATAGATGGGTCGAAAATCGGCCGATTTTTCGGCCGAAAATAAAATCGGCCGATTTTCGGATCGTTAGTGGGCTATTTGGTCGGCCGTTTTTCGGTATTTTGGCCGTTTTTTTCTGTAAAGTTGGAAAAAAAATCGGCCGATTTTGCCGATCGCCCGATTTTCGCGGCAATAGTGGGCAAATCGGACGATTTTTTGCCAATAAAAAATCTGCGCATGAGCAGTGCCCTGCAAGAGGAAGACAAAAAGAAGTGTAGCAGGAGAGATTAATCCTGTTTCATGGCTGTGATCTGCTGACTGGCCTCTCCTGTGTAACCTGACACTTGCCCTGACACAGACAAAGCAGTGAGGGATTTCAGCCCCCCCTTTCTCCTCTCAGACTGTAAGAGAGAGAGAGCCAATTATGAGAGCCATTAAAGGAGCCAATGTCAAGGACTCTTTCAAGCAGGAAGTGCAGCTGCAAAGCATTGTGGACGATGGAGTTTTGAACAGAAACGGCCTCATAGGCTAATATGGAGATAGAATTAAAAAAGAACCACGAAAGCCATCATGCTTAGGGAGAGCAGAGTGAAGGGGCCATCTGGGGGCTTTCTCCTGAGGGAGAGGGAGATTGCATGTGGCAGGAGAGAGATTGGACCTGGCAAAGAAGTGCTGATGGGCAGTGCACTGCATGCTTGGTGATCTGGATCAGACAAAGGAACATCCAAGCTGAGAGAAGTGGTCTACAGTACAGTGCCTACACTGACAGTGTGAAGTGCTCATCGTGAGGTGACCAGAGGAACCTGTCATTTCCAGGACGATCATTTGGGCCTTTGTCACAGGATCTGGTGAGAGGGATTTCTCCCACTGTCAGATGACAGGAACATTGCACACATACAGAGACATCATACCTTGCTCATATTCACCAGGCACTGGGTTGTGTAGATGGCCCTGCTGAACAGACACCGTGTTCACTTTGCTATACAAATACTGCCACAGGATTACAATTACACTTTAAGTGTTTAAGGAGTTTAAGTGCACCAACGAAAGTGGCTAGCTGAAGATCCCAACATTCATCCAGTTACAAAGAGACTGAAGTTACTGGTGCCATACGAGCACGCGCATGCGTAGTCAGGCCTCTATATTGCATGGTGTGTGAGGGAATAGCTTTACCTTGAAAGTAGCTATTAAGCATCAGTTGGGTACAGTGTTTTCCTATTGGGGTCATGGTGTCGGGGTTTAGAAGGGAGAAGTCTGACACAACAGAGAGTCATTCTTCTGCTCTCCTCCTGCTTGGACATCATGGGGCCAAATTTATGAAGAGGAGTTAAATCCACTTTGAGGTTGCCATTTAAGTGTTTGCCTCTGCTCTTGGGGTTATTCATGGTTGGAATCCCCTGAAAGCAGCCCGAGTGTAAAAGTGAGTTATATTGCTTTCCGTCACAGTATTTGTTGTTCTCTTGATTCTCCTAACATATACTGGTTGTTAATGTTTATTACTTCCCATAGAGGTCTACAGTAAAGCTGATCTCTGTGTTTTATTATAAAGTGTGTGCTTTTCATTGGTCCTTGCACTTACACTATTGCCAGGTGTGCCAGTGTGGGCTGAGACAGTTTTTGGGGTTGAGAGGAAGAGTGGCGGAGTGAACAAACTTAAGCAGTCCCTTCGGGGGTATCGCGACAGAAGAAAAAGAAGAAGAGGAAGAGGATGAAGAAGAGGATGAAGAAGAAGAAGAGGAAGAAGAGGATGAAAAAGAAGAGGATGAGGAAGAGGAAGAAGAAGAAGAAGAGGATGAAGAAGAAGAAGAAGAAGAGGATGAGGATGAAGAAGAAGAAGAAGAGAATGAGGAAGAAGAAGAGGATGAGGATGAGGATGAAGAAGAAGAAGAGGATGAGGATGATGAAGAAGAAGAGGATGATGGTGAGGAAGAAGAAGAGGATGAGGATGATGAAGAAGAAGAAGAGGAGGATGATGATGATGAAGAAGAGGAGGATGAGGATGAAGAAGAAGATGAGAATGAAGAAGAGGATGAGGATGAAGAAGAAGAGGATGAGGATGAAGAAGAAGAGGATGAGGATGAAGAAGAAGAGGATGAGGATGAAGAAGAAGAAGAAGAAGAGGATGAGGATGAAGAAGAAGAAGAGGATGAGGATGAAGATGAGGAAGAAGAAGAAGAAGAGGATGAGGATGAAGAAGAAGAAGAAGAAGAAGAGGATGAGGATGAAGAAGAGGATGAGGATGAAGAAGAAGAGGATGAGGATGAAGAAGAAGAAGAGGATGAGGATGAAGAAGAGGATGGGGATGAATAAGAAGAAGAAGAGGATGATGGTGAGGATGAGGATGATGATGAAGAAGAAGAAAAAGAGGATGAGGATGAAGAAGAAGAAGAGGATGAGGATGAAGAAGAAGAAGAAGAAGAAGAAGAAGAAGAGGATGAGGATGAGGAAGAAGAAGCAGAAGAAGAAGAGGATGAGGATGAAGAAGAAGAAGAGGATGAGGATGAAGAAGAAGAAGAAGAGGATGAAGAAGAAGAGGATGAGGATGAAGAAGAAGAGGATGAGGATGAAGAAGAAGAAGATGAGGATGAAGAAGAAGAGGATGAGGATGAAGAAGAAGAAGAAGAGGATGAGGATGATGAAGAAGAAGAAGAAGAAGAAGAAGAAGAAAAGGATGAAGAAGAAGAAGAGGATGAGGATGAGGAAGAAGAAGAAGAAGAGGATGAGGATGAAGAAGAAGAAGAAGAAGAGGATGAGGATGATGAAGAAGAAGAAGAAGAAGAGGATGAAGAAGAAGAAGATGAGGATGATGAAGAAGAAGAGGATGAGGATGAAGAAGAGGATGAGGATGATGAAGAAGAAGAGGATGAGGATGAAGAAGAAGATGAGGATGAAGAAGAAGAGGATGAGGATGAAGAAGAAGAAGAGGATGAGGATGATGAAGAAGAAGAAGAAGAGGATGAGGATGAAGAAGAAGAAGATGAGGATGAAGAAGAAGAGGATGAGGATGAGGATGATGAAGAAGAAGAGGATGAAGAAGAAGATGAGGATGAAGAAGAAGAAGAGGATGAGGATGAAGAAGAAGAAGAGGATGAGGATGAAGAAGAAGAAGAAGAAGAAGAAGAAGAGGATGAGGATGAAGAAGAAGAAGAAGAAGTAGAAGAAGAAGAAGAGGATGAGGATGAAGAAGAAGAAGTAGAAGAAGAAGAAGAGGATGAGGATGAGGATGAAGAAGAAGAGGATGAGGATGAGGATGATGAAGAAGAAGTAGAAGAAGAAGAAGAAGAAGAAGAAGAAGACGAGGATGAAGAAGAAGAAGAAGAAGAAGAGGATGAGGATGAAGAAGAAGAAGAAGAAGTAGAAGAAGAAGAAGAAGAGGATGAGGATGAAGAAGAAGAAGTAGAAGAAGAAGAAGAAGAGGATGAGGATGAAGAAGAAGAAGAAGAAGTAGTAGAAGAAGAAGAAGAAGAAGAGGATGAGGATGAAGAAGAAGAGGATGAGGATGAAGAAGAAGAGGATGAGGATGAAGAAGAAGAAGAAGTAGAAGAAGAAGAAGAAGAAGAAGAGGATGAGGATGAAGAAGAAGAAGAAGAGGATGAGGATGATGAAGAAGAAGAAGACGAAGAGGATGAGGATGAAGAAGAAGAAGAAGAAGAAGAAGAAGATGAGGATGATGAAGAAGAAGAAGAAGAAGAAGGAGAAGAAGAAGATGAGGATGATGAAGAATAAGAAGAAGAAGAGGATGAGGATGAAGAAGAAGAAGAGGATGACGATGAAGAAGAAGAGGATGAGGATGAGGAAGAAAAAGAAGAAGAAGAGGATGAGGATGAAGAAGAAGAAGTAGAAGAAGAAGAAGAAGAAGAAGAAGAAGAGGATGAGGATGAAGAAGAAGAAGAAGAAGAGGATGATGAAGAAGAAGAAGATGAGGATGATGATGAAGAAGAAGAAGAAGAAGAAGAAGAAGAGGATGAGGATGAAGAAGAAGAAGAAGAAGAGGATGAGGATGAAGAAGAAGAAGAAGAAGAAGAAGAAGAGGATGAGGAAGAAGAAGAAGAGGATGAGGATGAAGAAGAAGAAGAAGAAGAAGAGGATGAGGATGAAGAAGAGGATGAGGATGAAGAAGAAGAAGAGGATTATGGTGAGGAAGAAGAAGAAGAAGAAGAAGAAGAAGAGGATGATGAAGAAGAAGAAGAAGAAGAAGAGGATGAGGATGAAGAGGATGAGGATGAAGAAGAAGAAGAGGATGGGGATGAAGAAGAAGAGGATGAGGATGAAGAAGAAGAGAATGAGGATGAAGAAGAGGATGAGGATGAAGAAGAAGAAGAGGAGGAAGAGGATGAGGATGATGAAGAAGTAGAAGAAGAAGAAGAAGAAGAAGAGGATGAGGATGAAGAAGAAGAAGAGGATGAGGATGAAGAAGAAGAAGAAGAAGTAGGATGAAAATAAGAAGAATTCCAGTCCAGCAAAAAGTGTATCTGCAGAGAGCTCCGCTATTTCTGACAGTTCTCTGACAGTTCCTTCACATTTACAGCGGTTGAAACATTGTATCTATTTGTTTCTGAATAAAAACATCTGTATCCTAAATGGAAACAAATAGATACAATGTTTCAACAGCTGTAAATGTGAAGGACCTGTCAGAGAACTGTCAGAAATAGCGGAGCTCTCTGCAGGGACACTTTTTGCTGGCTGTAGAAGGGATGAAAATCGGCCGATCGGGGAAAATTCGATTCGTGCATCCGAAGTTTGCTAATTTTCGGATTCGGCGCGAATTTTTCCTAATATTCGAAACGAATTCCACTTCGCCAAGTTCGATTCGCTCATCTCTAGTCACAATGTAGAGTTTGACTTAAAGCGGAGTTCCATTCAAAAGGTGGAAGCTCCACTTGTTTGCCTCCTCCCCCCCCACCACTGCCATATTTGGTACCTTTTGGGGGAAGCAGGTACCTAATTTTGACAGTTCAGTTTGCCACAATCAGCCCCCTCCTTCTTCCCTCAGTCTCCTGGGAACCTTCACGGGTCCCAGAAGACTACTGGGCCAATCAGAATGTGCAGCGCGACTTGCGCATGCGCAGTAGGCGCCTGGCTGTGAAGCAACAAGCTGTCATAGTCTGGTGCCCACAGTTGTGATGACGGCGCCAAAGAGAGAAGAGGCAGAGAATGGGCGGCACGGGTGAGCACATTACTGGACCCTGGGACAGGCAAGTGTGTGTTTATTAAAAGTCAGCAGCTAGTTTTAGTAGTTGTTGACTTTTAATAAACACAGAACTGACTGGAGCTTTGAATTGCTATTAGTGATGGGTAAACATAAAATCCCACAATTTTAATTGAGAAATAAGGCACAGAGGTAACATATTCAGGTTATAATCGGTTCATGTATACAATTTAGTAAATGCCCATATCCCTAATGGGGTGTACATCTGAAGCATATTGAATGTCATCAATTAACATGGCTTGAAGTAGAAGAAATTTACACAAGTGAAACAGAAAAATAGAAGAGAACATGTTCCAAGCATAAATCTACATATTATAATGTGAACAGAACAGTTGGGTACAGAGATCAGCCGATCCTCATATGATCATCTTGTCAGTCAGGTAGGCATGCGTAGCAGTCTCGTATATAGGTCCGATTCCAAATATTTATACCGTAATTTTCCAATCTCAGTAAGGCTAGGTGAGCGTTACACATGTGACGCATGAACAAAAAAACATAATCCTAGTGGTAGTCGAGTAATGATCAAGTGGGGGAGGAGGTGGAGTCATGCAGCAGTTGGTGATAAGAGGTTGTGGTTTTGAAATTACTCCAACATGCCCACGTTTTCCTGAATCTCTGGGGACAATCTTTTGCAACAGAGATGAGCTCCTCCATGTCAGCAATTTTGTTTATATGTGCAAACCATTCCCGGACAGAGGGGGTATGTGTTGAACGCCAATGGATTGGAATACACTGTTTTGTAGCATTCACCATATGCATAACGAGCGATTAGCAGTATGTTTTATAGGGTAGCGAGGAGTGGTAAAGTAGAAATTGCACAGGTGATAGATCTAGGGAGTAGGTTGTTACTTGAGCAATTATTCACTGTATTATCCCCCAGGAGGGTTGGAGCATGGGGCAATCCCACCAGATATGTAAGAGTGCACCAGTCGCATCTCCAACAAGAGTCAGGGATGTTAGGATCAAATCTATGGAGCAGAGATGGAACTCTATACCATCTAGAGTATAGTTTGTAGTTATTTTCTTGGGTTGAAACACATATAGAACCTTTGCGTATATGGCCATATACATGGTCCCAATCTGCGGGGGTCAGGTTTAGTTGTAGGTCATTGCTCCAAGCCATGCAGGCCTTTCTGGATATAACTTTGTTTGTGTTTTCCAGGCATGCGTATAGCTTGGAGACCATATGTCTCTGTGAAGAATCTGTGGAGCAGATTTTTTCGAATAGGATAAGAGGTCTCACAAGCTCTCTTGTACGTGACGGGCTATGTATGAAGTGATGGAGTTGCCTATACATTCAAGGAGTCATGTTTAGAGTTGGCCATTGGTTCTGGAGGTGTTCTCTTGTCTTGTCATCCTTGAAAAGATGGTGTAGTCTCAGGTGCTTTTGGGGTGAGGCCCCAGCAAGGAATGCATTCAACATTCCGGGGGGAAATCAGGGTTCATATGAATGGGTGTGAGTGGGCCAGGTGTTGAAGAAAGGCCCGATTTCTGACACATCAAATGGCAGCAAAACAGTGTTGGACTGATTAGCGGGTGTTCTTTGAAAGTGGATGGGATATGTGATTTACCCAGCCAAGGGGATGCAACAAGTGGAGTCACTGAAAACGCTGCTTCCAGATTCACCCAGGCCTTACGTATATGATTTGTAGACCAGACCACTATTCTTGCCAGGTGACAAGCCCAATAGTAGCGAGTAATATCTGGCAATCCGATACCCCCTCCAACCTTAGTCATTGTAAGTTGTACAAAGCTGATTCTAGGATGTTTATTGCACCATAAGAAGGTGCATAGTGTCTTATATGAGCTAAAGAATGACTTAGGCAGTCTGATTGGGATCGTTTGCATCAGGTACAGTAGTTGGGGAAGCACATTCATCTTGAGAATTGCTGCCCTTCCGAACCAGGAGAAAATTGGTTTATCCCAATTCTGTAAGTCTTTAGTAATGTTACGTATGATAGCTAAGACGTTTCTTGTATTTAGATCTAAAAGGCAGGTGGGTAGCTGAATCCCTAGGTAAGTGATGGCCTCGAATTGCCAGGTGAAGGTGAAGTTTGTCCGTGCCTGCCTGACCAAGTCAGGGGGTAGAGTGACATTGAGGGCCTGGGATTTATTGAAATTAATTTAAAGTTGGATATGTACTGAAACATTTAAAAGTCATGAAGTAGATTGGGGAGGGTGATGTGTGGTTCTGTTAGGAAGAGCAGGATATCATCGGAGAAAGCCAATATTTTGTGTACTCTGCCCTTAACCATAATTCCTCTGATATTGACATTCATTTGAATTTGATTCAAGAAGGGTTCAATTGTGAGGACAAATAGGAGGGGAGATAACGGGCACCCCTGTCTAGTCCCATTACTGATGGAGAAGGCTTCTGACAGGAGACCATTAACTTTAACTTTGGCTGTTGGTGCGGTATACAGCAACATAATAAAGTTCATGAGGCGCAGGGTAAGGCCAAGTCCAAGCAGAACCGCCTCCATATAGTCCCAGGCCAACCTGTCGAAAGCCTTCTTTGCATCGAGAGAGAAAAAAGCCATGTTGATTCATTTGTGTCAACCAGTGATGTATATTTAGGGCTCATATTGTGTTATCCCTTGCCTCTCTACCCGGCACGAATCCCACCTGATCAGTAGATATGGCGGGTTCAATGATGGTTAAGAGACGGTTTGCTAGTAATTTAGCGAAGATTTTTAGATCAACGTTCAGAAGGGAAATTGGGCAATAGTTGGCTGTTGAGGTTGTTTCCTTGCCTTCTTTTGGTATGAGTGTGATATGGGCTTCAGAAAAGAATCTCATGGGCTGTCCCGGGGTGTCTAGTGAGTTAAATGTGTTGAGAAAAGGCTGTGCAACAATTTCTATAAAGGATTTGTAGTAAGGGCCTGGGCTCTTGCCCGGTTTTAATTGTGTAATGACTTTTTGAAATTTTACAAGTGTCAGCACCCCATCTAGGTCACCTGCATTAGAGCATGAGATAGGTTTGGGAAGATATTGCGATAAAAATGCCTGGATAATGTCCTTGTATGATCTATTATCCCCTGTAGGTTTTGGGGCTTGAGGGAGAATATAAAGAGTCGTGTAGTAGTTTTCAAATTCCACAGCTATATCCAGGGATGTTTTAAGTATTTGACCTTGATGGAAATGGATTTGACGAATAGTACGAGCTGCTTTTTTTGCTTGCAGGGCCCTGGCTAAAAATTTACCACTTTTGTTCCCATATTTGTAGAACAGCTTCTGAGAGAGAGCAAAGTTACGCTTGGTTTTACTTTCCACAGCTTCCAGTAGTTGTCAGCTGCTTCCAGCAGCTGCCAGTTTGGCAGTAAGTGTCAAAGCCTGTCCACGTTTATGGGAACATTCTAGTTTACGTACTTTCTGGAGTAGTGAGTTAAAGGACGCTTGAGCTGCGTGTTTTCGAGCGGCAGAAATTGTAAGTAGAAGCCCACGTGTCAAACATTGGTGTGCTTCCCATTGGGTGAGTGGGATCGTTTCTGGAGATATATTTTCCCAAAAATAGTGGATCAGACACTCACAAATTTGGAGAGTCACGGATGGGTCTGTAAAGAGAAACGAGTCTAGTCGCCATATTTTGGGAGTGATTGGGACATCTGGGAGAGATATGGTCATAGTAACGGGGTGGTGGTCTGAGAGAATCATAGATTCAATAGAGGCCGACTTCAAAGAAGGGAGATCTCTTTGCGAAAGAAAAAGATAATCGATTCTAGAATAGCAGTTATGAGGTGCAGAAAAGAATGTGAAGTCTTTATCAGTTGGGTGTAGGGTGCGCCATGTATCATACAAGAGGAGGTCTGTAAGTTCCAATTTGATCTGTTTCAGAGCTCGAAATGTTTTTGAAGAGGTACCCATCGAGGTATCTTCCAAGGGGTTTAATTCCACATTAAAATCCCCACCCAGGATCAGAATGCCTGATTGGAAAGTAGTTAGTGTTTTCGCGATTTTACAGAAGAAGCTGACTTGTGCCGTATTAGGGCTATAAATGTTAGCTAGTGTGATTGGCCTGTTGTGTATGAGACCTTTAAGGAAGAAGAACCGATCTTCTAGGTCCTCGAGAGAATCAGTAACCGTAAACGGGAGTCTCTTCGAAATGAAAATGGATACGCCTTTTGCTTTCACCTCTGTATTGACTGCATGATATACTGTCGGGTACATTGCGTTGGAGAATTTAGGGATATGGTCAGCACAGAAGTGACTTTCCTGAATGAAAAGCACATCCGATCTAAGGCTTTTCATGTAAGTCAGTAGTTCTGAGCGTTTTTCGGGTAGATTCAGACCTCTAGCATTTAGAGATGCCACTGAAAGTGTATGGGAAGCATGTGGGGTTTTGGAAGGCATTGTCTCCTATGTATGGAAGGACTGTCAATATGTTGTATTTATCACAAAGGGAGGTGGGTAATAAGCAAGGGAAAGTGGTCAAATATTCAGAGAGACCTTCAGAGAGCTTCAGGGAGGAAGAGAGAAAAAAAAAAGGGGGGGGGGGAGATAGAGTGAGGTAAAGAGCGGAGATGAAGACAGAAAAGGGGAGGAGGGGTAGAGAAGAGGAAGAGAGAAAAAAAATGGTAAAAATTCTCAAGTAGAGAAAACGTCATTCGCGACGAGCCTTGCGATGAGCCGGGAATGCTGGAAGACTGTCCCCGATAGTAGGTCTGCACGTGGTTGGTGAAGACGGAGGTCGGGGGGAGGGTCTGCGTCGTCTTGCTCCTCCAGGGTGTCTGGATGGTTGAGCTTCCATGTGTTCATTCCAAATCTGGGGTGATAGGCGGGGATCCCCGAACCAGTTGGATAGATTTACTGTTGGGATATCTAGAGTCTTGCAAAATCTTACAGGAATCTCAGGATAGCTACTTGTCCCAGGTGTGAAGCTGAAAGGCCAAGCGGAAATTTCTAGCCATACGATATGCCGTGGGAGCGAAGTAGGTCAAGCAAGGGACGTAAGTCCTTTCTGCGTTGAAGGGTAATATGAGAGAGATCTTGAAATAATTAAATTTTTGCTTCATTGAAGATAATGCAATTTCTTTCCCGAGCTCTGCGTAATAATTCTTTCTTGAGTCGGAAATCCACCAGGCAGCAGATGACATCTCGCTGGGGATCTATGTCCCTGCTTTTAGGCCGCAAAGCCCTGTGGAGAATTTTAATCTCAATAGGTGATTCCTGAGGTCTTTCAAGAAGATCATTAAAAATGGTTAGGATTGTTTGTGATAACTGACCCACCTCAATTGTTTCAGGGACACCACGCACCCTTAAGTTATGACCCCGTCCCCTGATGTCCAGGTCTTCAATATGACGGTCAATTTCTCGCAGATGTGTGGCATGTGTATCTACCATTTGGCATGTATCTTGCAAGATAAGGTCCTGTGTAATAACTTTGTCCTCCACTGCTTCCAGCCTCTGTGCCACTGCCTGTAGGTCAACATGTAATTAACAACTTGACCATAAAAAATATACAGCGCTCATATGCTAGATAATATCATGATCACATAAATTAAACAAAGATTCATGATTAAAATAAAGCATTAAAATATTAAACTAGTGACTTCTATGGTGCATCCAAGGTTGAGAAACTAGAAGAAAGTTTGTGACTCTTGTGGTAAAGAACTGAGAATAGCTTGCACTAACCAGATGTCTCAGCACATGGAGCATGGAGTAATTAAGACCTACTCCTGGTACTCTGAAAAGGAAGCCACTGGAAAGGATGATGTCATCTTATCTCTCGCCACTAGATGTCATGTTCCCAGGACAGCAGGACAGAGATCCCAGAGGTGTACATCAGCCAATGGAGGGATTTATCCAGCACATCAGTCAGCAACCCACAGAAAGCCAGGAAGAATCGAGCACCTTCAAAAAGCCCGGGCTCCCTCCATAATAAGAGAGCCACAGGCCAGAAGCTTTGATAGTGTAGTAGGCATTTATTTGTGCAGTAATTTCAAATAGAATAAAAACACACTTACAAATTCAAAATGCAGGAACCATAGGGCAGCTATATAATAAGTCCAGACAGTTGGGGGGCACCTTCCTGACGTGTTTCGTGTGACACACGTTTTCAAACTGTCATTTTTTGTAAACTATTACATAGCAAAACATTGCTGTTTCAAAGCATTTCACATACATTTTATCCCTAGTGCTTTGTCCTGTGACCTGTCTGCATTTTTACTGTTCTTTCTGCCTGGAAACTTGTATGATTTGTAGGGAAATTCGTCATCCAACACTGAAAACGATTTTGCGACTTTGCTCAGCGATGTGCGAACTTGGCGCTATATTTCAAATTTCAGTGTTTTTTATTTGATTATATTATTGAAGTAAATGTATTATTATATTATTATTTTTTATGATTATTTATTAAATTATACTTTATGATTTCGTGTTTCAAGTTTTATCATATCTGGAATGTTTACTAGACTCTTGCTCGGACAGATTTCAGTGAGTTATTTCTAAAAATTACAGGCCTACAATAAAAAAAACTACATATTTCCATGCAAAATAATGGTACTGCTTTTAGCACCAAAAATCTGGGAGGTTAATATCCATTGCCACTGCTTTAAGATCTCCCATAGTGAGAGGGGGTCCTGCTGGTGGGCGTGCTGTGGCTGTTGCGGCCGGGCTCCTGCTGTGAGAGCGGGATGCTCTGTGTGTGGAGTGGGAGGAGGCAGCAGGGGACGAGGCTGCAGTGTGCTCCAGGGCCTGGGGTCACAAAAGATTAACAGAAGAACAGCAAAAAGGAACTTTCCTGCAGACGAGTACTAATGTACCTGTGCACCAGAGGGGGGTTGTTTAGCTGGGGGGGGGGAAATGTCCATGTCCTAAGTTGTCCACATCTCTGTTCCTTTGAAGGGAAATCCAGAGGGGAAGTAAAATAGCATTAGAAATGAGTTTGATCAATTTTATAACTTACAATGTGAAAGGATTAAACTCCCCGACTAAAAGACATAAGATATTAAGGGAAATTCACCAATACTCTATAGATGTAGTGTTTTTACAAGAGACACATATAACCCATGATACAGTTGTTAAGTTATATTCAAAGTACTATCCAACTCAGCACTATGCTGATTCCCCAATAAAAAGGGCCAAAGGAGTAGCAATCGGGTTTTCAAAAAACATAAGTTTCAGTTTGGAGGAGAGACTGGCGGATCTAGTAGGTTGGTTTCAATTCCTGAGGGGAAAATTACAAGAATCTGACTGTACACTAGTCAATATTTATTGCCCGAATAAAAACCCGGTAACATTTTTGGAGGGTGTGTTAAGAAACTTACTGACTTTAAAAGGGGTAGTCTGGTTGTGGCAGGAGATTTTAATCTGTTTGGATCTATGGATGGATGTGTCATCAGGTGCGCAGAGAGAGGGCGGTAGGAAATCAAAACTGTTGAAAAGGATGTTATATCAATGGCAATCGACTGACATTTGTAGACTGAAACATCCAAGAGCAAGAGATTATACCTTCTTCTCTCCAGTACATTTATCGTACTCACGATTGGATTATATAATGATTGAGCATAGACAACTGGAGTTGTTGGGTAAATCCAACATAGAAGTTACGTCTATATTTGATCATGCTCCTATCACAATGAGACTACTGGTAGGAGGGAAGCGGAATAAAGTAACTACTGTATGTGGAGATTAAATGAGATGCTTATACAAGATCCTGAAATAGAGAAAAGTCTAAGGTGGGACATAGAGCAATTTTTGCATCTAATGAGACTGAGGAGGCATCTCTGGCCACAATATGGGAGGCACATAAAGCATATATTAGGGGAATCCTGATTTCGATAGGGGCGGAAGAAAAGAAAGAGCGGGAGAAAAAAAAATAAGGCTTGTGACGGAGGAGCTCTACAAATTAGAACAGTCAGATAAAAAGAAGATGGATATAGAAATACAACAGAAGATAACTTTCAAAAGAGAAGAATTAAAAGACCTAATGGAACAAGAATCGAGGAGGATATTTAATAGGGTCTCAAAAGAAAGATATCATTGGGGGAATAGACCAGGAAAATACCTAATGAAGAGACTAAAGGAAAAGAAATTAAAGAATTTTATAGAAAAAATGAACTAAGGAAAAGGGGAAATGGCGTACTCCATCACTGATATCGCTAGTCCGTGTCAAAAATATTATAGTAGGTTGTATGATGCGAGTTCTAGAAATCAAAAAGAAACCAAGGATGAAAAGAGAGGCAGAAATACTTAAATGAAGTTGGTATGCCAAGAATATCAAAAGAAAAGTTAGAGGCCCTAGAGAGAGATATCTCCTTAGAGGAAATTACTTTGGCATTGAAGAATACAGCAGCAGGAAAGAGCCCATGCCCCGACAGATATACTGAAGTTTATTACAAGAAATTTAAAGAACTATTGGTCCCTAAAATGTGCATATATATGAATGCAGTAGGAGAGGGGCTGTGAATGAGGGAAGAATCACTGCAAGCATAAATAACAATTATACTTAAAGAAGGGAAGGATGGCTCACAGTGCGCTAGTTACAGACCTATATCATTATTAAATATAGACACAAAATTATACGCTAAAGTATTGGCAACTAGGACAAAGGAGTTGATGCCGGAGTGGATACACCTGGATCAGGTGGGATTAATTCCTGGCAGAGAAGGTAGGGACAATGGCTTGAGATCATTGCTCATTTTACAAAGAGCAAGGATAGAGAAGCTTCCGACAATAATCCTGTCATTTGATGCCGAAAAAACTTTTGACAAGGTCGATTGGGGATTTATGTTAGATACGTCAGAGGCTTTAGGAATATGGCCCTAAATGTTAAAGTGGATAAAAGGGCTTTAGAATGGCCAGTCAGCAGCAGTAAAGGTTAATGGGGCCCTCTCTCAGTTCTTTAAAATTTATAACGGCACTAGACAGGGATGCCCACTCTCTCCTTTGTTATTTGTAATATCCCTAGAACCCTTACTAGCGATGGTAAGAGTGTGTAGCTGTAACAGGAATTAAGATAGGTGAAGTAGAGCATAAGGTGTCAGCGTATGCAGATGATACAGTATGTTGTTCTATATTGTAAATCTCAGATTAACGTTGCCTAACTTAATGAGAATTAGTTCAAAAGTTTCTCTTTCCTGAATGGATTTGAAATTTCCTTTAAGAACTAAAACATTGAGGTCTTCCATAATGTGGTCTGGTTGTGTGAAATGGTGTCCCACAGGTGTGCAAAGGTCATCTACTTTATGTTCCTTGATGGTGTGTCTGTGCAAATTCATCCTTGTTTACTGGCATTTACTATATTTACTATTATTTATATTTACTATATATATATATATATATATATATATATATATATACTGTATATAGTAAATGCCATCTACTATAAGAAACTGGATTATGATCCGACCCAGGACTTTACAAAGCAATTAAAAGGTCTCATTAAAACACTTCCAGCCCACCTACATTCAGAACTTATAAATGTGATTCTGGATCATCCAGAAATTGGGGACTTCTACATGCTGCCCTAAATCCACAAGCCAGGAAATCCAGGCAGACCCATCATAACAGGTATGAATACACTCACCGAACAAATTTCAGGCTTTGTAGGAAAAATGTTAAAACCGTTAGTCAAGAATACTGCTAGTTTCCTGCAAGACACAACTGACTTTCTGAACAAGATCAACAACATACAGCAATTACCATCTAATACACTTCTAGTGACTATTGATGTAGTATCCCTGTATAGTAATACCCCTCACAAGGATGGATTAGCTGCATGTCACAGATTTTTATCATCCTCACCAAACCTCAAATACACTGCTGAGGATGTTACACAGCTCATTGCATTCATACTTACACACCACTACTTTACTTTCAATAAAGACATCTATCTTTAATGTATGGGTACTGCAATGGGAAGTACAATGGCACCCCAATATGCCAATTTATTTATGGCTGACCTGGAGGAAAAATTCCTGAACAGCATGGAACAAAACCCATACAGATACTATCGCTATATTGATGATATTTTCATCATATGAACAGAAGGTGAAGAAAACCTAAAACAATTTTACTCATTGATCAACACTTTTCATCCATCAATCAAACTAAAAATGGAATACTCAAACACACACGTCAACTTCCTAGACACCACAGTATACATCAGGGATGATACGCTTCACACCTCATTATACAGGAAACCCACTGACAGATGCAAATACCTCCACAGTTCTAGCTTCCACCCCCAACATACAAAACGTGCAATCATACACAGTCAGGCCATTAGATACCACCGAATATGTTCTGACCCAAGAGACAGAGATAAACATCTCGGGACACTAGCAGACGCCTTCCATAAGAAAGGTTACAAGGACAAAACTATCAACACCAGCATAAACACAGCCTTGAGAACCCAAAGAGAAAATCTACTTGAGTACAAGGAGAAAAAAACAAACAACCGTGTACCTCTAGTAACCACATACAACCCAGCACTAGAAGGAATAAGAAAAATAATCAAAGATTTACAACCCATCATAACAGAGGATGGAACTTTGAAAGAAATATTCCAGCAACCACCAATACTGGCCTTCAGACAACCCCCCAACCTCAGAAATAAACTAATCAGTAGGAAACTTGCTTCTGATTATGATGTCACAAATAATGGAAGCAAACACTGCAATAAGAAACACTGCAAACTGTGCAACCAAATCAATCCATCAAAAAGTGTCAGACACTCAAAAGGGATCTTCATTATCTCCGGATCATACAGCTGCACCTCCAATAATGTTGTGTACCTTATCTATTGCAGAAAATGTAACAAAGGATGTTATGTTGGCGAAACAGGACAGAAGTTGCAAACAAGGATGAATTTGCACAGACACACCATCAAGGAACATAAAGAAGATGACCTTTGCACATCTGTGGGACACTATTTCACACAACCAGACCACATTATGGAAGACCTCAATGTTTTAGTTCTTAAAGGAAATTTCAAATCCATTCAGGAATGAAAAACATTTGAAATAAGAATGATAATTCTATTGGACACAAGAGATAACGGCCTGAATTTGGACATGGGATTCCTCAATCATTATCCAACAGTTTTATAACTATCAGCTCAAGCATGACTGCCTCTGCTAGTGTTTTCTCCCCCCCCCCCCAGACTTTGCTTTTGCTGTATCTTATCTCTGTTTTTTTTTTTTTTCCATCCCCTGCATCTCTTTCAACATTCTGCTAAATCTTTGTTTCAGTACTGCTTAGACCTGAAGAAGGGGACATTCCCCGAAAGCTTGTCCTCAAAATTGTATGTTAGTGCAAATAAAAAAAGTATCACGGACAGTACTCAATTGTTCCATTTACAGGTGAAACTCAAAAAATTTGAATATCGTGCAAAAGTTTATTTATTTTAGTAATGCAACTTAAAAGGTGAAACTAATATATGAGATAGACTCATTAAATGCAAAGCAAGATGGTTCAAAGCCGTGATTTGTCATAATTGTGATGATTATGGCTTATAACTCATGAAAACCCCAAATCCACAATCTCAGAAAATTAGACTATTACATGCAATCAATAAAACAAGTATTGTACATAGAACAATATCGGCATATGTACTCGGTACTTGGTTTGGGCCCCTTTTGCAGCAATTACTGCCTCAATGCGGCGTGGCATGGAAGCTATCAGCCTGTGGCACTGCTGAGGTGTTATGGAAGACCAGGATGCTTCAATAGCGGCCTTCAGCTCTTCTGCATTGTTCAGTCTCATGTCTCTCATCTTTCTCTTGGCAATGCCCAATAGATTCTCTATGGGGTTCAGGTCAAGCGAGTTTGCTGACTAATCAAGTACAGTAATCCCAAGGTCATTGAACCAGATCATGGTGCTTTTGGCAGTGTGGGCAGGTGCCAAGTCCTGCTGGAAAATGAAGTCAGCATCCCCATAAAGCTTGTCTGCGGAAGGAAGCATGAAGTGCTCCAAAATCTCCTGGTTGACGGCTGCGTTGACCCTGGACTTAATGAAGCACAGTGGACCAACACCAGCAGATGACATGGCTCCCCAAATCAACACAGACTGTGGAAACTTCACACTGGACTTCAAGCATCTTGCAGTGTGTGCCTCTCCATTCTTCCTCCATACTCTGGGTCCTTGGTTTCCAAATGAGATGCAAAAGTTGCTCTCATCAGAAAAGAGGACTTTGGACCATTGAGCAACAGACCAGGTCTGTTTTTCTTTAGCCCAGGTAAGATGCTTCTGACTTTGTTGTTCAGGAGCGGCTTGACAAGAGGAATACGACAATTGAAGACCATGTCCAGGATTCGTCTGTGTGTGGTGCAGGGGCGGACTGACAACTCATGGGGCCCCCGGGCAATAGGGGATCATGGGGCCCCTGTGTCCTTGCCCAAACTCAAAAAAGCCTATGAAAAAGGTACCAGGGGCATCTCATGGAGCCCCCTACTGACCCCCGGCCCTCGGGCAGTGCCCGAGTTTCCAAATGGTCAGTCCGCCCCTGGTGTGGTGGCTCTTGATGCACTGACTCCAACCTCAGTCCACTCCTTGTTAAAGTCCCCAACACTTTTGAATGGCCTTTTCCTGACAATCCTCTGCTGGCTGCGGTCATCCCTGCAGCTTCTGCACCTTTTTCTTCCACACTTTGCATGGGTAGAGATTACCAGGTCCATCAGAGCATCATTCCTAGTTGGGGCCTCTATGAACTGTACCATAAAATTATCTTGCAATAGGTTTATAAATGAAATATTATTACTGAAATAAATGGACTTTTGCACGATATTCTAATTTTTCGAGTTTCAAGATTGTGAGATGGTATACTACAGCGAGCGTGGCACATAAACAACGATTAGATGTCTCACCTTTATGTTGGAGGGGATGCGAGAAAAAGGGAACAATGGCACATATATGTTGGGAATGTCCTAAAATACAGAAGTACTGGCAAGAAATAATCCAACATATTCAGTAGATACTAGGGATCACCATACAGAAGAACCCGTAGATGTGTTTATTTTATAATTCCTAGATTTCAGTGAAACTATATAAAAATAGTGTATTAGATCATCTAGTGCAGTTAAGGGTCTTATTCCCAAGTTCTGGCAGGTACCAGAGTCCCCAAAAATAAAAGACTGGATAAATAGAGTTATACCATACGGAGGAGGAAAAATGTAGGAAAACGTGGAGTAGATGGTTTGACTTTAACCACTTGTCTACCAGGCACTTTCACCCCCTTCCTGCCCAGGCCAGTTTTCAGCGTTCAGCGCTGTTGCACTTTGAATGACAATTGTGCTGTCATGCAACACTGTACTCATATGAAATTTTTATCTTTTTTTTTTAGACAGATAGAGCTTTCTTTTGGTGGTATTTAATCACCTCTGGGTTTTTTATTTTTTGCTAAACAAACCAAAACTACTGAAAATTTTGAAAAAAACTGGCACTGATAGGCAGCACTGACTGGGATCGAGTAGCTGTGGGGGGTTGGGTGAAGGAAAGAGAGAGTGAATGTATGATAGAAGGGACAGATATATACAGAAAAATATAGGCAGAATTAGAAGTAAAGAATATGGTATATGGACAGGAGTAATTGAACTGGGGGGGGGGGGCTCTGTAAAGAGGGCGGGAGGGGAAGGGAATAGGCTAATTTATGTGGAATTTGTGTATATGTGAATTGTATTGATATGATAATTTTTTGCAATGGAAAAATGTAAATATAGATAATTTTAAAAAAAAGTAAATAATGAAGCGGCATAGCTGCTTTTACATAATAGGCAATGCTAAACTTGGTTCCTAGAGGGTGTAGGTACAGGATTATGGTGTCCTTTTATGAAACTGAGAAAAGCAGCGATCCTGAGAATCGTTGCTGATGTCCGATCATTAGTGGTTTAGAAAACAAAGATGATCAGTGGAGAACATGTTCTCCACTGATCATCTCAGCACACAGATGGCCAGTATATGAAGGAGCGATGGCAGCCCTTCACTGGCGATCTGTGTTCTCCCTCCAGATTCTCCAGCCCCGAGCTGGAGAATCAGAGGAACTGCAAATGAAGCAGAGGTAATTTACCGCTGCTTAGTAAACAGTGTTTTACTGATCTCTTACTGTAATCTAGCGAGATTATAGTAAAAGCAGCCGTTTTCCAGCGTTCAAAGCGTTTGTAGATCGGTTCTCCCTTCATTCGGAGAAGTGATCTACACCACTTCATAAAAAGGCATTCAGAGGAGAACTCTCTCCTCTGAGAATGCCGGAGAACTGAGCAACGGTCATTTACCACTGCATGATAAAAAGGACAACTAAGCCAAGATCCCATTTCTTTGTGTGTGTAAAAAAGAAACAATTTGCTGGTGAGATTTGTTGTTTGGCTTTTTTTATGTTAATTCTATTATTAATTATCTTTCCTATTTTGTAGTGTTTTTTTACAGAGTAATGCATACTATTTTCTAATGTTAAATACAGATCTAAAAATTACAGATATATTTTGTTATATGATTAATAATTTTTAATGTCTAATTCGAATTTTCTTACATCTACTTATAATTATACATCTTAATTCTTGAATCATGGCACTACTACTGTATATAGTCTAGATACTGCTAGACTAGTGTGGCTTAGTAGTTAGCACTTCTGTCTAGCAGCACTAGGATTATCAGTTTGAATCCCAACCACGGCACTAAATGTATGCAGTTTGCATGTTCTGCCTAGGTGGGTTTCCTCACATGCTAGTATTTGTTTCGGCTCCTGTCTAAATTGTCCCTATTATATAGGGATAAGAAAACTCAGCGAGCGCTAAAATATAACATGCAAAAAAGCAGCTGTGCACAGTAAAGGAAACCATAAACCTTTCAAAAGACATATAAAATAAGATAAGTACAGCGCTTAATATAGTCCTGGTAAATGTATAATAAATAGTTCATGTATAGGATAACAGTCCACAATAAAAGAGCTCAGAGGTGATAATATTCCCAAAGTCATCACTTTCTTATACTCGGTGAGAGGCAGGATATGTATAAAATGCGCACTCACCAGACGCGCAGAGATAATGCGCAATGTGTCAGCTAATGGAGGTCTGCCAGGGGGTCCCTTTCAGGATACGAATGGAATCAGTCCGGGATGGATAGACATCATCTAGATAAATTTTAATGTCTAATTCATTATTTCTTAGAATATCTACTTATAATTATATAAGTTAATTCTTGAATCATGGTACTACTATAGATTTTGATTAATGTTATTGGCAGCATAGTAGTTAGCACTCCTACCTAGCAACACTAGGGTCATTGGTTCAAATCCCAGCCTTGGCACCATGTTTCTGGAGTTTGCATGTTCTCTCTGTTCCTGTATGGGTTTTCTCTCACACTCCAAAGACATGTTTAATAGCAAATGTTTACTGGACATGTTTAATAGCAAAAACTTTAAAAATTGTCAGGTTTTTTTGGTTATAGCCCTGCTCATAGAAGCTTTAGACTAAAAGGCATCACAACTTTCACAGTGTACAGCTGGGAACAAAATAAGGCTAATATTAGTAAGGCAACGCATTTTACAAGGTAGAACAAATCTCACCACCCTACCCAACCACCCTATCAATTTGTTAGGTGCAAGACTCAAAAACAAAATCGCTCCAATGAAACACACACCCCGCCCACCCCAGTTTCCACACACATATCACACATTTCTGATTATGGTGAGCAGGAACCTGCATTTCTTCTACATAATTAGGCAAATTATATAAAATTAGGAGTAGAACATTTGACATTTGTTAGTAACAAAAGTTAGCAGATGCTCACAAACAAACACATGGTCATAAAAATACACACAAAATTTAAGCCATGTTCACAAAAATCCACTTTTGAGAGACAAATGCACAACAATTACAGCAAACACTCAAACATGGGTTGTTGGTCACCATGCACAATACTTCTCCCCCCCCAAAAAAAAACCCTTCCAAGGCCAACAAATAATCTGGCCTCCTCTCAGGCCAAACAAACCCCCTCTACTACAGTCCTTTATATAACATAGGTTGTATTGTTGGTACGCCCAATCAATCTGTCTCTTCATGAATGCCTCCAGTGATTGCACCTGATTAGCAGGCAAATACTCCTCCCAAATGTGTTAGCCCTTGGTTATGTGCATCAATCCACAGACTACCCCACATAGAAAAAAATCTGAAGAATATATTTAAAGAAAAAAATATATGCAGTGTGTGTGTATATATATATATATATATATATATATATATATATATATACACGCACACATATACACTACATGTTGAAATGCGTTTTTTATATATTACAAAATCTGAAAAATATTTTTAAAAATGTATTTTTTAAAACATATTCTTCAGATTTTTTTTTACATATAAAAAAAGTCATTTTAACATATATCTTTACATATATTTGTAAATGCATTCCAAAAATATAGATTTGTATTTTTAAAGACAGTATATTTGAAATGTATTTTTAAAAATATTTTTCATATATTTTGTAATAAAAACGCATGTCAACATGCAATATATATATATATATATATATATATATATAATTATTGAAATATATTTTGAAATATATTGAATATGGCCACAATTGTAGCATTTTAAATATATGTCAATATACTTGGGAAGAATATTTTAAAAATATATTTCAAATATAGTTTTCTTCCATATGGGACAGGCCAGAGATCTAAGTCCATTATCATGCATATAAAGAAATCATCACTTCTCTAAGCATATGTACCTGCGCAGTGTAACAGAAAATTTGAAATGTCCAAGTCTCTGGGCATGCTCAGTGAATGTTGTAAGTTCTTGGGCATGTGCAGGGTACAGAGCAGGACATCTCACATTTGTGATTGCTGCTTCACCCAAATTGCTGAAAAGCACATTCGTCATCCAAGCAGACATCCAGTATTTCCCATCTATTCTAATGGCTCTACTACACCCTCATGCAGTGTGTTCTTGTGCAGCTCACCAAATTAGAACATGATGAATGTGTTCTGCATGGACCTACACTGAGACATGGCTGGCATTATAACAACCAGAGACTCATCCCCAATGACAGCAGAATTAAAACAGCATAGCCATCATGTATCAAAGATCATGGGCCCCTCAGTCTGTCATGGATGTGAAAGGGAACCCCATTGCCAAAAATAAAAAAGAAAGTATGGATTCTCCCCAAAATCACTAACACACCCTTATCTGAGCAGGCCAGGACTTTTTATTTGTAATGTCAGCTCTTATATGGACTTACATGCAACCCATCTAAAATGTACCAGATAGCAAAAAACACATATTAAAAACATGCATTATTATTAGTTCAGGGACTTATATAGCGCTGTCAATTTACACAGCACTTTACATACATATTGTACGTTCACATCAGGCTCTACCTTCAAGGAGCTTACAATGTAAAGTCCCTAACTCCCATTCATATACTAGGGAGAATTTAGACAGGAGCCAAAACAAATACCAGTATGTCTTTGAAGCATGGGAGGAAACCCACACAGGCAGAGCATGCAAACTCCATGCAGATAGTGCCATGGTTGGGATTTGAACCAGCAACCCAAGTGCCACTAGGCAGCAGTACTAACCGCTAAGCCACTGCGCTGTCACATACCTTTAAATTGCAACTCTGTGGTGTGATGAGTCCTAAGTCCTTGGGCATGCTCGGTGTAACTAACAATATATTTCAGATGGAATGGAAATACATATGTGATGCTGAATAAGCAGAATCCACAAGGCTGCTTATTGCCATTCATAAGTGAAAACATATGGAAAGATTTGCAATGATCGTGGAACCCTTCTACATATAACTACTAATTTTATTTGGACATTTACGTATAGGATACAGCACTTTGGGAACATCCAACTTCTTTTGCAATTACCTTTTGAAGCTTTCCCTCCTTATGGAGGGTGTCAATGATGGTTTTCTGCACAACTGTCAGGTCAGCAGTCTTTCCCATGATTGTGATTCCTACTGAACCAGACTGAGAGACCATTTAAAGGCTCAGGAACCCTTTGCAGGTGTTATGGCTTAATTAGCTGATTAGAGTGGGACACTTTGAGCCTAGAATATTGCACCTTTTCACAATATTCTAATTTTCTGAGATTGTGGATTTGGGGTTTTCATGAGCTGCAAGCCATAATCATCACAATTATGACAAATCATGGCTTGAACTATCTTGCTTTGCATGTAATGAGTGTATCTCATATATTAATTTCACCTTTTAAATTGCATTACTGAAATAAATGAACTTTTGTACGATATTGTAATTTTTCACCTGTATATTGTATTGATTGGAAAATTATATACATGAGAGTGAAACTTATGATTGCTTAGTGCATATAGTCAAGACTTTCATGTAGATAAATGAAAGTAGTTGTTAATGCAACGCTGAAGAATTTGTGCCTTCCTTGACACATCTCTGGATAAGGAATGAATGCTAAGAAGGGCTATATAAGCAGGGAAGGACTCTATGAATGGTGGAATGCAGGGAGGGCGGATATTGTATTCCCCATTTATGTATATGCAAACAAAAAATATCATTCGGAGCCATATCTCATCTGCAGGTAATTATTCAAGTTTCCTTTAAAAACTAAGTAACTTGAGCAGGAGGTACAATCCTCCCTACACAGCCTGGACCTACTGATTGGCTGTACCGAATCAAAGATCTTCCTGTTTCTGTGTTTACATTACACATGCACAGGAAATGATGCAATCTTTTCTCCCTGGAGCACATTCTGTTCCAGAGACAGAAGAATGCCAATCCAGGACAGTAAAAGAAGCACACTTACACAGTAAAAGCACTGCTAGGTCACATTTAAACCCCTGATCGGCACCAGTTAACCCTTTCACTGCCCTGTCACCAGTGTCACCATTAGTACATTGTACAGGTTTTTTTTACTGATCACTGTATTAGTGTCACAGGCAACTTCAGGTAGCGTTAATGTCAGCGTCCCTCCTAGATTGCCTGCCAGCTGTCTACCAGGAGATTTTGGAGCACATCGTGCTTCCTTCCGCAGACGAGCTTTATGGGGATGCTGACTTCATTTTCATTTTTGGGCACCTGCCCACAATGCCGAAAGCACCAAAACCTGGTTTGATGACCATGGGATTACTGTGCTTGATTGGCCAGCAAACTCGCCTGACCTGAACCCCATAGAGAATATATGGGGTATTGCCAAGAGAAAGATGAGAGACATGAGACCAAACAATGCAGAAGAGCTGAAGGCCGCTATTGAAGCATCCTGATCTTCCATAACACCTCAGCAGTGCCACAGGCTGATAGCTTCCATGCCACGCCGTATTGAGGCAGTAATTGCTGCAAAAGGGGCCCAAACCAAGTACAGAGTACATATGCATGCTTATACTTTTCAGAGGTCCGATATTGTTCTATGTACAATCTGTCAGGAGCCGCCACAATCCGCGGCTCGGCGCAGGCGCACTGTGCCCATTCACGCTAGTGTACGGGCACTAGGTCCTGGCCGGCCACGGCGGAGACAGAACCCGCACATGCGCATTCAGAGCCGCGGGTGCGCGCCTGGCACCAATGACAGCACAGGGCGCGATATTTAAATCGCCCTGCGCTGACATGTATTGCTGTTTGGTCTCCCTGTGTTCCTGATCCTGTTACCGTGATTCTTGATCGTTGCTGACTCGGATTGTTCCTGACCTTGCTGTTCTCTCCTGCTCTGACCCCTGGCTTGCCTGACCATGGGGCCCCTGTGTGCTTGCCCAAACTCAAAAAAAGCCTATGAAAAAGGTACCAGGGGCATCTCATGGGGCCCCCTACTGACCCCTGGCCCTCTGGCAGTGCCCGAGTTTCCAAATGGTCAGTCCACCCTTGCATGTGACATTCAGTGTGTGTATAATCCCCTGATGTGTGTAGAACCCCCTAAACACACTATATTGCCAAAAGTATTGGAAGAACCCCTCCAAATCTTCAGATCCAGGTGTTCCAATCATATCCATAGCCACAGGTGTATGCAATCAAGCACCTAGGCATGCAGACTGCTTCTACAAACATTTGTGAAAGAATGGGTCACTCCCAGGAGCTCAGGGAATTTAAGCATGGTACGATAAGTTGCCACCTGTGCAATAAGTCCATCCGTGAAATTTCCTTGCTACTAAATATTCCACGATCAACTGTTAGTGGTATTATAACAAAGTGTAAGCAACTAGGAACAAAAGCAACTCAGCCACAAAGTGGTAGGCCACGTAAAATGACAGAGTTGGGTCAGAGCATGCTGAAGTGCACAGTGCGCATAAGTCACCAACTGTCAGCAGAGTCAAAAGCTAAAGACCTCCAAACTTTGTGTGGCCTTCAGATTAGCAAAAGAACAATTCATAGAGAGCTTCATGAAATGGGTTTCCATGGCTGAGCAGCTGCATCCAAGCCTTACATTAGCAAATGCAATGCAAAGCGTTGGATGCAATGAGGTAAAGCACACTACCACTGGACTCTAGAGCAGTGGAGACGTGTTCTCTGGAGTGACAAATCATGCTTCTCTATCTAGCAAACTGATGGGCATGTCTGGGTTTGGCAGTTGCAAAGAAAACGGTACTTGCCTGACTACATTGTGCCAAATGTAAAGTTTGGTGGAGGAGGGATTATGGTGTGGAGTTGTTTTTGAGGGGTTGGGCTTTGCCCCTTCGTTCCAATGAAGGGAACTCTTAAGGCATGAACATAGCAAGACATTTGGACAATTTCATGCTCCCAACTTTGTGGTAACAGTTTGGAGATTGCCCCTTCCTGTTCCAACATGACTGCGCACCAGTACACAAAGCAAGATCCATAAAGACGTGGATGAGCGAGTTGGGTGTGGAGGAACTTGACTGGCCTGCACAGAGTCCTGACCTTAACCTCAAAGGGGTTCTAGGAGAAGGATCGGCATTACTGCAGATCGTTGCTCCCAGAGTTCATGTGTTTTGAGCTGGTTTATAATATTACCGGCCTGGAGCTCTGGTGAGTTTGTTTAACCATTTGCCGCCCGCCCTATGGCTGAATGGCGGCGGCAAATGTCATCAGCGTTCCGGGTGGATGCCATATGGGCGTCCTCCCGCACATGTGCAGATTGCAGAGCGGCACAGCGGCGCGATCTGTCACCGGCCGTGTACCTCGGACACGGCCGATGACAGATCTGAGTATCGGCCCCGTTGCCGGTACCATGTGACCTGCTGTGACCAATCACAGAAGGTCACATGACAGTTGTATACAATGGATGGCTTCATTCATGCCATCCATTGTATACTAGTGTCTAGCTGTGAATGGTCACAGCTAATCACATGCACATGTCATGTGATTAGCTGTGGCCAAATCACAGCTAAGCACAAAAAAAAAAAAAAAACCCTGAATGAATCGATGTCATTCAGGTAAATGTTTGCTTATAGCAAAGTAATTCTTTGCTATAAGCAAATTGTGTAAAAAAAAGAAAATACTGATCACTTCCCCAAAGTAGTACAATGTTACTATGGTAACATTGTACTACTTTGGTCATAGTGAAATATGAAAAAAAAATCTTAATTTATATTATATATATTTTTTTTTTCATACTGTCACCAGTCAGTGTCCCTGATCACTGCCATGCCAGTTATATGATGACACTGTACTGCACTGGTGACAATATCAAATAAAAAAAATAGTGAAACTAATTTTTTACATTTTTTCATTTTCCAAAAAATTATGACAAAAAAAAATACAACTTCGAAAAACTCGCCATGCCTCTTATAAAGTACGTCGGACTGTCTACTTTGCAAAAAGGGGTCATTTGGGGGGGATATCTGTACTGTTCTGACATTTTTGGACCTCAAGAAATTAGATTGGCTGTCAGTACAGGATTGATCAATATTCAGATCTATACCATAGTTTGTGAACTCTATAACTTTCCTACAAACTAAAAAATACATCCTAATTTGGGTTATTTTCACCAAAGACATGTAGCAGAATACATCTCGGCCTAAATTTATGAAGAACAATTATTTATTTGCAAACTTTTATAACAGAAACAAAGAAAAACTTTTTTTTAAAAAAATTTTTGGTCTTTTTTTGTTAATTTAGCAAAAAATAAAAACCCCAGTGGTGATTAAATACCACCAAAAGAAAGCTCTAGTTGTGTGAAGAAAATGATAAAATTTTAGCTTGGATACAGTGTTGTATGACCGCGCAATTGTCATTTAAAGTGTGAGAGCGCTGAAACCTGAAAACTGGCCTGGGCAGGAAGGTGTAAAATTGCCTGGTATTGAAATGGTTAATACATCTGAGGAGCACTTAGTGGTGTTGAAAATTAAGAAGGCACAATAATTGTTATTTGTGGTGAACATTCTTACAGACTTTATTTTTTGATTATATGAATTTGATGTATAGTATATGAATTGATGTATAGTAGTACAGTATATGAATTAGATATTATTGAACAGTAATTATTTATTGCACGGTGACACTTTTGTTGCATAGTCGTTTGCACTATGCACTTTGATTTCTGCATATGGCACTTTAGGTTTTCTAAGAGACCTGTTATATGTATTGTTTGTACGATAGCACGTTACACTTTGCATAAAATGTATGGGTATAAGCAAAAAAGGGGTGTTGGGTAGCGCTGTTTTGACATTTTATATACAGAGAAAGCCCTGAAACTTACCTTCGGTGTGGAGTAAACTCACTGTTTGGCACTACTAACGAGCCACAAAAACCCCAAACTTGTCACACCACTAACAAACAACTACTGGCTGTAGAAAGACGGACAAGACACTGCTAAAAATTCCTCCCTGTGAGCTTCTTAGCTGAGAAAATCAGATCCACTGACCTTTTGGTCAAGACAGGACACACAGGAATATTCTGTATATTATGAATTGTTTGCAATACCGAACAAAGCAAGGTAACAAAGTGTACTAATAATAGCACCCATCATAGAAAACAAATGAATTGCAATAAGAACTTTCACACAAAGGGTTCTATTTACTAGGCTGCAATGTATGTGCTATTTGCCATAATATAGTTATTTTAAGCCACTTGGCTGTCAATTTTAACATTCGTTGCTGAAAATAACCAATTCTTATAACTTCTCAAATTAAACCTAATTCTCTAATTTCTATATCTATTCTTGTGATTTGTAAACCATTAACAAAAGAATTAAATGCAGAGTAAGAATAAAAATAAAATGCAAACAGCAAGAAATACAAATAAATGTTCATATACAGTTTTTGTTTGAACAAAACACTGCACGGATTTATTTTAGATAAATATTACAGTGGTTAAAAATTCAGTCACTGTGACCAGTTTTTCTCACTATTCAATTGTATGAAAAAATGAATTATATTGATCACAAAATCAGAAGGCTATTACAGAGCTGGGAGCTGAGAAAATTAGTTTCTAAAGGTTGTATGCAGATATAATAACAGTTACAAGAATTCAATAAATACTCTATGTGAAATGCACTCAAAATCACTGCATGAAACATATTAAATGGGAAAGTGTGTGCTTCCCACTGAGCAGAGAAGTAAATGAATAGAAATGCGATGCATCTGTTTACACCAGAGCAATAATAGATGAAATAGTTATTCTACATAATTGTGGTAACACAAAAAACAACACTTACACGATCATTTCAGATTTCCTATAAAGGTTTACATTGCAAGTGTTACTCTCCAGTGTAACATTAATACGATATTTGTGATCAGTATTATGTCTACTGTGAATATTTTTTTTTTAACAATAAAACAACAATTTTAAGCATTGCGGTCTTGTTAATAATATTTTTCTAGTATGATATGATACCAATTAACTAATTGAACAGCACACCCAGTCACACTCAATCAAAAGGTGTTAGATATAGAGATTCCTAAGAATGGTAAACTAATCCACATGAGACAGAGCATGAGGCAGGCTGGACCACTTTGTTGAAGGCAGAAGCTTGCAGATAAAAGGTGACCAACATCACTGCGATTTATGCCATTTTTCTGTCACATACTCATTTCTTAAGAAACTTCAAAGCCTTCCTACTACTCCTAATATCCCCTCTTACTCAAGAAAGATCATTTCTAGCACCTGTAACAGTAAGAGCCTCTCAGTTGTGGGTGAGTTGCCATCATTCCTGTCAAATTACACATAATCTACAAAGGATCCTCTCTTGGGATTTTAAAAGGCAGCCAAAACCTTTATTAAATATAAAACTCACTTTATTAAACATAAATATAAAACGTTCTATTTAAAATCAAGAATATGTTCTCAAAAATCTAAAACAATGATGAAAGAAATTGGCTTCCGTTCCTCTCGAGCTACTGACCCCCGTCAGTCCCTGGCCTTGATCAGTGTCTGTCCTCAGGCCTGGAGCCCCCTTTGAGACACAGGAAATGCACACAGACACAAGGTGGTATCGCAGAAGGAACTGAATTTATTCTTCCGTGTTTAAACTTATATATGAAACTTAAAACAATACATAGAAATATAAGAACCAATCAATTGACAGATATGCATTAAACAATCAGAATATTACATACGTCAGTCATGCCCAATCATTTAGCATTCATGTAAATTTTATTAACTGCGTCAAACGTTAGCATAGAAAGTAGACAATTTCCCTATTTCACACTGGCTAAAGTTATTAATAGTCTTGCGACAGGATATATACAACCGCAGACTTTCAGTCTTGTGCTAGCTAGAGGAAAAAATTAAGTTACATCTGAAGGAAAAAGAGGAACCTTATACTCTTATCGAAAGTAAAGAACAGTCTTTAAACACAAATTCAACTTTAAGTACTGACTAAGTTTTAAAATGGATACTTATCTTAAAATGGCAGAGCTTAAGCTAAGAGACAAAATGGCGGTATGGTAATGCTGAAAGGCTAATTCCTTCAAACCCCCTCTTAGGTCACTCACGTGACCTTACACCTTTTTACAGGTTGGTACCTGGGGCCCTTAGTAGGTCCTTTATCAAGATACTGATTCCACATGGTTCTAGTAATGGTGGCGTCAATAAGTTTCTGCATTAAACCTCGGATGCAGGGGATACAACAGCAACCACACAGAGTTAATACTGCAGCAGCCATTACTATGGAAATCAGCATAGTTTTCATCAGAGTTCCCCATTTACCAAACCAATTTTCAAATAAACCAGCTAGTGGATTTTCTACTCCTGAGTTTTCAGCCAATTCTTCAGACAACATTTGGAGGCCTTGAAGGGCTCTAGTAATGCTTCCATCAGGAGCGGTGTTATTGGGGATAAAAGTACAGCAGTAGGAACCAAACATTTTACATACCCCTCCTTTCTCAGCTAATAACATATCAAGAGCAATGCGGTTTTGCCAAGCAGTAAGGGATGTTGCATCAAGTTGGGCAGAGACCCCCTTTAGAGCATCTCTAGTATAGTTAACAAACCTTTGTTGATTATAATAAATGTAATTAATCCAATCCACATTTTTGTTAGGCTGTACCCATATAGCAATAGAGGCAAACCCTGCAGCAATCTGGTCCTGAGCTTTAAATTCATCAGGGACTCCTCTTGGTACACCTATAGCATCTATGTAAACTCTATTATCAAAGGAACCACGGGGTGCACTTCTTTTATACCTTCTAGATCTGGATTTTTCCAAGATGGGCAAGCTTCTTATCCCATCTTCTACTTTGATCATAAAGAAAGGCATGAGAAGATGGGTCAGAGCACAGCTTCCCTTCCATCTGCTGGGGAGTCTGGCTCTGAGTCTCATATCTCCACACAGCCACCACACATCTGACAGTTGCTGCCGGTGGTCCTGAAACCATTCCTTCCGGTAGCCTTCTGCGGAGGTGCGGATGGTCTTAACACAGTAATTAGGTGGGAATGTACCTAAATCTTTACCCTTAGCATCATCATGTTCAAAGCAGGTAAAATTTCCTGGTACCGGTTTAGAGGCCAAAGGTAAATTTCGTAATCCGGTAACAGGGAACTTCTTAACAAAATCAGAACATTCCTTCTCAGTGATGTTATCTTTATACATTCTAATTAGGCAGGACATATTAGTTTCTTCTTCTAACAAAGGAACTGTGGCAAGTAGGGGGCGGGGATTGGCACATGAAACACAGTCTCCCTGTCCCTTACTCTTAGTGGTCCATCTTACCCATTCAATCCATTCATTTTTGTCAGAGTAACCAGTTTCAATGCTTAATCTGTCTTCTGATTGCATCACTACTCCTGTCACCTCATTATCCAGTCGATTCCTAACTTTGGGGAATGAATTGTCTATGGTATTGACATGGACTCTTGGGGAGGGTTTTACCTGTAATATGAGGTTGGCCCAGGGGTCTGTTCCTGACACAGTTATTCCCAACCTATATTCCTTACTATCTCTGACCTGTGGGTTCCTTATTGTGAAAATGATATTCCCTTGGCCTTTTGCTATAGAGATTCTTTGATAGGTGCCTATGTCCTCTAGGGGAATTCTAGCTGATTGGGTCTCCCATTTATGAGGGTCTGTTGTCCACCATATATTCTCCCAGTAACCACAGGGCTTATTCCTCCCACACATGTACACATTATAAGGTCCAATATCATAAGTAACTTTAGTCGGGTCAAACACCTGGTTTTTAGTCAGAGTAAACACTATGGTCTGATTTACATCCTCAGTAGTCAAGACTGGTGTTTCCTGTACCCCCCATCCCTTATCTTGTACAAAGGACATTCTTCTCATCCTTCTCTTAGTGCGGGTTAGACTTCGTTTCTTTCTGACACTAGAATGTTGTGTACTATGGTTTTGTGTGTGCACTGGTTCTGCATTATCTGGGTCACTAGCTTGGATGGAGGTATTACATATACTCTTAATCACTCCATAATCATCTGGGTGATAAATACAGTTAGTTATTGTCCATACTGGGAGGAACACAGTCAGGGCTGCTAGTATGAGGAAGCAAAATGTCTGCCCAGAGTTCTGTGAGAGCATCAGAAAGGTCATCTTCTTCAAAGACTTTTACACCGGCTTCACTTCCTTTTTCTTCTTCTGTATCTGTGTCTTTGCCTTTGTCTTGCTTCTTAGGGGCTTGGTTCACCCTTTTTACACGGCTGGCATGGATCCAGGCCTTGGAATCCTCAGTCAGGACAGCGGTCCTGGTGACAGCGATCACAGAAGTGGGGGGCCCAAAGGGATACTCTTGCTTCTGATTCCTATGGAGGGCTTGTATCACCACACGGTCCCCGACTTGGAAAGAGTGAGTTGGTTCCTGTGAAGAAAGAGGAAAGGTGCGAGCAACATTTCTTTCAACCTTGTCCAAAGTTTCAATAAGTTTTCTCACATATTCCTCCTGAATCAATTCCAAATCCCCTCTTTCTACCATGAGTGGCTGTCTGGCCCAGGGAGTGGGAAAGGGCCTACCCATTAGAACCTCAAAGGGGGAGTAACCTGTCTTTTTAGAAGGAGTCATCCTTACCTCTGCCAAGACTGCAGGCAGTATTTTCTTCCAGTTTGCAAAGGTACCTCCAGTAGCTTTCCTAATTTTATCCTTGATGGTCCTATTCATCCTTTCTACTATACCTGAGCTCTGAGGGTGGTAAGGAATGTGAAACTTCCACTCAATTTTGAGTGTTTTCACCAAATCCTGACATACCTTGGCCACAAATGCTGGACCGTTGTCAGAATTAATCTGGAGTAGACATCCCCACCTGGGAATAATTTCCCGTGTGAGGATCCTCACTACAGTTTGGGCATCTTCTTTTGTGGTTACAAAGCTTTCTACCCAGCGGCTAAACATGTCCACAATTACCAAAAGATATTCTTGTCTTTTTCCTTCCTTTGGCATGTGTGTAAAGTCTACCTGTAGGTGGGTAAAAGGTGTTGATGGGTATGTCAGGTGTTCATGTCTTGCCTTGTGAGGATTGTTTGGGTTATTCCTTATGCATGTAATGCATCTAGACACATATGATTTTACCAAAGAGGGAAGGCCAGGAATGAAAAAATCATTATCCAGCAGTTCACATGTAACCTGCCATACCCTGTGACCTACTCCATGATACTGTGAGATGAACAGAGGTGCACTGGCCTTTGGAATGCATGGTCTCCCCTCTGTGACACAAAGTCCAGTTTGTGGATCTTTGGTCACACCAGCTGCATTCCACTGCTTAATATCTTCTGAGGTAGCATATGTCTGTAAATCCTGCAATGTTTGATCCAACAGTGGCATTTCAGGGGTGAGCATTGGCATCTGGATCATGGCAGGCTGGGTAAGGGCCGCCTCTTTTGCTACTTTGTCAGCTAAAGCATTTCCCTTTGCAATATCAGTTTGTTCATTTGTGTGTGCCCTACAGTGTAGGATAGCAAGGGATCTTGGCAGTTGTATGGCTTTGAGTAAAGCCTTCACCAGAGATGAATGTGAGATGGATTTTCCATCTGCTGCAATGAATCCTCTCTTTTCCCAAATTATTCCAAAATTGTGGCACACGCCAAACGCATATCTGGAATCTGTGTAAATATTTACATCCTGTCCCTCAAAAAGCTAACATGCTCTTGTAAGGGCTATCAGTTCAGCGGCCTGAGCTGACTGGTATGGGATGGGTTTTGCTTCAAGTACTTTATCTGGCAACTGCACCACCGCATATCCTGCATGGTAAACAGTGTCAGTGGGTCTCGAGCAAGAGCCATCTACAAAAACATTCTGTGCCTCTGGAAGAGCCACAGAAGACATATTCTGTCTTGGGGAGGTGTCCTGATGAATCAATTCCAGGCAATCATGCTGTGGAACAACTTCATCCTGCTCTCCCTTTAAGCCTAATAAGGCATTCAAAATTGGAGCTGGACCTGAAGTGGGAGAGGTATATTTTATTCTCAACTTAGGGTTTGACAACAGTATAACCTCATATCCACTAAGTCTCTGGGCTGACATGTGTTGGGTATGTATATTCTTGAGTAGAATAGACACATTGTGGGTAGTATGTAAGGTGGTCTCATGTCCCAGAGTGAGTGACGTAGCCATTTGGACCACCATAGCGCATGATGCTAGTGCTCTGAGACACGCAGGCATGCCTTGGACCTGTACTGGAACCATTTTTGAGAAAAAAGCAACAGGGCGGAGTTTTCCTCCATGCTCCTGGGCCAGGACCCCTGCCATAGTTTTACAATTTTCCCTAGCATACAGATGAAACATTTGATCATATGCGGGCAGACCAAGACCAGGGGCTATTACCATAGCATTTTTCAGATACACAAAATCATTGCACATATCATCTGACCATTTCACAAGATCTGACATTTCTGAACCTGTGGCTTGTCTCAAAATGTTGTCATAGTAGGAACAGTCAGGTATCCATTGGCGGCAGTAACCAATCATACCAAGAAAGGTGAGCATGTCTTTCTTGGTTAATGGGCGGGGCAGACCCATAAGAGCCGCAGCTCTTTTGTGGCTGACTTTCCTTTCACCTTTTGTGAGAACAAAACCAAGGTATTCAACAGTTTTCTGACACCATTGTAGCTTTTTCTTAGACACTTTATGACCACATTCACATAACCAGTTCATGAGATCTATACTATCCCCTTGGCTAGCTGCCCGATTAACACTACAGAGAAGCAAATCATCTGCGTATTGAACCAAAACTGAACCATGGCGAGGAGTCCATGGCTTTAAGGTAGCCTGGAGGACAACAGAGAAGACCACAGGCGAATCTACATACCCTTGCGGTAATTTACACCAAGCAAGGGTCTTTCTCCTGTAATGAAACGCAAAAATTGGGCGTGTCTCCTTGGCAACAGGGATTGAAAAAAATGCATTTGTCAGATCAATCACTGTGAAAAACTCAGCATCAGCTGGGATGGAGGAAATGAGTGTTGGTACATCAGGCACTATTGGGGCAATGGGAATCACAAGATCATTAATGGCCCTCAGGTCCTGCACAAATCTGTAAGAGCCGTCCGGCTTCTTAACTGGATTTATTGGGCTGTTGTATGGTGAAATCACCTCTTCAAGGACTCCTTCCTTGAGAAAGTGTTCCACCATGGGCGCTATTCCTTCCTCCTTTTCTTTTGACAAAGGGTATTGTTTGTGAAACACAGGTTGAGCCCATGGCTTCAGTGTGGCCTTATATGGAGTGCAGGAAATGGATCCCACATCCAAGGCACTTTTTGCCCAAACTTTGTCATTAATTGTTCCAGCAGGAAATGAGGGGTCTTCTTTAGTAATCATTGTCATGGCAGGGATGATTGGCATTTTGGCAGAGTGAGCCATTATACCACCTCTCTTTGTGGATTTCAAGTTGATGTTCAACTCTCCCAGGAGGTCTCTCCCTAACAAATTAACTGGACAATTGGGTATGATTCTGAATGAGTGATCTAGCAGAGTGATTCCCTGTATGGGTTCAAAAATTGGAAGAGGCGGTGTTTTATAAGTCTTGGTCAGTATCCCATTTATTCCCATGGAAGGTTCAGCATTCATTACCTCTCCCTTATAATAATCCTCACTCAGACTCGAACAAGTTGCCCCAGAGTCCAACAAAAATGGGATTAATTTGCCCTGTATATGTAAGGATACAAGGGGTTGTTCCTTATAAGAGTGAGAGACAAGCGGGAATGCTGGGATACCACCTTCTGGGCACCTTCATTTATTTTGTGATTGTGTCTGCCAAGAGATAGGAAACCTCACATTCTGCTGTGGGAGGTCCCTTTGTGGTTGGCCTGGGGAGGGGCTATGCTGGGCGTGGTCCTGAGTTTCATATGGACATTGATTTCTCCAATGATCCTCAGCCCCACAGTTGAAACAACCCGTGTCCCGTCCCCAATTATTCCTCCCTCTTCCCCTAAACCAGCCTCTGCCTCGGTTATTGAAACCACCCCTTCTCTTGTACGGCGGGTTTGTGTGGGGAAAGGGATCTTCCTGAAAATGAGTGGCCACCGCCTTGGGTATCTCTAGACATCCGGCAGCATCTTTCTCTGTCAATTTCAATTGAAATTGTTCTCTGGTACAAGTGGGCCATTCAGAAATCATCTGTTTTACAGTTAACATGACACTGGGTTTTAGATTGGACAGGAAAGTCTGAATCAGTAGACTATGCATGGTGTCTTGCAATGTCAGTCCTGCCTCTTGTGTCCATGTCTCATTAAATCTTTTCCAAAAATCTAACACAGTTTCTCCTGACTTTTGCTTGCAGGCTACTGCGGTAGGGAGGGAGGATCTAGATTGGAAAGCTCGTTCCATTTCTTCTGAGACCTCTCTCCACATATTGTCCCTACCATCTTCTGTGTTTAATTTATAATTTGTGGCAGTAATGTCGCCTGCTTCTAAGATGGATATGGTCCCAACATTACCCCAATTCCAAGGGGAAGTTTGTCCCAATATTCCATCGAGGATAAGGCGCATATCCTCTTGTGTGTAATTTCTACCTTTACATGCTTTCTTCAAATAGCTCACAGTAGCCGTTGAAGAAACAGTGGGTCTTGGACAATGTTTGACAATCCTATTTATGTCTTCTATCTCAATGGGTTTCTTTAATAGATTGTCTCCTATTGTCATGAAGGGCATCTGTTGTGTATTGGAATCAATACCATCTTGGGTATTATGGCGTGTGTGTGATGGACTTAGCATGTCCACTATACCTAGACTATTAGCTGCTCTGAACAGCAGAGAGCCTGAACTAGCGGATTCATCAACAAGTGAGTCTCCCACGCAGGATCTCCCTCATACCATGGAAAAGCCTGTTTATCCCCCAGACAGAGACCCCTAATCATATCCATATGAAAAGTATCATTACTCCCATCACGGGGGAACGGGTCAACACTTCCCATGAATTCACTCCAGTCTGCTAATTTATCCACCCAGGGGTTAACTAGATAGTAATCTGTCCCACAGATACGGGCTACATAATCTTTACATATCTCACCAACATTTGGGGGGGGGGGTTTATCCTTACTTCGACCACTTCCCATTTTTTACACTTACAAAGATCTGTGTTACAAATCTGTCCTATAGGCTGTCCCAAAAAACAGGGGTCAACTTCCAACTGACAATTTACTTTATAAAAAATGTCTGGACTTAAGATATTTATTGGGTCTTTCTCTAGTGGTTGACCAAAAGTGGAGATTATAACCTGGATATACAATACTTCTAATAATATCCTGACTCTGACTAACTCCCACTTTTTCTAACAATAAGCCTACAACACAATTTGAACAAGACATTCACATAGGCACCCAACTCCGTGTCACCATGCTATCACCTTCTCCAGGTCATCAACCAATAAGGTTTAGCTGGAGGGGTGGTGCGTCTTACAACGGAAGTTGACAATACCTTCTGTAACCGCTGACCCATACACTTACCACCTGGGCACTTGTGTCACACAAACAAATTATCTTATACTTCTATGCGATAGGAAGAAAAGCAAAGAGTTGCAGGACAGAACTGATCAACCCCGGACTTTTTTCTGGTTTCTTTCATCAAAGAAACACTTTTCAGTCTCTTCTCATAAGAGACTTTGCAGTTCCCAAAACTGCCTCTAGTCTTTTTCCAAAAAGACCTTGTGCTCCCCACAGCACTTTGCGCCTGGCCACTGGCGTCTTATGATGCGAAGTCCAGTGCTACCATAGGGCATGAGATTTCAATCAGAGCCTTACCGGCAAGAGAGACTATTTGGCAGAATGACAAAAAATCTTACCTACCGAAAGGATGATTATCTCATCCCGGACACGAGCCCCCAATTGAAAGGAATTGGCTTCCGTTTCTCTCGAGCTACTGACCCCCGTCAGTCCCTGGCCTTGATCAGTGTCTGTCCTCAGGCCTGGAGCCCCCTTTGAGACACAGGAAATGCACACAGACACAAGGTGGTATCTCAGAAGGAACTGAATTTATTCTTCCGTGTTTAAACTTATATATGAAACTTAAAACAATACATAGAAATATAAGAACCAATCAATTGAAGATATGCATTAACCAATCAGAATATTACATACGTCAGTCATGCCCAATCATTTAGCATTCATGTAAATTTTATTAACTGCGTCAAACGTTAGCATAGAAAGTAGACAATTTCCCTATTTCACACTGGCTAAAGTTATTAAAAGTCTTGCGACAGGATATATACAACCGCAGACTTTCAGTCTTGTGCTAGCTAGAGGAAAAAAGGAAGTTACATCTGAAGGAAAAAGAGGAACCTTATACTCTTATCGAAAGTAAAGAACAGTCTTTAAACACAAATTCATCTTTAAGTACTGACTAAGTTTTAAAATGGATACTTATCTTAAAATGGCAGAGCTTAAGCTAAGAGACAAAATGGCGGTATGGTAATGCTGAAAGGCTAATTCCTTCAAATGATACCCCTAGATTTGACCAGTAACACATAGTCAATTACAAGTCCTTGTGCTCGGTAACCCAATGCCTTTCAAACTTTGTGCATTTATTTTTCTTCCTCAGGGTTAAAAATGTATCATAAAAAATTGTTCACAGTTCCACAAACCCTATTCTCATGGATCAAAAACAGAGCCCTCTTTCCATGGAACAAAGGTTTTTTTTTAACTTACATTATTGTTTAGCCTAAAGAGTAACTCCACTTTTTTGGGAAAATAAAAAAGCAAAAAATATAAAACATTGTGACACAAGCTATTTTGTAATTTAGTATTATTAAATAGTTTCCCTTCCTTTTCAATCTGCAGCACTGGATTGTTCTGTAAAATGTAATGCAATATTGCAACCTGGAGAAGTTCTGTACATAGTCAGTGTACAGGATGCCCACAGACATGTAATTTCCTGCTTGTGTGAATGGCTCACTGATTTTCCTAGAAGTCTGCACTAAGATACAAGTCTGTTTTTAGGCACCTCTGCAATAAAAATTTCATTTTTGGTGAGATGACCCTAAAAGGTCTAAAGGTATGCAGGTCTTGCAACTTTCTTCATTAGAGCCCTGCAAGTGCATCAGCTGGTCAGTAATGAAAAAGTCACTCCCATAGTGAATCAGTATCCAAAAAACACAGAAGAACAAACAGCTAATTCCAGTAACTATTGCTGGGAGAACTACCATGGCTGGGATCTGTTGCTGTAAAACCTGCAATATGGAGGTGACCAATGTCATATATTTGAATACATTACATTTTGGTACACTGAAACATAGGGGCCCATTCTAGTAAAATTTTATAGTTTGATGTTTCCTATAGACCCAGTTTTAGGATGGGAATTATGATTTGACATCTAGTGTGCTCGAAGTGCTATTGTGGCTGCTCCAAATCACTTGGTGCAGTGCTGTTTTCCTTCCTTTAAACCCCTGTCTAGACTCAGGTCCAGGTACCATGGTTTCTGTGATGGTCAACAGGTACTTAAGGACACCAAGAAAAAGAAATGGAAAAGGGGCGCTGGGGTTAATAGCAGGAAAAACACCTTTATTGAAAAGCAGCACACTTACACTTACATGTAAAACTGTCTGTGACCAGGCTGGTCAGTGTGAGGTAGAAGAGTCCAATGTGAGTCATTAAACAAGCATCTGGAGATGCAGCAGCAATAGGGACAAAGTCTACCAAGCCTACTAGGCAGGAGGGAGCCACAGCATCCATGGCTGAACACACAGCCTTAGCTATCAACCAGCTAGGATGATGTCTGGAGTAGGTAGGAGTAGGTGGGCACAATGCATTTCAGTGGCCCCACCCCCCTTTTTCAAGTAAACCGAAGGGAAGGGAAGACAAAAGGCGTGGGACCCTAAAACACATTATGCCCAACCACTCCTACCTGCTCCCCACATCATCCTAGTAAGTTGACAGCTCGGACTCAGGGAGGGTAATTCACTAACAAAAGGCAACTAATACTGATCATGGGCAGTTTTTAACATGGGCATGATAGCGATCACACCACTGCCCATGCGAACCAAAACTAAACCTTTTCATAGGTGAAACAATATTAAATGCCAAATACTGAAAGCACTTCTATCTGGACTACTACTCGCAGTTCAAAATCAAACACAGTAGTATGGGTGAGCAGATTTAAGATAATTAATTGCCAATTAGCTCTTTATTGTTAGCTGATAATCAGATTATATAGTACTAGTGTGTACTTATATAGGACTGTCATCTCCATTTCGGATTGTGAAAGTGTTCAATGTTTAGACACTGGCGCATGGCTGTGCCAATTAGCGGTGATTAAATGTCAATGAGTTCACAGTTGTTAGCTGATTATTAGCTATCATGTTATTATTGTACATTGAGAAGTTGCTTGTAGACATTATCTGTTGATTGACTCTCTTGTTATCTGTTGATTGGCTCCCTTTGAAGCTAATTAGCATTTTACCCTATTAGCTGTTTATATCCTTTCTCTACTATGTAGTTTTAATTGATTGTTACAGACTAAGAAACAATATAAATAGTATTTGTTTAGTAATCTGACACCACTAAGTACTAATGTAATACCTGTAGCTTGCTTGAAAGCATCCATCCTCTCAATAAGTAGATTAATCTAAAGCAATAACATTATGCACTTTTGTGAACATACACAATTTATGTAATGTCAAGACCTGCTGTGCCCAGACAGGACAATCATATTGGGTAATATATGCATAAGGTATTGTTGCGTTATCTTTTTGTTAGGTTGAGCTACAGTACATTAGTTTATACATTACAATGACAGAGAAGTAATTTACTACCAATCAAATTAATGAGTTCAATTACCTACAGGTGATATTTCCTTTACAACGAGCATAATGTATGGTGTGCAAGTGGTGTACAAGTTTGCCTGATTTGATACCAAATGATCCAATGGTTCTGATGAGCCCTCCTATAAAATGCTAAATGTAAAGGAAATGTAAAGTATACCTAAGGGCACATTTTATTTTTGTTTTTGCATGGAGTGGAGAGGGATTAGAATCTTTTAGTTTTTGTTACTGTCTGTGCCCCCATTAGGGAGGAGTCATCCTCTCTATTTGTCCTGTTGACCATTATCATTGTTCATTGTCCCCAGAAAAGTAATAGAGGGGAAATTGTCCAACGGGGATACTAGTTCTGATGACCTGGGGACTTCCTGTTTGGCTATGGGACAGGAAGTGAAGGGAAATATCCACAATAAAACAGATGTTTGCAAAAATCGGACAGGACTTCTAACCTTCCCTTGGTTTGACCAACAAGAACCATAAAATGTTTAATATGGGGTTGGTTTCTAAAACTGGAAAGTGCAAAACCTGGTGCAGCTGTGCATAGAAACCAATCAGCTTCCAGGTTTAATTACGCAAACTGAAGTTAGAAACTGATTGGCTACCATGCACAACTGCACTGGTTTTTGCACTCTCCAGTCTTAGTAAATAAACTCCTATAGTTATACACCAAGTGTCAGAGCCTGGAATCGAACCTGGGCCTTCTGCGGTGGGAGACAGTGTTTCTTCTCGCTGAGCCACCTGGAGTGCTGGACAGCTCCCTTGACAATTCTTTGGATGATCCTACCTTGGCCCTGTTTTGTCTTGAACCTTGAACTCCTTGCTCCTCCCATGAACTTCCTATAAAAGCCATGTGTCTGCACTTCCTGGTTGCCAGATTATTGTGCCTTACCAGCCAATATCCTGCTTACTATTCCTGCTGCCGTCTTCATCTACGTTACCGACCTTTGGCTTGCTACTGACTACGATTCTGCCTCATCCTATCTACTACCATTGGTGACCGACCCTTGGCTTGTGACTGACTCCGCTTCTGTTTGATCCCTGAACTGTTTGATCCGCTTTTGGTTTCCAGCCTACTCATTCCCTGGTGGGGTGATCCTGAGATCTGCGACGTGGCATTCACACGCAGCCAAATCCATCTCCACCATTAGGAGCTCTGGGGAAGACCGGTGGATGCTTAGACCCCGCACCTCAGGTGAGCCTGCGTCATTCCCAGGGTGGGCCGCTGGTGTACCAATCCTGCTGGTTTCAGGTAAGCCTTACAACTGCTGTAGCAACTGGTCTCTGAACCTGACCCAGATCGTGACACCAAGGCTATGAAATACAATAAAGATAGCCCACTTCTAAACATTTGTCTTTATTATACAAAACACATGAAATAACACACATTTGTTAAAAAAAAGAAAATTTAAAGACAAACTCTCTTATTATGGTTATGACCACAATAAACTTGATTGAACAGTTCAGTGTGAACAGAAACTGTGCGATTGGCATTGATAGGAACTTCCCTCAACTAGTTGCCCCAAACAACTAAAGACTTCACAAACGTTAGACAATGGAGCTATTGTTCAAAGAGCATAAACAGACAGTGGAATCATGTTTAAAACACTAATGGAAAAAGCCATTCAAAGATCTCTTGCTGTAGACCAGTTGGTAGAATGGTAGAGACTAGCAGAAATCAGCAGGAAATCACCAGTAGCCAGAAGTACTAAGGAGAGTCACATGACTCTAAATTCAGGTAACTAAGATTAGAAACATTGCTTTTAACAACAGATTAGCTATGGGTGTATGGGTGGGAGTCTTTTTTTGGTCAGAGATGGGCATTAAATTTAGACCTTTGCTACAATGGAAATATTTAATATGTAATGTGTGATTCTGAAGTAAGTTATTACATTTCAGGGTTGTCTCTCTAGCAGCAATTAACATGTAGGTGTAAAATCAAAACTGACTGGCAAGAATGCAGTTTGGATAGGTTAATGTTATGGAACGAGGCATTTAGACAGTCATAATACAATATACAGTAAGGGCAAGTAACAGGCAACTAATTGCAGAATCCAGTAGACATTCTGGAGTCATAATCCAATAGCAAAAATTTCACATCAAAACAAGAGTACAAAAGAACCAGGAAAAAAGACATGTTAAGGCGCTGATCAGGTTTGCTCTTGGCTTAAAAAGAAAAACATCTTTAATATATTTTTAATTGGGTTCCACTGCCATTGAAAAGAAGCTAAACATAATTTGTGCAGCATGGGCAATCTCTGTAACATAGTTAATGCATTTTATATACTGCACAACATGCAGAAAAAAAATACAAAGTCACGCTTATACTTCTTAGTCATTCTAATTACTCTATTTTTTTATATTAGCGTCAATATGGTTGTTCCCTGAAATTAACTCTCCTTTGTGTTCTGTGTGTTGAATATTGTCTAAGTCACAGTAAATTTCCCTGAAAGCTTTTCAAATTTGATTACTCTTATGATGCAAATTATTTTGTCTCAAATAAAAGCTATTTAAGAAGCATTCTGCTGTTATTTGAGAGGAACAGCTAAAAGCTTTTACTCCATTTACTGCCAAATCTGTACATTTTAATTCAACAAAAGCACTGGATTTACTTAATTCCCATTGAATATAAGGACTGTTTCTGACAGGGTAAAGGTGCTTTTAGCCTGCATTTATTTTAAAGTGAAAGATTGCTGTTCATATGGTCATATTTGCTTATATCTGTATTTAAAAAATACGTAGTATCATTAAAGCAAAACTACACTGCATCTGAGCACCACAAACTAAAAGTGCTATTTAATTCATTTTTAATATTCAAAGCAAACTCCCCAACCCATTCATATCTCAGATTTATTTTGCTGAGAAAAACAACCCTAGCATTTCTGGCTGCGGCCATCTTTGGCAAGGGCAGATAATTCACGTACTTCCTGGAATCCATCTGTCCTTAGCTCAGACATGCAGGGAGGAGGGTGTGCTTAGCTGAGAAAACTCCTTCTCCCTTCCTGAAGACTCCTGGAATGTATGACTATTTGCCTAGACATGGAATTTAGGAACTAACTAAAGAAATGCAAAAAACAAGTACATATTATATAAAATAGTAGATATATAGCGAGCGCTCAGAGAAATCAGCAGCTGGAACACTTCAAGGAATCATCGGACCTCATAACAGAAATATAGTATATATATAGTGCAGCGCTGTAATGTGATTTGATTTAAAATAGTTCATCAAGTCTTTAGTCACAATAAAATCAAATATGTGCAGGCCTTCTCCTCATTAGGTGACTGGAAAACAATAAAAATGCGCACTCACCGACCGCACATTTTAAATGCGCCTGTGTGTAATCTTATCCAGAGGACCAGCCAAGCATGCAGCTCCAGAACACATATGGATCCTCCCTCTCAAGTACTGACATCAACCTTGGGTGTAGTAATACCTCCAGATCCAGAGACCCTCTCGCCCCAAATAATAGGCAGACAGGGATCCCCCTCGTGAGTCCAGGCACCCCAAAACCGAAGGTGTAGATCTGCAACCCTCCAACAGGAGAGTCAAGGAAAGAAAGGGGAACGCCAATAGTGTGGTAGGTTCAAAACTTTATTGTAGCAACACTCATAAAGCCAGGGTCACATATACATACATACACTATTAGCCAGTAAGCGGACAGGTAAGTATGAAAAAATAGGTACTAACACGGCAGTGGTATAGATTGGAGACCACTGGACCTCCTCGTGGTCTCAGTGGTCAGGAAGTCACACTTGCTAATGGCTCCTCCTGAGGCCTTTCGTGCCAAATGCACTTCATCAGAGGATGGACGCCACTAGCAGTGTGACAGCAAGACTTCCTATTTAAACGCGGTTCGTGCATGCGCGAAAATCCCACTCTATCATCCAAAGTCCAAAAAGCGGTACTGCGCATGCGCGAATAGCCGCCATTTTGCCGTGGATCGCGGCTGTGCAGTATCGAACTGCGCATGCGCCGCCCGATCGCCGCAATATTGCCATGGATCATCAGCAAGCTCATGCAGATGAACAGCTGCTGCCAAAAAATAGGGAGAAATAGTGCAAATTACCAGCTGCTGCCCAAAAAAGGGGAAACAGGCCCATACTTAAACCCTATTAAAGAGGTATATGGATATCCCCTCCACCAACAAAGAGACCTAACTTAGAGTCCCTCGTTCCAATGCAAAGTATATGGGAACGCACCAATAAGGTGCTATAAGCGCCAGCACCCCTATTTATAATATTAATAATATCCATGGCATAGGGCAATCATCGGTTACCTATAGATAAAGATGTACATTTCTCATGGTTGATATTTACTTGTATATTTAAAACACACATTAAAAATTGCATATAAAAGGATGCACCCCTATTGAATTGGGATACCCAAATTGAGTCATACCATCCTGGTGCCCTATAATCATATACTAAGGGCTAATGTAAAAAAATGTTAATTAATACGGACTAATGGTCCTAAAATGCGAAAAGATATATATATATATATCCCGTTACACCATATTGTAGCTCTCTGTGTTACCCAAGACCAGAAAGACCCATTTTGGTGCTACATAAAGACATACACTGGTCTGCCAGAAATAATAAGCCATAAAATTATCTAAACCGTCAGAAATACCCTACACGGATAAAACCTGTACCGCACTATATCCTGGAATAATGGGAGAGGTACCTAAGTCCTAGCTATTAGCAATGAAGCAATTGATATCCACCTCCACATTGTGTCCATGAGGGAAAAGAGTGCGTAATTCATAGACCCAACGGGTCTCCGCCTGCGAGACTGTCCTGGTCTTATGAAGTCCCCTCCAATGCGGTGACACCACCTCTATACCCACAAACTTTAAAGAGGTGGGGTCACTATTATGAAACAGTCTGAAGTGATTCGATAGTGAGTGGTCCTTGTAGCCTTTTCTAATATTGGCCACGTGCTCCCGTAGACGGTCCCGCAGGCGCCTGGTTGTCCGCCCCGGGAAACCCTATGGTATCAAGCAATGTATAACGTGCAATAGCAAATTTGTTGTCTACCTCCTCAGTTGTCCCTCTAACAAGCAGTATGTGGGGCGGACAACCAGGCGCCTGCGGGACCGTCTACGGTCACACTTTGAATGACAATTGTGCGGTCATGCAGCACTGTACCCATATGATATTTTTATATTTTTTTGAGACAGAGCTTTTTTTGGTGTTATTTAATCACCGCTGGGTTTTTTTGCTAAACAAACCAAAAACAACTGAAAAGTTTGAAAAAACATTTTTTTTCTTAGGCTCTGTTATAAAATTTTGTAAATAAGTGATTTTTCTCCTTCACTGACGGGCACTGATAGGTGACACTGATGAGGAGGCACTGGTAGGTGGCACCGATGGACATTGACTGGCATCACTGATGGGAACTGAAAGGCAGCACTCATATATGACACTGATATGCGGCACTGACTGGTGGCACTGATGCGCACTGATAGGTGGCACTGACTGGCACTGATAGGTGGCACTGAATGGCAGCTCAGATGGGCACTGATATGTGGCATTGATGTGCACTGGTAGGCCCTGATATGTGGCATTGATGTGGCACTGATGGGCACTGGCAGGGGACAGCTGATCACATGACAGAGCCGACGTCTTTGGCTCTTTCCATTGATCGGTGATCCAGTGTGTCCCAGGGATACAGCGCACCATCGATCGCCACGCTGCACGGCCCTGGGGACGCGCAAGCACGCTTAGAGTGGGAGGACAACCTTGCGCACGTCATTTCTTTATATGGCGGGCGGAAGGCGGTTAATATATGATTTTTTTGTAAATTAAAACAAATGATTATAATCCAAACTCCAGATCCCAGCTGAAGTAGCTAGTCAGGAATTTCAGGACAAAATATTTATTGAAATTAAATATTTGTTAGATTAGACTGGAATACCAGAAGCACAAGTCTTTTCCTCCTCCTTTTCAAGACTATGACTGAGAAATGAGACTGAATAGAAGTCAGCAACAAATTTTAAACTGTAAGCAGGAAACCCCAAGAAAGATTATAACAGTTTTTTATTTTAAATATATATTTTTTAAAAAAAATATACATTTTTTTAAGTTTTTTTTATTTTGTGTTAAATAAATAATATAAAGTTTAGCGTGTTTATATAATGTAAAAAAGCAACAGATAACTGTAACTTTACATTTGCTCTTCATTTTGTTTTCACTCACTTTGGTTGTCTCTCTCTGAACTTTCTTCAGTTTCCCAGTATCCTTTTTGTGAACTGGTGCCCAAAACTGAACTGCAAATTCCAGATTCCTGTTTTATTCTTTGTAACTTTCAAATGATGATAGCATTCCTTCATTTTTATATTTTTAAAATGCCTTTTTAGAGATGAGACAAAGGTTTTATTTTTCCCCTTGTGGTAGTAAAGTCAGTATGTACTTGTACCTACAGGTAAGCCTATAAAAAGGCTTCTCTGTAGGTACTGTACATATCTCTTAAATGTGCACTGTTTAGGAGATATTTATCTACATTGAGCACCTACAGGTACATTCTAAAGAAACGGCATGCCCGCGCTGTGCTGCGCTGTGCTGTAAAAAGTGACGTCATCACAGCTTGGCCATTCAAGCCGCTGACGCCCGTGAACCCAGAAGAAGGATCTGGTGAAGATGGAAGCCCTGTCAATGGTGACAGCGTGCCCCTGGAGGGTTTTGTTTTAAGGTAAGTTTCACATAATGTGCTAGTATGAGATGCATACTAGCACATTATGCCATTGTCTTATAGGTTTTTGTTTTTTAAAAAGGTTGCGGTTTACTACCGCTTTAAACGTATTGCCCATGGTAATATATTATGCAGTGTGTTTGCATACAGTCAATTTGGAACATTACCCTTTCTGTTCTATGTTCTTTGACTATTATCCCTCCTAGTCTAAGTATCAGAGCATCCCTGAGTCTTGAAAAATGTGCTCTCTTAAAATTAAGAGTTTTATCTTTCTAGAAAGTGCTTTTTCTTTACCTTACATTAAATGAAATCATGTTATGGTCACTGCCACCCAGAAATGCTTTAAAGTAAACATTTAATAATAAGTTCTGCATGGTTTAAGATTACCAGGTCCTGCAGAGCATCATTTTAGTTGAGGCTTCTATAAACTGTACCATACAATTGTTGAACACATTTCCACCCTTATACTGTTTTCAGCAATGCCATTACTCTACTCTAGTCGATTTCAGGATAGTTAAAGCCCTTTCTGTCTGCGCAAAGACCCGAGTCTCTACCTTCTCATTACCTGGGGGATCTGTAACAAACTCCAATAATTAACTTTGAAGTATGCACACCCATATGAATCTCCACTGATAATGCATCAGCAGTATCACACTCTTTACTAACTCAATGATATCTTCCTTACTCTGCTCAACTTACTTTGAGATCATCTCTCACATAGGGGCAGACACCACCACTTTTTCATTATACTCTTTCTCTCTGCAAGAGAGCATAGCCAGGAATATCAAAAGCCCAATTATGTGAAGAATGAAGCCAACATTCAGTTATACCAATAAATCATAGTCCTTTTCTTGAACAAAAACTTCCAACTCCCCTACTTTGCTTAGCATTGGTGAACAGATACTTTAATCCACCATTTCATTTTGCACTTTTGCATATCTTTTTTTGTAGTATGAATAGTATTGTAATTGCTAATAGTTATTTTTAACATGGGAATATTCTTACAAGTTGCCATAGCCCTCACCCCATCTTTTCCCATTCCACCCTCCATTACTGTCTGACGCCTATCTGACTTGTCTGCCGCATTATAGTCTAAATTTTGGGTTGTGTACTGAGGAGTGCCTGGTAAAAAAAAGTTCATTTAATTAGAGGGACCTTTTGAAACATTTGATGATTAAAATAATTTAACCATTTCCCGACCACCCTATAGCATATATATACTGCTACAAGGTGGCACGATTGTGCAAAATCAAGTATATATACATGATTTTGCATTTCCGGGTAGGGAGCGTGAGCCCTACCCACGCCACCATTCGCAGCCATGGCAATCAATCACCAGGTCCTGGCCGGTGATTACTCACCGACGCCCGGAGATTGCTGAGGATCTCTGATGGGGAGGAGAACTGTATGTAAAAAGTACAGTTCTCCTTCAGCTCGTGCACACAGCTTTGGATGGCTGTGCACAGCAGAGCCATCCAAAGCAGGGTGATTACAGTGAAGAACCAACACACAGCACATAGTAAAACAGCACACAGTTAACCCTTTGATCATCCCTCATGTTAACCTCTTCCTGCCCAGTGCCATTTTTTTTAGCACTGATCACTGTATTGGTGTCACTAGGGATGTCAGTGACACCAAGTCAGTTCCCCCCAGTGTCAGAATACCTGCCACAGTCCCACTATAAGTCTCTGATCGCAGCCATTACTAGTAAAAAGAAAAAAATAATTCCAGTATATATTCTGCCATTTGTAAACACTATAACGCTCACGTAAACCAATTATTTTACACGTATTGGGATTTTTTTTTAGCAAAGACATGTATTCTCCTGCTGAGGTTATTAGCGAGTCCACAGAGAGGCCTGGAGGGAGTCCTGTGTTCCCAAGAAGTGGGAGAGCCCATGGTGCAGGGAGAACCCTATCCGTTGAGGCCAGGGGTGTTGGCTGAGCAGTAGGAGAGGGGCTCTGACGTCACGACGCCGCGGTGGACGAGCGGCATTTACAAGCACAGGATCTGGGCACGGCTCTATTGGATACAGCTCTGTGGGAGACAGTACAATGTGAGTGGCAACTATTCTCATTAAAATATTTAACCTTACAAAGGATAAGGCACTATTGTGGCTCTTTTTTACATGGTTCCCCAATTTATTGGGAGGAGGAAATACTACTTAAACCATCCCTACTACCCATTGAGGAGGAAAAAGGAGGAAAAAGGGAGACCTCTGGTGGCAGGAAAAAGGCAATATAGATCCACATTTATGCAACTTTTAAGCAGCTCTGACTTTGTCTGCCTATCACATTTCTTGAGGCCCTAAAATGCCAGGACAGTGCAAACACCCCCCAAATGACCCCTTTTTTAAAAGTAGACACCCAAAGGTATTTGCTGAGAGGCATGTTGAATCCATGGAACATTTTTATTTTTGCTACAACTGTTTGAAAAATGACATTTTTTTTACACAGAGTTGTCATTTTACTGAGGTATTTCTCACATACGTCATGGGTATACATGGCAATTCACACAAAACACATTCTGGTACTTCTCCTGAATATAAGAACACCACATGTGAGACTTTTTGGGAGCCTAACTGGGTACAGGGGCGCAAAATACAATGAGCACCTACAGGCTTTCTAAGGACACATTTGGTTTCCTAACAACCTCTCAAAGTTTTGGAGGCACTAAAATGCCAGGATAGTACAAACACCACCCCCCAAATGACCCTTTTTTGGAATGTAGACACTCCATGGTATTTGACTAGAGGCATGGTGAGAGAGCAAAAGAGAGAAGAGATAGTTAGAATACACTGGAAGGGTGTTAAATTTCTCAGCCTGTTTTTCCTGATACAAATCCTTTTAAAGAGGGTTTAAATATAATAGTGTCATTGAGTCCAGGAAAAAGAGTTGCTTTTAGTTTAAATATACTTTTCTTTTCTAGTTGTAAAAGAGCTTTATTCCAATCATCTTTTCTTTGTGATATATGAGCACTATCTAGCACATAGACACCATTTTTCTAAAAATTCACAAAAAAAAACTCTAATAAAATACTGAGTTGTTTTATGAAGTCATGCAGTATTTTAATAGTGGTAAAACATGTGGCAATTCAACGCTGGAGGTAGCCGGTGTATTAATTTACAGTAGTAAATATCACGTTGCTAAGGAGTGGGCAGCTACCTCCACCCATAACCAGTAACTGTCATGGTTGTTAAGGAGCGGGCGGCTGCCATGTTCTTAACCGCCTCCCACCCGCCATATAAGGTAATGACTGGCGCAAGAGGTTCTCTCGTTCTGGGAGGATGTCATATGACCTCCTGCTACTCTAACAGCGCACTGGCTCTGGGAGCACTCAGCGCAGCAATCGGTGGTGCGCTGTGTCCCTCGGACACAGCGGATCACCGATCAACAGAAAGAGCCAAAGATGTCGGCTTGGTCATGCGATCAGCTGTGTCCAATCACAGCTGATTGCATGTAAATAGGGAAATGCCGGTTATCGGCATCTCTCTCCTCATGAGCTGTCACGCTGACAGCTCGAGAGGAGAGCCATTAATCAGCATCCCTCAGAGGGGACATCTACACTGATCATCAGGGCACTGATGATCAGTGTGCCCTGATGATCAGTGTAGCACCATCAGTGCCACCTGCCAGTGCCCATCAGTGCCATATCAATGCCACATATCAGTGCCTACCAGTGCACATCAATGCCACATATCAGTGACCATCTGAGCTGCCTTTCAGTGTCACCGATGAGTGCCAGTCAGTGCCACCTGTCAATGCCAGTCAGTGCCACCTATCAGTGCCAGTCAGTGCCGCCTATCAGTGTCAGTCAGTGCTGCCTATCAGTGCCAGTCAATGCTGCCTATCAGTGCCATATATTAGTGCTGCCTTTCAGTGCCCATCAGTGATGCCTGTCAATGCCCATCAGTGCCACCTATTAGTTCCTCATCAGTGCCCATCAGTGCCACCTATCAGTGCCCATCACTGCAGCCTCATTAGCGCACATCAGCGAAGGAGAAAAATCACTTATTTACAAAATGTTATAACAAAAACTAAAAAAAAGACCCTGAGGAAGTCACGTGAGCGGTGACGCAACACGTAGGTGACATAGGTTCCGGCGCGGACGCCATCTTTGGACTCCCTAAAGAACCCATGCAAGTACACCCATACATGAGGTTCAAAATGCTGTATACAAGAAGATGTATCATGTGAGTGTCCTGTGTATATTATTTTAATTACTGTGTTAATAAATGATAATACACTATGGAGGCATTTCTCTTTGTGGACCATGTGGGAACTGATTTTTCTGGATAAGAGCCATTTAGGATATTCCTAGAGGATACGCTTTAACCCAAGGGGGATCCAGGAGTGATCCATAAGGCATTTAGGCCCTTTAAGGGTCGCAGCAAGGAGGTGAGGAGCCAATCTAGCTGTGTGTGGAGTCATCACCAGAGCCTACAAACACACAAGATTCACCTGCATGATTGCATTTATTGTTGTGGACACTGGTGGCACGTTTTGTTTATGAGATATTACTTTGAGTGATGTGTTCATTTATATTCACTTGCTGTATATATATATTTTTTCTGATTTCAGCGGTTTATTTATGGTATGAATAGAGTGTGTTGACACTGAGCACATGTTTCATAGGGTATATCCCCTGTATTAGGGGGCTTAATATTAGTCATTTCCACCATATGCACACTATCGTGTGATGTTGCACTGTTTTACCATTCATTCTCATTAAGATTCACTATCTGCTCCACCATTATGTCACATTTTGTTTATGTTGAGATTTAGTTAGTTTTCACCAGAGCGCTACACTTGTTGCTTGTTAAATTTTGTTTTTTCACTTTAGGTAATAAGGTGCAGGTGTAGCAGCTTATGTTTAGTTTAGTAGGATTGAGCGCAGGAGGTTTTCCCCATTTCTTGAACATCACCATAAATCTCATAGGTCTACAGCACCCATCACTATCTCCAACAAGAAATGTCCCCTGATAACCCCCACTTTCATTATCTATAAGTCAGCTTGGCAAACCTACTGTAATTCAATATTTTACTTTGTGCATTCCGCCCTGCTCAGTAAGTTGTGCTACACCATAGTGGTAGGGACCCAGCTGCCATTACTTTGCCCAAAATACCATCTTTGTCACCAGCATGTGGAAGGCATCATGTCCATGTTGCTAGACCACCCTATCAATGACAGGGTCCATGTGATTACAGACATGTGGTCCAGCAAGCATAGGACTGAGACAATTTCCTGTTGGCTGTGAAGGATTCACCCCTACTTTTCCTCAAAAACAAAACCTTTTTTATTTCAAATGTTTTTATTGAAAGATTTTAACACAATACAAAATAATATATATATCATTACGGTTCACAATCAAATGTATACATACTTAGATGAAGGAGTAAGAGAAAACCCCACCAATTGGTCGGGGGTATATGAACAATTAGTTAGTGTTTCAACGTGTTATTTATTTAGTGTGAGCCGTTCTGTATAAAAGAAAACGTTATATAAGTTGGAACGGGGTAGGGAGGGGGTGAAGAGAAAAGGGTGTATGATTCCCAGTGGGAGCTACATCTGGATGCTTTGTGTGTGATGGTAAAAGTTCTTTCCCATGTGTGGGGTTGTATTGGTTGGGAGAGGATTTTTTCCCAATTGGATAAGGAAGTGGATTGAAGGGAAAACAATGGACTGGTTATGAGCTTGTAAAAAGTCGATATCCCTTTCTTAGGGTATTGTGGTTTGGTGAGAAAAAGATATGTTGTTGTGGGGACTTTCAGAAAAAGGGGAATATTCGTCTTTTGTAAGGAGTGAGCTATTCTCAAGTACGTAAAATATTCTTTGTTAGGAAGGTGAAATTTATGTTGGATAGTTGGAAAGGAGTCTAGTTTGTGGTTTGTGTAGAGGTCTTGTATATGGGATATATCTTGTTTTTCCCAGTGTAGAAGGTTCAACGAAGGGGTGAAAAAATGTAGTACGGTGATTGGGGTGGGAATTACCTTTGATTCTGAGGAGGTCAATGATAAAAGGTTATACCAGGCTTGTGTGGAAGCTCGGATGCAAGGGTGCTTGTGTAGGTTTCTGGATTGGGAAGATTGTGGTAAAAACAGAATGTCGCGTGGTATTTGCGAAAGGTGTGGGAGTGTTTCCATAGTAGTCCATGTTTTTTCGATAGTTGGATGCCACCAGAAGTAGAGTTGATCTAGAAGTACCACGTTATAGTATGATTTTAAGTGTGGGAGACCTGCTCCTCCTCTAGAGGTTGGGCGTATAAGAAGGTTTGTTGTACATCTGGGTTTCTTCGAGTTACCGATGAATTTGGTTAGAGATGATCGTAAAGTTTTATATCTGTATTTAGCAGTGAAATCGGTCTGTAGTTTTGAACCAGTTGAGGGTCTTTGCCAGGCTTAGGGATAGTAGTGATTATGGATTGGAGCATTTCGTTAGGGAATGTACCTGTAGATGCAGCATGGTTAAAAAGAGTGGATAGGTGTGGCGTAAGGTTAGGAGCAAGTGTTTTGTAATATTTGTTGGTAAAGCCATCGTTCCCTGGAGATTTGTGTAGGGGTAAGGTTTTTATAGTGTCCTCTATTTCCATGGGAGAGAATGGGGTGGAAATGGAGGTAAGTTGTGATGGAGTGAGCTGGGGTAGATTGGTGGAAGTTAAGAAGTTTTGTATGGACGCTGTCGTTGGTTGGTGTGTATCTAAATCATCTCTGAGATGTTGTACAAGGTTTGGTAGGTTGCGAAGGCATCGGCTATGTCTTTAGGGTTTGTGAGTGAGGTGTGGGTATTTGGGTGTAATATTGAGGAGATTTTGGATTTGAGGCATTTTTGTTTAATTATTTTCGTCAGGAGTGAGTTTGCTTTATTGCCGAGGGAGTAAAATTGTGATTTCGTTTTTTGAAGATTAAGGTCATATTTATATAGTAAGAGGGTACGGAGATGGTTTCTGTCCGAGGTGAGGGATGCAGATATGGAGGCATTGGGGTTTTGTTTGTTAAGTTCCTCATTTATTTTTATAGAAGCTAGAAGTTGGTCGATTTGTTTAGATCTCTGTTTGTTAATTCGTGAGTTGAGTTGTATGAGAATACCTCGCATGTATGCTTTATAAGTGGGCCAGGGTGTGGTTATAGAAATGTCAGGTGTGTTATTTAGATCAAAAAATAAGTTATGAGCGTTGATTTTCTGGATTATTCAATATGGTAGAGTTCAGTCTCCATACGGGAAGAAGCGCTGAGCGTTGAGAGTCATCCAGGAGTATGTTGATTGGAGCGTGGTCTGACCATGTGATGGTGCCAATGTTGGATGATGTTACGTGCTCATTTATCTGTGACGAAAAAATCTATTCTGGAGTAGGACATGTGGGCAGGGGAGTAGTAGGTGTAATCTTTTTCGGTGCTGTGTTGACATCTCCAGATGTCATAGAGATTGTGGTCATGCAGGAAACTATTGAAGTTTTGTTTTGAGGATCTGTTCTTGGAAGACGAGTCTAGGAGTGGGTTACCGGTGGTATTGAAGTCTCCGCCGATGATGAGTCTGCCTTGTTTTTTGGAGGAGATGGTGCTGCAGAGTTTACGATGAAATTGGGTCTGGTTGTTGTTTGGACCGTAAACATTCACTAGGGTGTAGAGAGTTTCATTAATTTTGCAGATCAGAATGTGGTAGCGACCTTGGGGGTCAGCTATTTCCGAGACATGACTGAATTGTATAGTGTCCTTTATAGCTGTAAGAACGTCGTTATGTTTCTTGGGGTTGGTGGCCATGTAAATGGTGGGGAATCGATTCAGTTGTAGTTTGGGGGTCTTGGATGTTGCAAAGTGTGTTTCTTGTATGAAAAGAATGTCCACATGGGATATCCGAGTTTCCTTTTGGAGCATCGATCTTTTGAAAGGGGAGTTTAGACCACGCACATTTAGAGATGTTATGTTAATCATAGTGTAGATTTTCTGTCCGGTGTATAGGGTGGTCGAGTTGGCGTTTAAAGCGTTGATCGCGTTGATACAAGTTGGGCGGACATACTTGCGAGGAGGAGACTGTCATGGTCTGGGTATTGCAGAATTGGCTCGTGCGGGGATTCAGAAGCCTTGTTCCGAATGTATTTAGTAGAGTCAGTGGAACTGGTGAGTTATCTAGTTGACTGGTGGTGCAGGAAGGGAAGGATGCGGGTACGGTTAAAAAAGGCTTGCAAAAAATGCAAGAAACATGGGTAGCTTGGTACACTACTTCAAAACTGGGGGGTGAGAACAAGCATTGACCATCTGTAGGGTCATGCCAAACAGTGTTCTGTAACCAGAGAATTTTTCATAATCAGGCCGATCGCCAGATCTTAGTAGGATGGGATGTCATAGAGTTGAGCGTCAGAGGTGCAGAGTTTGAGGTGGATTGAGGTTATATATGTCCTATTTAGTTTACTTCCATTTGATGGGCTTCGTTGGAGGTGGATTGTTGGGGGTCTGCGGGTATTATGTTCCATGTCTTTAGTAATTCAATGCCCACTTCCAGGTTTCTGATTGTGTGGATTCTTCCCTGGTGTCTGACCGTTATTTTTGTGGGGAATCCCCATTGGTATGCCATACCGTGGTTCCGCAGGGCTTTGGTGATAGTAACCAATGTTTTACGGTTAAGGAGCGTAGTTTTTGATGTTTGAGTGTGATGACGGGAGTGGAGGAGGATTTCTGGCTGCTGTCATTATTTTCTCCTTTATATGGTAAAATTGAATCCGCGCCAGAACATCTCTGGGGATTGATGCCGACAGGAAAGACAGTTTGGGTATTCTGTGAGCGCGGTCAATTGCGAGCTCTACATCTGAGAGAGACGGAATAAGAGATTTCATATATTGTTGTATGTAGGGTAGTAATGCCTTGTTGGTGATGTGTTCAGAAATACCCCGTGTCTCAATATGGCGTAGTCTGTACTCTTGTTTCTGAATCACGGTAGTGATTTGGGCAAACGATGATGTCAAATCGCTGTGTAGCGTCTGCCTGAGTGAAAGGAGCATGTTTTTCATGCAGATCTCCGAGATAGGTTGGTCAGACACCGGGAACGACTCAATTACCGGGAGATCGCTGGAATGCTGAGGGGATGGATGGAGGAGTATTTGGCATATGAATATGTTGTCTGTGTCCAGCCGTGGTCTGGACTTAGCTGGGCTGCTTGCTGTGGGGGTCAGGGGAGGAGAAAACTCACCAGGGTCCCCTGGGTAAAGCGGATACTGCAGCCTGGGATCTGTGTGCTGTGTCCTGTCATCCTCCTCATGCCTGTCTGTTCTGTCCTGACAGCCAGCGCCATCTTGGATCCCTGCCTGGATTGCGGAGAAGAAGAGAGTGAGTTTCCCAGGCTGTCCCGGGGTTTTTCGTCAGCGGGGCATAGGTAGGGAGGGTTGTGCACCTCTGCGCTTGTGTGCTGTGGAGTTGGAATCCCTCAGAGCCGGTGTGTGCCACATCGGGTCCGGCTTATGGACGGAGCGGTGCTCACTCCACGTCCATACAGGAGCCGGCCATGCATGCGCCCCCCAACAAAACCTTTTTTGAGGTTTTGTTTGCTTTCTTTAGGATTAAATGTGAGTATAGGCTTCTGTATATGAAATTTTTTCTTTTTATTTATTTTTTTATAAATTTTTTTTTTGCTTTGGTCTTTTTTACCTGACAATGTTAATATCTAACCATATACAAAAAAAATTTAAATGGGAGAAATTAAATAATTGGAAGATTAAAAAGCAATGCTTACAATTCTTTTCAGAATCGTGCCGCTTTATGAGGCATGCATCCTCATGCCTCACTGGCCTAAACACGTGCTAAACAATAGAGGAACACAGCCTCTGCTCTACCCCTTTTACTGCCATAAAACTGCACTATAAACTGATAGAAAGGATTCAAATGTAACATTTGTTAAACGCGCACATAAAATTTAGTAAAATCTTTCTACAATATTGCTTTTCCTTTTTGTAAATTGAGTGAAAAACCCAAGAAATTAAAGCGTGTTAATATGATAAATTTACTCCACTGAGCAATAAGCAGTACTTGAATTGACACTTACAGTTGTGTTCAAAATAATAGCAGTCAGACATCACTAACCTGATCAATCACTGTTTTTGGTAGAAATGATATTTCTACATGGCAAATAATTTACTACCAGGTATAGTAGAGTAATAGAAATCCAACAGACCCAACAGTCATGACATGAATGCTGCTGATTCTGTGTAATTGAATCACTAATTGAAAGGGGCATGTTCAAAATAATAGCAGTGTGGAGTTCTATTAGTGAGGTCATTCATTCTTTGAAAAACAGGTGGCAATTATTGCCCTTAATTAAGGAAGGAAGGCAGCAAATGTTGTACATGTTGGTAACAGTGCATTTCTCTCTGAAATTCTGAGAAAAATGGGTCATTCCAGACATTGTTCAGAAGAACAGCGTACCTTAATTAAAAAGTTGATTGGAGAGGGGAAAACATATAAAGAAGTGCAGAAAATGATAGGCTGCTCAGCTAAAATGATCGCAAATGCTTTAAAATAGCAACCAAAACCTGAAAGACGTGGAAGAAAGCGAAAAACTACCATTCTAATGGATAGCAGAACAGCCAAAATGGCAAGGACTCAGCCAACAATCAGCTCCAGGAAGATCAAAGAAGGTCCAAAGTTACCTTTGAGTACTGTTACAATTAGAAGACGCCTATGTGAAGCCAAGCTATCTGCAAGAAGCCCCCGCAAAGTCCCATTGTTGAAAAAAAGACATGTGCTGAAGAGGTTACAATTTGCCAAAGAGCACATTGACTGGCCTAAAGAGAAATGGCGCAACATTTTGTGGACTGATGAAAGTAAGATTGTTCTTTTTGGGTCTAGTGGCCGGAGACAGTTTGTCAGTCGACCCCAAAACACTGAATTCAAGCCACAGTACACTGTGAAGACAGTGAAGCATGGTTGCGCAAGCATCTTGATATGGGGAAGTTTCTCATACTACGGTGTTGGGCCTTTTTATCGCATACCAGGGATCATGGATCAGTTTAAATACATCAGAATACTTGAAGAAGTCATGCTGCCTTATGCTGAAGAGGAAATACCCTTGACATGGGTGTTACAACAAGACAACGACCCCAAACACATCAGTAAATGTACATCTTAGTTCCAGACCAACAAGATTGATGTTATGGAGTGGCCAGCCCAATCTCTGTATCTTCATCCAATAGAAAACTTGTGGGGTGACATCAAAAATGCAGTTTCTGAGGCAAAACCAAGAAATAGAGAAGAACTGTGGAATGTAGTCCAATCATCCTGGGCTGGAATACCTTTGAAGTGATTCAAAGGAAAGCAAAATTTTCAAACATTTTTAAATTTATATAGTGAATGTTTGAGTTAGTAAAGAAGAATACAAACACTGCTATTTTTTTGAACAGACTAATATTCACTTTTCTTCAATTTTTTAGAGGAACACAAATTTGATATTTTTCTTCATGTTTTGATTTGGAATAGAATGTGTAATGTTCCCAATGCATTTGTGTGTATGGAAATAAAAGCTATTAGAAGGATTTTGAGCTTTATTCACTTTTTTCAACACACTGCTATTATTTTGAACACAACTGTATGTGTCTTTCACATGATCTGGACATATAGGCTCTGATTTACTAAGACTTGAGTCTACCAGCAGACTCTAAACATTCAGGCAGACTCAATTAAATCAATTTAGACCTGTCAGTCTTCTGAGAGGCGTCTAGCAATCTCATTGAAAAGCGTCTACTTTTCTGTTTGTAAATGTGGACCGCGCCTGGCACGTTTTGAGTGCAATACCGGATATGTTCACTAGGTGGCGCACAAGCGCAAGCTTTGGCGTTTTTATGTTTGCATATGAGAATACTTAGAATGTAAAATAAAAAGCACATCTATATTATAATTTTTTTTTTGTTTCTCCAAAATGATCAGACAACTAATGCATTTACTAATAAATGTCACATTCTATTTTCAAATATTAAACATTTTCACACTTATATCTCAAATAATTTGGAACGTCTAGTTCTAAGTTCCCAATTTAATGATATAGCTTCCTTCTCTTTAATCATGTAACTATTCTATGTTAAAGTCATAATACAGTGCTATAAATGCATGTGTGACAATAATGAACGCATGTAAAATCCAAAAAGTGCAAATAATTGCAATAATGATGTAAAATGGTAAATGGTGCTAAAATAAGTTCAGATAATCATTCCTGAATAATGGAATGTCCTCCTGCATGGAGTTTGCATGTTCTCCCTGTGCTTGCATGGGTTTCCCCCGAGTACTCCAGTTTCCTCCCACACTCCAAAGACATGCTGGTAGGTGAATTGATTCCTGTCCAAATTGGCCCTAGTATGTGTATGTATGAATGTGAGTTAGGGACCTTAGATTGTATGCCCCTTGAGGGTTAGGGACCGATGTGAATGTACAATATATGTGTAAAGCACTGCGTAAATTGACAGCGCTATATAAGTACCTGAAATAAATAAATTATTGCACTTTTTGGATTTTACATGCGTTTATGATTGATAACATGCATTTATAGCGCTGCACTATTACTTTAATATATTTCTATTCCAATACCCTGAGTGCTAGCTGCTACCTTCATATCTATACCTAGGTTTATATTTATCTTGTGTAATACCATTTTAGTAGTCTATATAATTTGACCAGCGCTTGATTTATGATTTTTAAACAATGTAACTATTCTACATTGGAGCTCAAACTCTGTCTCCCACGGTGGCTTAGTGGTTAGAACTCACATTATTATACGATTGCTGATTGTATATCACTACTAGTCTGATTGAATTCACAATTCCTGGTCAGTCCCGTTCCCTTACCTCTAATAATCTTCAGGGCCAGTTCACACTACATGTGTTTCAGTTGCTTTTTCGGCATCACAAACGCACAGAAAGGAGGTTATATGGTTGTCAATGTCATAGTTCACATCGGCACTTGCATTTTCAGCTCTGCAGGTGCTGTAAACAAAGTTGACCACGCTGCATTGTTTCTGCACAGAACTGTACTGGAATGCGTTGAAACGCCCTTGAATGTACTAAAACGCACATGTCCCTAATTAAATTGAATAAAAAGAAAGTAGAAAAAACTAACTGGAAGGGATACAAAAATGCCATGCAATGTGTCCAAGACGCATCCAAAATTTACTGGAACACACTAAACATGCATGCCAAAACGCATCAGGTAAACACATCTAGACTGTTTCTATAGTGTGAACTGGCCCTTAGGACTTGTTCACACCATTGGTGGTGCAGAAACGCATGCAAGAACACACATTTTCCAGCACAGCAAAGAAACGCAATTCCCTTTGCAGATGTGTGCGGTTAGGTGCAACACACTTTTAAAATAATATGCCTGCAGTATTTTTGCATGTTCCCACACATTAGGCAGCCCATTGAAATTAACGAGCTGAGGAAAAAAAAAGTAAAAAATGCCCCATTCACACAGGTCCTCTGGCCTGTACAGCATGAATGAGTGGGTTGTTTATGTGGCTAGAGCCACCTGTTACATTATGGGGACACAGCAGCTGTATGAACACAGGTTTTAATCTGACAGGTGTGAAGGCGTGGGGAAGTGGCCCTGAATGCTCACTGTCTGTGTTCAAGGCTGTACACCTGCATATGCTTGTCAAATTATGACCTGCAGCATTTTCATAGTGTAACATAGGTTGCCTGCAAATGGCGACAGCCACAAAAACAAACCACTGATTCCCACTCTACAGGCCACAGCACCCATGAGCCCCAAAACCTCAATTACACCTCAATTACACACACAGCTTTATTTATGAACTCAGTACAGTTTTATCATTTAGATTTCACAGGAATATGGTTGGGATTATGTCCATTAATGTTTTTAGTGTATTTTTACCATAAATATAATTTGGATATTTTCTCTGGTGGTGGGGGGCTGTCAGGTATGCTGTACGGGGCCCCGTGATATCTAACAGTGGCCCTGGGTGTATGCTTGTGTCTGTGCTACCTGTATAGTTAGGAAGAACCTTGAACCTCTGCTATGTACCTCAATGGATCTAGGAATTGGACATGTTTTCAACTGAAAATATAACAATTATTAGTAATGTTTCCCCTGCAAATGAAGATCCGCTCTTCGGTTGAGAACAGCGATCTCGCAATGTCCAGATGTGGTTTGAAATTCCACAAAAGAACAATTCACAAAACTAAAAAATAGACTTGCAAATTACCACTAAACTCTCCTAACTACACTCCCATCCACTAACACTCCCCACTACCACTTCCGGGTGTGTGCAAATGTCCTTCTGCAAACATCATGGCGTATTTCCGGTATGACAGCTGCTCTAGCGCCTCTTCCAACAGCCGTCTTGGTGTTTATTTGTGCACCATAGCAATTTTCCATGCGGCTCCATTGTGTATATGACATTTGCAAATATATGTTTGCAGTTCTATTGTGGATTTGGCATTGGTGAATGTATGCTTGCAGCTATACTGTGTATATGACATTGGCGAATATATATTTGCCAGTAAAGGGCCAAAGTCAACATAAATTGGGGGCCCAATTTATTACTGTTAAGAGGATTGTAGAAAAAGAATAGCTAGCTGCACATTGAACACAACCTATTCATTGGTACATAACATGGTCTTGGTGCAATAGGGGGCTTTTGGTTTGTTATTTTGGACATATTTGCATATGTGCACTCTAACAAGGAAGATTTGGGCATATTATATAGCTAGCAAAAATAAGTGTTAGGGGTGCTAGTACATTTCAGATACTTATATAGCGCTGTCAATTTACGCAGCGCTTTACATATAGATGTGGTAAATTCACATCAGTCCCTAACCCTCAAGGGGTGTACTAAGGTCCCTAACTTACATTCATACACATACTAGGGCCAATTTTGACAGGATCCAATTAACCTACCAGCATGTCTTTAGAGTGTGGGAGGAAACCAGAGAACCCAGAGGAAACACAGGCACAGGGAGAACATGCAAACTCCAGGTAGGAGGTGCTGTGGCTGGGATTCGAACCAATGACCCTAGTACTGCCAGGTGGAAGTGCTAACCATTTAGCCACTGTGCTACATTCAACTAGAACATGAAATAATCCCCCCAAAAAATACATAGTCCAAATGTTTATTGATCAAATACACATTCCACATTTATTTGGACAGCAACAAAAAGTAGCTACATTCAATATCTTGGTGAAAAAAAAAAAGCAGGATTGATGTTGCTAAAATAGAACGGTCCTGCTCATAAGAGCTTACAATCTAAAAGATTATACGTCTAATGAACTGTGCTTTCACAGGTTACAGCAGGAAACAAATGGTTAATATGAATCACTTGGGCTTATTCACAAAACAAGCTTCAGATCAAAATATCAATATAAAAAATACATACGTGCCAAAATAAAAACACTTCCCACATTCCCAAATCCCCCACACATACATTTCTCACCATGTGTGTCTGAAAACTGCTTTTCATTCTAAATAAAGCAAACTTGGAAGAGCAGAGCAATGACATGTGTTAGGATTACAATGCAAAGATAATAAACACACAATCATTGTACAAACACACCTTAGAAGGAAAAACATGCAAAACATTTACAGCCCACATCAAAACACAGCGTGAGTGTGGCCTGGGGCAATTCGCCACAATATCTCTTCCTCCCTAAATAACCACAGACAAGGACTTGCAGAAATAATGTGGCCTGTACAAGGATAAAAAATCAGCCACTACTGCATTTCTTTATATAAGGTAGGCCACACCCACCACAGTCATTCATTTGGTCAGAGAAAGTGTTTGCACCTGATTAATTCTCTTCCCACCTGCGTTAACCCTTGGTATACAGGCCCCACAAATCAGAGTCAGAAAGAAAGCCACAGTGAAGTGTACCAGTGCAGCATACAACAGAACATTAAACAGGGATGTAAAAGGGAACCCTATTGGCAATATTTCTTGGCCCCATGGGCACAATTCACTCCAGATTATCACATGAGTTAAGGCAGTCACATGACCACATCTCGCATGCAATACTGAAAATTTCAATTCACTTTTGCTAGTATGCGGCATTTCCCATAAATCGGAAAAACACTCAGGAAATCAAACATAAAAAGGCCTTACTCCCCGGTCACATCAAAGCCGATTTAGAAATTGTGCGACGTACAGTGTAGATGCCGATTTCGTTACGATTTGCAAGAAATCGGATACAGATATCTATGCAAATCGTCACAAAAGTAGTACATGTACTACTTTAGAAATCAGTGTCGGAAATGCACCCATGTGACTGCTCTAATAGCCTGACAATAGGGTGCGACTTGGCATACAATTTGCAAGTTGCATGCCATGCAAATCACATGCCAAGTCACATCCAGGGTGCACGATTTCAGGTGCGATTTGGGAATTGAAATTGTATCTGATATCCGATCTAATGAATGTGGATGTGAGTGTCTTAACGTAATCGATTTGCTGCAGCACAATTTCAAAAGTAGTTCTTGTCTAACTTTTTCAGCATTTTGTAGCGATTTCACATATAGACTACAATAGAAACTGCAATGCAAAACACAATTGAAAATGCAATAACTCATTGGTAAATCTACAGAAAACACGGTGAAATTGCCAACAAAAAGCACAATTTAAAATCACATCTAGTGTGAACCAAGCAGGCAATTCAACATAGGAAATAAATCTTTGAAGGCATGCGGTATCTGCATGCTCGGATAGGGGTCTGTTATGGATTTGGGGGGGGGGACTCCATGCCATTATTTTATTTTTTTTTTAATCCTTTTCTCTCTCTTGCTCACTCTTCTCTTGGTTTGACAAACTTTCTCAAAAGGAGGTGGAGTGCCCAAAAACTTTCCCAAAAGGAAATAATGTACAAAATCTACTTGCGCTCTTATGTTAAATAATCAATAAATAAGCACATATAGCTGCTAACATCTGATCCTGTACCAATGGATCCGATGAAATATAAAAAATGAAACAAAAAATGATGTAGAGCTAAACAAGAAATAAATAAATGATCTATTAAAATGAATAAATCATACTAAGCACATGGTCAGTATAACAAAGTAACACTCTCTAAACATGTGAAAGGAAACATTAGTGCGTAATGGAACTAGATAAGTGAGATCTAAAACACATGTGAAACCCCTGCACACAGTGCACATACAAAAAAGTCCAGTGATCCGTATCACATTCCTTCCGCTCATGCAAAATCAATGGACTGTGTATGATCCCACACACCTCGAAGTGCAATCCAAAACCGGCTGAAATGGCCTCTCACCTCCTATCTGCGACCCTGCAGGGCCACAGAGCATATAATATCACCACTGGATCAAGATAACCTTCCTCTTGGGTAGATGACTTGAAGATATGTCCCCAGTACACTGATTCCACCTCTCCTATAATATCCTTAATGGTCAGATGAGCAGGATGGATCCCAACTCAGATCCCAATAGGATAGAAGAAGAAGACATCCTCCATTGTGTAAAACCGCTTTAATTTTGCTTAAAACTGAATCAAATGCACACTTACATCAGCAAGATGAAAATACAGCTTGTTCCCATACCATGGATGTAAACATGTGGCTGAAGGGTGTTCCAAGAGGGCGCCGCGCTAAATGCAAGTAGCCTGTATTCATTTAGTGGTAGCGATGGGCTACAATAATATGGCCGCCGTGACCCCGCCCAGTGGGTCGCTATTGGAGGAAATTCTGGCCTATTTAAGGAAGTGCAATAGACCAATCACGCTAGTCCTGAGGAAGTTACGAGGTCTCGTGACGCAACGCGTCGACGGCAATACGTGGTGACGCACTTCCGGCGCGGCGCCATCTTGGAACACCCTTCAGCCACATGTTTACACCCATGGTATGGGAACAAGCTGTATTTTCATCTTGCTGATGTAAGTGTGCATTTGATTCAGTTTTAAGCAAAATTAAAGCGGTTTTACACTATGGAGGATGTCTTCTTCTTCTATCCTATTGGGATCTGAGTTGGGATCCATCCTGCTCATCTGACCATTAAGGATATTATAGGAGAGGTGGAATCAGTGTACTGGGGACATATCTTCAAGTCATCTACCCAAGAGGAAGGTTATCTTGATCCAGTGGTGATATTATATGCTCTGTGGCCCTGCAGGGTTGCAGATAGGAGGTGAGAGGCCATTTCAGCCGGTTTTGGATTGCACTTCGAGGTGTGTGGGATCATACACAGTCCATTGATTTTGCATGAGTGGAAGGAATGTGATACGGATCACTGGACTCTTTTATATGTGCACTGTGTGCAGGGGTTTCACATGTGTTTTAGATCTCACTTATCTAGTTCCATTACGCACTAATGTTTCCTTTCACATGTTAAGGAGTGTGTTACTTTGTTATACTGACCATGTGCTTAGTATGATTTATTCATTTTAATAGATCATTTATTTATTTCTTGTTTAGCGCTACATCATTTTTTGTTTCATTTTTTATATTTCCCAAAAGGAGGTGTTTGAACAGACAAGGCCTCATTCTAATTCACGTTCTAGGGATCATTTAGACAGAAAGCAAAGATGCTGCCACCAGCACATGTATGTTAGAGTAGTCACACAGAGATCATGCAAATTCATTGCCGGGGTTGGGATTCAAACCAACAGCCCTAGCATTGTGAGGCAGCAGTGCTAAACACTAATCCACGGAGCGGTTGAACACTAATCCAACCTGTATTTCTGTGGTGTGAATCCAACCTAAGTCCCTGGGCAAGGTCAGTGTAACTAGCCAGGTATCTCCAATGTGACACAAATGTTGTGCTATGTTTCCAGTTCAGATGTATGCTGGTTCTATGTATCCCAATACAAAGGATTGCAATACTAATACAGGCGTACCTCGGTTTACCAACACCTTGGTTAACGGAATTTTCGGTTTACGAATGAAAATCCATTGAAAATAAAGCCTCGGTTTACACAATTGTTGATAATTTTTTATCAGCCCCCCCGCCCCAAAGCACCCCCCATGTTGAGGGCATGTTGCCTGGTATGGTTCAGGAGGGGGGGGTGCTCGCTCGTCCCCCCCCCCCCCTTTCCTGACCTGCCAGGCTGCATGCTCGGATAAGGTTCTGGTATGGATTTTGGGGGGGACTCCACTCTGTTTTTTTTTTTTAAATTTCAGCATGGGGTTACCCCTTAATATCCATACCAGACCCGAAGGGCTTGGTATGGATGGGAGGGGGGACCCCATGCTGTTTTTTTTTTTTTTTTTATTGCAGACCTTTATTTTTACATTAAGCTGTCAAAATAAATATTATCTAGACCTTCGAAATAAGTAAAATCATTACAGAAATAATTATAAAGGATAAGAAACAAAAATAGAATCACTAGAACTAAGGAAATCAAATTAGAATACATAAAGATATGCCAAGTGCTGTTTGTTAAACACAGTAGAAGCGACCAAGTGCCGGTTGTCAGAGGAATCCACACAGAGATTTACTATTGAGCAGTGGCTAAAAAGCAAGCGCCCACAGAGGACGTCTAAAATGTGTTCTGCACATGCGCATTTATATCAGCCAAAGACACTTTCACTGTGTCAACTTGCTTAAAAAAAAACTTTTTAACACATTTTAATTTTTTTTTTTTTAAATGGCAGATATTGTTTAAAGTGAAGTCCTGATATTTGGCAAAGCAAATTTCAAAGTGAACATGTTTCTGCAGCGATTTTTCATGGTGTTAGACGTGCCTCTTAGCAAGTCTGCTTTTTGAGTCTGATTCCTGGTCTGTGTCTCGTTAGTAAATTCGATTGGGCGTCTAGTTGTTGACACTTCTCTTTAGTAAATCTCTTAGCAGGGTAAAAGTAGACGGTCGCTAGTAAAAATTAGACGTTCGCCCACGGAAATGTGCCTAGGCACAATAGTAAATCAGGTTCATAGTAACTACATTTGTGGTCAACATAAATTAAAAGTTTACTGCAATCTACAATAATGTCAGTTTTCTTTGGGATTAAAAGATGCTCATTGTCATTCAGCTCATTTCCTGGTGTGCAGGGTTTTATAGACCTACCCCCTGTGAGGGCACCACAGCACCCAGCATTTACAGTATAATGATGTAGAGCAGGGGTGTCAAACTCAATTTCACTGTGGACTGTATTAGCATTCTGTTTGCCCTCAAAAAGCCAGTTGTATTTGGAAGACTATATAAATGTATCTGCTCTTTATCATATTAAATAATTGCCTCTGCATTTAATTATTGGTTTTAGTAATAACTTTAGTTCTACCATGGTGTTCTGTCTGAGCAGTCTCCAATAGTTTCTTGTGGATGATACCAGCGGTGTGCGACCCTCCTTTTCAACTGGCACAGCATTGTATTGTTATCATATTAATTATAAGCAGATGTACAGATTACCCCACCCTCCATTACATCATATGTTAAGAGCCCATCCACCATCAGAAGTCAAAAGTCCCCCACCTTCCCTTACATCACAGTGTACCACCCTTACCTTGCTACTGGGAAGAAGCTAAGAGAGTAGCATGAATGAGCAATTGCCAGTTAAAGTAGCATAGTGGAATAGGAAACAATGCCCTGGTAATGAAAGGGTTAAAACCTTCTGAAGTTCAGGTGGTTAATCACGATCAATCACTCCTTGATGGTCTGCCCCTATTATAAACTTAGAATGACATCCATTGCTTAATTGCTTTAAAGAGGTTAAAGAATATTTAAACCAACATTTCATTTCATACGTGCCAGCTGTACCACATTCTCTTGTTAAAACATATCCTGTTCTCTTTGTATTGTTTCCTCTGTTTCCTCTGGTGTTCCTGCCAGTCCCATTTCTGTCCTATTAAAACTGACCACACTAGGCATGAGAGCACAGTGTGGTCAGTGTTCTGGCTGTGCTGAAATTCACTGGAAAGTTTTCCCTCCCCTTCCTCCTTATGCAGCTGACAACAGAGGATATGTGATCACTGATAAAAAAAGGGTAAAATATATACACTATATTGACAAAAGTATTTGGACACCCCTCCAAATCATTGAATTCGGGTGTTCCAATCATCCATGGCCACAGGTGTATAAAATCAAGCACCTAGGCATGCAGACTGCTTCTACAAACAATTGTAAAAGAATGGGTCACTCTCAGGAGCTCAGTGAATTCAAGCGTGGTATTGTGATAGGTTTCCACCTGTGCAATAAGTCCATCCATGAAATTTCCTTGCTACTAAATACTCCACAGGCAACTGTTAGTGGTATTATAGCAAAGTGGGAACAACAGCAACTCAGCGACGAAGTAAAAGGCCGTGAAAAATGACAGAGTTAGGTCAGTGCAAACTTCGTGTGGCCTTCAGAATAGCACAAAAGTGCATAGAGTGCTTCATGGAATAGGTTTCCAAGGGCTAGCAGCTGCATCCAAGCCTTACATCACCAAGTGCAATGCAAAGCTTTGGATGCAGTGGTGTAAAGTACACCGCCACTGGACTCGAGCAGTGGAGATGTGTTCTCTGGAGTGATGAATCACGCTTCTCTGTCTGGCAATGTGATGGATGTGTCTGGTTTTGGCATTGTGCCAATTGTAAAGTTTGGTGGAGGATAGATTACGGTGTGGGGTTGCCCTTCAGGGGTTGGCCCCTTAGTTCCAGTGAAGGGAACTCTTAAGGCATCAGCATACCAAAACATTTTGGACAATTTAATGCTCCCAACTTTATGGGAAAAGTTTGGGGATGTTCCTTTCCTATTCCAACATGACTGCCCTCCAGTGCACAAAGCAAGGTCCATAAAGACATGGATGAGCGAGTTTGGGGTTGGGGAACTTGATTGGCGTGCACAGAGTTCTGACCACAACCCGATAGAACACCTTTGGGATGAATTAGAGCGAAGACTGTGAGACCTTCTTGTCCAACATCAGGGCCTGACCTCACAAATGCGCTTCTGGAAGAATGGTCAAACATTCCCATAGACACACTCCTAAACCTTGTGGACAGCCTTCCCAGAAGAGTTGAAGCTGTTATAGCTACAAAGGGTGGGCCAACTCAATATTGAACCCTATGGACTAAGACTGGGATAAACGTTAATGTGCATGTAAAGGCAGGAGTCCCAACACATACTGTGTGTGTGTGTGTGTGTATATATATATATATATATATATATATATATATATATATATATATATATATATATATATATATATATATAAAATTTAAAGATTGTGTGAAGCATTATAATAATTTTAATGTACAGTATATTGTCTTAACAAATAATCATTTTTCTTTTTGAAGGTTACAAAGTTACATAGTTACATAGTTAGTCTGGCTGAAAAAAAAAGACAAACGTCCATCCATTTCAACCATAAAAAAAAAAGTTATAATCCTATACCCACAGTTGATCCAGAGGAAGGCAAAAGAAACTCAGCAAAGCATGATCCAATTTGCTCCTGTTGGGAAAAAAATTCCTTCCTGATCCCCAGAGAGGCAATCGGATATTCCCTAGACCAACTTTACCTATAAATGTTAGTATCCAGTTATATTCTGTGTATCCAAGAAACAATCCAGGCCTTTTTTGAAGCAATCCACTGAGCTGGCCAGAACCACTCTTGAGGGACTCTAGTCCACATTTTCACAGCTCTCACTGTGAAGAAACCTTTCTGTGTTTGGAGATTACATTTCTTTTCTGCCAGATGTAAAGAATGCCCCCTTGTCCTCTGTGATGACCTCAGGGTGAATAGCTCTACACCGAGATCAGTATATGAACCACTGATGTATTTTTACATGTTGATCATATCCCCCTTAATCTCCTCTTCTCAAGAGAGAATAAATTCAGTTCCTCTAATCTTTCCTCATAGCTGAGCTCCTCCATGCCTCTTATCAGTTTGGTTGCCCTTCTCTTTACTTTCTCCAGTTCCCCAATGTTCTTTTTGTGAATTGGTGCCCAAAACTGAACTGCATATCCCAGATGAGGTATTACTAATGATTTGTACAGAGGTATTATGATCTCCCTCTCTGGAGTCTATACCCCTTTTAATACAAGAGAGGATTTTGCTCGCTTTAAAAACCGCAGCTTGGCATTGCATGCCATTTTTAAGCTTCTGATTTACCAGAACTCCCAGATCCTTCTCCACCATTGATTCCCCCAGTTGTACCCCCCTAGTATGTATGATGCATGCATATTCTTAGCCCCTAAGTGCATAACCTTACATTTATCAACATGGCGGAGAAGGATCTGGAAGTTCAGGTAGATCACAAGATTAATAATGGCATTCAATGCCATTAAAAGAGGTATAGACTCCAGAGAGAGATATATCATTTTACCCCTGTACAACTCATTAGTAAAACCTCATCTGGAATATGCAGTTCAATTTTGGGCACCAGTTCACAAAAAGAACATTGGGATCTGCAGAAAGTACAGAGAAGGGCAACCAAACTGATATGAGTCATGGAGGAGCTTATCTATGAGGAAAGATTAGAGGAACTGAATTTATTCTCTCTTGAGAAGAGGAGATTAAGGGGGGATATGATCAACATGTATAAATACATCAATGGTTCATATAGTGAACTCAGCCTAGAGTTATTCACCCTGAGGTCATCAAAGAGAACAAGGGGGCACTCTTTACTTCTGGAGGAAAATACATTTATTCTCCAAACACGGAAAGGTTTCTTCACAATGAGAGCTGTGAAAATGTTGAATAGACTCCCTCAAGAGTAGTTCTGGACAGCTCAGTGGATTGGTTTAAAAAAGGCCTTCTTGGATACACAGAATATAACTGGTTACTATTTTTAGGTAAAGTTGCTCCACGTAATATCCAATTGCCTCTCGGGGGGTCAGGAAGGAATTCTTTCCCCTGCAGGAGCAAATTGGATCATGCATTGCTGTTTTTTTTGCCTGACTCTGGATCTGACTCTAACTCTGGATCAACTGTGGGTGTAGGAGTATAACTTTTTTTTTTTTAATGGTTGAACTGGATGGACTTTTTTCAGCCAGATTATGTAATTATGTAATTATATACCGCCATTTGAAACGCTATAACTTTTTACTTTTACTCTACTGTTTAAAAGCAAAAATTTAGTTTTTTTTCTCCTAATTATCGGGTTTTTTGTTTATAGCACAAAAAATAAAAACTGCGCAGCCTATCAAATACCACCAAAAAGCTCTATTTGTGGTAAAAAAAAAAAGGACATAAATTTCATTTGGGTGCAGCATTGCATAACCGAACACATTTTCAGTCAAAGCAATGCAGAACCGTAATGCAAAAAAATGGCCTTTTCAGGAAGGGGGTAAATTCTCTTGAGGGCAAGTGGTTAAAGGGCTGAATGTTTTTCTAGATGCTCAAAATATAAACAGCTTCTAAATGTGTAAGAAATAATATTGCAAAAAGCTGATCTCTTTTGGCATTAAGGGACATACAGTAGGGAAAATAATTATTTGATCCCCTGCAGATTTTGTAAGTTTGCCCACTTACAAATAAATGAAGAGTCTATAATTTTTATCATAGGTGTATTTTAAATGACAAAGACAGAATATCAACCAAACATCCTGATACAAATCCTGAAACACATGATGCAAATGTTATAAACTTGAGTTGCAGTTCAGTTGGTAAAATAAGTATTTGATCCCCAAGCAAAACATGACTTAGTACGTACTGGAGAAACCCTTGTTGTCAAGCACAGAGGTAAGATGTTTCTTGTAGTTGGTTACCAGGTTTACTTATATCTCAGGAGAGATTGTGGTCCACTCTTCTTTACAGATCTTCTCTAAATTCTTCAGGTTTCTTGGCTGTTGCTTGGCAACTTGAAGTTTTATCTCCCTCTATAAATTTTCTATAGGATTAAGGTATAGAAACTGGCTAGGCCACTCCATGACCTTAATGTGCTTCTTCTTGAGCCACTCCTTTGTTGCCTTGGCGATATGTTTTGGGTCATTGTCATGCTGCAATACCCATCCAGGACCCATCTTCAGTGTTCTGGCTGAGGGAAGAAGGTTCTTCCAAGATTTTATAATACATGGCCTCATCCATTGGCCCCTCAATGTGGCAAAGTCAACCTGGACAATTAGCAGAGAAACAGCTCCAAAGCATAATATTTCCACCTCTGTGCTTGACTTTAGGGATGGTGTTCTTAGGGTCATAGTCAGCATTTTTCTTCCTCCAAACACAGCGAGTAGAGTTAATGCCAAAGAGCTTGGTTTTGGTCTTATCTGACCACAGCACTTTCTCCCAATCATTCTCTGAATCATTTAGATGTTTATTTACACACTTCAGACAGGCCTGTACATGTGCCTTGTTGAGGAAGGGGAGCTGGCGGGTGCTGCAGGATTTCAATCCACAGTGGCGTATTGTGTTACCAATGGTTTGTTTGGTGACTGTGGTCCCAACTGCCTTGGGATCATTCACCAGCTCCTCATATGTGGTTCTTGGCTGATCCTTCACTTTTCTCATGATCATCCTTACCCCATGAAGCGAAATCTTGCATGGAGTTTCAGACTGAGGGCGATTGATGGTTATTTTGTATTTTTTCCATTTGCAAATAATCACTCCAACAGTTGTCTCCTTCTCACCAAGCTCCTTGCTGATGGTCTTGTAGCCCATTCCAGCCTTGTGCAGATGTACAATATTGTCCCTGACATCCTTTGACAGCTCTTTGGTCTTTCCCATGATGGTGATGAGGTTTGAATGGAAGAGAGATTCTGTGGACAGGTATTTTTTATACACATAAGGATTTAGTGGCACCTTCTTAAATTGACAGGACTAATTTGTGTACCACATGAGCACATAGCCAGTCTGTGGGAGCCAGAATAAGACCCCGGTCACCATGCCATGCGACTTGGAAATCACATGCAAAGTCGCACTATATTGTCCGCAGTTACAGCTGCCATATCATTGCGGTTCCATCTTGGTCGGAGCTGCACCGATTTCTAAAGTAGTACATGCACTACTTTTAGCGCTATTTGCATAGATATCTGAGTCAGACGTATTGAAAATTGCACCTAAAATTGGCATGTCCCACCAACTTTGAAATCGCGTGACTTCACTGTTGGGCTTGATGTGACCGGAGTGTTATTGTTGGTTGGTAGGAGATCAAATACTTAGTCTACTCATTGAACTGCAATTCAATGTATAACATTTGTATCATGTGCTCTGCTTGAGGTTCTAAATATGTGAGATTTTATTTTTTTTTTTGGCTGACCTTGATGGTCTTTTCAACCTATATCATTATTTAGAAATGTAATTGTCCATTATGATACAAAGACTTTCATTGGAAACAAAATTTGTGTAATGAAACATACTGTGTACACATGTGTACTCCTATCACAGACAGTTAGTTTTTAAATAGTTTCTAAGTTTTCTAAACTTTATGTTTATCTACAGGTATAGGTTCTGCATTAGATAATCACAATCAGTGAATACAATCTAAATGTAAGTTACAAGTTATTTAAAATACAATAGTGAAATGCTTGCACGCAATACATACACATATGCAGGCTTCATACTAAAAATGTAACCGTGCCAAAAATGTTGTGATGTGAAATAAAATCTTCCTTTTAATGGGGTTCATGCAGTAAAACTGCATTATAAATAAGAAGATGGTTCAATGCTGCTATTGTCTTCAAGTGTTATAACATTAAGAGTAATTATAGACATCTGTCACAACTAGCTACAGAGTGGTACTCTGACACTGATTTATAAATAAAAAAAAGCTGCCTTGAGGCACTGAAATGGACACCAGACAAAAATGAACAATTATTTATCCCATTAAAATGATTTGTCAGTGGATCTTCTGCAACACAAAAAATGACTGCTATATATCATAAATTATCTACATATGTACTCTGTTTAAAAAAAAAACATTGAAAACCACATTCTTTCCACAAATACAGCATAATGAATAGGTGCATGTAAAATTAGCAGTGTAACATGTTATTCTGTGAATTTGTCTTCCTTTTCAAAGCTGTATGAAAATCCTCCAATGATATTTTTGATATTGTTCACTATATAATACACTGAGACTCTATGGGGATTTTGTAATAAACACAAGTCAGCAATGTTCAAGGTGACTTCAAGTATTCGTTTTCCTTCCCTTGATTCTTCTACGACATATTTGTTAAAAAATGGGATGGATTTTCTATTGCATACACATAACTCAACAAAAGGACACAATGGGGGAGATTTATTTAAACTGGTGCGCTCAGAATCTGCTGCTGCTGCTGCTGTGCATGGTAGTCTATTAACTTCTAACTAGTAAATAAACCCCACAGTATTATGGTGGGGAATAAGATGTCCCTATTACTAAGTAGCTGTACAAATAGTTACATACATAGTCACATACATAGTTATTCTGGTTGAAAATAGTCCACCCAGTTCAACCAAAAGATAAAAAAAAAACATACACACACAGACACACAAATAGAAAACCTCCATATACAGTATCCTACACCCACAGTTGATCCAGAGGAAGGAAAAAAAAAACACAATAAAGCATGGTACAGTTTTCCCCAGCAGTGAAAAAAAATTCCTTCCTGATCCCCCAACAAGCAATTGGATATTCCCTGGGTCAACTTTACCTATAAATATTAGGATCCAGTTATATTATGTGCATTTCGGACAGAACAGGCCTTTTTAAACACAATTTACTGAGCTGGCCAGAACCAGCTCTTGAGGGAGTCTATCTCACATTTTCACAGCTATTATTGTGAAGAACCCTTTTCATATTTGGAGATTAAATCTCTTTTCCTCCAGACATAAAGAGTGTCTTCGTGTCCTCTGTGATGACCTTAAAGTGAATAACTCTACGCCAAATTCACTATATGGACCACTGATGTATTTATACATTTGATCAAATCCCCCCTTAATCTCCTTTTCAAAAGAGAATAAATTTAGTTATTTTAATCTTTCCTCATAGCTGAGCTCCTCCATACTTCTTATCAATTTGGTTGCCCTTCTCTGCACTTTCTCCAGTTCTCTGATATACTTTTTGTGAACTGGTACCCAAAAGTGAACTGCATATTCTAGATGAGGTTTTACTAATGATTTGTACAGGGGCACAAAAATGCCTCTCTCTTCAGACTATACCTCTTTTAATACAACTATGGATTTTGCTTGCTTTCACTATGACAACAACCCAAAGCATACATCCAAATCAACAAAGGAATAGCTTCACCAGAAGAAGATTAACGTTTTGGGATGGCCCAGCCAGAGCCCAGACCTGAATCCAATCAAAATTCTGTGGAGTGATCTAACGACGGCTGTGTACAGGAGATGCCCTCACAATCTGACAGATTTGGAGTATTTTTGCAAGGAAGAGTGGGCAAATATTGTCAAGTCAAGATGTGCCATGCTGTTAGACTAAAAAAGATACCCAAAAAGACTGAGTTCTGTAATAAAATCAAAAGGTGCTTCAATAAAGTATTAGTTTAAGGGTGTGCACATTAATGCAACCACTTTATTTTAGTTTTTTATGTTTACTCCCCCCCCCCCCCTTAAAAGATTTCAGTTTGTTTTTCAATTGAGTTATTATATATTAAAAGGTGGAAAAAGTTCTGAAATTATTTATCTTTTTCTCAGATTTTTACATCACAAAAACCTGACATTTTAACAGGGGTGTGTAGACTTTTTATATCCACTGTATTTACTAAACAAAAAAAGCAGATTTTAACGTGTGCAAAAAAATTAAGAAAAAATTTAAAAATCGCACGGGTAGACAAGTGGTTAAGAAAGATTTATCCTTCCTTCCTGTCCTGCTGTTTCTTCTGATAGATGATGAAGAAATATCTGCAACAGATACACAAACAGAAAAAAAGTTTGACAGGGGTTCTGGCCTGCTTCTACTCTTCCAAAAAACATTTTTTTGTCTGAGTTTCTGTTTGAGAGTTCCACTCACTTGTATGGTGAGACCTTGTCACAGAACAGAAAGTGAATCTAACATTGCCCCACTCTATCTAAAACAAAAAAAAGTGGGTTTTGTCTTGTCATACACATATTGCTTTTAGCCATTTCCAGTGCTATGTGGAATTTTGTAAGAAGCCTTATAAGGTTAAGGTAAGCTTAATACAAAGTCAAAGCGAGTTTACTATATAGGCGGTAGTGAAACCTAGTGAAAAGCTCCATCAATAGCAATCTAGCTATGAGAAACTTCATATGCACAAAAAGGGGAGAGATCATGTAAGTCAGTTAGGACAAGCAAAGGTCAATGGAAGCAAAGCATGTACAGAGTGAAGAGAGAGACTGGAGAAGACAATTACAGAACATTTAATAACAATAACAACGAATTACGTTACAATTCTTTTTGTTTCGTTTATTTGTTTTCTAACGAATTCCAAATTTTCAAAAATGTATTGACCAATCAGAATTCTGTGTGAAGAATAGCTGGTTGTTAAGGAGAGGGACAGGAAGTCGGCTGCCAGGTCCTTAACAACTGATGACTCATCAGCTGTCAGTGGTTTACTCCACTGACATCAGAATGTAAACAAAATAATGTTGGCAATTGAAAATAAAGAAAAAAAAATGTGGGGTAACCTCCATTTATACCAGGCCTTTCAAGTCTGGTATTGATTTTAAGGGGAACCCCACACCAGAAAAAAAAAATGGAGTGGGTCCCCTCCAAAATCCATACCAGACCATTATCCGAGCATGCAGCTTGGCAGGTCAGGAAAGGAGGAATGAGCGAGTGCCCTCCTTCTGAACCATACTAGGCCACATGCCCTCAACATGGGGGGGTGCCTGGGGGGCAGGGGTCTTCCCCCCAAAGCACCTTGTCCCCATGTTAATGGGGACAATGGCCTCTTACCCACAACCATGGGCTGTGGTTGTGGGGGTCTGCGGGTGGGGGGGCTTATCGAAATCTGGAAGCCCCCTTCAACAAAAGGGCCCCCAGAACCTGGCCCCCCTATGTGAATGAGTGTACCCCTGCACATTCACCAAATAGTGTAAAAAGTACACACAACAATAGCTTTTCCTTTAGTCCTTTTAAAAGTCCTTTATTAAAAAACAAAACAAAAAAGTAGATCCAACCTCAATCACAATGACCGCCAGTTGCTGACCTGACAGAAAAAAAAAAACTGAGGAGTCTTTGTTGGGTGCGGAGCTCTTTTTTTTTATTATCAGCTTGGTGGTCAATGTTGGATCTACTTCTGGGGGACATTTTTTTAGAAAGCACTTGTCAAAAACTGTTTCCATGCTCGTTCACATGAGGGGCGGGATCTGGGGGCTTCCAGATTCCAATAAGCCTCCTGTTCTGAGACCCCCACAACCACAGCCAAGGGTTGTAGGGAAAAGGCCCTTGTCCCCATCATCATGGCAACAAGGTGCTTTTGGAGGGGGAGCCCTCCACCCCAAAACACCTGCCATGTTGAAGGCATGTGGCCTAGTATGGTTCGGGGAGGGGAGCCCTTCCTCACCCCCCCCCTTTCCTGTCCTGAGGGCTGCATGCTTGGATAAGGGTCTGGTATGGATTTTGGGAGGGATCCCACACAGTTTTTTTTTAATTGTGGTGTGGGGTTCCCCTTTGTATTCATACCAGATCTGAAGAGGCTGGTAAGGATTGGGGGTGTAAAGGTTGCCAGTGTAAAAAAAAAAACTGAAAAAAATACGGTTTTGATACGGTACCGCGTTACTTTAACTGACAATTGCGTGGTCATGCAATGCTGCACCCAAATGAATGTAATGTAATGTCCTTTTTTCCCCACAAAGAGCTTTCTTTTGGTGGTATTTGATCACCTCTGAGTTTTTTCTTTTTTGCACTATAAACAAAAAAGACCGACAATTTTGAAAAAAAACACAATTTTTTACTTTATGCTATAAAACATATCCAATAAAAAATTTTTAAAAATCAAAATTTGTCATAAATTTAGACCAAAATGTATTCTGCTACATGCCTTTGCTAAAAAAAAAAAATCCCAATACATGTAAATTAATTGGTTTACATGAAAGTTATAGTGTCTACAAATGGCAATATATATATTGGAATTTAGATTTTTCTTATACTAGTAATGGCGGCGATTAGCGACTTATAGTGGGACTGTGGCGGGCATTCTGACACTGGGGGGGGGGGGAAACTGACTAACTGCCACAAACATCCCCAGTGACACTAATACAGTGATCAGTGCTAATAAAAAGCAACAGCACTGTACTAATGGCATTGGGCAGGAAGGGGTTAACATCTGGGGCGATCAAAGGGTTAACTGTGTGCTGTTTTCCTATGTGTGCTGTGTGTGTTTTTCTACAGAATCATACTGCTTTGTATTGCTCTGCCATGCAGTGCTGTACAAAGATGACAGGTGCTGACAGTGGAGAGATCTGTGTTGTTTACATACAGACCTCTCCCCTGTCACTGTTCCTTAGTGATTACCTGGTGCTGGCGGGGAGTCTCGGGCCGGGACCTGGTGTTCGACAGCTGTAGCCACGGGTAGGGTAGCGCAAGTGTGTGCCCCCTACCCGGAAATGCAAAATCACATATATACTGTATATGTGTGATTTTGCACAGCCCTGCTGTCCTGTAGTAGTAGTTCTGCTTTGGGGCGGCGGGGAACTGATTATTTAAGTGCAAACAAACAACCATGGATATGGTGCACCCTTAAAGCGAAGACCTCTGGAAGTCCACAATTAATTGATGTGATTTATAAAAATCAAACACCAAGGTGTTGTCATCAGTGCTCAACATTATGTGCCATTACAGTTCTTCTAGCCACATCGTGAAACTGCTAAGGGCTTCCAAATATTTTACAAAACAAAATACTCCCTTGTTGACTTAGACAAGCTTGGTGGATGGTTAAGTAGCAGCAGTTTTTGCACCCACTTTGTCCTTACCGACCACTAATGTCACCTGGCCTGGATTTTTTTTATTTGGCAGGCTGGCGGCATTAGGTATTGTAATTGATGATGGATTTACAATGAGGATTTTTTTGGAGATTTCTTTTTTTTAATAAAAATACTTGTAAAATGTTTCGGTAATTTTATTTCCTGGCCAGCCAGGCTGCATTCTCAGATTAAGGGTCTGGTATGGACTTTTAGGAGCACCTCACACTTCTTTTTCCTTTTTTATTTCATGAAGTATCCCTTGAAATCCGTACCAGACCCAATAGGCAGAATAATCAGAATAGTCTTACATTGATATAACAAAATCTGACTTTATTTCTGGAATACTATTTTCATTTTGAATGATTAGAGGGGCCCGTACTCATTCACCTTGTTTTTGCTGTATAGATTACCCTCTTAAAATCCATACCAGGCTTAGAGGCACTGGTATGAAGAAGGGGGGCTCCACACAATTTTTTTGTTAATAAACTATCCCCACCCCTTTGCTTACATTGCCAGTGGTTCCCAGCCATGTATGTGAATAGGACCATTGATGTTACTGGTTGGTAAAGACTCTGTAGTGCCTGCAACAAATAAAAGTGGTAGAAATAAGGTAATGGGTTCAAGGCTGCTGGGTCATGGTGGTAGGTACAAAGCATCCTAACAGTTAACAAAATTTGTAACTATCATATTTTGTCAATGACATCACCTAAGATACCATGAGCTGTTACCTATATTACAGCAGAACTGGGGACTTGTCCTTCAGTGGCAGTAGTGTTTTTGTAGCCTCACTAGCAGTCTGATTATGTCCATATTTCTGTGCTCAAAGCAGTAAATTTTTTTGCATGGAAATTTGTATTTTTTTTATTGTAGGCCTCTAATTTTTAGGAATAACTCACTGAAATCTGTCCGAACAAGAGTCTAGTCCCGGGGATGATAAAATTTTAAACACAAAATCATAAATTATAATTTAATAAATAATCATAAAAAATAATAATATAATAAAAATAATACATTTAATTCAATAATATAATCAAACCAAAAACACTGAAATTTGAAATAGAGCGCCAAGTTCGCACAGCACTGAGCAAAGTCGCAAAATCGTTTTCAGTGTCTGATGCCGAATTTCCCCACGAATCATTATCACTCAATTCTGCAAGTGGTTCTAATTTACAATCGCTGTTCTCTAGCTGGTCTAAAACCAATTTTGACCTAAAGGGACGCTTTTTGGACACCATGGACTTTTTCAGTTTCCAGGCAGAAAGAACAGTAAAAATGCAGGCAGGGCACAGGACAAAGCGCTCAGGACGAAATGTATATGAAATGGTTTGATACAGTAATGTTTTACTATGTGATTTTATTGAATTTAGTGAATGTCACTTGTAAAATTTTCAAATTTCCCGCCAGTTTCGTCTGCGTACGTCCTGATATCGCAGGGAACGGAACCTAGAAGACAGATGCCGGCATCGGCCGGAGGACATTGCCAGGAACACTGCAGTAGGGACAAGGTAAGTGAAGAAGAGATCCCTAAGCAGCGCTGCAAGGTATTCCCGAGTGTAGCTTGGGGTTACCGCTTGTGGTGCTGAAAATTACCCCGAGGTACACTCGGGAATACCTCCAGGGAGGTTAATGTCAACAGTAAAGGACCACATCATATTGTTCTGTAACAGTTTTAAGGTATACCCCACGCATGTTATTTAAATATTTGTATATATATGTTTCCTTTTAAGCCCATGAAAAGACCCTCTCCCCACTGAATGGTACTTTTCAAAAACTTGTATTGCTTTGTCCCTAGTGCCTGTGCCTAGCTTCCCCATGTTCTTAGCAAATAGCAGTAAAAAAGTACATGATTCACCTCCCATAGACTTCAGTATGGCTAGGCACTATGTTTAGCTGCTCTCTGCTGATGGTTTTTTTTTTTTATATTGCAATGGTGCATGTCCCCCAGGACAGTTCCTCACTTTGATTTTGAAAAGATTGATTTACCTCTCTAGCACCTTCATATGGAGTCTAGAGTGTTACCTGGGACTGACTGTTGGCTTCTTTCTTCCTCGTTTATTACTCTTGTTTTACAGGGCACATGTTAAGGTGTGGAGACTGCAAGGAGAGAGGAACTGGCCATTTTCATCTCCTTAATTGCTCATCTTTGTATGGTAATATTTTCTATGATTTCACATGTAAGATTTGTCTTCTGTACTATTCAATATATATTTTCTTCTCCTTGGTTTTCCATGTTAATGGAGTACTTGTAGAGCCAGGAGGGTTCGGATAGGTTATTGTTATTGGTCTGTTTGTCCTGTTACAAGCTTGACTGTCTTAGTAATACTTAGTGTACCCCTTTACATCTACTATCCACTATCTGATGTACCTCTTTACTTCCACCTTGTTAAGCCACATTACTTGATATGCTAATTTACCTGCCTGTCTTTATATTAATAAAGCTTATACTCTTCTTTGCCATGGGATCACTTAAATTGATTGGAAGGTATTTTACATGTATGGGTAAATTAAATGTCCTTTCAGTTTTGCTTTCTTTAAAATTATTGTAAACCTCTGAAATGAAAAATTAACAAAGCATATCCTTCTATAGTGTGTACTTGCCTCAATCTAAAACATGAATTTTAACCCCCCCATGGGTATTGCTTTTCATTTTCCAAGGACTCCCTGATTAGGAACCCACAGGAGGTGCATTCATTTTTTTGCTCCTTTTACCAGCAACTTTATACCTCTAAGTCCACTTAGACTGAGGAACTGATCAACTGAGGAAACATACCAGTACCTACAAGCTGTTTCTTTGCCTGGACAGATCACCATGCTGGCAGTGTGTCTTACCCTTACTAAGGTCCAGACTGCCATTTCCAAATTTGCTCGAGCTAAGGCCTCTGCACCGATGGTTTGCCAAGTGAGTTCTATGCCACCACACAGGGACATTTGCCTCCTGCCTTTAAATGAATAAATATATACAATTTTTACACTCCCACTATCTATATCTGTAGGTTGAGTCAGCTACCAGTCCAGGCTTTTGGGTGGATCCTGACCATTTTCAGAGCCTGGACTGGCTGTGTGATGTCAGATTTAAAGAATTTTGTTTTGTCATATTCGTTGTGTTTAACCAATTTGCTTTCCAGGATTCCTTTCATGTCTTTGGCATTTGTTTCCTATATTAGTTGGTCTGGGTGGATTCAAAAAATATTTTTCTAAAGATTGCTATATATTAGTTTTCATTTCTGATATTTTGGGTGGATTCATTAATCATATAGTAAAACTATAAATTTTTTCAGATACAGAGGAATAAATAATGAAATTTGGCAGCCCCACATTTTTCAAACCTAAGAATTGCATTAGACTGTAAAACTGAATTTATTGACTGCTACAATTACAAATTTACTTGAATCCAAATTACTGAACAAATTAAAAAACTGAATTAATTTCCCCATGGGCCTAAACTACTATCACAACATGTGATGTCATCCAAATGAGAAAAATGCATTTGTTAACCACTTTCCTACCACCCTACAGCAGAAATACTGCTACAGGGCAGCAGGGCTGTGCAAAATCATGTATACAGTATATACATGATTTTGAATTTCCGGGTAGGGGGTGCGTGCTCCACACTCTTGCCCTACTCTCGCCGCCATTGACGGCCTCAGCTGTCTATCACAGTGTCCCGGCCAGTGATTTTCTGCCGGCACCCGGAGATCGCCAAGCACCACTGATGGGGGGGAGGTCTGTATGTAAACAATACAGATCTTTCCCCTGTCAGCTCCTGCACACTGCTTTGTATTGCTCTGCATAGCATAGCAGAGCAATACAAAGCAATGAAACACACACACACAGCACACAGTAAAACAGCACACAGTTAACCCTTTGATAGCCCCAGGTGTTAACCCATTCCTGCCCAGTGTCATTAGTACAGTGTCAGTGCTTTTTATTAGCACTGATCACTGTATTAGTATCACTGGGGTGTCAGTGACAGTTAGTTCCCCTCAGTGTCAGAATACCCGCCGTAGTCCCGCAGTCCCACTATAAAAAATTCCAGCCATTTGTAGAAGCTAAAACTTCCACGTAAACCAATTAGTTTTCACATAATGGGATTTTTTTTAGCAAAGACATGTAGCAGAATACATTTTGGCCTAAATTCATGATGAAATTTGATTTTTTTAATTTTTTACTCTAGCTGTTTAATAGCAAAAAGTCAAAAAATGTGTTTTTTTTCTCCTAATTGTCAGTTTTTTCTTTAACTATATGTGTCCCATTGGAGAGATTCCCCTTCACTTTCTATCCCATAGCCAAAACATGAAGTGAAAAGATATATTTCCAAAATTAGATAGTTACATAGTTGGTAAGGTTGAATAAAGGCACCAGTCCATCCAGTTCAACCTGAGTTTGTGTGTTTATGTCCCTACCACTTTCCATATCAATGTACACTGCTTGCTAAAAAAACACACTTAAACGTTTTTTAATTCATCTATGCTCTCCACTGACAACTGTGGAAAGGAGTTCCACGTCCTTACTGCTATCTGATAGAACCCCCTATGAAATTTAAGATTGAACCGCTTCTTGTCCAACTTCATTGTGTGGCCACATCTTCTTTAGAGACCATAGATTAAATAGTTTCTTCCCCATGCTAGAATCATCATTTAAGGATTTGGATATTGCGATCATATTCCCTCTTAAGCATCTCTTCTCCAGGAAAAATGTACCGTATTTTCCGGCGTATAAGGCGACTGGGTGTATAAGATGACCCCCTAATTTTCCAGTTAAAACATAGGTTTTGGGTTATACTCGCCGTATAAGACTAACCCCCTTCCGTGGCAACACCATTTAAAAACATACAGTATACCGTGCTGAGCCAAGCTGGCTCAAAACAAATGTTCCTATGACAGATTAATCTGTCAGCCCGCTGGATGTGTGGTATATACAGTATACTGAGCCAAGCTGTTTCAAAACATACCGGTATGTCCCTACTGTAATCAATCCGCTGGATGCATGTATGTACGGTAGCTGCGGCTACATACAGTATACACTGGTCCAATCACGGCGAGCGATGTATTCTACTAATGAATACAAAGCCTGCTCGGATTGGCTGAGGTTGTGACATCACCAGCCCACCTCTCTGACTCGGAGACACTTTTAAACCGCTTGGCTCAGCGCAGTATACTGTATATACCGCACATCCAGTGGGCTGACATTTGTTTTTACCACACATCCAGCCAGCTTGACCCAAAAAACTCAAGGTTCACATTTTATACCCCGCGTATAAGACGACCCCCAATTTTTGGGGTATATTGTTAAGTATAAAAAGTAGTCTTATATGCCAGAAAATACTGTATTTAATAGTAAGTTTATAATCATTTCTCATAACTGAGGTCCTCCAGTCCCTTTTTAGCTTTGTTGCCCTTCTTTGGACTCACTCCAGTTTAAGCACATCCTTCCCGAGGGTTGGTGACCAGAATTGGACATCATAATCAAGATGTGGCTGAACCAAAGTTTTGTAAAGTGGTAGAATTATAGTTCTCTTTTGAGTAAGTATCTTTTTTAATGCATGATAATAGTCTGCTAGCCTTGCTTGCTGAAGCATTGCATGCTATTGCTGAGTGCAATCTACTAGGACCCTCAGATCTATTTCCACCTTCAGTTCCCCCCAGAGGTTTTCCTCATAGCTAGTAACTTGCATTCATATTTTTAGCTCCTAAGTGCATTACTTTACATTTTTCTATAATACACTAGTTTTCACCAGAACGTTTGTCCTCTTTGCAAGAAATACCCTCTGTTCCTGTTCAACCCAAAATTTGGAATTTCTTTTTAATTTCACTTTTGGTGGTAACAGTAAGCAGGTAAAAAAGAGAGAGTGAATCTTCCTTATGGAGGCACAGATAATAAAAACCTGAAAGGTGTTCTAATTCACTCTGTTCAAAGCTAATAAAAAAGCTTTGCCATCATTTTAAAGATCAGGAAGAGTGGCTTAGCTATCTCTGTGCTAAGCTTGCTGTACACTCATGGGTGTAAGGCATCAGGCCCTGTTTACTCGTATACTGTATATTTAGCTTTTCTAGTCTGGTTAAGATTTTCTGACAATTTTAATGGTGCTGTTCTTACATTGGCATTGACATTACTATCTCTTCTAATAGATCCCTCTATTTTAGGGTATAAACCGAAGAAAAAAAAATATTTAACACATTTGCCTTATCTGCATCATTTGTGACTAAATTTCCTCCCTCCCCTTTCATGGAACCTGCTTGTCCAGTCCTTTGTGACCTGTTTTTAACCACTTTCCAACCATCCTATAGTAGAACTACTGCTACAGGGCGGCAGGGCTGCGCAAAATTACGTATATATGTGATTTGCATTCCCGGTGGCGACTAGGGATTTCAGTCACTGGACCCTAGCCCTAGATTCCCCGCCAGAGCCCTGCGATCATTGGGGAAAGCTGACGGGAGAGACCTGTGTGTAAACAACACAGGTCTCTCTCCTGCCAGCAAGGACATGCTGCTTTGTATTTGTCTGCACAGAAATACAAAGCAGCTTTTTCCCCTAGTAAAACACACACAGCACATCATGTTGAACAGCACACATTTAAACCTTTTATCACCCCAGATGTTAATCCCTTCCTGCCCAGTGTCATTAGTACAGTGTCAGTGTTTTTATTAGCACTGATCATTGTATTAATGTCATTGGGATGTCTGTGGCAGTTAGTGGCAGTCCCACCCAGTGTCAGAATGTCCTCTGAAGTCACTGATCACTGCCATTACTAGTAAAAAATAAATAAATAAAAACTCTAGTATATATACTGCCATTTGTAGACGCTATAACTTTCACACAAAGCAATTAATTTACACGTATTGGGATTTTTTTTTAGCAAAGACATGTAACAGAATACATTTTGGCCTAAGTTCATGACAAAATTAGATTTTTTTAATTTTTTAATTGGATATGTTTTATAGCAAAAAGTCAAAAAAATATATATATATTTTTTCAAAATTGTTGGTCTTTTTTTGTTTATAGCACAAAAAATAAAAAATGCAGAGGTTATCAAATACCATCAAAAGCTCTATTTTTGGTAAAAAAAAGGACATATATTTAGTTTATATGCAGCGTTGCATGACTGTGCAATTGTCAGTTAAAGTAACAGCGCCGTATAGCAAAAAATGGCCTGGTCAAAAAGGGGGGTAAATCCTCTGGAGGGCAAGTGGTTAAGGTCTGCCAGCTTCAGTTTAATGTTTTGGACATCATCCTCCCTTATATTGTATGTGTCAATTAGTTAATTATGGGCTTTGGTGAATTTGCCATGGTCTCCCTTTCTTCTACAGCATGCACTCAGTTTTGAATTGATGCATAAGGGACAGCATATCTTAATGTAAATATCCTCTCAGGGAGACCAAAATAGTGGTGTTAATCACTGGATGACCAGAGGTAGGAATTTTGTTTATGAGCGATATATGGGGGGGCAGATAAGTTACCACAGTCAACACTGGGGGGGAGTGCATTAATAATTTTCATCACTAAATCATACTGCTGAAAAAACTAAATATTAAGTATATACAAATAAAATTACAAAATACGAGAGTAATGCACAATGCAATGATACCTTAATACTTAAAAGACAAGCTTTCAAGAGTTTTTCTTGTTGTTGTTCCTATTGTTTCAGACCTAAGAAAAAGAGGAAAAACTCTCTAATGCTTTTCTTTTTAGTTTAAAGCAATTTCAGTAAACACCAGGGCTGTGTAAATAATCCCTTATGTTAAATATGTCACTAATGAAGACCAATATTATGGACTGACTGGCCACTTTGCACCTGTTCAATTGCTTGGTAACACAAATTTCTAATCAGCCAATCACATGGCAGCAACTCAATGCATTTAGGCATCTAGGCGTGGTGAAGATGACTTGCTGAAGTTTAAACTGAGCTTTAGAATGGGGAAGAAAGGGGATTTAAGAGACTTTGAACATAGCATGGTTGTTGGTGCCAGACAGGCTGGTCTGAGAATTTCAAAAACTACTGATCTACTGGGATTTTCACGTACCACCATCTCTAGGGTTTACAGAGAATGGTCTCCCCTAAGAAGAAGGACATTTCAGTCAGGGGCGTAACTAGGAAACTCAGGCCCCAGTTCAAGAATCCATGAATGACCAGAGACTGTAGACATACTACAGGAGATGCAAAGAAAAGAGAGCACACCTGCCTAGTGAAAAAAAAGTACAGCCTAAAAAATAGTATGTATGAATTATTATATATCCAGATGGACAACACCATAGTAATAATGGTGGTAATACGTCCTCCTTAGTGAACCATAGATTAGACCAACACATACTCACTAACTTCTCCTGGAGCAGTTGAACCTCTTGGTATGCATAGATTAAGGGGGAAGAAATACAAGATGGATGGGTCTTATCCAGCCAGGCTGCTCCTGAAACACATGGCACTGCCAAAGACAGCAGAAGTGTAGGCTGGACTGCGTTTCAGCCATCCCTTCTGTTAGTGTCCTACGTCACTTCTGAGATTGTTACCATGACTCCAGTATATACACTCTGTCTCGGTGGCAGCGCCGCTGAGTCTGGTAAAAGATAAAAGAGATTTAAAAAATGGAATAAAATACAATAGAATAATATCATGTGTGTACACAGTATTAGTCAATACAGAAGTGTGTTTTATTAAATAATTACTTGAAAATAAATATGTAGGGATCCTAACTAAAACATTCCCAGAACAGCTGTAATTATTTCTATAGAGATGAAGGATGACTGGTATTAAATTGGTAAAGAAGAAAATCAGGGATGGGAGGAAAGAAAGAATAGAAGAAGGCTCCATCCAAAAGCTAACGGGAATCAGGATAATGGAAAGCTCACAGCAGAGATACTCCCTGTGCCTCTGATAAACAGTTGCTCTTAGATTAGGTTATGAATTTCAGGGTCCTCATAAGGGATAATGGGGGTCATACTACCCATAACAAAAATCCAGTAGGCCTCTCCCTCTGGTGTCTCCTTCTGAAATCTCACTCTCCCCCTAAAGCCTCAATTCCAAAAACCTTGAGTCCTGCTGAGTCACTCCCATGTTTCTCCTTAAAGTGTTGAAGGACCTAGTACTTTTCTTTACCAATGGAAATAACAATTCTTACTCTAAGGGGGCGAGAGGAGAGCCACATATAAAGATGGCCAAATGGGCATGTGATCCCATAAACCACATGTGTGGTACCACAAATGATGATCTGTCTGATCTTATGTGACCTGCCATCTGCCGCAGTGATTTCACGTTTCCACATGAACTGGCAAGTACTTCAATTTCTGCACCTGAAGCTGCCCTTCTGGTCAAACCAGGATGACCATGAACTATGGGAGATGGTGGTGTTAAACGTTTTCACCCTACTTGGAGCTATGTGACTTCTCAAGTCTAGTGGCTTTCTATAGATGCATTGGGGCTTATTTGGGGGGCAATCATCCAAGACTGCATCTTGTTTGAGAATTTTCCAATTTTGCAGGAATATTTGTTGCATTTCAAATGCTTTACTAGAAAAGTGAGAGCTGAAATTAATTGTAGGTGTACTATAGATTAGAGATTTATTTTCCAAACCATGCAGTGATGTAGGGTTGTCATAGAGGGCTCTATACTTAGCATAGGCACCTTCAATATGCTCTTCCCCATAACCTTTTCTATACATTTCTTTCTAAGAACCTGACTCTGCTCACCATAATCTCCCCTGTGAGTGCAGGTTCATTTTAGTCCACAGAACTGGCCAAAAGGAATGTTGGGGATCCAGGTAGGATGATTATTACTGCTGGCATGTAGGTATGAATTTCCTGCAGTAGGTTTGAAATCTGTTTTGAAATAAATGTTCCCCACTGGGTCCGCTCTGAGCTCAAGGTCCGGAAAAATAAAGAACTCTTCATCAAAAACATGTGTGAAACTTATGCCAAAGGGGTTTTTGCGCATAATTATACAAAAACTCCTTAAGCTGAGCAGCAGTGCCATAATTTTACATATCGTTGATATATCTGGAGTAAAGCACCAGGTTCGCCCCAAATGGGTTATTACTCCAAATGTAATCTCTTCCAAAAAGCCTATGAAATTGTAGTGTAACTTGGAGACAACCTGGCTCCCATGGCTTCGCCCCTAATTTACTTATAGTATTCTCCCAGTGTAAATGTAAAATAATTGTTTCAAATTAAATGTATGCATTCATACAAAAATTTAACTTGCATAGAGTTGAGACCTCTCTATTCAAAAGAGGGGAGATTTCCCACAATGTCTTTACAGTAGTAATCTACCCAGACTGCTTGTGAGACTATCTATCCCCACAATAATGGGCCAGCCAGGGGGGTTTTCTGTGTTTTTATGAATCTTAGGGATGTGGAAAAAATGGGGTGTGACTGGATATTTTTTGAACAGAAAAAAATACTGATTTTTGTTGAGTATTTTGTTTTGAGGGCCTGATCTAATAGGATCATTTTTGAAAACCATTGTGGGATCCCTCTCTAGTTTAACATAAGTGTCAACATCCCCTAGTAATCTGACCGCCTCAGCCATATAGACCTCTCTATCTTGTATCCCTAACAGACACCTTTATCTGCCTGTCGTATAATAATCTCTTTGTTGTTTTTGAGACTCTCTATGGGTCTCATGAGTAGGTTCTTAGACTTGATGTTATTTATTGGGCCCCTGGGGCCATTTGAGCCATTACTAGCACAAACTTTTTTAATTTCACTGAAAACTACCTCATAAAAGGTGTGAATAACGTTCTCCTTAGCCCAATGGGGGAAAAAGTAGAAGGGGGCTTACATTTTGTCTGGACCACCTCATTGTCAATAGCTGACATGAAGCCATCTTCAAATTCCATCTTGTTTGCACAGCCCTTCCACATACAATTCTTCCAGTGTTTCTAAAATAGAATCATCTTCATTTCTTCATGGGCACACTCAAGGGTCCTGATATTCATTCAAGGTCTGACTTTTCCCCTTCAGGGTGAAGCATCTTTTCACTGTGAGATTTCTAGTGAATCTAATAAAATCTACAAAAATTCCGAAGAGATTAGGTGGGTCGGGTGGAGAGAAATTTAGGCCTTTCCTCAATACATCCAGTTCGGTTTCAGAAAACACTGACTGTAACACATTGTATATTTTTAAGGTAGAGCAGCAGGCATTAGATTTCTTCCTTTTATTTGTGGGTTTTGCCTTTTTCTCACATTCGTCATCAGATTTTGGGGAATATTTCTCAATTTTTATTCCTGCGGAGCTTCTTGGTTCCCAAGCATTTTCTATTAAATAAGGTAGGGCGGGTGATGTGTGAGACTCTAGAGGGATGATGGATGATTCTGTAATTTTAAAGGGAATGGCTGCCACCTCTGTGGAATTTTTATCAATGACAAGATTTATATTTATATTTTTGTCAATGGATGGGCTGGGGACTTTCCCTAGACAGGACTTATTTTGTATAGCCATTTTAGAGGATTCCATCTTTCCTCTATATCCTATCTTACTTGGGGGTCCAAGGGCTTCATACGGAAAAATAGTCCTTGTGTGGGAGGAAGGGGGTCCATTCCCTCTAGATGTATTCATAGGAACTCTTGGGGGGGTAATATTTTCTGTTGTTATTGCTATTTTTATTCCTATTTATATTTTTATTTGGGATCATCTTCCCCCTGTGGCCATCTTTATGTAGGGCATACTTCTCACCCCTTTAGAGTAAAAATTGGTGAGCACAAAAGTGATATTTCCACTTTAAGGAGGAACATGAGAGTGACCCATCGAGACAATTTCATATCAGTCACCCCTCATCTCTTAAGACACCATTACAGCTGTTCTAGGAACCTTTTAGTTAGGATCCCTACATATTTATTTTCAAGTAATTATTTAATAAAACATTTTTTTGTATTGACTAATACTTTGTAAACACATATATCAGTGATGTTTTCATATGAAATTTTAGCAAGATACATCATTAATTATTTATGATCACTTACCGTGATTATTCATAATTTTTTATGCCCTATGGATTTTTTTTATATAATTATATTTTTCTATTTTATTTTATTCCACTTTTTACCTCTAATCAAGAGGGTTTACCCTTGAAACATGTAAGCCAATGCAAATCCCGGGACAGTGTCTCCGTGCCGGTTGCTTCCATTCAGGTCCTACCTACCACTGTGTTAGTGGACAGCTATTCTCATATCGCTGTAACAACTTTGTTGTTTATTAGAAGTACATAAAAAGCATATATACTCACAAACTCCCTTGGGATAATGCACTAGGCCAGTGTGCCCTCTTTTCTTTGTTTCTTTGCAGTTGGTTTCTGGATTACCCCAGGCAATTGAGGACAGCAAGGTCCTACAAATCCCTTGCCAATGTTTTTGAAAAGAACACACAGAAGGATTGTCCTGATTCCTCTACACTAGTGTTTCTCAACTCCAGTCCTCATGGACCCCCAACAGGTCATGTTTTCAGGATTTCCCTCAGATGAAACAGCTGTGGTAATTACTAAGGCAGTGAAACTGATCAAATCACCTGTGCAAAATAATGGAAATCCTGAAAACATGACCTGTTGGGGGTCCATGAGGACTGGAATTGAGAAACACTGCTCTACACTCATGTGCAGGAGGTTTTGGAATTGTATTTATACTACAGGAGATGGTCAAAGACTGCAGACATGATACAGGAGATGGTCAGAGACTGCAGGCATACTACAAGAGATGGTCAGGCATACTAGAGGAGATGGTCAGAGACTGCAGACATGATACAGGAGATGGTCAGAGACTGCAGAAATGATACAGGAGATGGTCAGAGACTGCAGACATGATACAGGAGATGGTCAGAGACTGCAGACATGATACAGGAGATGATCAGAGACTGCAAACATACTAAAGGAGATGGTCACAGACTGAAGTCTCAGACCATCTCCTGCATCATGTCTGCAGTCTGTGACCATCTCCTTTAGTATGTTTGCAGTCTCTGATCATCTCCTGTATCATGTCTGCAATCTCTGACCATCTCCTGTAGTGTGTTTGAAGTCTCAGACCATCTCCTGCATCATGTCTGCAAACACACTACAGGAGATGGTCAGAGACTGCAGACATGATACAGGAGATGGTCAGAGACTGCAGACATGATACAGGAGATGGTCAGAGACTGCAGACATGATACAGGAGATGGTCAGAGACTGCAGGCATACTACAAGAGATGGTCAGAGACTTCAGGCATGATACAGAAGATGGCCAGAAACTGCAGAAATGATACAGGAGATGGTCAGAGACTGCAGAATAGATACAGGAGATGGTCAGAGACTGCAGAATAGATACAGGAGATGGTCAGAGACTGCAGAATAGATACAGGAGATGGTCAGAGACTGCAGAATAGATACAGGAGATGGTCAGAGACTGCAGAATAGATACAGGAGATGGTCAGAGACTGCAGGCATGATACAGGAGATGGTCAGAGACTGCAGACATACTAAAGGAGATGGTCAAAGACTGCAGACATGATGCAGGAGATGGTCTGAGACTTCAAACACACTACAGGAGATGGTCAGAGACTGCAGGTATACCTAAAGGAGATGGTCAGAAACTGCAGACAGGAGACAGTCAGAGACTGCAGAGAAGGCTATGCAGCATCACCGCTGCTAGGTGGCCAGCAGGGGGCCCAGTTGTCTACACCTAATAGTGCTGGCCCTCCCGTGCATGAGGCCATCAGCCCGATACAGTAACAAGCACTGGGTCCTAATGCTCTGCCACCGCTGTCATGGAGACAGGGATGCCAGACCAGAGCTCTCAGTAGCAGGGGCAGGACTGCAAGAGGAGGATGGAAACCCCTACAGTGGCAAAATGCCAGGACCTGGTCGCAAGAGCGACCCTGGTAGTTCCGTCACTGTCTCCGTGGGAGCATTCCCAAATTCCACTTTGAATGTGTAGATGGGGGAATTGGATCATATTTTTTTTTTTCATTCAACCCAATGGTTGAGTGAAGAAAAAAAAGTGACCAAAGAATGGGCTGCCTAAGTGCTAACTGGAAGTGAGCAAGTTTATGAAGCTCTTGGAAGAACAGAGAGGGGGAGGGAGACAGATGGGGGAGAGAAGGGAGGGAGATGAGACCAGGTCAGTGATTACAGTGTGCTGCAGTGCTCAGTGTTTACTCCCCCCAGGGATGAAGCTGTTATTGGATGTCTCAGGCAGTGGCATCATTCATATTTCCCACTCTGCACATCTCCTTTCTGTCAGGTACAGCTGCATGTTGGGTATAGGAGTGTGGGCAGACCGGGCAGACACAGGAGGAACAGGGGTGGGGGAGCAGGTGCAGGTTGTATTCCTCTCTCTTCTCCCAACCGGGAGGGGGGGGGGGGTGCTTGCTGAGCTGTGTCTGTGAGATTGTCATAGACACTCGAGTCAGCTACAGTTCCTACATTTACAGACCCTATCCCTATGGACTGGAAAATCAGTCTATTTTTTCAAACTGTTCTTACAGTAATGGACTGTTCGCAACACTGCTTAGGCCCCCCCACAGTGGTGGTACTCCAGGGCCCAGTTGCAAGTGCAACGTCTGTGACCCTAGTAGTTCCACCACTGCTGGAAAGGGCACATGGGAGGAAGGAATAACATAGGGGGGCCAATAGACCAACTGTAGCATTGCCACTGAGAGCCACTAATTTCCTTGTGGCATCTAGTACACCTGTGTGGTGCTATGGTCACTTACGTGTTGTGGGCCAGAGATCCAGTGTCAGTGTCTAGAATTAACTGAGCTGCAGGAGTTGGATATGAGAGAAGAGACATTTTTAATCTCGTGATTCCCTAAATTAGCAGCATGTGCCTCTGGAGACTCGTTCTGTAGGTATTGTGTAGGTGTAGATATGCAAGTAGCTGGGAAGGAAGGCAAACTTTCCTGATGTGGCCACTAGTGTGAAGAAATTTGTTAGCTTCCTGGGCTTTTCTAATTCCTTAAACTTCCTCATGGTGCTGCCATCGTAATCTGGTCATGTTGGTTACGTTTTAGAAGTTGATGCTGCTCTCCCATGCTGTTTCTAGCCTGCCTGGCAGTATTTCTCATGGATTCATAGTGCAGCCATGTTCTTTAGCCTCCAACCACAACCCATTTGTTTTATACTAGAAATTAAGCGAAATACATTTTTAATTTTTTTGGGGTATTTTTCCTTTATGCAATAAAAAATAAAAAGAATACTAGTTATTCATCGCTTCCTACCCAGCCTATAGGCAAAAGACAGTAGAGTGGGAGCACTTCAGTTCTGGGTGTACGACATATGACCTCCTCTCAGTCACGCACCTTACACATGCCCTAGAGGCCATGCTGCAGCGCAATCTGTCACTTGCTGTGTCCAACGGCTGGCCCCTGTAACATGTGATCACTGCCACCAATCACAGCAATCACATGATAATTGTACACAATGAATGGCTTTCATGCATAGCCATTCATTGTTTGCCATTGTGGTGTTCTCTGTGATTGGTCACAGTGATCACATGTTACAGACAGGGTCAATCACAGTGCATCTGTACCATGTGATAGCTATGTCCAATCACAGCCATCACAAAAGTGCACAATGAATGGTCATGAATGAATGTCATTCATAAAAATGATTGCTTATAACAGTGATCATCGCTCTTATAAACACTCATAGTTTAAGAAAAAATCCTGATCACTTCCCAAGATTAGTGCAATGGCTGTCAAGAAATTCCTGTGAAACATCTGGCTCGCAGAAATGCGCATGAGCATGTCATTCTCCACAGAAAGGTGACCAGGCGAATATGTGCATGGGTGCCGGAACAGTTCATGTTAGCGTCAGATGGACTATTTAACAATGCTTCTGTCCATGCTCAAGTGCTGACTGGTCTTTCACCTGTTCCCCGTTTTCTGCTATTACTCTGTGTGTTACCTTGTTGCTTGCCTTTGACCTGAACTTGGATCCTGCCTCTGCCTTGTCGCCAATTCCTGACCCCTGCTCTGTTCCTGACCATGCCTCTGCCTTATGATTATCTACCCCTCTGCCCACGTGCTGCTGACCACGGCTATCCCTGTGATCAAGCTTCTGTTCCTGATTCTGTTTGAGTACCTCCCTGGCTGTCATTTGTACCAGTGCTGCTCACCACAGTGTGTTCCTGCCTCAAGTCTGCTGGGAGCTCTGACAAGCTACCCACCTGGAAACTGCAGCACACGTGGTGTGCCCCTTTAACCTCCACTGAATCACAGTGCACAGCTACTGATCTTGAACTGATGTTCTTCCAGCCTGTCCAGGACCTCATCTCCTGCTATAAGCACTTCTATCAACATCTGCTGGCACTCCTGTTCCATCAGTCCCTCTATACCCTCTTTCCACTTTCATTGGGGCCTGGGCTGGAGATACAAGAGAGGCCAACCTCATCAAGTCAGTCTTCGATCAGGTTCATGACAGTGTCACTATGGTAACACTGCACTGCTCTGGTCACAGTATATTAAAAAGAAAATTGTAAAAACAGAAGGAAATATTAAAACATTTTTAAAAAGTTTCTATACACTGTCACCAGTCAGTGTCCCTGATCACTGCCACACCAATCATATGATGACGCTGTACTGCTCTGTTGACAGTATGTGGGGAAAAAATTGTAAAAAAAAAAACCCACAAATGTAATTTTCTAAAAATAGTGGCAAAAAAATTACAGCTTCAAAATACTCACCATGCCTCTTACTAAATACCTCTGAATGTCTACTTTGGTCATTTGAAAGGGGGGGATGTATTAGTACTGTCCTGGCATTTTAGGGACTCAAGAAATTAGATAAATAGTACATCAGGACTGATCAATTTTCAAATATACAGTATTACAGTATGTCATAGTTTGCAGATTCTATACATTTCACACAGACTAAATAATATACACTGCTTTGGGTTATTTTTACTAAAGAAATATAGCTGAATTTGGCCTAAATATTTGAAGAAAGATAATTTACTTGCAAAATTTTAAAACAGAAAAATGTGGGGTTTTTTTTCAAAATTTGCAGTATTTTTTCATTTATATACCAAAAAATATAAAGTCCAGTGGTGAATAATTACCACCAAAAGAGTGATAAAAATGTAATTTGGGTACAGTGTTGCATGACTGGAAACAAAAATACATGGTCACTGGCCACCAGTGATAAAGGGGTGAAATACTGTATGTTACAGACATTTCACTGAAAATGGGAGGTACAAACCACTGTGTGTGTGTGTGTGTGTGTGTGTGTGTGTGTGTGTGTGTGTGTGTTTGTGTGTGATTATGTTGGGGGGAGCTATTAAAATTTTGCTATGGGAACATCTGAATGTAGTTAAGGCTCTGCATTTAAAATGAACAAGATATCCATTTCAAAATACTACAATTTACTAAGATTCTTTGTTTATACATACACAAAAATATGCCTCTTGCTGCTTTCTATAGTATAACAGCAAAAACATGGCTTGTCTTCTAACTATGACTTCTTCAGATATGCGGATGCATTTAGTTGGACCAGAATGTTTATGCAAACTAAAAAAAAAAGTCTATGAGAAAAAATACTGAAGTAGATATTGTGTAGTGCATAGCGGAAAATTAATGAAGACACTAGTAGCAATGCATACACATTATTTTAAAAACCTGTTTCCTCCTTAAACAAATATGATTAAGTTTCAAAATAATGGCAGATGGAAGGCACTGTAATCTTTGTTTTAGCCTTCATTTCGTGTGCAACTCCTAATTATATACATATAATATATGTGTGTGTGTGTGTGTGTGTTTTGCACCTCAGACAAGCCTGCCCTAGTGAGCAGCTATTAATTTTTAGACAGCTTTAGAGCAGGTTCCATTTTAAAACCCCTCTATAAAACACAATTCCTAAATGCCTTACAGTGCTTTAATGTGAAACAGGTTGAAATCTTATTACTTCAGTGAAATTAAAACCTAAGTTCTGATACTGTTCAAGCTAAACAATGATTCCACACTTTATTGCTTTTGAAATCCCTTGATGATCATAGGAAAAATGCCCTCGAGAAAAATAGACTGTTTTCAAAAAGCAGAGATACAGTTTAGCCTCATTGTCATCACAAAAAAGGATTTAATGCCAATGCTTACAATACAGACTTTTTCTTCTTAAAATGTCCACCTTGTGTGCCATTTTTAAAATCTATTCACAATCTATTACTTATTAGTACTAATAGTACTATAGTACTAATAGTAACAGTACTGTAGGACACAATGACAATAAAAATACGACCAATTAGATTTGATGCCTTTTGAAACAATTCTGCTAGCTAAACAATTATAATAGACACACCCTTGAATTCCATGAAAATTTGCACACATAAATGTAATGTTAAGTGGAGTGTATTGTTTATACCTGTGCATCTAAATAATGGGTTATACTGTAATTTTGATATTATGCAAATTAGTAGCATTTACAATGTTGTTACAGTATGTATATTTAAGAGCTAGGGTATATGTGTGTGTAAGTTGCATTTGTTATGATTTTAAAGCCTAACTTTAGGCAACCAAAAAATAATCTCTTGTAGTGGGACTGTACCTGTACTGCCATGGTTAATTGCTCATTTAAATATAGGGGAACAATAAAGTAAGATTTATTTACCTGATCCTCTACTCCTCTCCCCTGCTAGACTGGTCCCCAAAGTGTCTTCTCACCCATGTTCCAGTGCTCTAGGGTCCTGACATCATCAAGACAAATGCAGGCTCCATAGGCCTACACTGGACATATTGACACACTGGACATATTGACACACTGGAGCGGATTTACTAAGAATAAGGTGAAGCAATAGAAGTTAGACACCAAACTTCACCTAACTGAAACAATTAAGACCTTGCTGTGGTGAACAGAAAAACGTCTTCACATAGGAAAATGTCTATTAATAAATGTTGAAATTTGAATAGTTGTGTTTACAAAATAGGCAATTCTAAACTTGGTCCTTAGAGGGCGTAGGAGCCAAGATCCCATTTCCCATTTCTTTCTAGAAACAATTAGCAGGTGTGATTTGTTGTTTGCTTTGATGCTAATTCTATTATTAATTTTCTTTCTTGCTTTGTAGTGTTTTTTAGAAAATGGTCATGAGAACCACAATCGGGTTCAGGGTTGGATATCTGTTGCTGCTCCTAATTTTTGAGAAATGAATTGCACATGCACGCCGGAAAACGATCACACTAACAACCGCCCAGTATAACCAAGTCCTCATCTCTGTCTATTGCAGGGCGGTGCTTAACCTTTTATATATAGGGAACAATAGAGTATACGTCATTATTATGTAAAAATATTCTAAAAAGCACATTTTGGTTGGCTAAAATATTGAAAGAAGGCAAGAACTTGAAGCTTGTCGCCGCTATCTCTTCACTCCCTCACATATTCAAGGCCGTAATTGCAAGATCCTCACAGCTCAACAGGAGGGGTTGAGAACATCGCTGAACAAACAAGTTAAGGAGGACTGCAAAGCCCAGCAGACAAAATATATATATACAACATATATTTAGAAATATGAAAAAGTAGAAAAGTATATATTTATAAAATGTATATATTAGACAGGAAACCGAATAGGCATTTTACCAAATCCATCACATTTACATGTTCTGCAATTAAATTCATTTTTTAATGACTGTTACAGAGTAATGCATACTATTTTCTAATGTTAAATATATATCTAATTATTACAGTTATGACAAATAATTTTCAATATTGAATTTGAATTTTCTTGTAATATTTACTTATTAGTACATATCTTCATTCTTGAATCATGGTACTACGATATATGCTAGCTAGCATTGCAGTCAGCATTGTGGCTTAGAGGTTAGCACTTCTGCCTAGCAGCACTAGGGTTGCCAGTTCAAATCCCAACCATGGCTGGGTTCACACTGCTCATTTGCACAGGAATGCAGTGCGGTTCCTGTGTGAATTACATGTGTTATGCCACACCGCATCAGATGCAGCATATTGCATGTGATTTGCACAGGAACCGCACCGCATTCCTCTGCAGACCCTTTTTTTGGTCCGCACTAGAATCAGATCGCATGGGTATTGACACCCATGTGATCTGATCTGCACATCGCACCACGTTTTGCGAACCGATTTCGGGGTGTTGTACATACACACCCGTAGCAGTTCACAGTGCTAAAAAGCAAGTTGTAAGTCCTTGGGCATGTGCAGGGTACAGAGCAGGAAATCTCACATTTGTGATGGCTGCTTCACCCAAATTGCTGACAAGCACATTCGTCATCCAAATATATGTCCAGTATTCCTAATTAAAAGGTATGCACTAATAACAAACTTATACAAAGGTGTATATCATCATCCAAAAAACATTAGTGTTTTAAATAAATAATTATAGTGTCCAAACATAAATTAGTGTCCAAAAATATATATATATCTTCAGTGACTTGAACCAATTGTGAAAAATCCACCACCAAAGGAGATTAAATGAACTCACCAGAGCTAATGGCTGGTCAGATTATAAACCAGCAACAGCGCTTGTGCTCTGGGAGCAATGAACCCGATGTCCAAATAGATATGGTGATGTTTCAGACACTTCCGGATAATAATTATCACAGACAAACAACTTTGCAGCCCAAGCTCTTATGATGAACTTCTCCACTCTTTCTCATACCTCCATGAGAGCATGCAGTACACTCAGGGACAAAAAAGAGAACATAATGGTGCAATACGTTTTTTTCATTTATCTCTTTAATAAAAAAGGTATAAGGAAACTCACAAACAAGGTGTCCAACAGACACCAGCTTCAATCGCAAAAAAGGGTTGAGATACAGTTAACGCTCACCGCGGATCTCTCCCATACAGCACAGAACAGCGAAGCTCTCTAACGTCCACATCGAGTAGGCTACGCCCAACCGGTTTCCTCACACCCACGTCATCTATCCTAATAGCTCTAGTTCTCCCCAGTGCAGTGTGTTCTTGTTTAGCCCACCAAATTAGAACATGATGAATGTGTTCTGCATGGACCTACACTGGGACATGGCCAGGCACCTTCTAAACACACTGACATGCATTACTGCCTGCAAATTCTGTGGGTTGTTAGGAGACGGCACCTGCTGGCATTATAACAACCAGAGACTAATCCCCAATGACAGCAGAATGAAAATAGCATAGCCAACATGTATCAAAGAGCATGGGGTCTTCAGTCTGTCATGGATCTGAAGGGGAACCCCATGGCCAAAAAGTGCCCTTATCTGAGCATACAGTCCTGCAAGGGAAAGGAGGTGGAAGAGCAAAACCACACACTTTTTATTTGTAATGTCAGCTCTTTTGTTTCCATTATGTGAAACCCATCTAAAATGTATCAAATTGCAAAAAACACATATAAAAACATGCATTATTATTAGTTCAGGTACTTATATAACACTGTCAATTTACACAGCACTTTACATGCATATTATACATTCACATCAGGCCCTGCCTTCAAGGAGCTTAAAATGTAAGGTACCTAACTCATTTTCATATACTTGGGACAACTTAGACAGGAGCCAAAACAAATACTAGCATATCTTTGAAGCGCGAGAGGAAACTGACACAGGCAGAGCATGCAAACTCCATGCAGGATGTGCCATGGTTGCTATATGAACCAGCAAACCTAGTGCTGCTAGGCAGCAGTACTAACCACTAAGCCACTGTGCTGTCACATACTTGTAGATTGCAACTCTGTGGTGTGGTCAGCCCTAAGTCCTAGGACATGCTCAGTGTAACAAACAATATATTTCAAATGTAAATACAAATGTGATGCTGAATAAGCAGAATTCACAAGGCTGCTTACTGTCATTCACAAGTGAAAACATATGGCAAGATTTACAATGATGCTGGAACCTTCCTACATATAACTACTTATTTTATTTGGACATTTCCAAATAGGTGGTGGACTTCCATACAGTTCTATGTTTATTGATTTATGAATTGATATTTTTCTTTATTGGTGTGTCACTGTGGAACAGTGGTGTCACCCTCTGAATTTGTTTTCATAATTTTATGTGTATTTATGATGTTGGGACCCATATCACATTTTTTGGAATACTATTATGATCCTTTGTATTGGGATACATATAACCAACACACATTTAATTTAGCAACACAGCAAAACATTTGTATTTCTTTTAACCACTTCATGTCTGGACACTTTTACCCCCTTCCTGCCCAGGCCAATTTTCAGCTTTCAGTGCTATCACACTTTGAATGACAATTGCGTGGTCAAGCATCACTGTACCCATATGAATTTTTTAGTATTTTTTTGAGACAGATAAAACTTTATTTTGGTGGTATTTATTCACCACTGGGATTTTTATTTTGTTTGCTATATAAATGAAAATGTCCAAAAATTTTGAAAAAAAGTGTTTTTCTTAACAATTTTGCAAATAAATAATCTTTCTTCATAAATCTTGGCCAAAATTTATTCAGTTATCTTTTTAGTAGAAAACAAAATAACCCAGATTAATTTATAACCAAAAATTATAATTAAAATTTTTTTACATTTTTATTTTATATTAATATTTATGGGTTTTTTTAACATACTGAAACCCTAGCAGTACAGTGTCACCATAGTAACATTGTACTACTTGTGGGGGGTGATGAAGATTTTTTTTTTCTACACTGATTGCTTTTATACCCATAAAGGCTGTAAAAGCAATAATTTCTCCTCCTCTCTGGTCGCATTCTGGCAGCTATTGTGAAATACTGTGTGAGCTGTGATTGGTCACAGCTTGTCATATGGTACAAGGCTGTTGTGAATAGCCCTGTACCATGTGACCTCTGTGATCATTCACAGATTTCACACGTAGTAAGCAACGATGTCAAAATGTGATCCGATCTGCACATCGCACCATGTTTTGCTATATATTTATATTTATTTGTTATATCTTTACACCATCATCTCTAAATCCCTGATTTATTCCATGAGGAGAATGGAGGAGAAACTACAGGAATAATTTTGACCCTAGAGAATGTTTTCATCCTTTATGTGAGAAATGCCCTTTTGTTATTGATATAAGGTAATTATTCACTTTTACACCAGTTGGAGTAGAACACTTTATTTAACCTATATCTTTGCTTGCACAAATAAATAAGGAACGTTTTGGATAGAGTTTGGTTTGGTAGTTGGAACTCTTTTTGTTATTAAGTGTGATTTTACAATAGATTGGAGTGAATCACTGTTTATTGTTTGCAGTTGGAGTATTCCTAATTGGAGTATATTCACAATTTATTTTATACTGATGATATTATATAATTTTATTTATACAGAATATTTTTTTATATATAGAGTATATTTTATTTATTTATTTATTTTCCTCTCTTTCCTCTTCCCTTCACGTGTGTTTTGCACATGTCATGCAGTTTTTTGCATGATTCACGATTAGTGGCACGTAAATTATTGATAAAGGGTAATACACTATTTTGAGTATATTTTTTTGAGGTACAAGAAAATCTGGATACATCACGGTGACTAAAAGGAGAGAAAGACATTTATTTTGGAGGAAGAAAAGACTTTATTATATGGAGACTGATTTTTACTATAATTTTCTTTGGGAATTTATTGTGATTGAGGACATTTGGAACACTTATGATTTGGGTATTTTCATTTATGAGAAAAGGTTTCTATTCAGAATACATCTTGGCCTAAATTTATGAAGAATAATTATTTATTTGCAAACTTTTATAACAGAAACAAAGAAA